>NC_138546.1:45102594-45770094 GCF_964234715.1 Podarcis melisellensis | reverse complement strand
AAAAAAATGCCTTCCAGTAGCATCTTAGAGACCAACTAAGTTTGTGCATGCACACGAAAGTTCATACCAATAACAAACTTACTTAGTCTCTAAGGTGCTGCTGGAAGGAATTTTTTAAAATTTTGTTTCCACCTACCAGTGTCCCTAAACACATAAGAAAAGAGTCTCACAAGACGAGACTTGAAGTCTACCTAGTCCAGGAGTGGGGAAAGGATGTGACTACAGTGGTACCTCGGGTTAAGTACTTAATTCGTTCCGGAGGTCTGTACTTAACCTGAAACTGTTCTTAACCTGAAGCACCACTTCCAACTAGCTTCAATTATCTAATGGGGCCTCCAGTTGCTGCTGCGCTGCCGGAGCATGATTTCTGTTCTCATCCTGAAGCAAAGTTCTTAACCTGAAGCACTGTTTCTGGTTAGCAGAGTCTGTAACATGAAGCGTATGTAACCTGAAGCGTATGTAACCCGAGGTACCACTGTATCCAGATTTTGTTGGACACCGTGATTTTTTGGTACAGCCACTGATCACAGATGATGGAAGTGGCCCTGAGACCTGCGGGTATAGGGTGACATATAAATTCAATAAAATAAAAAAATAAAAAATATTGTGCGGGTCACATGTCCCCACCCACCTTGTTTAATATCCTGTTTTCAACAGTAGCTACACAGATGTTCTGGGAAACCCACAAGTAAAGCCTAAAGTAGGGTTGGGCGACCTGTGACCCTCCAGGGGACTACAACCCCCATTACTTCTGTCTAGGACTGATAGGAGCTGGAGCACAACAACATCCAGAGCAACCAGCACTCACGAGGTACACTGCTTGTGGACATGGAGGTTCCATTTACCTATCATTGCTAATAGCCCCCATACCATGGAACTTGTTGCAATGGATATGATAAGCCATGGATGGAAACCTGTCGTCCAGCCAGATTATGTTTAAAATTTCGTGTATTGTACATTTTAATTTTGTAAGCTGTTTTGAATATATATATATATATATATATATATATATATATACATATATATGTGTGTGTGTGTATAAAACAAATCCCCATCATCCTTGCTGGGCAGGAGGTGCGGTCGAAGAACTGGAGGCCTGGAGGTTCCGCATCCCTTCTGTAAGTGAATTATGCATAAGGAGGATAAATAATTTCTTTTGTCCTGAGTCATGCTGCCAGACGATTTTACTGGGCGATGCTGCATTCTGGTTTTATGAGCGGAAATTAATCTCTACTCAATCTTTTCCCTTTACATAATTATAAAAAAACTCCTCATGCTCCTCACCTTCAGAAGCAATTCCTACTACCTTCAATGGCTCTTCCTTCCAGGTAAGTGTGCACAGGTAGGTTGGCCTCCTTACCCATTATTTCTTGTAAAGCAGAAACAACGCAATCACTGCCCCAGCAAAGCTTCAAGTGTCAGATCAAGGCCATTTTATTTCAGGATGCCTTGACACCACTGAATGCTGCTCTGCTCTTTTTGTTTTCTGATGTTTTAGTCTGTGTTTTTGAATTTCATTCATTCTGGGTGGGATTTAATTTTTTGTAAGCTCTTTGAGAGACAGGCAGAAAGAGATGTGCGTATCTAAATTCTTCAAATAAACTTGGGGTAGCCAGTGTAGTACCTTACAGAAGTTGATCGACTTGACTCCTATTGGCCCCAAAAAGCATAACCAATGGCCAGGGATGATGGAAACAGTGGTTGTTGGCATCTGTATGTCTTGAGAGACAATGGAGTGCACCTCCAGGGATGGAGCCAAACCGTTGGAGAATCACAGCACCTGCTGTGGCTGCAGAGAGTGGTAAATCATAACTGTGGCTCTCGTGTATTTCTGCTGCATTAGCAGCGCAGAAGTGACGTCTCCAGGGCACAAGTCTGGGCAGTGTGTCTGGAGGTCCTGGACTGCTCAGACAACAAGATGTGGTCCAAAGGAAAGCAGAGCAATACGTTTGGCACCAGCTTGGCTGCGGGAGTTGCCAGAAGGAAGCACACAAGACGCCATCCAACCATTTTAGGGACCCCCTATGGATTTCTGTAGGGTTTACTCCTTAGCCTTTTCTTCTCCCGAAGATGTCCCACAAGGCAGCAGGTATGGATTTTCCCTCAGAGCTTACTCCCAAAGCCTTTCTCACAAACGAATATACAGTGGAACCTTGTTTTCTCGAACTTAATCCGTTCTGGAAATCCATTCAACTCCCAAAACATTTGAAAACGAAGGCATGGCTTCTGATTGGCACAGGCACCCTGGAAACAATAGCCGAGAGCTGCAGTGGACGTTCAGCTTCCAAAAAATGTGAGAAAACCAGAACACACAATTCTGGGTTTTCGGTGTTCGGGAGCCAATATGTTCGTCAACTAAGCTGTTCGAGAACCAAGGTTCCACTGTAGCTGCAAGACAGAAGAGGTTTAGGGTCAGAGTTTTCCTTCTCCTAGATGGGCTATTTTCCCAGGTGAACGAGCCCCATCTGCCCCCTCACTTCCCTCTACAGAAACCACCTACTTGACTCTTGGACCCAGTCTTGGTCTTGGCTGCTCAATCTGCCCGGAGCCTGTCCTTGCATGCATTTCCCTGCATGGGAATGGCACTGCAACAATATCTAGTTATCTCTCGCTTGGACTACTGCAATGCTCTCTACGTGCGGCTACCTCTGAAGGTGACCCGGAAACTACAATTAATCCAGAATGCGGCAGCTAGACTGGTGACTGGGTGTGGCCGCTGAGACCATATAACACCGGTCTTGAAAGACCTACACTGGCTCCCAGTACGTTTCTGAGCAAAATTCAAAGTGTTGGTGCTGACCTTTAAAGCCCTAAATGGCCTCAGTCCAGTATACCTGAAGGAGCGCCTCTACCCACATCGTTCTGCCTAGATACAGATCCAGCACCGAGGGCCTTGTGGCAGTTCCCTCATTGCAAGAAGCCACGTTACAGGGAACCAGGCAGAGGGCCTTCTTGGTAGTGGCACCCGCCCTGTGAAACGCCCTCCCACCAGATGCCAAAGAGAAAAACAACTACCAGACTTTTAGAAGACATCTGAAGGCAGCCCTGTTTAGGGAAGCTTTTAATTAAAAGCTTTTACCTTTCCCGCCCCGACCTGGCCGCAGTGATCCATGCGACGGTCACCTCCAGGCTTGACTACTGTAATTCACTCTACACGGGGCTGCCCTTGAAGCTGTCCCAGAAACTCCAGCGGGTGCAGAATGCTGCAGCGAGGCTCCTCACGGGGTCTCTGCCATATTCACCCAGTTCTTTTCCAGCTGCACTGGCTCCCGGTGGAGTACAGGGTCAGATTTAAGGTGCTGGTTTTGACCTTTAAAGCCCTTCACGGCCTAGGGCCCTCGTAACTACGGGACCGCCTCTCCCGGTATGCCCCACAGAGATCCTCAAGGTCCATAAATAGCAACACCCTAGTGGTCCCGGGCCCTAAGGAAGTTAGTTTGGCTTCAACCAGAGCCAGGGCCTTTTCAGCACTGGCTCCGGCCTGGTGGAACGCCATGTCTCATGAGACCAGGGCCCTGCAGGATCTGATTTCTTTCCACAGGGCCTGTAAGACAGAGTTGTTCCGCCTGGCCTTTGGCTTGGAGCCAATTTGATTCCCTCCCCCTCTTTCTTTTTTCTTTTTCCTTTCTCCTCCTGTGATGAGGCTGCATTTTAATATTTTAATGTTTTAATATTTTTATGTTGTATTTTAATCTTGTTTTTAAGTTGTATCCATTCAACTTGTTTTTATTATTGCTTGTTAGCCGCCCTGAGCCCGGCCTTGGCTGGGGAGGGCGGGGTATAAATAAAAATATTATTATTGTTGTTGTTTAATAGGTTATTGTATTTTAATGTTCTGTTGGAAGCCGCTCAGAGTGGCTGGGGAAACCCAGCCAGATGGGTGGGGTGTAAATAATAAATATTATTATTATTATTATTATTATATTATTATTATTATTATTATTATTATTATTATTATTATTATTATTATGTAGAAGGCCACACTCAAACCCTGTCTCCCCGCTCCCCTGAAGCTAAACTCAAATCTCCCAAAGGATTTAGCCTTTACTTGCAGGAAAGGTTCTCCAACTCTGCATTCCTGGCAGGCCATAGCTGCCCCCATCTGCTCAAAGTTCTTCCTAGATACTGTAGGCAGATTGCCACTAAGCCCTAAAGTCAGGCCCTTGGTCCATCTAGCTCCATATTGTCTGGCAATGGGTCTCCATGCTTTCAGGCAGCGGGCACTCCCAGTCTTACTGGGAGGTGTCTGAAACAGAACCTGGGACCTGGTCCACAAAGCAGATGCTCCACCGACCAGCTCCACTGGTACATCCCTTTCTCTAGGCAGGCGGCCAGGACCTGTCACGACTCAGCAGCCTCCCCACTGCTATGTGGGGGATGAGGAAAAGCTGTGTTTGGAAGCCTGTCATAGCTCCTTATAAAGAAAACAAACAGGTAGGTCCATTTCTGAAATGAATCATTTCTTGGATTGGCAGAGAGGCTGGTGGCAGCACAGACTTTCTCTCTCCCTGACTGTGCAAGAATGAGTTCCTAAGCATTTAATTGCAGAGGGGATATGGCTCTGTTACAACTAGGAAGGTCACCAGGTAAAGGAAGCGTAGGCAACTCACGGACAATCTGAATACAATGTACAGGTAAATGTTGAAGTGCATGACTTTGGCATCTCCCCAAGAAGGGACAAAAAATATAGCCGATGCATTGCTACACTCAGATGTGCACACTGTCACACTGAATGCCTTTTGTGTGTATGTTAAATATGAGGTGCCAGTAGACATACGGTAACTGGGTAAATTGCAAAATGGATCCAGGACCCCTTATGCTCCCCCCTTCTCTTCTGAGTGTGTGGTGAACGTTGAATTTAAAAGTTGATGATAAAAACAAACAATGCATATTAACAATCAAACAGTTTAATCTTTTGTAGATGATTTGCCTTCCTTTGAGTTTTAATAAATGTTCTAAACAATTAAAGCATACCAAAATTAGGGTTTTGTCCTGGCTCCTGCCCAAAGCATGACAGCAGCAGCATTTATTCATAAGTCACTGGCAACTGGAAATCTGGCTGATCTCCTCCACTCAGCCCCCCCCCCCCCGCTTTTTCCCCACCAGGGGAATCTGTCCATTTTGGTTTCTCTGACTTTCTCATTTTTTCAATGTTAAGTTTAGCTCTACTTCAGTTTAGGAATTCCTTAAATTTTCATGAGGATTTTTTTTAATCAGCATGTATGTGCAAATTTCTCCTAATATACATATTTTTCCATTTGGTTTTGCCAGTTGTACACTTGTGCAAAGCAATTTTCTCTACTAACCATTTTTATATATTATTTTCGCAAAATATATGCATTTTCATGCACACTTTACTCAAGTATATACATGATTTGTACCCGTTACTTGCCTGCGTTACAAAATGAAGAGATGTGCACATTTTGAAAGATGGCTGCATTTCGGCCTGCATATTATTTTGAAAAGTGTGAATTATGTAGCTTCGCTTTTAAGTGCAAACTGAATCCAGTTTCTCCCCCATCCCTCCTCTCCCCACATTTTAAAGTCTTTCCAGCTTTATTAATTATTTATTCATCTGGTTTATTTATATCCCCATTTCCTTCCACTATGGAACTCAAGGTGGCGTAAAATGAGTTCCCAGGGAGTCTCCCATCCGGGCACTGACCAGAACCAGACCTGCTTAGCCTCAGCAAGGTAGCAATGCATCTTGTGCCTTCAGGCAGGGGCAGGGGTGTGGGGGGGGGGAATAGCTAAATAAATAAATAAATAAATATGTAGGATTCCCAGAATTCCCAAGATTCCTACTTCTACCTCATCCTTCCAGCTGTTATAGGAATATAGAATAAATGTTGATCATTGCACAAGGTAAACATACATACATAAGTATATAAACCACATGTCTAAAATAGTACAGGAGAGCAATCCAAAAGCCACCTTAGCTCTCCAAAAGACTCTAAATATTTCCTCCTTATTCTCCCTTGTCTGAGAACAGTCAGGGGAAGTTCCTGAAAGGATTCCTCTCCTATGTCTATGAACCTCCTTTCTATTAATTGTCATTATTTACCCAGGTGCTCTGCATTGAGGGATCCTGATTGTCTTATCAAATGCTAATATTTTGTGTAAACTGTGTCTGGAACAATGTGGAACTTGCTAAACCACACCTTGGCCTGCCTGAGCCACAGTAACCTCACCTTAGGTGTGATATAATTTCTGACTGTTTGTAGAGGGGATGTCCTCCTTCTCCAAGCCAAAATGCAAACCCTTAAAAGAGATGTTTCTTCTTGGTTCTGGGTTTCTCTTGCTTCCTTGCTAGGAGGGGAGGGAACTGTGTCACAACAGAAAAATGAAGATCTGCCTTGCTTTCACTGCATCCTGTCTCCATCCATTCACATCTGACCAATCATGGACTTAGGGGCCTTGGGGAGTTCGGCAGCAAAAGCCAACCACCCCTATTTTTCTACATTCACGTGGAATTGTGCAGAAAGCACGACTGTGCCCCTTTTCAGCAGATTCCTTTATTGCAACTGGACTGCCAAGATAACAAAGGATGGCCTGTTTTTCGCACGTTTAAAAGTGGACCTAAAAAGCCTTAAACATCTCAGGACCACTATAGTCAAGGAGCACCTCTTTCCATATGAACCTACCTGGACCCTGAGATCATCCTTGAGAGGTCCGGAGGGCAGCAACACGAGAACAGGACCTTCTCTGCAGTGGCTCCCCATCTGAAATACTTTCCCCAGGGAAGTCCGCCTGGCGCCTTCATTATACGCCTTTAGGCGCCAGGCAAAAACGTTCCCTTTTAACCAGGCCTTTGGCTGATCCAATTTACATCCTATGCCCTTTTAAAATGCGTTTTTTGTGTGTGTGGGGGGGCGCTATTGGGTTGTTGTTTTATTTTTATTAGACATTTCATGCTTTTATATCTTGCTTTTATTCTGTGAACCGCCCTGAGACTCCCGGGTATAGGGCAATATATAAATTCAATTAATAATAACAACAAATTCTTAGGCAAAAGCGCCCCCGTTTTCTTCCTTTGTGCGAGACACGCAGCCAGGGCTGGGCTGGGGAGGTAGGGGCACTGCCTGCCAGTGCCAGGCTGGCAAATGGGCGGCAGCAGCCTCCTCGGATGGGTAGCGCGCGTCTGGTGGCGCCTCCGCCTGCGCGCCCCCGGGCGCCTGGCTGCCTGGCTCTTCCCCGGCATCCCTCTCTCCCCCCCCCCCACCTTATCGTCTCGCTGCGAAGCATCACATGACAGCATCCCGGAGCTGCACTGAGCATGGGCAAAAGCATCGGGGCCACAGAGCTCCTTTATGAGAGCGACAAAGCCAGCAGCCGCCGACAAGCCTTTTATTTTCTGCCCTGCTGGATCCCCGCTCTCTCTAGCGCGCACGCAATTCGCCGGGCTCCTTGTGCAGCAGAAGCTGGCCGTTGATCTCCCGTCCAGGTTTCCCTTCCCGTCTGCCTGCCACCAGCAGCCTGGTGAGCATCCCGGTCCCCGTCTCGCCAGGCCTTCCGTAGCAGTGGAGGCAGGTAAGTATGATGGAGAACGGGGCGCGGGGGACGGACGTTTGCATGGATTTGCCTTTTGCGGGTACCGAGGCCGAGAGATGCAGAAGAGAAGGCGGGAGGCGAGGACCTCGAACTCCAGCTGTGCATGGCCCCTTCCCTTTCTGCTCTTCCAGAGGTTGCGGCAGTTTATCTCTAGCCGGGTTGGGAGCAAGATCGGAGCCAAGGATTGTGCCTGTCTGACTGCTGCGCATTTGTGCACGTATATACATTGAGCAAATTCGGTTGGGTTGATCAGGGCCTTTACTCTCCCTCCCTCCCTCCCTCTTTCTGTGTGTGTTTTGCTGGAGACTTGAGCTTCAGAGTCTAGAGCTAGGGATTTCTGCAGTCCCCTGCTCTATGGAAAAGCCCAGAGTGACAAATAAACCAGGCCAAGACTCCAGAGCCAAAGGCTTCCATGCGAGTCAACAGGTGGCTCTCTGATAGGCCTGCTCTCACTTCTTGGCATGGGCCCTGTCTGTCCAGAGCTGGGATGCACAGCTCAAAATCACTTGAAGGGCCACTTTGACTTTTTAAAATAAAATTAAGGGATGGGGACTATGCTGCTATAGGAACCACTGAAAATGAGGTTTTGGAAAATTAGGACCCCGTGTTTTCCTTTTCACACCAGGGTGGTGCACTTCACACAGCCCACCCCACCCCTAATTTTGCAAACTAAGGCAGCTGCCTCATGCCACTCTGGTCTTGGGAGCCACAAAACGGGAACAAAATGGTTAAGTTACTTGATTTATTCTTATTGCGTTTTTTGCTGCCAGGGACAGAAGCGCTTGTGGGATTTTCTGACTCAGCTGCTGAAATAACTTGATCAGTCTTGGGTAGGGATCTTGAGTTTGGATGAAGGGAGGTCCTGCCTCATGTAATGAAGTCTCTCGGGCTGTGCTGTTTTAATTCATTCTCTTTTAGACCCCTTTCCTTCTCTATTTGTGGCTCATAGCAGTCTGCCTCTGTCCACTGCCACAAGCTTCCCCGAACCTCTCCTTCTGCTTATCATTGTTTCATTTCTGAGCTTCCTTACATGCTCTCCAACTCCCCCATTGCTCAGGACATGTCAAAAATCATAGTAAAAATGTTTCTGATCATGTGCAGAGTATATTTATCTTGCCCTTGTGTATCCACTGGAGCTACCCACCACTGTCCTCCTGGGATTAGGAAGTAATATTTCTTCTATTCATAATTCAGCCTTTGCTGTCTCTTTTTAGAAACTAGCAACTACATGGAAACATTTTTAAATCCGAAACTAATTGGTGCGAGTTTTAATTAATTGCTGTCAAGATCACTAACACGTATTAGCACCTGAATCCCCTTTGGATGCGGATACTTTTTGGATATGGAGGAACTGTCTGCCATTGTCAGCTTTTTGCTGACCACTATCTATGGACCCTAAACTGGAGTACGGTAGTCAATATATAAAACCAGAGGCAGGAAACCATTTTTCTGTTGAGGGCCACTTTCCCTTGAGGTTGATCTGTCAGGGGCCACATAGTGGAGGTGGGCAGGGCCGAAGCCAGCAGCAGAGGCAGAAACAGGAATGGGGAGACACCTGCCTTGCTTGCATTTCAATGTGAACTCCCCAAATTTACACTTCCCAAGCCAATGCTGTGAACTGAAGCAGCTCTCCTGTGAAATTTGCCCGGTGCCTAATTTTGCAGTGCAGCTATCCAGCCTAAAACTGCTTACAAACATGTGCATATTAGTGATACACAAGAGTGCATTATTAATATGGCAGAAGTTGCTTGCAAAAATGCTTATGCTAGACAAAACTTTTTATATATAATTTCACACACACACACACAAAACACAATACACATGAATTTTCATGCAGACATTGAGTTGTACCCAAGGTAGCACTGTGTTAAAGTCACTTAGCAGTATACTTCTTGCATTGGCAGAATGTTATTGCACAAGGGAAAATGCAATTCCCCTTCTAAAGTTAGCTTCGTAACAGATTGCGCAACTGGAACCAATAAATGTGCAATAAGCTTCCGCTAGGGCAACTGTTGCATCGAGGCTTTTGCACAGCCTTTGAACTCTGTCATCTGCCAGCACATGGGATCTTGTGCTAGTAGACAGAGAATGCTGGATATACAGACAGTGTTAGACAGTGTTGAATATGCCCCCCATCTTTTAATTGCAAGGGAGCAAAGCAAATTTAAGACCAGAAAAACGAGAAATTGAGAACCAAAAGTGAGCATGTGACCCTTTTCTCTCCCTCTTTCTTTTAATGCCACCCACTTCACAACCACCACCTGCTTTCGATTTTTCTCCCCACCCAACCAACTACCAGCTTGCCAGAGGTCCAAACTGATCACTTACACCTTGAGCTATTGCAGTTAGGCCAAGGCCCACATGAGACCATAAGGATTCACATTGCCCACCCCTGCATTATATACACAATCAGGCTGGTGTATCTTAATCCCCCCCCTGAAAAAGCAGCCTCAAGACCCCCTGGATGGGGCCCTTTATTTTCTGTGCTTTTTCGTGATAAAAGCCACCGCTTGGAAGCTGCTATTTGCCTGGAAGGAAAAGTCCGTTTGCACCAATAGAAGCTTCCCTCCTGCAGCAAATAGCAAATTTGGGAGGGGTGGGCAAGATATTTTCATGGGGAAAACAGCATGTGGGGGAGGGGAAGGAAAGGATTAATTCCCTCTCACACTGAGCCATGGTCCTGATTCCAACTGGGGCAGGAACATCTTGACTGCTTTTTCTTCTTCTTCTTCTTATTATTAAAAAATTAAAGGTACATGAATGCATTTAGCATATTGCTTAGTCTGACCCTAAAGCTGTTCTGGTTTGCGATGTTCCTTTGACTTCTTTGGCTTCTGCAGAGGTGGCCCTGTGAGGCTGTATTCTGGGAGAGGAAAGGACATGCCTGGTTTTCAAATGGGCAGGCAAAATATTCTAGGTTCCTCTTATGCATCGCCACTCTTACATCACCACAGAAGAGGACAAATGAGGATACAGATCTGCATAAAATCTGCATTTGCATTGCTAAGATGCAGTGGAGATGAGATGCAAATTCAGAAACGATTGCTATGATCTGAATAGAATTACAATGTATTTTGCCATGGCGGGTGAAGAATGTGGCCAGGTGACCCTGGTTATGTCTGCTCAATCTGCACTGCTTTTGATGGGCAACTTTAAGGTCCCTCCTGCTCTCCCTTCTTACGATTCTTTCTCTTTAAAGAACACCTGGCCTGGTAAGCCCTTCAAACAAAGGACGCCTTAGAGGACTGCCCTCTCTAAAGTAGGACTTGTGGCCATCCTTACGCATGCACCTGAAGTTGTTGTTGTTTAGTCGTTTAATCGTGTCCGACTCTTTGTGACCCCATGGACTAGAGCACGCCAGGCACTCCTGTCTTCCACTGCCTCCCGCAGTTTGTTCAGACTCATGCTGGTACCTTCGAGAACACTGTCCAATCATCTCGTCCTCTGTCGTCCCCTTCTCCTTGTGCCCTCCATCTTCCCCAACATCCGGGGCTTTTCCAGGGAGTCTTCACTTCTCATGAGGTGGCCATATTATTGGAGCCTCAGCTTCAGGATCTGTCCTTCCAGTGAGCACTCAGGGCTGATTTCCTTAAGAATGGATACGTTTGATCTTCTTGCAGTCCATGGGACTCTCAAGAGTCTCCTCCAGCACCAGAATTCAAAAGCATCAATTCTTCAGCGATCAGCCTTCTTTATGGTCCAGCTCTCACTTCCATACATCAGTACTGGGAAAACCAGAGCTTTGACTATACGGACCTTTGTTGGCAAGGTGATGTCTCTGCTTTTTAAGATGCTGTCTAGGTTTGTCATTGCTTTTCTCCCAAGAAGCTGGGAAGTTATTGTTCAAACTCCTAGTCTCTGTTGAAGAGGCTGAGAGCTGATCCCCAGAATGCTTAAACTCTCCCACCAGGTCCTGTTGCACAACCTGCCCCATATGTTTCTCTCTGCAGATTACGGAAGAGCTGATTCACACATTCATGTCTGTCAATAACAGATCGGTGATGATTCACAGCTCCCCGCCTCCTTTGTAAGGTTAGGATTGCCTCGTCCTTCCCACTAGCAGAGAGACCTTTTGAACTCCCCACCCCCAACCCCCATCATTCCATCTGTTTCTTTTCCAGCAGCTTGATTGGCAGCCGATGAAATTTTTGATCTCCATTCCCTGAAAAGCATCACCTGCTGCTTTCCCCATATTATGCTGCTCTTAAAAGGCACAAGAAGAGGCCTCTGGTCAGTTGGGGTCCCTAATTGCACCCATGTTGCTGCCTCTCCAATTAGCCACTGTGGCAAAGGAAGGATCAGTAAGAGAGGCTGTCGGAAAACCAGCACTGATGGTGATGGGGGGCAGGGGGACGGACAGGATGAAGGCACTGCAGAGCCCGGGAGATGGGCCTGCCAGGTGGGAACTGGTGAATCGCTTGATTCCAGTTCCTCTCCATTTCTCATTTTTCTAATGTTCAGTTCAGTTCACCACATATTCACATTGCTCTGCAATCTTCCTTTTAAAGGGTTTGTATGGAAGTTCTTCAGCATCTCAGTGCGTTTCCAACATGCACTTTTTTGTATGCAGTTTTCCCTAATAGACACATTTTTGCAGAGAAATTTCTCTTAATATAATGTTCTTTCCCCTGATATATGCATTTTAAGGCAAACTTTATGTGCATGTCCATTCACACACCTTGGCTGAAGGCCTGCATTGCAAAATCTGGATAAGCGTGGATTTTGAAGGATGCCTGTGTTTAGGTTTGCTTATTATTTCAGGAGGTGTGAATTAGGTATGTTTGCCTTTGAATGTGAACTGAATTGAATTGCTCCCCCATCCCTATTCCCAGGCTCCCACAAGCATTGCCAAGTCTCCAGTATCCCAAGACCTGTGATTTATAGAATTAGAGTGCATGTTCATAATTATTATATGCTCATTATTTATATGCACATAAAGAATCTTGGAGTGAAGTCATCTTAGTACAATCCCCAGCTTAGCGCAGAGCCTGCTGTGCTGAATGCAGAAGCCCATGCAAGATGGACAAAAGGCAGGTCTGGGATTCTAGAATCAGAACTCCACGGCACAGTTAGAGATCCTAGTTCAGAGTTCAGTGCCCAGGGTTCAGGACCATGGAGAGCAACCCCACAGCTGAGACAGACAGAACAAGGTGCCTCAGCACCGGCCTGGAGCAACTGCAAGGTCATACAGTCCAACCATCTGCTTGGCAGATGGGCACCGAGCCTCTGCTGAAATATCTCCAGGAAAGGAGAGCCCAACTCCTCCTGGGACTGTGTGTTCCACTGTCAAACAACTCTTACCATTCGGTGGTTTCTCCTCATGTTTACACAAAATGTAAAAGGTAAAGGTAAAGGGACCCCTGACCATTAGGTCCACTCGTGACCGACTCTGGGGTTGTGGTGCTCATCTCGCTTTATTGGCCGAGGGAGCTGGCGTGCAGCTTCCGGGTCATGTGGCCAGCATGACTAAGCCACTTCTGGCGAACCAGAGCAGCGCACAGAAACACCGTTTACTTTCCCGCTGGAGTGGTACCTATTTATCTACTTGCACTTTGACGTGCTTTCGAACTGCTAGGTGGGCAGGAGCTGGGACCGAGCAACGGGAGCTCATCCCGTCGCGGGGATTCGAACGACTGACCTTCTGATCGGCAGGTCCTAGGCTCTGTGGTTTAACCCACAGTGCCGTACTTCCCTACAATTTCTACTTGTTCATTCTAGTCCTGGTCTCTGGAGCAATAGATAACAAGTCTGCTCCACATCTTGCATGGTGGCCCCTCAGATATTTTTAAACAGCTATCATGTCTTTAATCTTCCCCAAGCAAAACATACCCACCTCTTTCAACTTTTCCTCATACGACATGATTTCTAGACCTCTCACCATGGTGGTGGTTGCCTTTCTCTGGACATGCTTCAGATTGTCAACATCTTTCTTAAAATACGGGACCCAGAACTGGATATAGAACTCTAGATGCAGCCGGGTCAGTTAAGATTAGAGAAGTGCAAGATGATTGCCATTTAAGGAAACCAGACAGATTTGATGGTGAAAAGGCAGGAGTATGTTCGAGTAGTTGCTCCATTGGGGAAGTATATTCACCATGTAAAATTCCCTGTCCAGGATTGAGTTTAGGGGAAATTGGTTCTGCTTTCTGTGCACAGTACTGATTGGCTAGCACTTAGGTCATCAAGAACCCAGCAGTAGCTACTTTACAGTGTACGTTTGCTGAAGGAGAGGATATCTCAAAGGATAAATGCTGGCTAAGAGACAAAACTACAAATTACAAAGTCCCTGATTGAATCTATTTGTCCTATCTGAAGGAGCGTCTCTGGCCCCATCGTTCTGCCCTGACACTGAGGTCCAGTGCTGAGGGCCTTCTGGCGGTTCCCTCACTGTGAGAAGCCAAGTTACAGGGAACCAGACAGAGGGCCTTCTTAGTAGTGGCGCTCGCCCTGTGGAATGCCCTCCCACCAGATGTCAAATAGAACAACAACTACCAGAGTTTTAGAAGACATCTGAAGGCAGCCCTGTTTAGGGAAGCTTTTAATGTTTGATGGTCTACTGTATTTTAATATTTTGTTGGAAGCTACCCAGAGTGGCTGGGGAAACCCAGCCAGATGGGCGGGGTATAAATTTATTATTATTATTATTATTATTATTATTATTATTATTATTATTATTATCATCATCATCATCTCTTTTTAACTTCTTCTCCCTGTGGCAAAATGTCTCTTTTGGGCCACTGAACCGGCACATCATGCCCCCCATACCTGATTCTTCCTTTTTTTATGCTGACTCAAATATCAGGTTCAAGGCCTTTTCCCTCATTATCCCCTCTGTCTGGCCTCCAGTGAAACCTTTTCCATTTCACTTAATTGTATTTTTAATATTACTGTATGTACCACGTCTGTTTGAACAAAAACACAACAGCAACCATACAAATAGATGAAACAGACAAGCTTTCTCCCGGCTTTGTCAGATACCCAGGAGGGCAAATAGGCATCATTTCCTCCAGCCTTGTCAGTTTTGTTAGAAAATCGTGGGGTAATGCAAAAAGGTGGATTTCACATGCTCAGCCTGTCCCCATCATGGTAGGAACACATCCAAATCCATTTGCAGGGCAGACTGGGCCAATATCCAGGCTAGGCTAGTGAAGGAATGTCTTCTCTACAAGCTGGAGAAGATGCGATGACATTTGAAAGTGGAAAAAGATTAACTTGTGAACTGTTCTAATGCACATTAACTAAAGCAAGGGAAGATTGCTGAGCAAATGTTTATGAAGTGGCTAAAAAGTGCCTGCGAATTTGGCTTTTATGCTTGTTGAGCCATGAACTTACTGTTGTAAGTGCCTCTCTCTCTTAACCTCAGTTGCTCATCAGGCAAACTGGAATATTAATCGCCTTTCTTCCAAAGGGAGTTGGTAAGGATTAGAGAGAATTACAGTGACCGTAAAGCACTTTGCATGAGACAAAGTGCCGAAGGAAGCACGGCTGGCCCTGCCATTAGGCAGAATGAAGGTCATGAAAGGACAGCAAATGGTTGGTCACCATGTTTACCATTGCGTTTTTACTGCCAGGAAGAAGGGCTTTTCTGCCTCTGGTGCCAAAATAGCTTGACTAGCTTTGAGCACTATGCACATTGACTTGGGTGTGAAAGAAAGGGTTAACTGATGTGGTTGTTTATTATATAATAATGAGGATAATGACAGTGAACCCACATTAGAGATTGTTGAATCCAACAATTTCGGTTTCACTCAGTTTCTCATTTTTCCTGTCTTAAATTTGATTCCACACGTTTGCAGATTATTATCTCTTAAAGTCCTTGTGAAAATTCACCAGCACTTTATCGTGATTTTTTCCTTATACACAAATGTTGGTATGCAATTCTGCCAAAAACACATGTTTTTGCAACTCCCTTTTACCTAATTTAATACATTTCCATCTGTTTTTTATTATATGCATTTCTATGCACACTTGACCCTAGTTTTATGCATTTTTAACACATTGCTTGGCTGAACATCTGAACTCGGACATGGAAAAGATGAATGAGAGATGTGGTTGCAGTTGCTGTTGTGCAAATATTAAAGGACGAGTGCTTTTCAGTTGCACCTTGTTTCAGGAGGTGCAAATGAATGAAGTTTGCCTTTAAATGTGAACTGAATTAAATTCCTCCTCCATCCCAGTGGCGGAGAGCAGGTGAGGGCGGGGCTGGCGCGCATCCTGGGGGCATGACGCGCTGCCCATAGGGTGTGGCGCGTGTCCTGGGGGCGTGGCATGCCACCTGTAGGAGAGTGGCGCTCCGCGCAGGCGGGAGGAACAGCCGCAATGGCACCCCGCTGGGATCGCGCTAACGGTGTGGTGCACTCCCCCTACACGCCTCTTCCTCTGCCTGTACTCCATCCATAGCTGTCAACTTTTCCCTTTTCTTGCGAGGAATCCTATTCAGAATAAGGGAATTTCCCTTAAAAAAAGGGAAACATTGACAGCTATGGCTCCATCCCTCGGCCATGTTCAGCTTGTTTCAGACTCATGGTCACTTGTGTGACTGATAAGTTTCTGCAGGCAAATAAGCAAGTAAACAAATAAATATTTATTGGAGTTTTTAGAAAAAAGAATACAATGATAATAAACAGTGTTGCTTTGTTTTAAAAAAATTTCATACCATCCTTAAACTTCCTCACATCTCCCGCTCCCACTTGCATCATTAATAAATTTTTGTCAAGCAAATTATCATCTTATTTCCAAATTATAACCACTTATTTAAATACAATAAAATAATTCTCCTACCGATTTGTTTCTCTTAATCTCTCTTATCATCAAATTCTGGTCTATTTTAGTGATGGCCAATTATTTATAACCAAGCATCCATCCTAACATTCCACTAAATCACAGTGTTTCTGTAAATAAGTCTTGAATTTCTTCCAATCTTCTTCAATCCTTTCTTCTCCCAGGTCTCGGATTCTGCCAGTCATCTCCGCCAGTTGCATATAGTCCATCAGTTGCATCTGCCATTCTTCCAGTGTGGGTAGATCTTGAGTTTTCCAGTTCTTAGCGAGTAGTATCCTTGCTGCTGTTGTTGCATACATAAAAAATGTTCTGTCTTTCTTTAGCACCTTCTGGTCGACAATGCCCAAAAGAAAGGCCTCTGGTTTCTTGGTAAAGGTATACTTAAATACCTTTTTCAACTCATTATATATCATTTCCCAGAAGGCCTTCACTTTAGGGCAAGTCCACCAGAGGTGGAAGAATGTTCCTTCATTTTCTTTACATTTCCAACATTTGTTATCAGACAAATGGTATATTTTGGCAAGTTTAACTGGGGTCATGTACCATCTGTATATCATTTTCATTACATTTTCTTTCAAAGCATTACATGCAGTAAAGTTCAACCCAGTGGTCCACAACCTTTCCCAGTCCTCAAACATAATGTTATGCCCAATGTCCTGCGCCCATTTTATCATAGCCGACTTAACCATTTCGTCCTGTGTATTCCATTTCAACAGCAAGTTATACATTCTTGAAAGTACCTTAGTCTTTGGTTCTAACAATTCTGTTTCCAACTTCGATTTCTCCACCTGGAACCCTAGCTTCTTGTCCCTTTTAAAAATTTCTTTAATCTGAGCGTAATGTAACCAGTCTCGCACTTTGTCCTTCATTTTCTCCATACTCTGCAATTTCCAATTGTCTCCATCTTTTTCTAACAGTTCCCAATATTTTGGCCAGTAGGCTTCCATATTGGGTCTTTTCCAGGCCTTAGCTTCCAAAGGTGAGAGCCACCTTGGAGTTTTATTTTCCAGTAAGTCTTTATATTTTGTCCAGACATTAAACACTGCTTTTCTGACAATATGGTTCTTAAAGGCCTTATTGATCTTAACCTTGTCATACCACAAGTATGCGTGCCAACCGAAAGTATTGTTATAACCTTCCAGATCTAACACATCAGTGTCTTCGAGAAGTAGCCAATCTTTTAGCCAGCAGAAAGCTGCGGCTTCATAGTATAACCTTAAGTCTGGCAGGGCAAAGCCCCCTCTTTCCTTTGCATCTGTTAATATCTTAAACTTGATTCTGGGCTTTTTGCCCTGCCAGACAAATTTGGAAATATCTCTCTGCCACCTCCGGAAACACTCCGTTTTGTCCACAATTTGCAATGTTTGAAACAAAAACAACATCTTTGGCAGCACATTCATCTTAATGGCAGCAATTCGGCCTAAAAAAGAGAGCTTCAATTTAGCCCAACTATCCAAGTCTCTCTTAATTTCAGACCAGCATTTTTCATAATTATCCTTAAATAGACTCAGATTTTTCGCTGTTATGTTGACCCCTAGGTACTTTACCTTCTTCACCAATGATAATTCTGTTTCTCTCTGAAACCGTTCTGACTCTGTGTCTGTCATATTTTTCCCTAACACCTTCGTCTTTTGTTTATTTAGCTTAAATCCCGCCACCTGACCAAAATCATGTATCAGTTGTAATACTCTTTTCGTACTAGATTCTGGCTCCTGCAGTGTCAAAACTAAGTCATCTGCAAAAGCTTTCAAATAAGCAAGTAAACAAATAAATAAAACGAGTCCAGAACATCAGGATTGTGCACCCGTGGGACAACATTTTAAAAATGTTGTCACGCTGGATGCTGAGTGCAATAAACCATCATCCAGGGGCTGAGCAGTGAGAAGAAGGATTGCCTTGGTGATCTCATGCCAAACCCCAAAAGAAACATATTCTGTCTGTGTTGACAGGCTGAAACATAGGAGGGAGGAGCTGGCAGTGCCGCCCATGCTGCTGTGATGATGGAGCCATTATTACTGGGATGGAAGATGGAGATATTGGGGGTGGGGGGGACTAGAAACCTCCGACTTTGTGTGGTGGGCAATACTGAAACTGCTACCACATTTCCAAAGCTGCGCATGGTTCGGTATAGTTTCAGATTGGATGGGGGACTGTGGGTTGAGATTCCTGCATTTCAGGGGGTTGAATTAGATGACCCTCGGGACCCCTTCCAGCTCAACAGTTCTATGACTCTGCCGTAAGAGACACCCATTGTTTTGCCCACTTTTGGCTCTGGCGCTGCAGGTAGCTCAGGAACAGCCAACCTGTTACTCACCAGAGTCTTCCTGTTTTATTAATATTTATTAAACTTATTAGTTGCTTGTCGCCCGAAGGTCTCCAAGCGACTTATAGCAAAGAAAAATATGCTATGCATAAAATCATGGAGGGGAAAGGAGGGAATCATATAATGTGTTTCATATAACTTAACATTCATGGAAAACAAAAGTAGCATACCAGCCATATAAATAATAGCAAATGACATTAACAATAGTCAAATAATAAGCAAAGCAATACTCGGACCACTCATTAGCAAACAAACAAAACTTCAATGCCCCCTCCCTCCTCCAAAATCATTCACATCAGTTATATAGAAAAAGTCATTTTTATGTTAAATGTATTGTGAGAACTATTTAATGTATTATTGTTGTTGTTTTCTATTTCTTCTCCTTTTTAGTTGCTAGGAGGTGATGGATATTTGTTTACTTCTAGATTTCTTTTTTGTGTGTGATGTATTAAAATGAAATATATATATATATGGGACGCGGGTGGTGCTGTGGGTTAAACCACAGAGCCTAGGACTTGCCGATCAGAAGGTCGGCGGTTCGAATCCCTGCGACGGGGTGTGCTCCCGTTGCTTGGTCCCTGCTTCTGCCAACCTAGCAGTTCGAAAGCACGTCAAAGTGCAAGTAGATAAATAGGTACCACTCCGGCGGGAAGGTAAACGGTGTTTCCGTGTGCTGCTCTGGTTCACCAGAAGCGGCTTAGTCATGCTGGCCACATGACCAGGAAGCTGTACACCAGCTCCCTCGGCCAATAAAGCGAGAGGAGTGCCGCAACCCCAGAGTCGGCCACGACTGGACCTAATGGTCAGGGGTCCCTTTACCTTTATATATATGTACAAAATCATTCACATCAAACAAACATTTCGCCCCCTTTAATCTCCCCACCCCACCTAGAAGTCTGGAGTCAAGGCCAGCTGTTGTGAATCAGTGGTGGGTGGGTCCAGCGTCTTCCAGTGATGGTCCAGCACCTCCCTTCATAGGGGAGCAGTAGCAAAGCCAAGTGGGAAGACTGTCGCAAAAGTTTTAGCTGCTCTGCAGTTATCCTGGCTCCTGCTCCTCACTTATTGCTGTTGTTTGCTGGATCCCTAATGATGGGCCATGCTGGCAGGGGCTGATGCAAATTGTGGTTCAACAGCATGTGGAGGGCCACACCCTCTGTGGCTGACCTAGGTGGGGACGGTGCAGGGCAGCAGCGAGATCACAGCTGTGGAGGTGCACCAGAGACAGCACTGGCTGTGCCTGGGCAGCCCTGACCTCCCCCTGCCCAGCCAAGCTGCAGCAAGGCTGCTATCAGGAGAGCAGTGCTGCCCCAACACACAAGTCACTAGGGTAACTAACAATTTACTGCCCTTCCGTGACACACAAGATCAGCTGCCTGAGGCAGCCGTCTCTCTCTGCCTAATGGCAGAGCTGGCCTTCACATATGAGAAAGCCTTCGATGGCACACTCCTTAGACATTTCCATCTTGCTTCTGAAAATGTTAAGGATAACCGGCAGAGGACAGTGCAGAGCACAATTCCACACACCTGAAAAGGGCTAGGCATCAAAGCCTCATTGTTAATGCTGCAAAAATGGTTGTGCACTTGAGATCAAGGTATGTGTGTATGTGTGTGCATGCATGCATGTGCATGCTGATTTTTATTGCAGCAGGAGCTGTTTGGGCTGTATGCAGGTGGGCAGCCATGGAAGGATGCTAAATCCTGGAAGTATAAGGCCTCATAGGTCCCCTCTGCCTCGTACTCTGTATTTACTATAGGTTTCAATGTAAACACCCAAACTGTCTTGGATTTCCCCTTTTCAGTTCTCCGACGGCCAATGAGGAGGCCTCTGCACGGCACTGACGTCAGCCCCGTCGCTCTCAGCCTTTCTCGAGGACAGTGACTTGGTTGCCAGGGCGACGGAAGAACATACTCCCCAGGCTGACTCTCCCTGCTGGAGGCCGTAACACCGCCTGGATGTCTGTCTCGCAGCTCCCAGGCTGGCTGGTGGCATGGAGAGGAGAGGCCTAGCCCTGTGGAAGGAGTGCCTGTGAACCACAAAGCAAATGGTAAGCAGGATGAGGCTCGCAGGACGGGTTTGCGGTGGTGTGTGGGGGTTGAGCGACTGCTGGACCATGGATGGCAACGCTTGGCAAGGGATGTTCTGCGTGTGTTGGAGGAGAAGAGCAAGGAGTGAAGGTTGCCTGGTTAAATTGCAAAAATAAGAGATGGGTTGGAGGTTTTGACAGTGGGTTCCATACACAGCATACATTGAAAGCACATGGCTTCCCCCAGAGGATCCTGGGAACAGAAGTTTGTTCAGGGTTCTGGGGGTTGTAAACTATGGTTTCCAGGATTCTTTGGGGAAAGAAATGTGCTTTATAAGTGTGTAGTGTACATTCTTGGAAACAAAGCTCAGTTATTAAGTGGAAAAATGAAATGCAGAATAGGTGGACCAAGTGCAATATTTTATTCATTGTATCCCACCTTTTTCTCCAAAAAGGGATCACATCATGGTTTTGCTTTAGCTTTATTAATCTAGACAGCCACCACCTTATTTTAATGCTTATTTGTTTCTTTTCTTTTTATTTCAAACCATTTGCAAACCCCTTAATGAGTTTTAAAAACCCCTTAAGCACATGTTTGTATGTGTGGTTGTGTGTCTACGTTTACCTGCAAGTCCTAGGGTCCCCACCTGTCAGGTAGTGCTGACTTTCTGAGTGCATAAGCAACTGCAGTCATGCCTGAACATTGGAAATGGAGTGAATGGGTGGGACTTGCAATGAATTCGGCAGTGTAACCCAATCCCTCCATCCTAGGTGTTTGTATGGCCAATCCACACCATGCAGTCAAAGAATTCTTATACCACTTCAGCAGTCATGGCTTTCCCCAAAGAATTCTGGGAGCTGTAGTTTGTTAAGGATGCTGGGAACTGTAGCTCTCTGAGAGGTCTCCTAACAACCATAGCTGTCAAGCGCCCCTTATTTGGCGGGAAACTCCCTTATCCCAGCGCTGTGTCCCGCTGCTGTCCCTTATTGATGGATGTCCCTTAAATTTCCCGGGTTTCAAAGGAAGCAGCTCCTCTCCCTCCCTCCCTGCCGGCCAGGGAGGAGGGAGGCTCCAACTGTGTTGCTTGGCTGCCTGGCCCTGCCCCCCTCCAGCCTCCTTTCACCAGCCTCGGCCCCTGGGAGCCCCTCCCCGCCAGGACTGGCGGGAGCCTCGGGCCCTTCTGCCGCCATCCTCCTTGCAGCCGCTGAACTGAGTGTCTCTGCCTGGGGCCTCCCCTCTGCCCGCTGCAGCCGCTCCCGCTCCCGTTAGTACTGCGGCTATGCTGCCGAAGGACCCAGATGAGATGGGCAGCCTGGCATGGCCTAAGAATTGCTGAGGAGCCTTGAGAGGAGAGCGAGGGCAACCATAGAGAAAGCAGTTCAGAGAGAGGAGGAAGAGGAGGAGGCGGAGTCGTGGGCAGGTGTTCCATGGGCTACAAGGGAAGGACCGCAAGCGCTTCTCCCATAGATTTGTAGTGGTAGACTAGCATAGATGGTCTGATCTGCGGGTTTACTATTCCCCCCCCCTTCCTCCCGCCCCACATGATGGAATTGAGAGCTGCAGATGGAGCACGAGAGAAAAGATACAGAACTGCAGCAGTATCTTCGTAGCTTGGACTTCGGTTTGCGCAAAAAGTGGTTGCTGCTTGTAGTTATTTAATTGCAGTGTTTCATCGGCTGGTGTCTTGAGCAGCAACCTCTGGAAACAAAGGGCTAAAAACCGGCGCTGCTCTCCAAAATTATCTGGTCTCTTTTAACTTCGTATTTTAGCTGGTAGACTAAAATCCCTTATTTTGGCTGCTGGTCCCTTATTTTCAAATCTGTAAGTTGACAGCTATGCTAACAACTCTTAGCACTGCTAACAAACTACAGTTTCCAGGATTCTTTGGGGGAAGCTGTAACTGTTAAAGTGATAGAAGACTGCTTTATTTTATATATACATATACATATACATATACATATATATATATGCATTTTCAAAAACAGGAACAGAGCGCATATTTATCCCCTCCCCCTGTCCCATTTACAACTTTGTACCAAATACAGCATGTATTTTATTATTATTTTTTGAATTGATTTTAAAATGAATTGATTTTAGAATGCTGTGTTAGTTTTATTGTTGTTAGCCGCTCTGAGCCCGGCTTCGGCTGGGGAGCGTGGGATAGAAATAAATTATTATTATTATTATTATTATTATTATTATTATTATTATTATTATTGTTGTTCTATATGACTTCCCTCCCACCCTTTTCCTGGTTCCTTTGCTTTTCTACTACTCCATGTAATCTGCATCTTTTTAATCATCCAGTTTGTCATCTGTTAAATACTCTTATCTATTTCAACTCTGCTGGATTTACTCAAGACCTGCTAACCCAGTCCTTTTTCCCCTAAAAAAATGTTTAGGGTTTCTCTCATTTTCCTACTCATATTGAAATACTGCCCCTCAATGAGGCCAAACTTAGATTCACAAAACGTTTAGGGGAATTGCATACTCCTGCGTCCCCCTAGAAAAAAGCACCGTGTTAACCTATGTATTTGTCTATACCAGTTCTTAAAATATTCAATAAGCATTGTCCATTCTTCCTTATATAGTGGAGCCTCAGTTTTGGAACGTCTCGGCTGCCGAACATTACGGAAGCCGAATGCCAAAACCGAAAACCCAGAAGTGAATGCTTCCGTTTTCGAATGAGCCTCAGAAGTAGAATGGCTTCCATTGAACTTGCTGACAGCCCTTCAATCCTCAGTTTTCAAACGTTTCGGAAGTCAAATGGACTTCCGGAACAGATTACATTTGAAAACTGAGGTTCCACTGTATTCCTTATCTTTGTTTTATCTTATCCTGTTCGTCAGACCAGCCAGTTCAGCATATTCAAACATTTTACACTGCCATTCTTCCTGAGTGGGTACTAGACTTGTTCTCCATCTTTGTGCTCCTAAGGTTCTAGCGGCGGCAGTAGCGTATAGTAATAAACTCTTTTGTTTTTTTGGGACCTCCTTTGCTACCATCCCCAAGAGGAAAATCTCAGGTGTTTCGGGGGAAGTTTTTTTAAAGTATCTTTTTAAATTCATCATATATCATTTCCCAATATTCCTTAATTATTTTACAGGACCACCACATGTGAGTAAAAGATCCCTCAGTTTCATTCAACTTCCAACATATACCTTTTTCTTTTTTAGACATAGTCGCCAATCTGGTGGGTCTCGAATACAGTCTGTGGGCCAGCTTCATCCTGTTTTCTTTTATCACATAACATACCGTAAAATTCATATTTATTTTCCACAACTTTTCCCGTAAATCATAATCCATATTGTGACCCACATTTTGTGCCCACTTAATCATGCTCGATTTCACAAATGCCTCTTTAGTTCCCCACTCCAACAGCATTTTGCACATTTTGATAATACTTTTATAATTGTAAAAGTGGTAGAAGACTCCTTTAAATGTAGGGGTGGGTGTGACCCCATGTGTATCTATTTATGTATTACATATGTATTTCTTTTTTCATTGGATGCAAGGGGGTGGTTGTGCTAAGGATCACTCGGTGGGGGGTGATTTCCTCCCACATTGCTGTGTTCATCTGCATGTGATGATGAATTGTAGGCAGTGCATTGTGGGGTGTTGTTTGGGTTGGGAGAATTGGTAGCATTAAAATGAGTTGTTCGAGTTAAATCCTGCATGAAATGGCTACCAGTAAATGAAAGCTGAGGGAGGTGTCTGTGTTATGAGAAAAAAACTGCTCCTTTTCCCTTATGGGGAACACTTCCCTTATGGGGAGCCCTTTTGTAGGTTCTCTATCGGTAGGTGAAAATAACAGAGACCAACTAGAGAATACTGAGAAGCAAAGCAGCTAGTAAGCCTGATTTTTATTAAAGCTGTTGCAACAGGGTACTCCCACCCCCACAAGCCCTTATATAGACATTTTAAATTGCCCACCTTGGAGTCCAAGACCACCCCCAGATACATCATACATACATCACAAAAGGGGCGGACTACAGTGGTACCTCGGGATGCAAACGGGATCCGTTCCAGAGCCCCGTTAGCACCCCGAAGCGAACATAACCCGTATCCGTGCGTGATGTCATTTTGATGGTCTGCGCATGCGCGCGCAGCAAACCCCGGAAGTAACGCGCTCCGTTACTTCTGGGTCGTCGCAGAGCGCAACCCGAATTTGCCTAACCCGAAGCGTATTCATCTCAAGGTATGACTGTGCAACAGAAATCTGAGTGCATTGGTTTTTTCCTCCTGTCTGCTAGGTTACTTGATTGGCTTACTGTACCTGTGCATCCTGGCCACTCTTTTGTTATGATAACTACTCAACTCCGGAATCCAGGTCACAGGTCACAGGCTCACATCCTATTCATATCTTAAATGTGCCCTTAAGACAGAATTTGTGGAAGAGACAATGGGAAGATTTACCATTTCCTTCGACCTTGCAGAGAAATATTTGAGGTCATTTTCGGAGAGAGAAAATGGTTTCAGGGCTTTTCTGTGGGTTTCAGACATGTGGTTTACATATTTGTTTGCTTGGTACATTTATTTTATATATATAAGACCTTAAAATTCTTATAATGTGTATGAATTCTTGGCTTTCCATTTGCCACCACAGCAGTCAGTCAACATGTCACAGCCCTTGAGCATCCTGGGATATTTTTGAGATCCGCCCTTAGAGTTTTCCTCCCCTAAAGGTGTTTTGCATTTCTGCAACCTATGGGTTCCATCTAACCTGCTGCTTCCTCCCTCTTGGGAGTGGGCAGTGCAATTTTGGCTATGCAAGAACTGCCATTCACCACCCGAACGCTGGAAAGATGATCATATCGTATATGCCATCAACGTGCTGCCAGCACTTTGAACAGTAATCAGAAGGAGACAGGTCCCTGCCTTAAGGAGCTCACAGTGTAAAGTTCAACAGAAGCAACATGAGAGAGGAGAGGAACACAGAGTTGAAAGCAAACAGGAGGAAATAAATGCCACTCCATTCATAAAGACACATCCTCAGGATCATTTAACATGGCTTCATCTTCATGTATGAGGAACGGAAAATTATTATTATTATTTGTAGTGGTTCTAGGGGGTTTCTCGTGCGTAAGTTGTCGCCACTCCTGGCTAGGTTACATGGTTGAACCCTTTCTGTCTGGACAGCCTCTCACCCGTGGCTGTCTCAATCGCTGGCAGAATCCGTCAGTGGGCGTTTCTTGAACTTCTTCCAGCAAAGAAGTTCTTTGACGCCAAGTCTCTTCCTACTCTCCCTGCGCGGAAGTCTTCTGCGCAGGGAGGGTGTGGGCAGTGGAGTACCTGTGCTCTCCCCGCTGGTCTCCGGCGAGGAGTCCTGGAGCCTCCTCTCTGATTCCCCCATCTGCCCCCCTTCTCCACTGGTGTTACACTGATTTCCTTCCCCAGCAGATGGGCTGCCTCTCTCCCTACTGGGACCCTCTCCGGCATCCCTCTGGAGCCTTCCCTCCGCCTCTGGCTCCGATGGCAGTTTCCTGACATCATCATCATCATCATCATCATCATCATCATCATCATTATTTTAGAAAAAGGAAGCTTAAAAGAATCCTGGAATATTGGGTGAAGCATCAGATGTGATTCAAAATGTGCCATTGTGAAAACATTATATTTGCAGAATCCTCACTCTTTCTCATCTTCTCATCTGGCACTTTTCTTGGCTTTAGGACATCAAAGGTCAGTACTGGACTGATGATGATTCTGATGGAGAAAATGAGTCGGAGGAGTTCTTGTACGGAGTACAGGTGAGGCTCCCGGTGCTCGTGGAAGGGAAATGTGGGCAGGAGTGAACGGCTGTAGGATTCTGTACAATTTCCTGTGGAGCTTCAGAGCAAGCAACAAGGATGTGCAGGCCTCCTTTCATGGGTCCATACTGCTGGGCACTTGCCAAAGCCCACAATCCTGCAGGCAGCCACATATGAGATCTGGCCGAGACCCTCAATTTTGCTCATAGAGTTATAGAACTGTCAAATTGGGAGGGTTTCCATCTAGTCCAACCCCCTGCAACCCCTGACCCATGGCCACCCAACCTCTGCATAAAAACTTCCAAGGGTCTGCCACATTCCTAGGCACTAACTTTTAGTCAGAAACCCATTTCTTGCCATTCGAATCCATTGGTTTGGGTCCTGGAGAAGCAGAAAGCTCTTCCATTTTCCATGCGGCAGCCCTTTGGATATTTGGAGATGGCGAGCGTATCACCTCTCAAGGTCTTCTCTTCTCCAGGCTAAACCCGACTCCTTCAGGCTCCTCCAGGTTAAACCCGACTCCTTCGACCATTCCTCATCAGGTTTGGTTTCTCAGAGGATTTCATGCTGTCATTCGCTGTCTCTGAATATATACCCCCTGTGCTGGTTTTCTGCAGGGGACCTGTGCGGCGGACCTGTACCGCCATCCGCAGTTGGATGCTGACATCGAGGCCGTGAAGGAACTGTACAGTGAGAATTCTGTGTCTGTCCGGTGAGTTCTGTGGTCCAGGTTGGCACTAACTCAGGACTCCAAAGTTGGACCTGTCTTGCTATGAGGGTCTCATCAGGGACCTGATGTCAGGGACTAGGCAGAGGAGGAATGGTGGAGACCATCTCCCCAGCCTGACCTTTCAGAGGAGAAGAAGACAGTTCAGAATTACAACAGGGGTTTGAGGGAGGTCACAGCTCAGAGGAAGGTGAGGAGAAAAGTTGGGAAATAATGGGAGAGGAGGAGCAGGCAGAGTCAGAGCAGCTGGCTGACACTTTATTCCAGACCCTCCATCTGCCAGAACCCAGCGAGCCTTAAAAGTAGGAGAGCAAAGGGCTTGGAGACAGATAGCCCTAAGCGGCAACCGTAGAGGGGGTGGTGCTGTTGACGAATGAGGAAGTGGAAGAGACGGGGGGGTGGAGATTCACTCGGGACAACACCATCATCCAAGAGGCTGCTCTGTCTCATGAGACCAGGGCGTTGCAGGACCTGATTTCTTTCCGCAGGGCCTGTAAGACAGAGTTGTTCCGCCTGGCCTTTGGCATGGAATCAATTTAATTCCCTCCCCCTCTTTCTTTTTTCCTTTCTCCTTCTGTGATGGAACTCCTATTTGAGGACTTCCCTGGTTTTTTTCTGGCCCATGTAGGACCAGTCTGGATAGTTGGCCTTGGTGAAGACTTGACGTTTTCATCCCCAAAAAAGTTTTTGATTTGAGTTTCCACTGAAATGAGGCTGTATTTTAATGATGTTTTAACATTTTAATGTTGTATTTTAATCTTGTTTTTAAGTTGTATTTCAATCAATTGTTTTTATATCAGGTGTTAGCCGCCCTGAGCCCGGTCTTGGCTGGGAAGGGCGGGGTATAAATAAAATTTATTATTATTATTCCCAAACCTCTCTCTGTGAATATTGAACAAAAAGCAGATGGTAAGGACTTTCCCTTGTCTTATCCGTTCCTGGCAATCTGCCTTGGTTGGTTCCTCTGCTGCCTGACACCTGTGTTCAAATCTTTAAGTGTATGCAATAAAAGTAAGACACTGGAAATAATACTAGAAGCTGGAGAGGTGACCTGAGCCCCTTGGAGATCATCAGTTCTCGATTCCTTAGGGTAGGGAAATGCATTCATAGGGCTATATCCAGTACTGTCTGTCCACTGTTCCTGTCTTTCCACCAAGTATACAGAGCCTTCTAGAATGGGAAATAGTTCTCAAGACTCAGGTGTTTCTGAGGACAGGGACAAGGGGTGGCAGGAAAGTGGGAGGGAAGCATATATGCAGATAGGTATTTCTTCACCAAAATGGTAACCTCTTCTGCCACGCCGGCTGCAGCTAGCCACTGCCTTTGTTGAATTGCACAGAAAACTAACCTTTGCCTAACAGGATAGGATACCATACTTGCTGTTCAATGGAATTATTTCCGATTACTCTGATAGGAAAGAAGCGCTGCCTTCTCCATGGACTTATAGTTAACAATGAAAGAGCAATGCAATCTTATTTAAGGGCTTTGCTCTGTTCTTTCAAAGATCCCTTTACGTGTGTGTGTGTGTGTGTGTGTGTGTGTGTGTGTGTGTGTTTTATTTCATGTATTTTAATAGCAAACTTACAGGAACAGCACAGAAGACAGACAACATTAAAAACATGTACTTGCATGTAGGACAACTTAGTTAGAAAAGTATAGTGAATGGATGGAATCTACTGTATGATAAAAATGTTACAGACACCATATAAAAGGTAAAGGTAAAGGTACCCCTGCCCGTACGGGCCAGTCTTGACAGACTCTGGGGTTGTGCGCCCATCTCACTTAAGAGGCCATGGGCCAGCGCTGTCCGGAGACACTTCCGGGTCACGTGGCCAGCGTGACATCGCTGCTCTGGCTGCTCTGTGTGTTTGTGAGCTGATCATGGCTTGGGGCAAGTTACCTCTTCTCCAGTTTTCTGAAGCAGAAGCACTCATTAGCAATAGCATCGTCAACAAACCTGTGCCCAGGGAGATAAACCAGAGATGATTTTCAGCTGGTGCATTGAAGCCAAGCAGGGCAATGCACATACTAGCGACTGAGAGTGGAGTCCAATGACAATAGAGGGACTGTGTAGGTCTTGTGCATACAGGTTGGTGCTTTAGGCTGGACAGTAATGGGAAGAAATATCCCTAGAAGCAAAGATGCTGAATGGGCAGATGCAAAAAAAACAAGCCTTCACCCTTAATAGTTCAGGGTTTGTTTGTTTTTTTCTTTTAAAGAATTTTTATCTCAATCCTCAGCCAAAAAACACTCCTGAAGTGGCACTTAAAAAGGAACTTAAAAAGGCAGTTCCTTACCCCAGGCATACAGTCTAAAAAGACATGATGCAAAAGGAAAATGAGAGGACATAAGCACACTCTGGGGTGAAGCAGATCAAGGACAGGAGGCACAAAAAATTGTTGATTTCTCACCAATGGAGTAGTTCTGCCCCTCCCCCCCTCCTGTATTGCAACCAGATGTAATGACTGCTGCCAGGTGACAGATGTGTAGCAGGAGCACAGCAGGCGTGGCTTGCATGCCACGTGGCACCTGCAGAAATTCCCTCCTCTGTGCAACTATGAAAGGCGCAAGGTCCTTCTGCACAACTATGGACTTTAGGATCTGAGTCCATGGATGGATCTTGATGAGCAAAGAGGTTTTTTTTAAACTCAATTCCAGTCCTGGAGTTGTAGACTTGGGGTTGGGCTGGAGGTCCCTTCCAGATTCTTTCTGGCCCTATGATTCTTTATTGTAAAGAATCTACCAAACTGGTTTAACCAACAGGAACATGGGAAGGTACCTTATCCTGTGTTAGACTACCCGGTTTAAGCTGAAACCTCCATCTATGCACAACCTGTATCTTTGTAGACAAATGCAAATACCGCAATAGCTGCCTGACTCCAGTAGACTTCATTCAAAGGGAACCAAACACTGCACCCCCAAGATCCTTGCTATTAAGGGATTGGGAGTCTGTGTAACACTGAGATGGTTTTTAATAGTCAGGAAAACAGCCTGAGCCATGGCAAGGGTCCCATGGAGCCACATGGTGGAATGTAAGTGCAAAAAACAGCAGTGCTTGCATTGACACTTAGAGTAAAAAAGGTGACCATTAGGTCCAGTTGTGTCCGACTCTGGGGTTGCGGCGCTCATCCCACTTTATTGGCTGAGGGAGCCAGCATACAGCTTCCGGGTCATGTGGCCAGCATGACTAAGCCGCTTCTGGCCAACCAGAGCAGCGCACGGAAACACTGTTTACCTTCCTGCCGGAGTGGTACCTATTTATCTACTTGCACTTTGACGTGCTTTTGAACTGCTAGGTTGGCAGGAGCAGGGACCAAGCAATGGCAGCTCACCCCGTTGCGGGGATTCGAACCGCCGACCTTCTGATCAGCAAGTCCTAGGCTCTGTGGTTTAACCCACAGCGCCACCCTGACACCTAGAGTAGCTGGCACACATTTAACTCCAGGTTTGGATTAAGAAGGGCAGGGGGGCAGAAAGCTCTGCAGATCAACAGAGGGGCAGCTTCTTCCTGTTACTTTCCGTGCCATCAGCTAGCTCCATGTGCCCTAGCCTTTTGCTTTCTCCCTCCTGCTTTTTCTCACACTGGTCTTTCCCTAATGCTCCTGCTTTCCTCCTCAGCGAATATGGGACCATTGACGACGTGGATATTGACCTGCATATAAACATCGGCTTTCTAGATGTAAGTTTCGGGACACAGTCGTATGGGGGGGGGCAGAAAGAGGCTACACACATGCTTAAATGCACTCCCCACTTTCCAGATATCTGCAGACCCAAGAAGCTTGAAAGATTCCCCCAACTCTGACACTGTCAGGAAGAACAAAATAAAAACATTCCTTCCAGTAGCACCTTAAAGACCAACTAAGTTAGTTCTTGGTATGAGCTTTTGTGTGCATGCACACTTCTTCAGATACACCAAGTGTGCATGCACACGAAAGCTCATACCAAGAACTAACTTAGTTGGTCTTTAAGGTGCTACTGGAAGGATTTTTTAAATTTTGTTTTGACTATGGCAGACCAACACGGCTACCTATCTGTAACTGTCAGGAAGGTTGATTCCTCCTGGATTAGCAACATTAAATTCTCACACTTGGCCTTTGCATTTTTTATGGTGCAATGGGTTGGACAGCTAGAGTTCAGACTTGGAGTCGATCCATTGACACCTAGACTGTTGATGCATGTTTTAATCTGTTTATTGCTGATTCTGTTCTTTTTAAAAAAGTGCTTTAAAGAGTTGCTTTCACTGATGATTTTATTGTTTTATCCTCTTTGTAAATCGCACTGAGGTTTTGTTTCTGTTTTAGTTTTACAATCAAGTAGCATATAATTTATTTATTTTTTTGGGGGGGGGGAGGAAAGAATAGTCCTTCTGGATCAAGCCAGTGGCCCATCTAGTCCAGCATCCTATTCTCACGGTGGCCAACCAGGTGCCTGTGGGAAACCCACAAAGAAAGCAGGGTTCAAACACAAGAGCAGTTTCTCCTAATGGGGTTTCCAGTATTGAGAAGCATGGCTGCCTGCAGCTATGGAGGCAGAGCAGAGACATCAGAACACCTACCTCTGGGAAGCCCACAAAGAAAGGCTTAAAAGCAATGATCCTTATAGTTTCTCCTTGGCATCCAGTACCCATATACAGTGGTACCTCGGGTTACATACGCTTCAGGTTACAGACACTTCAGGTTACAGACTCCGCTAACCTAGAAATAGTGCTTCAGGTTAAGAACTTTGCTTCAGGATGAGAACAGAAAACGTGCTCCGACGGCACGGCAGCAGTGGGAGGCCCCATTAGCTAAAGTGGTGCTTCAGGTTAAGAACAGTTTCAGGTTAAGAACGGACCTCCAGAACAAATTAAGTACTTAACCCGAGGTACCACTGTAATGCATGAATCTGGCAACTAATGATAGCCTTATTCCTTTGTCTAATTCCCAATTAAAGCGATCTAAAACAGCAGCCATCCCTGCAGTGGTGAAGCTACCTGCTCTGGCACTGGGAGTGGCGTACATCCGGGGGCATGGCTGGCACGCATCCCAGGGGGCATGGCGCACGTCCCAGGGGGCGTGGCGTGCTGCCCGCAGGGGGTGTGGCGCGTGTCAAGGGGTGTGCGTCAAGCTGCGTGCGTCCCGGGGTGTGTGCATTGACTGCCAAGCATCCTAGGGGCTGGGATGTGGGCGGCTGCAATTGCACCGGGGTGGACCCCCCCACCTTCGTCCACCAGTGCATGCCTGTCCCAGTGAATTCCATAGATCAGGCACCCCCAAACTCGGCCCTCCAGATGTTTTTGGACTACAACTCCCATTATCTCTAGCTAACAGGACCAGTGGTCCGGGATGATGGGAGTTGTATTCCCAAAACATCTGGAGGGCCAAGTTTGGGGATGCCTGCCACAGGTCAACTGTGTACCATGTGGAGAACTACTTCCTTGTTCTGTCTGTTCCAAATCTCCAGCAAAAAAACTTCACTGGAGAGCCCTGAATATTAGGAATATGAGAAAGGGAGAAAAATGTCTCCCGATCCAGTGCCATGATCCACTGCAGTCTTTTGCTTCCTTGTATTTTCCACTTTGAGCCCTTGGTCCTTCCCCTCTTTTATAGTCACAGCCCTGACTAATGAGGATGCTCTGCTTCTCATTGCAGGAAGAGGTGGCAACAGCCTGGAAGGTCCTTCGGACCGAGCCCATTGTCCTCCGACTGCGGTTCTCTCTTTCCCAGTACCTGGATGGCCCCGGTGAGTATCACATTTGCCTGTAAACAAGGAAGAACATAAGAATAGCCCTGCAGGGTCAGTCTAAAGGTTCACCTAGTCCAACGTCCTGTTTTCACAATGGCCAACCAGAGGACCATGGGACGCCCACAAGCAAAACCTGAGCACAATGCTACCGTCCCCACCAGTGATTGCTGGCAACTAGTATTCAGAGACATCCTTTCTCCAGCACTACTAGCCATTGTGGCTAGTAGCCTCCGGTAGCTTTATCCTCCATGAAAGTGTTTAATCTCCTTTTAAAGCCATCCAAGTTAGTGGCTGTCATTAGCTCTTGTAGGAGCAAATTCCATACTGAATGAATTTTATTATGACGGTCACACACCAGTTCCGGCTCACTTACAATATCAGAAAAATCATAAAACACAACAGGAATACATTGAATTGAAATTGGGTTTAACAGAGACAATTCAGATATAACAGCAGTTAAAAATATACATCAAGTCTTGATCTCTAAAATATAACCTAAAATTGTCATTTAAAACCTTAATCATTTTGGTAGTAGAAGACGAAGAAGAAGAAGAGTTTGGACTTGATATCCTGCCTTTCACTCCCCTTAAGGAGTCTCAAAGCGGCTAACAATCTCCTTTTCCTTCCTCCCCCACAACAAACACTCTGTGAGGTGATTGGGGCTGAGAGACTTCAAAGAAGTGTGACTGGCCCAAGGTCACCCAGCAGCTGCATGTGGAGGAGCAGAGACCCGAACCCGGTTCCCCAGATTATGAGACTACCACTCTTAACCACTACACCACACAGCTTGTTCCCTAGGTTTTATGGCAGTCACACAGAATTTGGCCACCCTTAGCGTAATCTATTGATCCTTGTCCTCTACCAGGAGTTTTAGACATTGGAGTTTGGACCCATTTGGAGATTTTTGAATAACAGGAGTGATAAATACCGAGCGTATATCCCTGTAGAAACGGCAGTGTAACAAGACAGGAGAGACAGTTTCTACCTCCATCAAACTGCAAGGGCCGACTCGTTCCAGTTATGGTTTACCCTTGATTCTGACCTGCAGTAAGGCAGATGGCAGCACGTTGAATCTAGCAAGGGTAAATGACCATCTGTATTTGGGTATTTCTAATTTTGACAAATAATTTGCTGGGGTAAATCCTCTCCCATTATCTTTTATTGCTGGGTGTTTATTCATCTCACTCACTCATTCATCTCGGCATTGCAGTGCCACATCCCAAATTCGTTGGCGGATTATTGCTCTAGCTTTCTCATAACCTACAGCTATCAGGACCAAGCCTCTTAGCTTTTCGTGCAGTATAGCTTTCCATTTGGATTGGTAGGAGGTTAAGGGGTGATATGATAGCCATGTTCAAATATATAAAAGGATGTCACATAGAGGAGGGAGAAAGGTTGTTTTCTGCTGCTCCAGAGAAGCGGACACGGAGCAATGGATCCAAACTACAAGAAAGAAGATTCCACCTAAACATTAGGAAGAACTTCCTGACAGTAAGAGCTGTTCGACAGTGGAATTTGCTGCCAAGGAGTGTGGTGGAGTCTCCTTCTTTGGAGGTCTTTAAGCAGAGGCTTGACAACCATATGTCAGGAGTGCTCTGATGGTGTTTCCTGCTTGGCAGGGGGTTGGACTCGATGGCCTTTGTGGTCTCTTCCAACTCTATGATTCTATGATTCTATGAATCCAGTAGGGTTAAGATAAATTTTAACCAATAATGGATTTTCAGAATCCATATCCAAGCACTAACAGGGATTTGTCTGACCTCCAGGCAGACAGCTATGTTTGACACACAAGAAGGGATCCCTAGCAGGCAGCAATAGAACTTAGTTTGGAATGATTCCAAGGGAGCAAGTTTTGAGAAGCTGCAGATCTGAGAGCCATATGTCAGTTGTGTTAATATTTTTGCAGCAAAGACCTGGGAGGCTGCCGGAATATATTGGCCCCCTTTTCCATAGAAAAACCTTATAATAACTTTGGTAGATCTTTGGGCATTTGCAATAGTATTTTTAACCTGATAATACCACAAGCCCTTTTCCTGGAAGGATATACCCAGGTATTTAAAAGATGATACCTGTTCAATAGGTTGATTCTCCATTTGTGTCTCATTCTTTTTTTAGAGAACACCATAATCCTGGATTTGCTATACTTAATTGTTAATTGTTCAGTATTACAATAAACCGTGAGAGATCTTAGAAGTTTTCTTAGGCCTACACAGGAGAAGGAAATTAGAACTGCGTCATCCGCATATAAGAGAACTGGGAGGAGTGTACCAGCCAATTTAGGGGGGTGGGCATTTTCTCTCTCCATGTTTCCTACTAAGGAGTTAATATAGAAGTTGTAAATTCCATAGTGTTAACTATGCACCGTACAAAGAAGTACTTGCTACTGAAGGGAGATGGAAGGATACAGTTTGTACTGCTAGACTGATAAAGTTGACCAGGGCCGGCCCACCCACAAGATGAGGTGAAGCATCATTGACATTGAATTCTGGCTGCCGAAATACCAACGGATCAGAAAAGACTGTTTACGTATGTGACCACTGCTGCTTGGATGTTACCAGCCCAGAGATGGAAAGAAGAAGAAGAAGAGTTTGGATTTGATATCCCGCCTTTCACTCCCTTTAAGGAGTCTCAAAGCGGCTAACATTCTCCTTTTCCTTCCTCCCCCACAACAAACACTCTGTGAGGTGATTGGGGCTGAGAGACTTCAGAGAAGTGTGACTAGCCCAAGGTCACCCAGCAGCTGCATGTGGAGGAGCTGGGAAGCGAACCCGGTTCCCCAGATTACGTGACTACCGCTCTTAACCACTACACCACACTGGCTCTGGAAAGAAGACATAGTCCCTACCAGAGGATAATGGCAGATTAAACTGATGGATTATGCCAAAATGGCAAAAATGACCGGAAGAATAAGAAACCAGGAAGACCAAAAATTTTATAAGGATTGAGGAAAATGTATAATTTACCTTAAAAGTCATTGTAAACAATTTAAATTATTAGGAGGATTGGAATGATACTTAAGGTTGTAATGGAGATACTACTACTACTACTACTACTACTACTACTACTACTACTAATTTATTATTCATACCCCACCCATCTGGCTGTGCCTCCCCAGCCACTCTGGGCGGCTTCCATAAAAACCAAAAATACAGTAAAATATCACACGTTAAAAACTTCCCTGAACAGGGCTGCCTTAAGATGTCTTCTGAATGTCAGGTAGTTGTTTATCGCTTTGACATCTGCTGGAAGGGCGTAATAGATGTAATAGATTTGGATTAACGGAGAAGATTCAAGAGGAAAAAAGTTAGCACAAGGACCCACAAAGTGGAGGAGGGAAGTCCAGGGGAATTTATGGAATTCTCTTTTTATTTTGGTTGTTTGACAATTGTTTGTAAAAAAAAAATTTTAAGACATTGATTTCTGGTGAGATCTCATGAGGTCTTATCAGTATCACATAAGATCTTGCTGAAATCTCGTCGGAACCTGCCTCTGCGCAACCTAGGTAAGGGGTGCTTCAGCAGTGGCGGTTTGGTGGCAGCAGAGTTGGGCAGCACTTCCCATTTCATCTCAAGTGGTGAAATGTGATGCACCACCCCTGTAGCTCATTTATTGTGATGCCTTACTATGGCGTCTAGCGCTGAAGCTGGTCCAGTCTTTCAGAAGTCTCTCTCCCAGCTAGACGTTACCTTCTTCCCTTGACTCTTAACTCTTCTTGTTCTTCAGAACCGTCCATTGAAGTTTTCCAGCCATCCAATAAGGAAGGGTTTGGACTGGGCCTACAGCTGAAGAAGTGAGTAAGGCCTTTTTAAGCTGAGTCATGAAGCACAAGGTGTTGCTCTGGAGCAAGGGTTGTCTAGTCCAAGGGGCCACATTCCAGTGGTTGGTGGGGTAAGAAGGGACAATGGGCGTGACTCTCTGCCCTTCTACAGTAGGTTATACTGCATGTATATTCCTATATATAAGTCTTACATAATTCAGAGGGTTCTAGACACAAACTCACCTCTCTTCAACCATATCTGCACTTTACCTTAAAAGCAGTACAGTATTGTATTGTGTGCTTTGGGGTTCAGTGATGGGGATAAAACACTTCCAAGATCTTTTCTTGGACTCCTTTCTACCTGTCCCATTGATGGGAAGCTGTGAATGAGGCCAGCTGCTTCAGCACCATGGAGAGCTCCCAGTGAGCATCTTACTCCAACAAGGGTTGGAGATTAAAGGAGGCCTTTTGAGGCTCTGTCTCCAGTCCACCTCTCCGGTCCAGGAGAAGGCACTCATAAGAGTCCCAGCTCTGGCTCCAGAGGCCCCAAAATTGTAGGAGCAAGTTCATTGGGCCTCTGATCACTAGCTTCAGTCTCAGAGCCAGGGACCTGGTCCAGCTTTTCAGCCTCTGACCTATTTAGCCACTGACTTCTTGTTGTGGTCACTACCAGTTTCTGGGTTCATGATACTGATGCTGTCAATCACCGTTTCTCTTCCCAATAGGATCCTGGGAATGTTCACATCCCAGCAATGGAAACACCTCAGCAACGACTTCCTCAAGACCCAGCAGGAGAAGCGGCACAGCTGGTTCAAGGCCAGTGGCACCATCAAGAAATTCCGTGCCGGTCTCAGCATCTTCTCGCCCATTCCCAAGTATGGCTCCACTTTTCCGCTGTCTCCTCCCAAGAGTGGCTTGGGGTCTTTCTTTTAATTTATTTATTTGCAATCATTTTTATGCTGCACTTCAGCTGAAAAGGGCTCCCACAGCAGCTCTCCCATATCAGAGAGAAAACAGTCCCTTCCCTCAGGCTCACGGCTCTTAAGAGACATGACACAAAAGGGAAAGGTATGAGGAAGGAGGAGGAAAAAAGCAAGCTCAGGCATGAATTCGTAGCGGCAGAGCTTTTGTAGTGAGCAGCAGGAATGGGTCTTTTTTAAAGATATGAGCCAAAAGTTGTCTGTTCTTGCAGCAGAGCCAGTGGAGAGACCCTGCAAGCCCCATCTTTCTCCCTGTCCCACAGGAATGGCTGCTGCAGATGACAATTGAAGGACGAGCCTGGTGGAGCAGTTCTTCCTCATAATTCCTTTCCTTTGTGATTCTCTCTGAGGGATGAAGAGAGCAAGCAAGCTCTCCAGTTTGGGGTGCACATACATGGGAAGCCCAGCCCAAACATTAGCCCAGAGAAGGTCTTGAAAAGTTGTGCAACCCTCCTTTCCAAAGTCCAGATGGGAGACCCCTCCTTGTCAGCAAAGGGCAAATGGGGCTCTGCCCCACCAGCCTCAATCTGCCCCCAGCCAGCCTCTGCCTGTCTTCTCACAAGCAACCCAAGGGGCTGGTATTGTCTGTCGGCTTCTTCCTCCTTTGTGTCAGGGCTGCCCTTGTACACCCAGAATGAGTTGGCTGAGCCTGTCATTGGCTCTGGCGCCCCCTCCTGTTGGGCTCCCTACTTTCTATCCTACCCGTCCCAATGGGTGCCAGTCGCCACTGCTCCTCCGATTGTGAGGGCCGATCTCTCTGTGTCTCCAGGTCTCCCAGCTTCCCTGTCATCCAGGACTCCATGCTGAAGGGCAAACTCAGCGTCCCAGAGCTGCGCGTCAATCGCCTCATGAACCGCTCCATCTCCTGCACCATGAAGAACCCTAAGGTGGAAGTGTTTGGCTACCCTCCCAGCACCCAGGCAGGTGTCGCCCCATTCAACATTCTGGTGGGTTTCTTCTCTGGCCGTGTCCCTTGGGGCTGGCTATGGGTTTTCTCTTGGAGGGCTCTTGATAATGTTTTCCTCCTCCTAGTACTTAGCAGTTGGAGGTGAGATAAATGACGAGGAGATCATGCAATGCTGGAATCTAACTTCTCCAATCAGGGAGAATCACATATGTAGATTCTTTTCCACATTAAAAAAATTGCCTGCACCCAACATTCTTTGTCTGCTATAACAAGAATCCTTGTGCTAATGGATGGCAGAGTTTAAAGGTTGGGCTGCAAAAGAATCCTGTGCAACAGTTGTGCTGACAATGACTTTAACTTGGTGCTACATTGAATGCAACCCAAAACCCCTGAACCGCAAAGTTCCCTGCAAGTAGAAAATGAGCATCTCAAGGAGCATCTTGGGGTTTAACCTTTCTCCTTGACTTTCTAGCTTTCTTTGTGCAGAGAGCTTGGGGTTTTTTTGTTTTTGCTTTTCCATGGGAGTAACATTCAAATATGACCTGTCACCTCCCGTTTGAAAGAGAATGATTTGGTAGTTGTTGCACCCACGTGATGCTGCTGAATTTATAGCTTGGCTGCAACCTACAAGGGTATATTTGGATTGCTTTTCATCTATTGCTCATTGGAGACATTTGGTCTCTGTTGGCAACTGAGTGCAGCAAAGGAAAGGAGGCCCTTTGTTCTAGAGTCCAGGCCAAAAATAGCCTCCCTTCTCTTTATTCTTCCAAAACAAGTGGGCAGTGCCTCTTTTTTCTTGTCCTTACATCTCAGATATGCAGGAGGTTGCCTGCCTTGGGAAAAGCTACAGCGAATGTCATTGGAGCAGCAGCTGCTGCCTTGTTATGCAAGAATGGAAAGTCAGTCCATCTTGCCTAGTACTGTCTGCTCTGATTATCAGGGCAATGGCAAAGTTTCATAACATGGTGTGCTGGCTTCTGAGTTCCAGAGAATTCTTCATCAGGCTAGATGTTAAAAATGCTGGTGGTATTGGTGGTGGTAGGTGGCCTGGAGGAGAGAGAGAAAAGGCTGTTGGTGTTTGCCAAGCCATCCATGTGGATTGAATATGGGAGAAGGCAGCAGACATTCAAAAGAGGTGTTTTTTTCAGGTAGAACTTGCACCCCAGCCTCCTGGGAAGCAGCAGCACATAATGGCTGTATCCCCATCTCTTCAAATAAAACCACCACAGGAATATAGGAATCTACCTTAACTTTGATTCAGATTATTGGTTCAATTAACTCAGTATTGTCTACACTGACTGGCAGCAGCACTCCAGAGTTTCAGACCAAAGGTCTCTCACAGCCCGACCTGGAGATATTGGGGTTGGATCCGAGACCTTCTTCTTTCAAAGCAGATGCTCTTCTAGGGCTGTGCACCCCCCCAAAAAATCCAATCCAATCCAGGGCCCAACCCTGCACTTTGAATTAGCCTCAATACAACCTGGGCAAAGCTGCAGCTGACCTGAGCTGACCCTGCCCAGGCCCTGCCTCAGTGTCGAATTAGGGTTTAGCCTTCGGACTGAATCTTCTGCTCACCAGCTGATGACTGCAGCATTTGGTCTTGCTGAGTGTTGCTTTGCCAGAGAATTCCCTGTGGGGAAGGTGCTGCAAAGACGGCCTGCCTCTCCTGCTGTCCAGCCACCCCGCCTTTTGACAGCCCTTGGTCGCTCCAGGTGCGTCAACCTGATCTGGGGACATCTCAACCCAATCTGGCTAAAGCCCAGATCAGCCCAAATTGGGCTGATTCATTTTGGGATCTGGGCTGCAGCCGGATCCAGTGCACAGCCCTAAGCTCTACCACTGAGCCATGGTCCTTTTAACCATTCTGCCTCCACCTATAAGTGACATGCAGATGTTTCTTTGCTAGGCTCAGAAAAGGAACGAAGAGAAGCTAAGCTAGTCCTTATGTAAACAGATGCAGAGATTAAAGTTGTCCGATCTTAAAAACAAAACAAAAAAGTCGAATAGAAGCCAAATTGGGTAGCTATACCTAATAGTTGGAGGAAGCATTCCCACAGAGAACACTCTAAATGTGATTTGAAAAAAAATACCAAATTTAGCCATAAAAAAGCAGAATCCTAAATTGGATGAAGTTGACATGACACCTCTTGAAGATGGGATTTTATACTCTGGATGTTGGTGCAGCTAGGTTACTTTAGGCCAGTGTTTCCTAAACTTGGGTCTCCAGCTGTTTTTGGACTACAGTTCCCACCATCCCAGACCATTGGTCCTTCTAGCTAGGGATGATGGGAGTTGTAGTCTAAAAACAGCTGGAGACCCAAGTTTGGGAAGCACTGCAAGGACTAAGGACTGGCAACCCTCAAGATGTTGCTGGGCTGCAACTCCCATCATCCCTGATCTTTGGCCTTGCTGTCTGGGGCTGATGAGAACTGGAGTGCAACATGTGGAAAACCACAGGCTTTTCTGAGCTGGAGAGGGCACACCTGTACCTCTCAGAGGTTTGGTATTTGGTTGCATCGCCAGCTGAGCTTGCCAGCATCTCTGGAACCCATCATGTTTAGAGTGCTCCACACGAGAAGTTGCAGGTTGGCTTTGAGATTCAGTTCTGTAGCCTGGCTGTTGCTTGCAAGGTTTCTCAGCCTCAACTCCCTTGCAGTAACAGGCTCTTTTCTTCATGATCCTGTGGAAAGAATCAGCAAGCTTCCATGGTCCCAGCAAGTTTGCAAGTGCCCAGATGTTGGGCTCCCAACTCCCACCTACCCAAGCCAGAATGGCCAGTAGCCTGGGATTTGTAGTTCAGCAATACCTGAAGAGCCACAGGTTCCCTATCGCTGACCTAGAGAGACTGCAGCCTCTTCTCATATGCCAAGGTCCCAACCGGAATAGGAATTCCAGAGGGTCTGGCTTAGAGACACCCTTCTAGAATATCTTTACATGTAATTGGTGGCCGGCAGATACGTGCTTGATGAAGTTAATGTGTCCTATTGGTGATGAATGAACAGGTGCAGAGTAATGTGGCCGGGCTCTTTCTTTGTCTGCTCACTTTGCAGGTTGGTGGCCACTGCAAAAACATTCCTACCTTGGAGTATGGGTTCCTCGTGCAGGTATGTAACCCTTGTTCTGTGTTTTCCGATTCAGCACATCTGAGAGCCAAAGTGGATCTGCAGGGCTTCTGTCACTTTGGAGATCTGGAGAAGGGAGTTTGATGAAGCACAGACACACATTGTGGAATCTTTTCCTTTGGGCAGGGTTCTGAGGAGGCTTATTTGAGATAAAGGCCACAGCTGCACCATACACTTAAAGCAGTATCATACCGTTTTAAATAGTCATGGCTTCCCTCAAAGAATACTGGGAGCTGCAGTTTGTTGAAGGAGGTGAGAAGTGTTAGTTCCCTGGGATGAGGCATTGATTGTTAAACTGATCTGGGAATTGCGAAGCAACCATTGCAAAGTGCACCACGGCTGTCATTATTATCTTTATTTGACAACATTAATGCAGGCAGCAAAACTAAGGAACTTCTTATCCTTTCACTAACGGCCGTGTGGGTTTGAACTGCTCAAAGATGGAAAACCTTAGACACTTTGGGACTTTCGTTATAGTATCAGATGTATGGAACCTGACCATTTCTGAAAGAAAGAAAGCAAAGGATACATAATTTGAGAGTTATACGAGGCCAAGAATGACCACAGGCTTTTTATGCAACTTGGTGGATATTAATGGTGCCACTTTGCAGCGCCAGATTTCAGCATTATCTATGGAAATCTGGAATTGTATTCTGACTTCAGATATAGTGACAGATATATTTACAGAGATACTTTCCTGCACCTCACATATATCACTTATGATTTTGTTCTTGTATTCTTCTTAATGTGGAATACGTCTCATGAGATTTAACATTATCTCCTTGGGCTATTGTTACATTTCTGCATTTCTTTTATGTTTGCATTTATGTAATAAAAATGCAATAGCATATTCTGAGCCATGGCTGTTCCCCAAGAGAGACCTGGGGGGCTGTGGTTGGCCCAAGGCTCGAGATCTCCCACCCTTCCCTTCAGCACAGCTCCATCAATGGCCCATGTAGCTGAGTCTTGTTTAATTTGACTGGCAGCGGTGCTTGGACAGCTGTCTTTGTGTGATGGCCTGGGACTTGGGCTCAGACTCAGAGCCAGAGGAGTCTCAGTCCGCACCGGATCCTTTGCCTCAGGTGGCATCTGAACCGAGTCTGGGGCCTGATTCTGAAGAGCCCCAGTCTGCACAGGTTCCCCTGCAACAAGCACCAGCTGGGCCAAGTCAGGGGCCTGAGCCTGCCCTGGCTCCAGGTGTGGGGATGACCTCGTTGCCTTCAGTTGGGCCATCACTTACAGCTGCTCCACAACCAGTTGGGTCAGGAGAGGCTGAGGCAGCCTCTGGGTCTAGTAACCCACCGACGTCTCCTGAGCTGCAGAGACTCAGGTCTGAGAGAAGGAGAGACCTGAGTACTCACAGGAGGAGTGCTTCCCTTCGGGCAAGACAGGGAGGTGAGTCACCGGGGGATCAGGACCGGCCATTACCCCGACAGAGATAAAAGGCTGTTGGGCCCCGCCCTTGGTTGCGGGAGCAACATTGCTGCTTGCTGGAACCTGCCTGAGACCCTGTGCCTGACCTAGCCATGAGATCCAGTGGAGACTGGTCCATCGGGCAAATGGGGGCACTGCCCCACCAACCTCAGAAGGTTCCTCTCAGCAACCCCCACCTGCCTGCCTTCTTACTTACAAGTAATCCAGGAGGTAGTCCTGGCTGTCAGCTTCCTCCTTAGTTCCAGTGTTGCCCCTTGTAGAACTCAGCGGGGAGGAGGATGGGGACAAAACTAAAACAATTTCACTCTGCCTGCTGTTCCCACAATGCCACATGCCATCGAAATCCGGCTGCATTGACTGTTGGCTTGGCTTTCTGCCCCACCAACCCCAATGGGCACCAGCCACTATTGCTGAGATCCCTGAAGGGGAGATATGGGAGACTGTATCTTCCCGGGACTTTCTGCAGGCAAAGGGGTGGCCCATCCCGCTTTGCTGCCTAAGGCGAAGCGAGAAGATGCTGCCCCCCTTACCCTCCACTGATTGGGACCTCAAGGCAGTGGTAGCTTCTGAAGAGATCAGCAAGATCTCGCGAGAGTTCCACAAGATCTCATCGGAAGCTGCCGCTGTGAGACGCCAGTAACAGGGCAGGGGCAGGCCAGATGTCCACAAGGGCGTTTCCTCATGGAGGAGTGAACCAGCCCTGGCATGTACTGAGCTGTGGCCCCCATTTCGCAGAGTGAGTCCTTCTTTTGACCTGGAGGGGGCCCTGTGTCCTATTTTACAGAGGGCTGTCCAAAGACAGTCATTTATCTGAAGGGCTGACTGGTTCAAGTCCTGCGTAGTGAAGAAGAACCCTAAGAAGGCAGAAGTAGCACCTGGACTTAAAGCACTTGCTCACAGTCTTTTTTTGGTTCTATTTCTGTGTAGATTGATTTCTTTCTACATTTGCATCTGCCCACAGAAATTCATATGTGCAGATTTTATGCAAATTGGCCTCCACTTTGTGTGTGATGTGATAGAATCCCTCTGTGTTTGGCCATGTCGAAGTGTCCACCTTGTCTGATCTAGATGTGGTTTCCCCTATCTCATTCAGATCATGAAGTACGCTGAGCAGAGGATCCCTACCCTGAATGAGTACTGTGTTGTGTGTGACGAACAGCACGTCTTCCAGAATGGATCCATGCTGAAGGTACTACTCTCAGTCGGCAGGGCGTGAGACTCTTAAGTTCAGGGCTGTGGGTTCAAGACCCAGGTTGGGTAGAAGAGTCTTGAACTGCAGGGGGTTGGATTAGATTGCCCTGAAGGCCCCTTCCAACTCTATGATTCTCTCTCTCTTTCTCTCTGTCTGCCAGTATGAATGAATGTTTAAGTGTGTGTGTGTGTGTGTGTGTGTAATTGCTAAGAAATACTGATAAAACCAATAGACTTTAAAAACAGGTCCACATAATAAAATGATCGAAATAAAAATAAACTAGCAGCTTCATACCTGGAATTGCTCGGGAATTCTAAGGAAAAACAAAACAAAAAACAGTGATATTTCATTTTTAAAAAAATAATATTTATTGCTTTTAAAAGTTACAAAAAAGGAGAAGAAAGAAAAAGAAAGACAAAAAGGAAAGAAAAGAGAAGAGAAAAAACAAAAACAATACAATATAATTTATAAACAATACAAAACCCGACCTGAACCCATTAAACTAAACACATAAATGAGGCAAAACAAAACCAATTTAAAAACCTCCCTCCTTTTCCATACTCTATCCTTCATTCCCTTGTTTCCTCAACTTCCTCACACCTCCCTTTTTGTGTCCCACTTCTAGTACTTGTATCAGCAAATCCTTTCCATCTTTCTCTATTTTCTATCATATTATAAATAACATATTTTTTAACCTTATTTCCCGTTATGACTAAATTACTTATATATACTTAACTTCTTATAGCATTTCTGCTAAATCCATAAAGTATCATTCCACCATTTTTCTAACAATCATTGCTTTTACAATATTTCTGAATATACAATTTAAATTTTCCAATCTTCTTCCACCATCTCCTAAAAAACAACAACCAGTGATATTTCAAAACCAGTGGTTAAGTCAGTGCAGTTTTGAATGGAGCAACCCACCATCTTGATTCAAAAGGACATCCAATCACATCCAAACATAGACAAAAACCTCCTCCTTGATTTCTGGAGCCACTGGGTAAAATTAGGTTATGATATATTAAGAGCTATGCAAATGCATAGTGAACAAAAACTTTCCAAGATATATGGTAGAATCTACCCCTTTAAAACAGTTTTTGTGTATTTAACAATATTTACATAATGCTTAATTAAAATCCAAAAAACTCCCTAACCCTCTGACTTATTTCCATAACATATTATAAAATAGTCGGAAGAAAATATAAATCCAAACTGGGGGAAATATCATTGTGGGAAAGGTTTTCTTCACCGGTTATAAAATCCCTGAGCTCAAGAGTTGAAGAACTTTGTGGTCCTTTCGTTGGATTTCTTGGTGGGGGAGCTGAGTGGACGCTGGAAAAAATGGGGGGCGTTGTGTAGTCCTTGATTTGTTTTGATTAAAAAAAGAACAGAGGCTCTGGAGGTCATGTTAATGGAGCATGAGGCAGGGGCAGTCCTGCCATTGGGCAGAGCGAGGCAGCTCCCTGGATCAGGGACCTTCTGCATGCAGAGTTATGGTCTCTCCTGGCCATCGGTGGTGACCTCAAGGAAGTGTTATCTTGGCACGCACCTCTCTCTCTCTCTCTCTCTCTCTCTCTCTCTCTCTCTCTCTCTCTCTCTCTCTCTCTCACACACACACACACACACACACACACACACACACAAGTTCTGCGGCTTTTAAAATTTTTTATTTTTGCCTTTCTTCAGCCAGCTGTGTGCACACGGGAGCTGTGTGTCTTCTCTTTCTACACTCTGGGTGTGATGTCCGGTGCTGCGGAAGAGGTGGCCACAGGAGCAGAGGTACAGGGGCTAGGATGCTGAGCTGGAAGGGAGGACTGTCTGGGGCCAAAACTGGGAGCCAAACAATAATCGAGGGCTCGCCTGCAGCCAGGGCTGATTCTTGAAAGTTCTCTTTCTGTTGTTCTTCTGGTGTCACTCTTTCATCCATGCAAGTGTGACGGCAATAAAATTAATGGTGTCGTTGCAATCTATGGAAGCTGACTGAAGAAGCAAGGATTCTGGACTGTATAGAAATTTATTCATGTATGCGACTACAGCGGCAAGAATGTTACTTGCCCCAAAACGGAAAGAAGAAATCCCAGCGAAAGAAGAACGGATTTATGGAATATGCAGAAATGGTGAAACTTACCGGAAAAATAAGAAATCAAGATAACATTTTTTTTTTGTAAAAGAATGGAAATGGTTTATTGAATATTTACAAATAAATTTTAAACAGATAAGAACATTGGTGGGATTATTGCAATAACCTGCAGTTTTATAAGAGTATCTATTTAAAGTAGATGAATAAATGAGCAAATGAAGTTAATTTGGATATGCAGAAAATATTAAAAATAAATTTAAGGAACTGCAGAAAGAGGAGGAAGGAAGTAGAGTTTTGAAATGATTGTAAAATTATTGACATGTATAAAACATAATAATAATAATAATAATAATAATAATAATAATAATAATAATAATAGAAGCAGTAGCAACGATTGACTGGTCAGCTACAATGCTGTACATAAAAAGAGAGCTGGGGCATAGTGATTTGTATGTTGTTTTCATGAAGATACACCCTTTAAGGCATACTTTAAATTATGCACTTTATCCTAGTACAGTAGTACCTTGGTTTACGAACTTAATCCATTCTGGAACTCTGTTCTTAAACCAAAGCATTCTTAAACCAAGGCATGCTTTCCCATAGCAGCGGGGGACTCAATTTACAAATGGAACACACTCAACAGGAAGCAAAACATGTTCTTATTCCAAGGCAAAGTTCACAAACCAAAACACCTACTTCTGGGTTTGCAGCGTTCTTAATCCAAGTTGTTCATGCAGTAAACTAAGACATGTTCTTAAACCAAGGTACCACTGTAGATGTTTCTTATACACATTACCTGGTGGAAGAAGTGCATTACAGAAGCCTGAGAAGTGCAAATTTTGATGGACAGCTGTGCTTCAGTTCAAATATTGTTTTGAAAAGTGTGAACTGGATATATTTGCCTTTAAATGTGAATGGAATCAAAGCTCTCCTTTTTCACTATGGACGAGTATGCCTAGCCACTCATTGAGAAGGGTGGACAAGCTTTATTGGAACATCTCCCTGGGAATGCGGCCTCGGAAGCTATCCATCCCCACGTGGAAGCTTCTCAGCCCTGTTGGGTTGTAGGACTCCGGTTTATTTTCATGAAGATTAAACAATGCCCCGCTGCCTCTGTCTGGGCAAGTCAGGATGGAGATGAGATGAGGTGTTGGGATATGCCCTCTTCAGTTCCTTCTCTCTTTCAGGTAGTGGACCTGCTGGTGGCGATGTGCCGAGCTGCCTTGGAGTCTCCCCGCAAGAGCATCATATTTGAGCCTTACCCCTCTGTTGTGGACCCCAGTGACCCTAAGACCCTTGCCTTCAACCCCAAGGTTGGTGTAAGGTCGCAGGCCCAGGGCTGCGAGGGATTCTTAAGACTGGGGTGGGACCCATGATATATGGAGGCTGGCTCCATAGGGGAGCCTTGCAAGCAGAAAGCCTTACTCTCCAACAACTGGTGTCCAGAAACAATACTGTCTCTGGCTGAGAATAGTTAACTCTGGAGCATGCTTTGCATACGCTGAGACCTTCTCAACACTCAGGTCATGAGGTTTCCTGGTAGTGGGTCCAGGGAAATAGGGCAGAGCTATTTGTGTATCTGATGCATATTCTCTCTCTTTTTCCTGACACACAGAAAAAGAACTATGAGAGGCTTCAGAAGGCTCTGGACAGTGTCATGTCGATCCGTGAAATGACCCAAGTAGGTGCCCACAAATTTTCTCTCCCTCTTGCCCTTGAATGAATGAATCTTTATTTGCTTCAGCCATCGGCCATAGCAACAAAACAACAATACGATATACAAAGAATAGAAATAAAAAGTCAGTTATATAAAATACATTTCAAGGTTTTGAATCAATAGTCAAACAGGGGATCTTATTCTGTTTTCCCCAACTAAAAACCTTGCAACCTTTGCTGTCACCTGCTCATCTTCATCTGCCAAGAGAAAGGCAGCAGTTGGGCGACCCAGAATGGACAATAAAAGAGGGGTGATAATCTCATTCTTCAAGTCTTTATAAAGAGTGCAAGCCAAGAGGGCATGCACCACCGATTTGGTACTGCCATCTCCATAGGGACATGAGCATTTTTCGTGTGGAATCTGTTGGAATCATCCCTCAAGTGCAGCTGAGGGCAATACATTCAATCTTGCGAGAGTAAAAGTGCATCTATATTTTAGAATAGGACGCGGGTGGCACTGTGGGTTAAACCACAGAGCCTACGACTTGCTGATCAGAAGGTTGGCGGTTCGAATCCCCGCGACGGGGTGAGCTCCCATTGCTCGGTCCCTGCTCCTGCCAACCTAGCAGTTTGAAAGCATGTCAAAGTGCAAGTAGATAAATAGGTACCACTCCAGCGGGAAGGTAAACGGCGTTTCCGTGCACTGCTCTAGTTCGCCAGAAGCGGCTTAGTCATGCTGGCCACATGACCCGGAAGCTGTACACCGGCTCCCTCGGCCAATAAAGCGAAATGAGCGTCGCAACTCCAGAGTCAGTCATGACTTGACCTAGTGGTCAGGGGTCCCTTTACCTTTATATTTTAGAATTGCTAGGTTACGCAGATAGGGTGCCAGAGAGTCGAAATGGGAAGGTGGAAAATATACCATGGCAAAATTGTCATACCATGGCAAAATTTCCTTATGGTGGCCAAGTTGTTCTGACACTCGATATCATTTAGGCCTTTTTGTCATCTTGTCTGCTCCTCCCCTTTGTGTCTGAAGTGACTTAAGACCATCACTAGGCAGGGATGCTTGAATTACTGCCTGCCCCGATGTTTATCCCAAGAATGCCTAGAAAACTTGACACAAAACATAGAAATCTCTGCCCCAATCCTGCGTCTGAGTGTGTGAGGTTTTGTAATGGAGCGAAACAGCTTGTCTACTCAGAGTGAAGGCAAGAAACATCACTGTCACTCTGATTTGACTTTGTGATTTGTGCTCTGACTTGGCTGTGTGATCCCATGATGCTATCACACTAGCTGTGAACCTTGATTGGCTGGATCATGTAGCAAATGAGAATAAACAACAAAATGCTGCTGACAAAATGGTATTATGAAGGGAGATGGATGGGATGAACTGTCGAGAAAATGTAAGGTTTGGAGAAGCCTTTCAAGAGAAAAAGTTGGGTCCTGGAAAAATATCTGCTGACAGAATTTTTTGGTATATTTAAAGCAAGGCAAATGCATAAGAGAAACTGGGAGTTGGCAAAGACAAAGACAGAGAAAGTGTTTAAAAAACCAAACTTCTATGTTCCAGGAAACAAATTTAAAGCCACATCACCCTTCCTATCAGGGCCTTTTAATTCATCATTGTTGTGAATTCCTAGTTCTGGGCGAGATGTTCTGTTTGTGATTATAACCAGGGCTGGATTTAGGTTTGATGAGGCCGTAAGCTACTGAAGGTAATGGGGCCCTTTATATGTCCAGCTGTCCTTTGTCAACAACAAATTGCCGTTGTTTTTTTGTGTTGAATATATGCTGTATGGTAATTTATGGACCTAATAGGCATCTAAAGTCATTTGCACATAACAAATAGGAGCCCACACAACACTAAACACTGTTGCTGTATGTAGGTTTTATTTTATTTGTTTTTTATCTTATATTTTGGAAATGTACATCAATTTTTTTCCTTTTAAATTTTTTTGGGGCCCCCAAGAGAGTGGGGCCCTAAGCTATAGCTTGTTTAGCTTATACGTAAATCCGGCACTGATGATAACCCTGCTGCAACTGCTCCTGCTGCCCTTTCTCCACAGGGTTCCTACCTGGAGATCAAGAAACAAATGGACAAGTTGGACCCTCTGGCCCATCCTCTCCTGCAATGGTAAAGAAGCAGGAGACCTTGCGGACGGGCAGAGTGCAACTGGGGGGGGGGAGGCGGGAAGACAGACACAATCTAAGCGGGATCAAAGCAGGCCACAGTTTTATTGATCCCAGTGCCATAGGCTTGGCATAAGCAATGGGCATGTATCTACTACGGACTGCAGTGGAGAAGGCTGGACGGGTGATGCTTTTGTGCTCCCCCAGCAGACCAGGCTACCAAAGTCTTCTCTCTGGTCTGCCTCAGAAGCCCTGCCTCCTAGGAGCCCAGCAACAAAGCTGATGGAGTTTCAACTCCACCCGGAACGTGCAAAGCTCCTTGGCCAGGGTAGGAGATACCTGATGCTTCCTGAAGACATCTGAAGGCAGCCCTGTTTAGGGAAGCTTTTAATGTTTGATGCATTCCTGTACAGTGGTACCTCGGGTTAAATACTTAATTCGTTCCGGAGGTCTGTTCTTAACCTGAAACTGTTCTTAACCTGAAGCACCACTTTAGCTAATGGGGCCACCGTGCCACCGGAGCACGATTTCTGTTCTCATCCTGAAGCAAAGTTCTTAACCTGAAGCACTATTTCTGGGTTAGCGGAGTCTGTAACCTGAAGCGTATATAACCTGAAGCATATTGTAATGGTTATACAGGTTGCTTGTGCGTAAGTTGCCGCCGCTCTGGCTAGGTTACCTGGTTAAACCCTTTCTGTCTGGACAGCCCTTCACTCCGTGGCTGTTTCAGTCGCTGGCAGAATCTGTCAGTGGGCGTTTCTTGAACCTCTTCCAGCAAAGAAGTTCTTTGACGCCAAGTCTCCGCCTACTCTCCCTGCGCAGAAGTCTTCTGCTCTCCCCGCTGGTCTCTGGTGAGGAGTCCTGGAGCCCCCTCGCCGATTCCCCCATCTGCCCCCCTTTACTCCTGGTGTTACGCTGATTTCCTTCCCCAGCCAATGAGCTGCCTCTCTCCCTGCTGGGCCCCTCTCCAGCATCGCTTTGGAGCCTTGCCTCCGTCTCTAGCTCCGATGGCAGTTCCCTGACACATATGTGCCACTGTACATAGCACTATATTTTAATATTTTGTTGGAAGCCACCCAGAGTGGCTGGGGTATAAATAATAATAATAATAATAATAATAATAATAATAATAATAATAATAATAATTCCTGCCCTTTCCCCCACCAGTGGCAGATCATGGGGTCTCAAGTTTCAGTGGTGCCCTGCGTGACAACAAAATTCGGTGCCCCCTTCCCGCCCCTTGCCTCCCAGTCTACAGCATAGTTGTAGCTCCCCTGTGGCGCCCTCTCGGCTTGGCACCCAGTGTGACCGAACTGGTCATGCTCCGCTAAAACCACCTCTGCCGCCACAACCATGCTGGGTCGCAACAACTGCCCCCGGGAAGACAGGAGCAGGAAGGGGGATTGTTGTGCAGATATTGCCCAGTGCCAGGGGAAAGAAGAACAGCACATGCTACAGTGAGTGACTGGAGCATAGGCAAGAGCTATTGCTCATTGGCTGGGTCCCAGGTTCAATCCCTGGCACCCCCAGGGAGGGCTAGGAGGGTCCCTTGCCTGGAACACTGGAGAGCTGCTGCCAGACCGTGTAGACAGTATTGAGCTAGATGGACCCAATGGTCTGGCAGGGCATAAGGCTGATTCATTGCTTCCTGGTAGATTGTCATCCCCAGTGGCTATGAGATCCAAAGCAAGCCTATTGTTTTTAACCACACCCCATTAAAACTTGGCTTTCCGAAATCCCTCCCCACAATTTTGAAATTCTAAAAAAGCAATTCCTGTAATTACAATTTTTCAAAAAGTAAATAAAAAAGGGTCAGAACTGAAATGGAACACGTGCAGAATTACAATAGCAAAAAATGTTTGCACAATTTAAATAATAACAATATCACCGTATTTTTCGCTCTACAAGACGCACCAGACTATAAGACGCACCTAGTTTTTGGAGGAGGAAAACAAGAAAAAAAAAATTTTGAATCTCAGAAGCCAGAACAGCAAGAGGGATCGCTGCGCAGTGAAAGCAGCAATCCCTCTTGCTGTTCTGGCTTATGGGATAGCTGCGCAGCCTGCATTCGCTCCATAAGACGCACACACATTTCCCCTTACTTTTTAGGAGGGAAAAAGTGAGTCTTATAGAGCAAAAAATACGGTTATTTATTTATTTATTTATTTCCTGACTGCCCACCCATCTGGCTGGGTTTCCCCAGCCACTTTGGGCAACTTCCAACAAAATATTTAAAATACAATAAAACAACAGACATTAAAAATTTCCCTAAACAGGGCTGCCTTCAGATGTCTTCCAAATGTCAGATACAGTGGTGCCTTGCAAGACGAAAAGAATCCATTCTGCGAGTCTCTTCGTCTTGCGGTTTTTTCGTCTTGCGAAGCAAGCCCATTAGCGGTTTAGCGGATTAGCACTATTAGCAGCTTAGCGGGCTTAGCGAATCAGCTGATAAGCGGCTTAGCGGATCAGCTGTTAAGCGGCTTAGCGGCTTAGCGGCTTGGGAAAAAGGGGGGGAGGAAAAAACCCTGCAGGAACTCGCAAGACATTTTCGTCTTGTGAAGCAAGCCCATAGGAAATTCGTCTAGCGGGTTTTCCGTCTTGCGAGGCATTCGTCTAGCGGGTCACCACTGTAGTTGTTTATTTCTTAGACATCTGATGGGAGGGCATTCCACAGGGCGGGCGCCACTGCCTTGCGTTCTGTTTCAAAAGGGATAGAAGTGCAGGAATGGATAGCGAGTGGAGAATAGACTTTGGTCCCCAACGGCTGTGTGATCCTAAGCAAGATTGCTTGGAGTTACAGCTCAGAAAATCTTGACCTCTGGGGTCCGGAGGGATGCAAAGTGGTTCCCTAATCTCCGTCCTGAGATCGCCTAGTTCTAAAGGGTTTCACAGCAACAGATCACGTTGCTGCCTTCTTGGGAGGTCTTTCTGCCTAACTGCCACCACACCATGCGCCTCCCCAGATGTGGATGTGCTGATAGGTTGCTCCACTGGAGCGCATGGCATGAAGCTGCACCAGTGGCAAGGGCTGCAATCTTCTCTTCTGGCCTTCAGATTGACCAATGGCAGAGTGAGCATGCTTTTGTCAGCATACTAACAGGTTCTATGTCCTCCCTAGGATAATCTCCAGCAACAGGTCTCACATTGTCAAGCTACCTCTCAGCAGGGTAAGTGAACACTCCTGCGTTCAGCCATCCCATCCACAAGGTGTGACATTGTGGGGAGGGGCCATAGCTCAGGAGCAGTTACAAGACTTGCCATATTTTTTGCTCCACAAGACGCACCTTTTTCTTCCTAAAAAGTAAGGGGAAATCGTAATAAAGGAGGCTGCCTGGGAGGGGGAGGTAAAGACAGCAAACTTGCAAGGAGAGGAGACAGGAAGACTAAATCAATGAGGAGAGAAATTAGAAGGAAAGGAGGAGCAAAAAACCTCTCCAGCTAAGGAAAAGACACTAAGGCAAACAAGAGGGAAGGGAGTGTTGAAAGGAAGCAGCTGATCAGTGGGATCGGGAGAGAGATAAGGGATGCAATTCAGGAGGCTACCTGGGAGGGGGGAGGTAAAAGCCCATGGATCCTCAGGATTTTTACATTGGGTCACCCCAAATTCACCATTAGATCACATAGCATGTCCATGGTTACAGCCTGCACCCAAAAAAAAAAAAAAAATCACACATCCACTGTTGCCTGGGGCTGCAATGGTGCAAAATGTGGTTACAAAGCACGGATCCACATGGATCCTCAGGATTTTTGCATTGGGCTACCCCAAACTCACTGTCAAATCACATGTCTGTGGCCACAGCATGAACCACAAAAATCATACATCCACTGTTTCCTTCAGAATATTTGTTTTCTTGTTTTCCTCCTCTAAAAACTAGGTGCGTCATGGTCAGGTGCATCTTATAGAGTGAAAAATACAATAATCTCTAGGATAGCTCAGTTGGGTTGCCAATAACGCCAAGGTTGCCAGTTTGATCCCTGTATGGAACAGCTGCATATTTTTGGGTTGACCAGGTGATTCTCAGTGTCCCTTTCCGACTTGGCTCCCCTCACCAGGGAAGGAGGGTGTTGAGCGACTTCTCTCTCCCCTCAACTCCCACCCAGTCCAGTAACTCCCCCCTTCAAAGGGGCTGAGGGGGCAACTGCTCCTGTGCTAACTGACTGGGCGCCTCAGCCTCTTCCGTCTCTTTGGGATGACAGTTTTGAGCGGGAGAAGCGCTGTCTCAGCTCTCATGGTCACTGCCACAGTCGCCGGCCATGCTCTCTCTCTCCCCCCCCCCGGTTTTATGTAAGTGCAAAGTGGGGAGGGCAGAATGAGAGAGACACAAAATGAATCAGTGGGCCAGGTCCGCCTTGCGAGTCTCTTCTGGCTCTGCTTCACCCGTTATAATTCTTCCCGCCTACCACTCCCCAGTTCTGTTCTGTCCCCACCCTGAGCCTAACTGGCAGCTGGTGCTGTTATGGGCCCTTGCTTAGATGCACAAACCCAGCTCCCATTCCTTCTGCCTCACGGTTGGCTAGTGGAGTCCGCCTTCTGCTGTCCCAGCCGTGGGGGCTGCGGAAGTGATTTCTGAGGTGCAGCTCAGCTGCTTCAAGATCTCAGGCAAGTGAAGAGCGGAAATGTTGTGCCCCTAAGAATTTTGTGCCCGGGGGAACTGGCCCTGTGCAGTGGCAAAGCTGCATGCTCCGCTACCGGGGGCAGAGAGCAGGCAGGGGCGTGGCTGGCACCCCCAGGAGCATGGCACACATCCCGGGGGTGTGGCACACCCCCCATGAGGGCATGGTGCACCGCCCGCAGGGGTGTGGCGGGCGTTCTGGGGGCATGGCGCACCACCTGTGGGGGTGTGGCGCCTGGTGTGTGGGTTGTGTGTGATGGCACCCTACCAGAATAGTGGTGCTGGGGGCGGTCCGCTCCCTCCGCATCCCTCTTCCTCTGCCAGTGCCCCGTGCCGCCATCTACCCACGATATGCCACTGCCTGGGTGCCCTGTGTAAATTAGCAGACAGTCAGGGTGTGAAGGCAAGCTTTCTAAGTTATGGGGCATTTTAAAATGAAAATAATAATAGGGAAAGGCAGGCAGTTGGTTCTGGAGGGGGAGGAATAAACTTCCTTGCATGATGGCCCTCTCTCTCTCTCTCTCTCTCTCTCTCTCTCTCTCTCTCTCTCTCTCTCCCCCCCCTTCTACTTTTGTTCCTTCTCCTGGCTGCCCCTCTCCGTTTCCTGTGGGTCTGTTTCCCTTGGTAGCAGCTGAAATTTATGCACACCTCTCACCAGTTCCTCCTCCTGAGCAGCCCCCCCGCCAAGGAAGCCCGCTTCCGAACAGCCAAGAAGCTCTATGGCAGCACTTTTGCCTTCCAGTAAGTTTGGACACCCCACTGTTTTGTTTTGTTTTATTTCCCCCGGCTAAAAGCTTGTCGTTCCTTGAAATAGCGTTTCTTGGCCTTTGTCCTGCTTCTCTTCAAATCACTGCTGGAACTTTTAAAAATAATATATGCTGAAAGGGACTTATAAGCAGAAAGTGTAAAAATAAGTTGCAGTGTAGCATGTTCGTGGCTGGCTGGCCCTATTTCGGGATACTCTGTTCCTTCCCCACCCCCAGATTCCCATTTTCTCTCTCCAGATACTCAGCATTCGGTGGCCACTGCCCAAGCCTCATCTTTGGGGTGGGGTGGTTGGGTTCGCCCTTTGCTTCGGCCATAAGAAATTTTAGTATCAAGTTCGAGGTTCCCCATGACTTGCGGATATTTCCCTCTTGCACATGAATGCATAAAGATTCATCCCAAGAGAACAAGTCTGCTATTGGCCTTTGTCAACCTGCTGTCTTCCAGATGTTGATAGTCCACAACTTCCATCAGCCTCAGCCAACATGGCCAATAGTCAGGGACAAGAGTTGTTGTTAAAATCACCTGGGGGACATCAAGTTAGGGAAGGTGGGTCTCTGGGATTATATTGAAAATCCACCCTTTTCTTCAACAAGGGACTCTAGGTTGTCCTTGGGGTCCTTAGATGGTCTCTCATCCAGGTACTTACCAGCCCCAGGCCTCCTTAGCTGCACAATGTTCTTCCAGGCAATGTCTATAACTGCTGCCCATTGCACCTGTTCTGAAAGGCACCCTGTGACTTCATTCTGCTGCTTTCCAGCATGAAATTTGCTGGGGGTTTGCACGAGTGCAATTGCACAGACTCCTCATTTTGGAAGGGAAAGTGAAAATATTACAGATTTGAAGAGGATAAAGTGTGTTCAAAGTTTGAGGGCTGTCTCCAGCATTCTCCCTCCCTAGCGCAAGGGTTTCCCTGTCCACTTGTGGAAACCTGTTGTCACACAGACTATTGTACAACAGAGTTACCAGAGACCTATTTATGCATTCCCTTAGGCAACAGTGTTCATCTGAATCAAAACATTTTGCCAGTGGAACAAGGATTCCGCTCAGTGGCTTTTAACTTAGCGCTGTGCGGAACTAACCCTAAGCACCTTGAATAAAATAGCAAACTCATTTATTGCTTGCATAGCTGAGTTTCTATCCCACCCCCCAGCTCCAAATTTGAATAGTTTTTTTTAAAAAATAAAGATACGGTCTGAATATAAAGGTGTCCAGAGACAGGGGACATTCCTGTGGATGCACAAGCTCTAGGAAACGGAATAATGTGCCACCATTTTAAATCTTTTTTTATTGTGTGTGTTGGCCTGGGATAAGGCCAAGTGCTGGCGAGCTGAACCATTTCTCTCCCCCCGCAGTGGCTCTCACATTGAGAACTGGCACTCCATTTTGCGCAACGGGCTGGTCAATGCATCCTACACCAAACTGCAGGTAAGCGACTTCCACAGACCCCTGCTATTCCCCATAGCTAGAACATCCCCAAGCAGTGGAGCCACCCCAGCAACCTTCATCATCCCTCAACCAGCCCCCACCTGCCCGGTTTTTTCCTTACAATCTGTCCCGGAGGTGGCCATGACAGCGAGCTTCCTCCTCCTTTGCCTCAGTGTCCCCCCCTTCTACAACTCTGCGAGGAGGAGGAGGGGGACAAAACTAGGATTAGCTGGCTCCTCCTGCCATTGGCTCTGGCTCCACCTCCTCTTGGGCAGGTCCGGCCCACCCAGGAGGCAGGCTGAGGCAACCGCCTCGGGCAGCAGAACCAAAGAGGCAGCACCCCTGCAGGCGTCCCACCCTGCTGCCTCTGCCACTGAAATCTAGCAAGAGTTCATGCTCTCCATGAGATCTTGCGAGGGCTCTGCTAGTTCTCATGTGATCTCACATGACCCAGAGGACAGGGGCTTTGGCGGCCGGGCTGGGCCTTCCCATTTCACTTCTGGCGGCGAAACGAGATGGGCTGCCCATGTCCAAAGGGCACAAACTGCCACTTGGTCGGCCTGGGGGACATAGGGCACCTTGGGTACAGTCCTCCCTCCCTGTACTACTCAGGCAGATCCCAAGACTCTGAACCACGCAGTGGGGTTAGTTGGGCAGTGCATGGTTGCAACAGGCTGCCATCCTGCCATATTTGCACTGCTGTGGGCCGTGGGAACAAGCAACAGCACGGCGTCTCTGAAGGCCAGAATTGCTTCTTTGAGGAATCAGCTGTTAAATAGTGGGAAAGATGGACGAAGGACACAGCTCTGTTAGATTCACAGCTCTTTATTACAGCAGTTAGAACTGCTCCTGGAGTCAGACTTACTGCAGCCTCGCTGGCTGTTTTATATAATACTAAGTAACTTGTAACAGTAACAGCTTCCAACTAGCTAACCAATCAGTGAGCGACAGTTCTCAATCCTTCATTTGCATACTGGTGGCCCTGAGTGAGAACTGCAGCTAATCTTAATACATAACACCAGCCATCCAACACTGGCCAGCAACTCTGCATCTCTCCAAGAACCAGCCCACGCCCCACAACTTCTGCATTTCTTTGTCAGTATTTGTATACTGCTTTTCAGCTGCAAAGCAATTTGTGATAACAGAGCCTGGCCTTTAACAGTTTTTTTCTATCCTGCCTTTCCTCCAGTCAGCTCAAGGTGGCATACATGAGCCCTCTGGCCACCCCTACCCTACAGGTCCTCACAACAGCCCTGTGAGATAGGTTAGGCTGAGAGAGAACGATTGGCTCAAAAGTCACCCAGCGACCTTTTGGGCTACGTGGAGATTTGAACCCAGCTCTCTGCAGTCCTAGTCCAACACTCTAATATCAGAAATGTTTAAGTGGGTGATGTTGCTGCCATAATAATATAGATCTGGAAATACCAGGTGCTATCTGTAAGGTTAAAACAATGGTATCACACGGCTCCTCTGTCCTGGGAGGTGGTGCCACCAAATTCGGGGGGGGGGGGGAGGGCAGGGCCAAGCATCTGTTTTGTGTGCGAAAGGATGCAGGGTCAATCCCTGGCCTCCCCAGGTAGGGCTGGGAATGTCAGCCATTGGAAGCCCTGGAGAGCCACTGCTGGTCAGTGCAGTTAGTATTGAGGTAGATGCACAGGAAACTGGTCCAGGAGGGCAAATGGGGCACTGCCCCACCAACTGTCCCAGTTAGCCCCTACCTGCCAGCTGCCCTATTACCAGTCTAGGAAGTGGCACTGCTGGGTGGTTTGTCTCAGTGTGGCCCTTGTCAAACTCAGCCGGGAGGAGAAGACTACTTGGCTCTGCCTGTCATTGGTTCTAGCTCCCCCTGCTGTTGCCCTCCTGCCTTACACCTGCCGTGAGTCATCGCTGGCTAGATAGACCAATGGTCTGACTTGATGTTAAGCAGCTCCCAGTGCTCCTATGTGCTGGCAGGGGGCTATCAGGTGCTCCTGCTCCTGCCTCCTGCTCCCCTCAGCAGATGGCCCTAATAGATCCCCATCTCAGCTGGAGTCAAGGGCTGTACCCCTGTTCTGGTCCTCTCTGTTTTGAAAGCAAAATATACCTTCTTCTGCTTAAGGAAACACCAGTCTTCTGTGGTTAGGATTGTACGCACATCCGTGATTAGTAGGTGGCTCTAAATGGAGCTAGGGACACGGGTGGTGCTGTGGGTTAAACCACAGAGCCTAGGACTTGCTGATCAGAAGGTCAGCGGTTCGAATCCCCGCAACGGGGTGAGCTCCCGTTGCTCGGTCCCAACTCCTGCCAACCTAGCAGTTTGAATGCACATCAAAGTGCAAGTAGATAAATAGGTACCGCTCTGGTGGGAAGGTAAACGGCATTTCTGTGTGCTGCTCTGGTTTGTCAGAAGCGGCTTAGTCATGCTGGCCACATGACCCGGAAGCTGTACACCAGCTCCCTCGACCAATAAAGTGAGATGAGCGCCGCAACCCCAGAGTCGGTCACGACTGGACCTGATGGTCAGGGGTCCCTTTACCTTTACTGAATTGAGCTGCCTGGCAAAGAGAGCCCACCCCACCCTCCGCTTCAATGAACAATGTGTGTCACTTATTTCCAAAAGTGTGAAGCCAGCCCTACTGCAGGGTGATGGTCCGTGGCACCTCTGCTGTCTGCTCCCAAATCCTACCCTGGTGGCACAGTTGAATACCTCTGCCATCCGAGGTAGGCTGAATACCAGTGGATGGTGATCTCCAGTGGGGACACTTGCTGTTGCACTGAGGTCCTGTTGGGGAATGTGCTTGGCCACTATGAGAACAGGATGTTGGGCCACGTGGACCTTTGGCCTGATCCAGCAGATTCTTTGTACATCCTTACGGGAAAGCCAAATGTTCAGGAAGGACAGACAGACCCCAGGGTTTGCTGATGCTCGCACCGTGCTGTGCCCCCTTCCCTGGCCTGCACTTTCCCCCCAAAATTATTTTTGGCTCACATTGGTGTTTTCCTGCAAGCTGCATGGAGCAGCCTATGGCAAAGGCATCTATTTGAGCCCCATCTCCAGTATTTCCTTTGGATATTCAGGTAAGCGGCTCTCTTTGTCCCCTTCCATCTGTCAGTGCACCCCTTCGTCCTGCAGACATGCTTGCCGTGCATCCAAGAGCCGCTCCCCCCACCCCCGCTGTGTGTGTTTCTCCATCCACATGCTGGGCTCCTGGGGAGATTAAAATTCTCAGGGTGATGGTCGTGGTGGTGGTGGTGGTGAGATTGGCTGCCTATGTGTGTTGCCTGGCTGTGGACGCACGTAGCCTTGCAGGCATTGTCTTGAGATTCAGCTAGGCCCAACCGCTGCCTGGAGCTGGGATTGTTATAGAGTAGACCTTGATGGTGATCTCCCTAGTTTCTCCTTTGGGCACCCAAACTCAGTGGAAGGCAGAAGCCCTTGATGTGCCTTCATCACAGCACTGATGGGCTGCAAGTAGGCCTGATATTCTCTCTGTCCCCAGGAATGATTTCCTTCCATTGCTTGGGAGGTGCGGACCATATGAATAGGTGGCTTCTCTGGTGCTTATCGTGTCAGACAAGTTTGGTGTTTTTGTATCGTGTGCATGAGAAGGAAAGTGATAAGACTTAAGTAGCACATCTTCATTTCTTCCATCTCAGGTAGAAGGCAGGGCAACCTTTATCTGTGTTCTCCCTTACCTAGTGGATGATGTGAGCTTCTGTTGAAGAGACGGGCTGATGAGCTTGCTACTTGAGCTGGGACTGTAGCTCAGTGGTAGATCCTTATGCCGTAGTTCCTGGGTTCAGTTCCCAGACTCCCCAGTTAAAGGACGTTGGGAAGCTGTGCAGATGAAGACTCCTGGAGAGCTTCTCCCAATCAGCATAGACCGCACTGGATAAGGGCTGAATGTCTGTCTTCTCATTGCTACATCTTTGGAGATCATGGGCCATTGTTTGTGTCTCTGGGCTCATTTGCACCATCCTCCCTGCACAGACTGCACCAGCAACTGGCAGAATTCCTCGCTCATGCAAGCAGCCGGTCCTGGTACCCTGTGTGTTGCTGTTCTTACTCTCTTTATTGTCAATGCAGGGATGGGGAAAGGCCAACATAGGATGCCCTCCAAGGATGAGCTGGTGCAGAGGTATAACCGAATGAACACCATCCCCCAGGTATTCTGCACAAAACTCTAAGCTTTCTTTATTTCAGCAATACGCTTTGAAGCAGGGGAAAGAGTAACCACCTGAACGAATATTGCGAACCACTGGTGGTACAGACGCAGGAGTTTGGGAACCCCTGCTCTAGTCCATGGAGTCCTCCAGGCCTCTTTGTTCGGACACTGGGACTCTCCCTAGGCCACAAGTCTTTTCATAAGCCCTGTCCCCTCCTTGAGTGCTATGGCCTGACTGAAATAGGTCATTGAACTCTTGCTTGTCTGGGAGGGTGAAGAGAGAAATGGCCTGTGTGTTTGTGTGTGTAGAAACCTCTGACTTTTTCATGACTGGAATGTCATCTGTTGTAAGGTGGAAGTCATATCCATTTGCTCTGCCCACTTTGGCAACTGTCTCCACTCACGATAGGGGTATGTGGCTCCTGGAAGGCTGCCCTGAGAGAATGTGGTGACCCTAGGCTTTCAAAAGCTTCCCCACCTCTGGTCTGTGTAACTCTAGATCTCTCTGGTTTGCTTGCAGACTCGATCCATCCAGTCCAGGTTCTTGCAGAGTCGCAATCTGAATTGCATCGCACTTTGTGAAGGTGAGCAACGGGGCAAGAGAGGCACGTCAGCCAATGTCTCTCCCTCTCTTGGAGCTCCTTTCTCTCCACATCTGTCCTGACTCCTGCCTGAGCCCAAATGCAGGCTACCATGCCCATACAAATGCCAATTTAAGGAATGTGTGCTGGGGAAACCTGAAACTCATCTTGCCTGGTCACACCAAAGGTCCAGCAGACTGTCTCCAACAGCAGCCAGTTCCATGCCCTTAGAACAGCATTTCCCAATGTGGTTCTCTGCAGTTGTTCTGGACTTCAACTCCCATTGGCCCCATGCGAGCTTGCCCAATAGTCAGGGGTGATAGGAGCTGGAGTCCAGCAACATCTGGACAGCACAAGGTTCTTCGTTCCTGCTCTACAAATGAGGAACATTTTGTGTGTGTGAAAAGCGTCAGAAGTGATATAGCAAGCAGGAACAAAGGATGACAATGTATGGGATAAGAATCAGACTCATTGGTGTCTTTTTCCCCCCTCCTGGGAATGACAATATTCTGTTAGTATGAATTGCTAGAGTTGTTCAGGGTCTAGCCTGTCTCTATTGCACATCTATGTGAACGTACATCAGATGAAGGGAACCTTTGCCTTCAAAATGTTGCTGTAAAACAACACCCATCAGCCTCAGCAAGAATGACCCATGGTGAGGGATGATGGGAGTTGCAGTTTGGCAACATTGGGGGTCGTGGTGCGGAGAAGGCTCTTCACACCAGATGTACATGAACCTTAAGGCCCCATGGAAGGAAGGAATATTAAAAGCAGGACAAAATAGAAAAAATTGACTCCAACATTTTTTATTCAGAATCATCCTTCTCTGAGGTTGGAGACTACATGTTTATAATTTTCAGGGCTAATAGCTGTTGATATTGCCATCCTCCATTGGTTTTGTTTTTTTTAATCCAGGGATGAAGAACCCTGTGGCCCTCCAAATGTTGTTGGATTCCAACTCCCATTATCCCCAGCCATCATGGGCAAGAGTCAGGGATGATGGGATTTGGAGTCCAGCAATATCTGGAGAGCCATGGGTACCCCATCTCTTGAAGGAACCTAATCTGGTACTCATTACCAGTGAATTCCATCAGTGAAATTATGCATTTTCCTTTGGTTTATCCTGAAGCCTTTGACAATCTGTTTCATTGGATGGTCCTCCATTCTACTATGTCACAAACAAGAGGATTGAAGCTACTCACTGCCCTTCCGCCCTGTCCATAACTGCATAAGTGGGTCAGTCGGAGGCAAGATCCAGAGTTTCTGGTGCCAAAGTACCTGATCGTCCTGGTTAGTGGGTGATATTGGCAGGCCTTGTGTGTTGTGTTCTGATTATGAGAAGACCAATGCCTTTCTCATTTGCAGTGATCACGTCAAAGGATCTCCAGAAGCACGGCAACATCTGGGTGTGTCCAGTGTCGGACCACGTCTGCACCCGCTTTTTCTTTGTGTGAGTGGTCACATTTCCTGGGTAGGGAAAGGGAAACTGTTCTATTTTGCAGAATAGGGAGATGGCAATGCCAGCGCTGTAGCCTTGGGCAGTGCCACCTTACCCACTGGGATTGGCAATAGGCCTGCACCATCTTGAAAGGTATGGTGGAAGAAGGCAATTTCTGAAGCAGTTTCTGTCTCCCTCACAGGTATGAAGACGGCCAGGTTGGAGATGCCAACATCAATACTCAGGACCCCAAAATCCAAAAGGAGATAATGCGTGTGATTGGCACTCAGGTCTATACAAATTGAGGGGGTGGAGGACCCTGTTCCTTCAGCTTGTGCCAATGTTGCCCCTGCCCCTCCATGGGTAGAAGGGAGCCAGAGGTCAGAGGCTGCCAACGAAGTGATGATAACCCTGGCTGGCTGGAGACCTGGATCCACAGGAGGGGGCAAAGGGGCAACCAGCGTCATTTCTGGGCAGCAGAGGCCCCCGGAGCGCCTCTGGAAGGGTGGAAGCCTGCACCTAGAATATACAGAGAGACTCTCCAATGGGGGAACTTGGACCAAATCCCAAGGACAGTTGGGGTGGCTGACTTTGCGCTCCCACGTTTACAGTGACAACATTTTTAACAATGAAAACAAGCAAAAAACAAACAAACAAACAAGAAGAGACAGAGAGAATGGAAGAGAGTGAGAGAGCGCAAATGGTTTTAGCTTGTTAAAATTCTCTTTAAAAAAAGAAGCTCTGATTGCACCTGCACAGACTCTGTGTGTGTGTATATGTGTGTTTGCAGGCACTTGTGTGTGTGTGTGCCCAGCAGATGTGCCATTTCCTTTATTTCCTTTTGCCCATGAGGTCAGACCTGTGACCTCGACATGACCTGTTTGTTGTGTGGTCATCCTGATGGGTTTGCCCCAAACTTATACACAGGTTAGATGGTGCCCCATCTTTAAACTGAATATTCATTCTACTTCCTTCGCAGGAAGGCTGTAAGACAACATGAAGCATTCATCCTGATTTGCTTGCAGCCTGATCCTACAACTTCCCACTAATCAGTTGTTCATCTCACACTTTTTAATGCCTTTCCCTGTCACTCTCCTAACTGCTAGAAGTCCGGGGTTTTCTTTTTCTTTTTTTAAAAGATTTTCTTGTACCAGAGTATTTTAATCCACTTAAATTATATGTGCCTATTTTCCTGGTATGCATTGGAATCCCTCCCACAAAATACTGTCTGTCTGGAAGTGGCCAAGGGCACCAACCCAAGCATGATATGTATTTGTGTTGTCCATTGTGCTTGTGCTTGTGCTGGCAACCATTGGAAGTGGTTGGGCAGAAGGCAGGGAGACCAACAGCAGGTGGCGCCAGAGACAATGACAGACTGGGCCAACAAATCCTTCTTTCTGTTCCTTCTGTTAGGGCAACTGTGAGGCAAAGGAGGAGGAGGGTCACAGGCAGTGCCACCCCCTGACTGACTGCAAGTAAGAAGTCAGGCAGGTGAGGGCAGATTGAAGATGTGCCCCATTCGCCTAGATGGATTAACCTCCACTGGCTGTAGATCTGAAAACTGTGGCTTTGGGTCTATACATTGGACAGTAGCCTCTTCCAAATAACCTGTTCATTGGGCATTCATCCTGATTTGTCCACAGCGAAGTTATAAGATCAAGCACATGTTTTGCCACACTTTCAAGTGCATTTTCTGGTCCCTATTGCAAAAAATCCCATTATTATTATTATTATTATTATTATTATTATTATTATTATTAGGGTTTATTGCTCCAGAGCACCACATCATTTCAATTGTGCAACCTGAGTTTGCCAGCATGTGGCTGGATCCCATCTGAGAACAGCGACCACCTTGAAGTACCCAGTGTTTTAGATCTCCATTACTCTCCCAAGCTGAATTGTGTTTGAATGAAAAAGAGACAACCTCTTTGTATAGTGTATACTAAAGTGGGGGGTGCCATAGATGTGAAGAAGGGAACTTGTCTCACTGAAAAGCAGCTCAGTGGTGGACCACATGCCTTGCCTGCAGATACTGGCTGATGAGTTGGCCACTCTCTCTCTTCTCTCAGGAGATAATATTTGAGGCCCAGCAGGTCCCACTGGCAGCCTGCTGAGGATGCTGGGTGTTTATTACCCAGGGCCTGCAGAGTAGATCATACTGGGTTTGATGTGAAAGTGCTTTGCTGGGTGTTGTGGAGCTGCAATCCTTGTTTCCCAGCAGATGGGAAGGTGAATGTGGTGCAAAAGCACTGGCAGGAGCACCAGATCCCCCTGTCCCTTCCCTCTTCTCCCTTCCCTCTTCCCATTCCAATAAACAGCAGTGACTCTCCTGCAAGGAAGTGAGCATAGTGGCTCCACCTCAGCCAGTGAGCTGCTTCTGGATAGATGGAGAAATATTTTGATGGGCCCAGCGTCAGGCAACTTTCCTGGGGTGCTTTTAGACACCTGCATTATATCCATGGCATATGTTGAAAAGGCAAGTGAAGCCCATCACAATGAGGATGGAGCAACTCCCCTAGTAAGGAAGGTTACAGCATTTGGAACAGGCAAGTAATCTGTGATGTGATGGAAGCATACAAAATCATGCACCGTGTGGGGAAAGTGGACAGAGAAAGGTTGTTATCCTGTAACACTAGAACTCACGGGCATCCAATGAATGTTGGAGGATTTGGGGCAGACAAAAAACCAAACAAACTTCTTCACATAGTGCATAGTTAAACCATGGAACTCCCTCCCACAAGATGCAATGACGGCCACCAATTTGGATGGAGGCAAAGACTATTAATTGGCTTTTTGTAAACCATTTTGAGGTGTGTGGGTTTGTTGGGTTTCTTTTTTACAATCAAGTGGTGTACAGTGGTACCTCGGGTTACAGATGCTTCAGGTTACAGACTCCGCTAACCCAGAAGTAGTGCCTCGGGTTAAGAACTTTGCTTCAGGATGAGAACAGACATTGCACGGTGGTGGTGCAGCGGCAGCAAGAGGCCCCATTAGCTAAAGTGGTGCCTCAGGTTAAGAACAGTTTCAGGTTCAGAACGGACCTCCGGTATGAATTAAGTTCTTAACCCGAGGTACCACTGTATACATTTAAAAAAATGACTGTCAACCATGATGGCTTTGATCTGCACCCACTGAGGGATGCAGGTGGGGAAAGAGCTGTTGCGTTCAGGTTTTGCTTTGAGGCATCCCACAGGCATCTGGTGGGACAACGGGATGCTGGACCAGACGAGCCCTTGGTTTGATCCTGCAGGCTTTCTCTTCTGCCCCTTCAACAGTCATGGCTTCCCACAAAGAATCCCGGAACTACATTAGGTTAAGGGCTCTGAGAGTTGTTAGGGAACCCCCTTTTCCCTCCTTGGAGCTATAATTCCCAGACTGATTTTACAATCGCCCTCCCCTTCCTAGGGGACTCTGCGAATTGGAGCTGTGGGCAGGTAACAGGGGTCTCCTTACAACTCCCAGCCCCCTTGGCTCCCAAGATTCCTTGGGGAAAAGTGACAACCACACTGCTTTCAATTTTTAGTGTGGATGCAGCCTGTGTGTCTCCTTCATCTCTTCTCTGCCCCAACAAGGCTATTGGTGTGTGTGTGTGTGTGTGTGTGTGTGAGAGAGAGAGAGAGAGAGAGAGAGAGAGAGAGATTCACAGATACACTGTGCCATCTGTTTACCTGCACACTCTCAACGTTTGTGGGACGACAGCTCTCAAACCTCCAGGGGTTGGATGAGGGGTTGGATCTGCAAACCTTTAAGTCTGCACCATTCAAAAATGGCTGCCAGTCTCTATCTGGGATGGATTCGCTTGAAGGGCATGGCGAAGCATATGTGCTCAGGCGAAGGATGTATGATGGCATGACTCAAGTTACAGGTCCACATGGACTCTAGCAGCTCAGCAGTAGGTCACAAGATTTGCAGGCTCAATACCTCGCTTCTGAAACCCAGAAGCACTCCTGCCAGTCAATGCAGAGACAGTACCAACTTGCATGGACCAGTGGTCTGACTTCCGATGATCTACTGAAGCAAAGCAGAGTCCCAAGACTGAGGCTGCCTTCAGACAACTATAGAATTGAGGAGTTGGAAGGGACTCTCAGGTTCATCTAGTCCAGCCCTCTGCAATGCAGGAATCTCAACACGCAGCCCCCCATCCAATCTGAAACCATTCTAGATCCTAATTAGCTTTACAAACATGCTTGTAGTTTTATTGCTGCACCACTAAGATTTCCCCCAGCATTTCCTTACCTGATAACTTTCATATTTTACATGATCTTTCACATGACATTCTAGCCACTTCTGAAAAACGAGCAGAATCGAGCAATTTATAATTCATTTCCAGGTTATTTGCTTCTCTCCACCCCCCCTCAAAAAAACCAAAATCCGTTTGCAACCCCATTAACCAAGAAAATCGTGGGAGTTTGGCACTGTAATTTCATGTGATGAAATTTGGGGAAGTATTCTAGCATTCGGTAGAAATTTGGGGAAGTATTCTAGCATTCGGTAGAATTCGCACAAAATTTAGCATGGCATGGTGGCATGTCGAATAAAAAAGCCACCGTTTCATAATGCAACTGGCAATGCCGTGCAGGAGTACATTAGAAAGTGGAATAAAAGTGCTAGCATTATAATGCTAGCATTATAATCAGGAAGACTTAATCCCCATGTCTTACTTTTGTGGTTTGTGAAGGCTTCACAGCGCCAGTGGGTGAAAAGGGGATTAGAAAACACCCTTGTTCCCCCAGTTGTCAGTAAGCACATCAAGATTCCTCTTGTGCAAAACCGTATTTGATTCATGAATGTTGGGAGCTGCCATATACTGAGTCAGACCAATGGTCCATCTGGTTCACCTACAATGACTGGCAGCATCTGGCTCGGGTTTCAGGCAGGCGATTCCCCCAGCCCTACCTGGAGATACTGGGGATTGAACCTAGGACCTTTCACATGCAAGACACATGCTCTGCCATTGAGCTATGGCCCTTCCCCCAAATGGCTCAATGACTAGGGCTAGGCTGCACCATATCTAGGGGTTAGCCTGATCAAATGCAGTGGGGCCTTCTCTTCTGCACCTGCCAGCTGACACATTGCTCTTCCTGAAATGTCCTCTTCTACACAACTATTAAAGGAGCTCTGCCTGCTCCTTTATCTGGTCACATTAATAGTGCTCAGGCTAGCAGTTTACATGCCAAGCAGTACCACCCATGGATCCTTACACGGGTGCAAAGGGACCTGTTGTGTCATCACCAGGGCAATTAACGCTTCAGTCCTACAAGCTGCTGCCTCAGCAATTGGATTCCAGGGGCTAGCAATGAATTGTGGCAGTTTTAGAGATGCTGGAACTACAAATGTGGCTATTTGGAGGGTTTGTGGCATCATTTTGCCCAGTGGAATAGAAGATCAGGGTTATTAACAGCAGCTTTAATGGGGGCTAGAGTTGGGAGTGGGGTGAAGAGCAAGGAATTCCAGGTGCCTGGAGAAATATTTATTTCAGGCCTGACACATTTTGGAACAACCCTTTGGGGACACATTTTAATAGCAACCATAGGAGTTGGCGGAAACCCTCGCCAAAGACCTTCCTTACCTGGATTGCATGTCAGAGCCCACGCAGAGGCAGCAACGCTGGTGGTGGGTTCTGGCAAGACCTCACAATATCTTACGGAGTGCACAATATACTGGGAGATTTCAGCAATACCTTGCAAGGGTTCAGTGAGATCTCTCTGGAAACTGCTGCTGCCTCGCTTTTCTGTTGGTGACAGAGGCAGCTGAGTGGGCAGGGTACATAGGCTTACCCTGCTTGAGGCCACTACCTCAGCACACCTCATGGGTGTGCTAGCCCTGTGTTTCCCCAAAGGATTACTCTGAAATGTGTTCTCTGTGAGAAAGTTTACTCCCATGCCTAAGTAAAGTTACCCAGTTTGGCTTCTGTAGACTTTTTAATAACTAATACACCATCTAATCTGCCAATCTAGCAGTTCGAAAGCACGTCAAAGTGCTAGTAGATAAATAGGTACCACTCTGGTGGGAAGGTAAACGGCATTTCCGTGCGCTGCTCTGGTTCGCCAGAAGCAGCTTAGTCATGCTGGCCACATGACCCGGAAGCTGTACGCCGGCTCCCTCAGCCAATAAAGTGAGATGAGCGCCGCAACCCCAGAGTCGGCCACGACTGGACCTAATTGTCAGGGGTCCCTTTACCTTTACACCATCTAATGTTGATCTCAGGGATGTAGAACCTTTGGCTTTTCAGGTGTTGCTGGGCTACAACTTCCAGCATCCCCAACCATTGGCTATGTTGCCTGGGGCTGATGGGAGTCGGACCCCAGCAACATATGGAGGGCAACAGGTTCCTGATCCCTGCATTATAGGCTTACATAATTACTCTTCATTCCTGTTCTCCATCTGCTAAAGAAGCCTGTACCTTTCACCTAAGGATGGAAGCAGAACTAACAGTTGGAAGGTCTTTGGTTCAATGGTACAGCAATTGCTTCACATGCAGAAGGCCCCAGGGTCAAACTCTGGCATCTCCAGGTAGGGATGGAAAAGACTTCTCCCTGAAGCCTTGGGTAGCTGCTGCCACTCAGTGTAAACATTACTGAAGTAGATGCACCAATTTGTATTTAGGAATATAGCTGCCTTACACTATCTCCTAGTGATGCTTTCCCTGATTTTGTAGTCCTTATTTTATTTTATTTGAGAACAACTCTCAATAAGAGACTCACACACGATCAATCCGGGCAAATTCCCACTGGACTGTGCTTTATTTCAGTCTAAGCAGAATATCATTTAACTACAGAGCTACAGAGATAACAATGTCCATTTTGTCTTTCTTTATTATACTACAAGAAATCATAAGAAAGATCCGTCAAAAGAATCGTAAATCCACTGGAATGCCAAAACTGCTCCCCCTGCAAACCCTGGGAGGCAGCGTTCCTTTTTGGAATGGCTGAAACAGAAAGCCCATTTGGGGCGGGGCGGGGCAAGATGCCTCCCCCCCCAAAGGAGTGGAACTCGGTGGGAAAAGACACATGCTCAGAGGCCAGCAAGTGTTGTCCTCCTGAGACCCTAGTTGGGCAGGTAGCCTTCCTACATAAAACCAAGACTGACCAGGAAGAGAATAGTAGCGCAAAGGAATTCATTAGATCTTAGCTTTTTGGTGAGTCATCAGTAGGAGTCAGCAACAGCCTTTGTCCTTGGGCGTTCATCTGGGGGGTGTACTGGGCCTTCAACCCGCTTTATGTGCTCCACTTATCCTTGGGCAATAATTACTTACCTCTTACTAGTCTTCCCACTTGCCTCATTCTCCTGGCTTTTTGCTAGACCCAGGTCACAGTTTTGGAGTCTCTAGGACAATTTTGTCGCTGGCCTCCTGTCAAAGTTCAGGGGTGTTGTCAGGAGGTTACTCAGAGGGTCCAAGCTCCGTATCTTTTGCTCTGGGTTCTAAATCTCCTGCCTCTTCAGCATCAATGCAGTGCCAACAACAGCCCAACCACTCACCATCTTGAGACCCAAATTTGCATTTGTACATATGAATCAACATACGCAAATTTGTGCCACAAGCCTGTGCCCTGAATCTTTTGAGTATCTAGTGACACCCCTGCTGAAGCCACCAATTTTAGGATGTGGTAAGAATGCAAGAGCACAACCCAATTCTTTTGTGGGTGGCTGCACCACTGTAAGAACTGTCAGATAGGCAGGACTGAAGGAGTCTGAGTGGGAATCTCTGCCTGCCCCAAAGATCCTCATTTTGGGGCAAAGTTAAGCAGACACAGTAAAATTGTGAGGAACATCTGGAGGGCACAAACCTCCTCACATTTCCTCCCAATGGAGCACAACAGATTTCCACCCATTTCCCATTTCCACCTCCCCATGCCTGGGTCTAGGGTTATCAAGTGAGACACTGCAACAAGGAATATGCATGGAAATATTGGGCTCAGCCTGGGGAAAAGACCTTTTCCTTCTTGGAGTAGATTCTGCAGTCCACACAATTACTGTTAAATTGGAAACTCTCACATGAGCTAGTCTTCATGGAAAAGTTACGTCGAAATGGGTTTTCCATTGCTTAGATGTGACCCAGCTATGTAACCGTTCCACCCAAGTGAATGAGATGGCTTCCAAAGTCATTGTGAGAACATGAAGCCATTTCCTGGTGTTGCTGCAACTGGGGTGAACTCACCTTCTGCATAACCCTTCTATGATGCCTGAGGCATGAGGGTGGGGAAGTAAGTATCCTTCCCCCTTCCAGGCAGTGTGTCTGTGCATGTATATCGTTCAAACACCCATCGTACGTCCCACACTAGAATCAGTTTTATATGAGGTGCAGTGGACATAAGCAGATCCCTGCTGGATCAGATCAGGTCACCTAGTCCAGGATTCTGTTCCAACACCCTAGTAGAAACCCACAAGCAGGACCTGAGTGTGAAAGATGCTATTTAGCCTCCATGGCTCTTGTTGCCTAGGCAGAACCAGGAGGGGACAGTGGGAAGATGAAAATGCCACATCTCAACAACTTCCCAGTAACTTTTAAGAGCAGCGGGATAGAAAGGCATTTGTTACTTGCCATCTTTCTCATTCTACTATGGGCGTTCAGCCAGATGAGTCTTCTCTCCAACCTGTTTGTAGAGCTGACTTGGGAGTCCGGCATGTTCATGTCATGACAGATATATATATATAGAATGGGCCAGAACTCAAGCCTGCCTGCAAGATTGTTTTTCCTGTGCCCCTCAAATGTCCAAAAGCCAGACACAACCCACCTCTGGATCAGGAGCTGGCTGATCAGTACCTAATTTGGGGAAAGGGCTTCTCTTGAGTGCTGGGAGCTCTCATCCAGAAGTTCAAATCCTATATTCCCAGAAATGTAGGAGACTTTTTAGTGAGTAAATGGAGAAGGGAAGGCACACTTGCTCCTATGTCTGTCTGTCTGCCTCTCTTGCATATGAGACACAATCTGCATATGGCAAACAGTTCTAGCAGACTCAGTGTTTGAGTTCCAGAACCCCATTGCCTTTTGAAACAATGAATGGGGTCTTATTTCAGCAAAGCGTCAGCTCAAATTACGCACAGTTGCCCCCATACCAGGGACACCCCACATAAATAATAATGTCCAGAACAAATCTTTAATGGGTACACGTTTTCTCCCGTTTAAATAACTTAAATCCCCACTCATAACATCCAAGAACTAGGCAGTGGGTACAAAGGAGATCTCAGGCTCATATATATACCCTTGGGAGGTTTGCATTGGCCTGAGCCTGCAAAGCCGTTTTCTTTGAGCCTCCCCACCATGAGAATTTCTGCTTGCAGGAAACGATGAATGGGATATGTATCTAGTGAGTTTTGGAGAATGGCAAGGGAGGAGGGCGGGACAGACCAGCTTTGGCATCAGAGGTAGCTTTGCAATAAGAAACACTCCTACAGTTTCCACCCCATGCATCCCTTCAAAGGTAGCAATAAGACTATGGTAGCAAAAAAGTAGCCCTTAGAGACGGCAGTCACTGCTGTAGGCTGTTTGTGCTCTATGGGAGCTGGGGGAGAGAGGGTTAGAGCTATGAGAGCTGGAGTCAATGGAATAGTGGGTCTTGGGGAAAGACCCTGTAGACATGGTTAGTTTAGATGGGGAGAGGCCAAAGTGTGCCCTCCATCCTGTCTCTTGCACATCTAAGTCACAATTTTCTCTATCCTGCACCCTGCATGGAACCCAGTGTCCATGACTGTTAATCTGTGGATTCTTTTTAAAAACAACAACAAAACAAAATGGTGCTTGGATAAGGCTGAGCGCCCATCTTGGTGGGCATTTGGCTATGATGAGAAGTACTAGCTGGAGCCTGTGGATTAAAATGGCGGCTGCAGCAAGAGCCAGAGCAGGCTGAGGAGAGGGGAGGGAGAACCGCTGAAGCCGGCTGGCACCTAGAGCCAAGTCAGGGATGATGGAGGCTCCAGGCTGCAGTCGAAAGAGGCAGTCTTCCTTACTTTAAGTTGGCACAAGGGTGCCCAAGCAGAACCTCGAAAGGATATGATTTGTAAGGGGCCTTCAAGAGTAACACTGCAGCACAGCAAGATCCTGCACCCACGGCATTCTTTTGTCTGTCTAAAGAAGACAGTAATCTTAGACATGCATGTTGGACTGCGCCAACGTGCCAGGACCTGAACCAATGGATTCAAGCTACAATAAAGGAGATCCTGACTAATCACCAGGAGGAACTTTCTGACAGTGAGAGCTCTTGATGGTGGAACAGACTCCCTTGGGAGGTTGTGGACTCTCCTTCCTTGGAGGTTTCTAAGCAGAGATTGGATGGCCATCTGTAATGGATGCTTTAGCTGAGATTCCTGCATTGAAGGGGGGTTGGACTAGATGACCCTTGAAGGTCCCTTCCAACTCTACAATTCTATGATCCTTCTCCCCATCTACTTACTCTCTTGGTGAGGATTTAAGGCAAGTATAGAGAGCCTTGGGCCCCAGTCCACTTTATCTGGTCCTCAGGATTTTCCACAGGCAACCCCTCCCTGTGCCCCATGAGTGTTTGTGCCTGGCTGGAGTGTGTCCCTGACTTCTGATCATGCCTCTTGCTTGTCTGGAAGGAGGATGGTGTGTGTGTGTGTGTGTGAATGTGCATGTAGGAACTAGCTTGCTGTGTAAAGGTAAAATTTGCCTTTCTTTTTGGTCCACCCACTTTTGCCTCTGGCTGCCTCCACCCCTGGAATGTGGCTCTTAAGCTGAGAAGATTCCCTCTCATTTAAAGGAGCAGGAAAGGGTTCTCCCATCCCCCATCCCACCTTGAGAAGAGTTCTCCCCTTTCTCCCCTCTGTTCCCATCTTCTCTGCAGCCTTTATCCACAAACAGCAGGCGTTTCGGATGAACCGGAAAGATTATCCCCCTCCACCGTCACTGGCTTCCATTTTGTTTTCACAAACCCAATGGAATCTCTTGCATTTACAAGCTCATAATTTATAAAGAAAATCCATGATTTTTTTGCTATATACAGCTGCTGCAGGTAGCTGGCAATCAGCAGGAGCAGACACCTCAAGGTAAGAGGAAGGGAGTGGCTTTCTGGGCTAGAGATGGCACCTGTCGTTCCAGGCTAGGGAGGCCTTTTGCAGAAGTCCAGTGGAACATCTCCTGGACAGGAGGCAAATGCATGGTCTGCAAGCTCGATTCACTTATGGGAATCCAGCCAACTACTGTACAGATCTGCCAGTATTTTGGCAAAGGCTTGGAGAGGATTGGGAAAGGGGTCCCTTCACAGACAGTTCAAGAAAACCAACTGCAGCCCATGCAAAGGCAGAGGGAATCAGCAGCTGCCACCATCTGTTGAATGATCTCCTCCTCCAGTTTGGTGCTGCTGTGCTTTGTACATGCCCAGACAGCAATTGATTTTGTGGAGTATTCACCCGGCAGGGAGCTCTCCCACCTCCTCTGCAATCCCAAATGTCCATGGGCAAAAGTGAGGGAATGATAGAAGTCAGTCTCTCTCTCTCTCTCTCTCTCTCTCTCTCTCTCTCTCTCTCTCTCTCTCTCTCTCATTCTCTCTCTCTCTCTCTCTCTCTCTCTAACACACACACACACACACACACCAAGTGCCACTTGCACAGCTGCATACGGTCAAGAGCAGTGTACTTTGCACATGCTCAAAGGCACTCTCGTCCTTCTTACAGATGTAGCCTCCCACCCAGAATTACTGCTGAGTGGGCAATGCAGCCTGCTGACCGTAGCTCTTTCTAGATCTGCCCTGAGCACATGCAGAGAATCCCCACCACTGTGAAAAGCATGGTTGGGTTGGGTGGGTCAATGGAGCTATGGGTGTGTGTGTGATGCAGGCCAAGACAGAACTAGTGAGTGTAGCTTGAGTATCATGCAAAGTCAATCGGTCTCCTGATGTTGCAAAGGGATTGCTGCAGCCCATTGTCCTCCCTGAATCAAGGCAAGCCATGCAGGCTTCTTGGGCCACTGCAAATGCTAAGGAAAGTTTAGCAAGGAATTCTCTGAAACCATAAAGGCAGGACCACCAGCAGCAACCGGTATCCTTGGGCAGCTGCCAGCTCCCAGGTAGGGCCCAGCACTGTTGTCTACTCTGCACCTCCTGTTAATTCTTATTTTCTGGCCCCACACTGTAAGTGGCACCCAGCAGCAGCTGGGACTAGCCTCCATTTAAATCTCAGCAGAATGCTCTGCTCTGGGGCAGCCTTCACCAACCTGGTACATACTCTACGAATGTCTTGGACTACAACTCCCACCCGCCTCTGCTTTGGTGGCTGAGGATCATGGGAGTTGTAGTTCCAAAACATTGGCAGGGCGAATGCTCTTCTTGAGAATTGTCGGGAAATTAAAATGGTGATTAGATTAGATCAAGCTGCCTAGTGCCACCCCCCCCAACCCCTGGCCAGCACAAAGCTCTCTAAGACCCATTGGCAGACGAGGGATCCCACAAGAGGGCATTAAAGCCATGCCTTCTCTCAAGCATGGAGCCAACCCTGCAACATTCATTATCCTTTGGGAAGGGGGTGGGGAGAATGGATTTTTATCTGCACCACCAGGGCTTGAAAAGGCTACTGCCACCACATCCAGGCCGGGAGGAAGGTGTGTGGTTCATTTACAAATTATTCCATTTCAATGTATGCTTAGATAATATGACCTGCAGCTTAACACCAGAGCACTATTTTTAAAAGCTCAATACTTTACTGTATGCCAGATCAGTTTAACATTCTGGCAATTCAATGGAAATTCGTTGAGTTTCCAAATAGAAATCTACATTTCTTGTGGTATAAGAATAAGAATAATAGCCATTCCAAGAAAGGTTTGGGTTGAGCTCCCTTCTGAATTGGGATCCCTGGACATTAACATCTGCTCATGGCTATAAGCCTGGATGGGTTTGAAACTGCCCAGGATGCAATCCAAAGGGCTAGACTGGGTTTTGACGTTGGGCATTCACCAAAGTATTGTGTGAGCAGCATCCCCTGCTAACAGCAAGGGTCTGGTTAGGGGTGGCCTCCCTTTTATTTATTGATCTATGCTTAGAGGGCTGTTGGGCATCTGGCAAAGGGCCAGTGAGACCACCTGCCACCTCAATGTGTTCAGAATGAAATCGCTAAACTACTGCATAGGCAAATGTTATGCAAATTATTCGTGTCATGGGCCTCTGCCCTTTTTAGCACCTAGCAATGTCCCTGGCCAAGGGTTCCCCCGCTTTGTGCTCAAAAACTGCCAGAGAAGGGAAGATGGAGAAGTCGAGAGTCCCTGGTGCCTCTCTCTCCGGTGCAAACAAATGCCCCCACTGCAAATGCTGCCCCACCCCTGATGCTGTTGCTGCCCCCTCCTGTCATCTGCTCCATGTCTTGGCACTTTCACAATTAAACACCGGTATTAAGACACAGAAGTTGTGTTGCTGGTAGGGCTGGCATGCTTTGCTTGGGTTGAGGAGGACACCGTCAGCTGCTTCAAACATAGGAATCCTTCCCTGTGGCTGTAACTGCCGCAGACCTCTTGGCACAGGGATGGCTAGCTAATGCAGGGAATGAAAGGCACAGTGGTGCTTAAGAGGCTTCCCCTAGCCCTTAGCTGCAGGGAATGTAGCCATGAACCTGGATCGCTTGCAAACGGGCAGCACCAGCATTTGATCGGGTGCAGGAACAGTCAGATCTCATCTCTCCCACATGGTAGCATCCCATCGAGATGTATCACCCCCCCTCTTTGCTTCCTAGCTCAGGTTGGCCTCCCCCTCCCCCTTACAAGCTCTGCCACAAACTGTGCAACCCTGGTGCCTCTTGTGACATTGCTCCAGCAGCAGCAGCAGTGCCATCAGGGGCCTCATGCCAGCAGAGCTGGCTTTCCACATGTGGAAATGTCTAAAGAGGGTCTCTCTCTCTCTTTCTCCATGAGACCGTCCATCTAAAAATCAAGGATGGGGAGTCTGTGGCCCTCCAGATGTTGTTGGACTCCCAATTCCCATCAGCTCCTGATGGAGGGGGTCACAAATTGCCCCACGGTCCAGCAGTCTCTTTGCTCAACCTTTCCCACTGCCTGTTGCCAAGTAAAACCGACTGGTGGAGGAATGGCGCTTGAGGCAAAATGGCTGTATTTTGTACCTTGTTCCCCATTTAAAGTAATATGCAGGGCTGTAATCTGGCAGCCTTAATCTCCAGGGCTGGTGCATTCCCAGAGTAGCCCTGGGATGCTTTAGGTCATGAGTAGCATAGGTAGGCCCACGATTTTGTCCGATTTATGGCATCATAAGCAATGGTCCTGCAGTTCGCCGGCTTTTAGGAGCATACAGGGAGCCACCTTTAATCAAGCCACACTATTGGTCTCGCTAGCTCAGTATCATTAACAGTGAGATTCTCAGGATGCAACTACTCACCAGCCCTGACCACTGGTCATGCTCTCTGGGGCTGATGAGCATTGGGAGCCCAGCAAAGGATCTGCTGGCACACAGGTTCCCTGGCCATGGTACAAACTAGTGCCTCCATAGCCCTAGCTGTCAACCTCCCCTTTTTTTGTGGGAAATTCCCTTATTCCAGTGCCATTTCCCGCTGCTTCCCGCTGCTATCCCAGATTGTTAGATATCCCGTAGACTGTCCCCGGGACAGGTGAGGCTGCTGATCCCTTATTTTTGAGGCTGCTGATCCCTTATTTTCAAATCTGAAAGTTGACAGCTACGAGCCCTTTCAAGGTGCTGACAAAAGAGGACCTGCCTCATGCTTGCTCCACGGTAAGGATAAGAAGTGCAAAGTGTCTGGGACCTTTCACTGATGTAATCTCCAACTTACGACATGCATAAGCACCATCCGCCCCAACTTTCTACTAGGAATCTCAGCATCCTTTGCCCAGCTGCACTTCCCAGGGAGGGAGACCTGGCAGTTGGCATCACTTTAAAACCTGTAGTGTAGACTGGGCCCTCTCCATCTCATGCAAGGGCAAACGACAGAGGTGGCTGCATGATTAAAGCAAATCCCTAATTAATGTTCTCTCGCAGAGGGCAATTCCCAAGTCAGGAGAATGAGGAAGAGAAAAGGTTACCTCTGCAGGATCAGAAAAGTAAACCAGAGCTCCTGAATAAAGAGACCTGGTCTTGGTCTAGCCAGCTGGCTTGTTAGTTGAAGGCAACCAAATAGGCCAAGAAATTCCTCTGTATTCAAGCACAGGGATGTGATTCTCTCAGGTCGGTTAGAACCTTGATCTAGATCAGGAATGTGGAACCTGTGGCCCTCCAAATGACGTGGGAACCCAACTCCAATCAGCCCCTTGCAGCATGGTCAATGGACAGGAATGATGGAGTCGAGCCACTGGCCGCAGGTTCCTCACCCCAATGTCCCAAGAGCTAACTACGGCTGAGATCCTGCTGCAACCCACAGCTTCAGGTACACCTCCCTGCCAGGGTTCCAAAGGAGACTTGTGAGAACATGATCAACTTTGTTCTGGTTCAGACCAGATGGGAAACAGTTCATGGGGCTGCTTGGACCAGTTGCCCCAGAACACACCTGCCCGTTCTTCCACCCAATATCCTTGCTTTCTGCAATTGCTTTCCCCACAGCAGATGTAGTTGGACTCTGCCCCAATATACCACCCATCACCCTCCCATTTCATACAAGCAGGCAGCATTTGAAACACAGCTTGAGTCCCAGTGCTCACAACTCCCTTCCCCCACCCCAAATTTAGGTCTCTGTGTCATTCTCTCTCTCTCACATATATATATATATATATATATATATATATATATATATATATATATATATATATATATATCATTTTGTTTTGCCTTTTTCTTTTCTTTTTTTTTATATAAAAAAGTCACTTTCACAAGGTCACTAAAGTCGATTGTCTTTTTTTTCCTTTTTCTTTTTAGGTTTCATTTGTTTCAAATGGAGGGCTCTCCTATGTTAAACGCTAACCGCTCTACAAAAAGCATTCTGTTCTAAACCACTAGGAAATGTAACAATGAAGCACATTTTTTCTTAAGAAAAAGAAAGAAAGAATAAAAAAATAAAAATAAAGAAGAAGAGAAGAAAGAAAAAGAAGTCGTCCAGTGGCCAAGCGACCGCATTAGGGAATGTGAACCACGAAGGACAATGAGACAACCCCAGGTCCTTCATATACCGTGACATTTCGCTCACTCTATTTGGCACTTCCTTAAACCTGACCCCCTCCCCCTGACCTCCTCCTCTTCCCCAGCAGATTCTTGAAAGTAATAGAGAATTTAGCTAAGGTTACACCAGGGCAATGAGACACACAGAGAGAAGTTTCCTACAAAGGGAATAATCCACCCACCTGCCCATCCCATGTGATCTGCAAACAGCACCTGCTCACAGAGTGAGCTGGTTCAAGGCTAGAGCTCAAGGAGGGGTTCAGTAGTAGATGGTTGAGCTTCAGGACCACAGAGAGCTCCCTGTGAAGCAGAATGGTTCTTGCAAGAACTAGGAATATTGCTTCATCGTTGGTCTGGAGCTGGCTGAAGCTTTATTGTGTGGCGTGGCTTCCCTGGAGCCAGCCTGCTTGGTAGTTAAAGTATTCTAATATACAGGTGTGCACTCAGGCGAGATTGGAGCATCTCCCCTGGCTTCTGGACATGGCAGGGTGAAGGGTGTGGTACCTCAGTGGCAGAGCACCTGCTTTGCATGCAGATGATCCCAGGTTCAACCCCTGGCACCCCCCAGAAATGTCCTGGGAATGTCCCCTGTTTGAAGCCCCAGAGAGCCATTGTCAGTCGGCTCAGACAATACTGAGCTAGTTGAATCAATGGGTCTGACTCAATATAAGGCAGTTTCCTATGCTCCCATGACAGCCCCTCTGGAGCTGCAGGTAGTGGAGTCAGATATCTGAGTCAGATAAGGGAGCAGAGCTACCTTGAAGCAAGGCATGGCGGCACCACTGTCTGATGGGGCTCTTCCTCCATGAAAGCTTCTACATGTGTCAATGCTTTGGATGATATCTCCTGGGGAGTTTTGAAGGACTCCACTGTCTCCATCCTTGGAGCTCTCTGAAAGACTGAAAGAGTTCTGGGTCTTATCCCAGACAGGGAGGGAATTCTCCAAGATATACTTTAGGAAAAGGAAGCCATGTTGGTGCATTAGAAAAACCCACAGCAGGGAAATACCTCTACTGGGTCACACCAAAATGCCACAAAACAGTGAGTAAGCTTTTGAGTTTTCTAAAGCTCTTTGTCAAGCTGGATGTTGAGCAAAGTGGGGAGAGGAAGTGGGAGGAAATCTAGCATGTTGTGGCCACTCTGCATTTTTTGACAGTCTTAAGATTGAATGTAGGAGGAGGTGGCAGACACCAAGTCCATTAGGCTTGACTAGGTGCTATGCAGGATTCAGGGTGCAACTAAGGACTACTAAGACCATGAAATATGCAAGGGCTAAGAATGGTATTGCTGCCTGACTCTGGAGATCAGATTTTTTTTCTTATGGACTTATTCTTGCTTTATGTGTGACTTGGATAACCAAATTTAACCATTCAGAAGTGGGACCCTAAAACTGAAGGAATATGATTATTTACCACCTGAAGATGGCACTTTACTTTTCAAGGGTTCCACATTCCCTCTAACCACCAGATAATGCAACCCACTTTGACTTCTTTTGACATTTTTAAAAACCTAGCATTCCACCTGAAATCAACCTCTAGCCATATTCCTCTTTACTTTGGTGCTCTAAGAAGGAACCAGTGTGTTTTGCCTAATGTTAGGGTTACGTCCTTTATTAGGTTCTTTTTAAAAAAATTGTGTGTGCGTGCATGAGCTCATGCGCCACTGTGTTTCTGCCAACAATTGCTGACTGCTGTCCCATGTGGTGACATGCATAATTGCAGCTTCTCAGTAAAGAATTTTCCAGGCTGTGGACTGACCCCACCCGTTAGGCTGGTCATTGGCTCCTCCTGGGCAGGAAGGAGTTTAAGAGGACTTCCTGTCACTGTGGGGCAACAAGGTGTACCCAACCTCTGGTGGCTTTTGCATTTCCAGCCTTATTCTTTGGTCCTGCCTCTGGTTTGCCCTCTGATCTGGATAGCTCTTTCAATCTGGCTCAAACTCTTACTAAGAGTAGGCCCATTGGAATCAAGGAACCTAAATTAGTCATGTCTATTAACTTTGGTGGATCTACTCTGAACAGGACTAGTATTGAACACCACCCCCAGTTCCTGGCTGCTGTCATGCTCCAGACTTGCCCATGACCCAGCCTCGGTCATTTCTTTGTCCTATCAGTCCTGGGTGCACTGCGAAACCTGATAACACCTTCGCCAAGCCTCATCCAGTTATGCCTTCAACTTCCTAATGCACCTCTATTTTAACACCAAATGAAGACTTTCAAGCTACCATAAGCCAACCTTCTCCGTTCCTCTGCGTTGCTAGATGTTCAGTCTACTAAGAGCTGGCCCAACATTTTGTGATACTTTGGGTAGTCCTAATAAAAGCATCATCCAAGTGTGGAGAGACGTTGCAGCTCCTCTACACAGCCATCTAAGCATGGGGGAGAAACCAGTGGCATTCCAGATGCTGCTGGACTCCAACTCCCATTATCCCTAGCCACTGATCATGTTGGCTGGGGCTGACGGCAGTTGGAGTCCACCCCTGGTGTAGGCAATACTGAATTAGTCGCACCGATGATCTGCCTTGGCGCAAGGCAGCTTCTCATGCACAAAAATATGGTCCCGTGTGTCTTCTTGCTCTGGTTTACATTAGCTTTCAATGCATGGGAGAAACAGATCAGGGACTGTGATTACAACCCCCCAATTTTCTGAAATCCAAGTGCCTATCTGGAGAGAGGAGGAGGAGAGAGCTGCTGCCAAGACCCCCCACCCCACCCTGGCCAAAGTGGCCCCTCCTGCCAGCTTCACTACTCACCCGAACCCCATAGTGTTCAATGCGGTCACAAGGCCACCAGCACTGGCCACACTGCTCACAAGGCGACATCTGCTTGCTTGCTTGCTTGCTTGAGCTCGCTTCTCTTGGAAACAACTTGCAGCTTTGACATGAAGCTTTTTTATAGTTTTTTTTAAACCTCTTTGAGTTTCTTTTTTTTGTTTTGTTTTGTTTTTTAAATTAATTAATTTATATATATATTAAAAAAGCAATAGTCCTTTGGTCCCTAAACTCTAAGGAATGATATGACTTTGAAAGAAGTTAATCCAATCTCCTTGGACTGGTGACAAAGTGGGACAGAAACCCCCACCCCCAATCCACGGGATATAGATATATAGACCTATTTATATATATATCTTCTGTTAAGTTCAACATCCTCTTAGCAACTGATTTTTCTTTTCCCAAACGGATGCGGAAAAAAAAAGTTCCCCTTTTTTTCTTTCCCCCTTTTTAAAAACAAAAAGCGTTTCCCAGGTGTAACATACAGGCCTGGTCCAAACCCACCGGCTTTGGTTTAGATCTGTTTGGCCTCCCTCTTCTGAAATCTTGAGCATCGGTCAAGTGCTTTAGAGAGAGGCTGGTCCCACCAGCAGGCTCTGTGCCTGCGACCTTTTCCTGTTGCAAAATCCTACCCCTCTCCTCGTGAGGGGTCTTAAAAAAAACACACGTCTTCTCCAGCGGCTCCTTCCCGTCATGGAGTTTAGAGTCGGCAAATAGCGATGCCTCTTTCCCTTTTGTCCAATATCGTCACAACCACCTTCTTTGCTTTCTCTCGCCTGAAAGCGGCAAAAGGAAAAAAGAAAAAGAAATCCCCTCCCGAAACCCCAACCGATTTGGAAAATAAAATAAAAATAAAAAAGGTACAACCAAACTGGCTCTCCTCTTTTTCACAAGCATCCTGCCTCCTCTTCCACCTCCTCCTCCTCCTCCGTGATATGTTGCAAAGAAAGAGAGTTACAAGTCTGGATACTGCACGTGGGACAAGGGGAATACTCTTCGTATGCCGCATGGCATCCCATCTGCAAGAGAGAGAAGGGATGTTAAGAAGAGGCAGGCGATGCCAGGAGCTAGCAGGAAGCCCCATCCCCAGTAGCGAGCGATGGCGTTAGGAGAGAAAGGAAGCTCTTGTCAGGGCCATCTCTATTCAGTGTGTAAATATATATATATCAAATGACACCCCAATTCCGTACCAGAAGAGGTTGAATTCTGAAATGTTCTAGGTTAGGTCTGGCCTTCCATTTGTTGTGGGCGTCCCAACAGCCCTGAAGAGCTGCTTCCAGTCAGTGTAGACCAGGGGTTGTCAACCTGGTCCCTACTGCCCACCAGTGGGCGTTTCAGGGTTCTAGGTGGGCGTTAGGGGGTTCTACAGCACAAGCTGAATCCTTCCACCTTCGAGCACTGGTGGGCGGTAAGAAAATGTTACCATTAAGGGGTGGAACGAAAAATGGGAATTTAAAGTGTACATAATATAAGTTGCTTTTTTGTTTTATTTTTTGTTTCGTCTTACTTTTAGGAGAATTGGAAATTCGTGGAAGGGAATTTTCTTTCGACCTTAGGGAAATGTTTTAAGAACAAGTACCGCTATATAGGTTTGGATGAGAGTTAAGTTTGGATAAAGTAAAAAAGTGGTTTTCAAAAATATAGTAAAATCAAGGTTTTTGTTGATAAGATGTTTAAGAAAGGAATTCGGTAAGGATTTGCTGAACCAACAATTTGAATTGGAATACAAAAAAGGGAGGTATGAGGAGGTCTGGGAAACAAGTTAATGAAAAATAAGTAACAGAAATTTTATGTGTTTTTAATTATTCTTATCTTTGTATGTATGTTATTTTTTCTTATTTTTTCTTATTTATGTATGTATGTTATTTTTTCTTTCTTTTTTTCTATTTGATTTTTATTGTATTACTATTGGAAACTTTAATAAATATTCTTTAAAAAAAAAGAAAGAAAATGTTACCATTAAGAAAGATGCATTCATGGGCGGTAGGTATGAAAAGGTTGACTACCCCTGGTGTAGACAGTACTGAGATAGATGGGCCAATGTGGCTTGTGAAATAAACATACTTAGCAACCTTAAACACTGCAAAATACCACTTTGCCGCACCAGTTATCTTGTTTTCTGTACGTAATACACTTATGCCGCATAGTGAGGGTTCCTGATTTCCAACCACTTCTTCTCCCCCCCAACCCCCCATCCCAGATGTGAAGCTGGTGTTGATCTTCCTGCCAGAACAAGCTCCCCCTTTTTCACTGCTGTGTCAGGCTGCTGTTAAAAGAGCAGGGCCTGTGTAAAATAAAAATAAAAATGCAATTTATCCCAACAGCTCCATATACAGAACAAGTTTCATGGAGCAAGATGGTCAATGTATTGTTGGCCAAAATTCAGATAACTGCTGCTAGAAGCTAGCATAGCAACTGCAGGAGGCCAGGGGTGTCATTTTGGTTGAGATTTGTCTTAGCTTAAAGGGGTGGGACCAAGAGGGAGGGGCATGGCCTGAGGAGGAGAGGGAGGGACCAAGAGCTCCCTATCTGATGGAACTGGTGACCATTTTGAGCAGGTTCCATTCTTGATACATTCCTGCCCTATTAGGAGCAAATATGCAGATCCACGTCATACATTTAAAGCACATGCCTTCCCCCAAAGATTTCTGGGAACTGTGGTTTCCCCCTCACAGAGCTATGAATTTCCAGCAATCATAACACACAGCAGTTCCCACGATCCTTTGGGAGAAGTCATGTGCTTCCAATGTGTGCTTTAATAGGAAGCTGATTTAGACCAGGTCAGAATATTTGTCTATGCAGAAGAAGAAGAAGAGTTTGGATTTGATATCCCGCTTTATCACTACCTGAAGGAGTCTCAAAGCAGCTAACATTCTCCTTTCCCTTCCTCCCCCACAACAAACACTCTGTGAGGTGAGTGGGGCTGAGAGAATTCAGAGAAGTGTGACTAGCCCAAGGTCAACCAGCAGCTGCATGTGGAGGAGCGGGGAATCGAACCCGGTTCACCAGATTACGAGTCTATCGCTCTTAACCACTACACCACACTGGCTCAGTATTATCTACTCTGATTGGCAGTGGTTTTTCAGGGATCTTGAGCAGAACAGAATATTTCCCACCCCTGCTACCTGATCCTTTTAATTGAATTTTGAAGGACTGAACTGAGGGTCTTTTGCATTAAAATTATATGCTCTGCTGCTGAATGAAGGGTCCTCTCCCGTGAAATGCTGCACCAGTAACACTCTCCTGCTCCTCTGCTAAGGTACCACACTTCATGCCTGCAATCAGGACTAGGACTTTTTCTATGCAAAAAGAAAATGAAACATAACAGTGGTTTTGTAAAGATATGCTTTACATATCTTTTATCCTGGAGTAGGCGATCCGGGTTCATTATCTCCAATCAGGAACGTGAGAAGCTACTGTACAACTGGTCAGGCCACTGGTCCATCTAACTTAGTATTTTCCACACTAGCCCTCCCTGACCCAGTGCCTTCCAGCTGTTTTGGACCACACCTTCCATCAGAAGCAGCCAGCATGTCTGATGGTCATGGATGATGAGGATTGTAGGCCGAGACATCTGGAGGACACATGATTGAGGGAAAATGGCCTACACTCACTGGAAGCGACTCTTCAAGGGTTCAGACAGGTTTCTCCCAACCCTGCTGAAGATGTTACTGAATAGACTGAACTTGAGATGTTTTGCATACAAAACACGTGCTTTCCAAAAATCAAGGAGCATTTTTTTGTCAACCCTTAGCAGTGAAACCTTCATGCTCTTGAGACTGTGGAATGCTTGAATTTCCACAAGCATTGAGGTAATATAGAGACTCTAAATTATGCTGGGATGTCCAGGGGGTGGGGGGCAGGGAGAGCTAGCACAACTTGGTGTTTCTTGTGCAGGACTGAGTTACTCAGCCATCATCATCACACAGTAAATATAGAGGGCACACACATCAATTGTCACATCACAACAGAGAGAAAAGGAGGTACAAAGAAGGACAAAGTGGAGTTTATGGGCTCAAAAAATCCACAACTAGTAAAAGACTGACCAATCAGCACTCCAAAAACTATCCACCATGGGCATCAATATGGCACTGCACAACCGCCAAAAAGAGAGGAGGAAGGGGTGGGAAGAAGAACTAATAAAAATAAAGCAGAGATGTAGAAAGATCAACGTCAAGTTCATGCAACAAGATTACAACCGGCCACATGGCGTCATCGAGAAGGACGATGACAACATTAGTTAAGTCACTTACAGTTTCAGATAATTTGGGAGGGAGAGTTTTTGTTTGGGTCTCCCATAACAGCTAGAGGGTTGCTAGGCAACTGTGGGGTCATCCTTGGAGCTATGATTGGCCTGGTCTGGTTAGAGACAAAGTAGTGGATGGGTTGGAGGAAACAAAAATATAAAAGAAAAGATGAATCGGTTTGATGCGAGTTCTCAGTATTAATGGTCATTGCTTCTTCTGATAGCTGTGAAATGGAGCAGGAGTCCTCTGAAGTCATATTCACACGGTACATCTAAAGCACAGAGAAAGTACTTTTGCAGTCATGGGGAATCACGAGAACTGTAGTTTGTGTAGGGTGCTGGGAAGTCTGAGGCCAGCCCCTTTCACAAACTACAGTTCCCAAGATTCTTTGCAGGGGAGCCATGACTGCCAAAGTGGGGGAAAAGTGTTTTAAATGTTTGGTGAGCCTGAAAATAGCTTCCTTCAGTAGGCCAATGAATTGCTGGGGAAGATGAGCACAGGGTGCTACTGCTTTCGTGTCCTATTCTGGGCATCCCATAGGCCAGGGGTGAGTAATCCATGACTCTCTAGGTGTTGAACTACAGCTCCAAGCATTCCTGGCTGTTAGCTGGGGCTGGTGGGAGTTGGGAGTCCAACAATGTGTGGCGGGGGGCACAGATTCCTCACCCCTGCTGTAATAGCAGATGGGCCTCTGGTCGGTTCCAGCAGATCTGTTCTCATGCTATTGCATCCTGCAGCCCTCTGTGGGATTTCACTCTTGCAAACTGCTTGCAGTGGGTGTGCAGCTTACACTGCAATTCTATACACGTCTGTGGAGAAGTTAATTCCACAGAATTTCCAGGTAAGTAGGTATAAGATTGGGACGTGGGTGGCGCTGTGGGTTAAAGCACTGAGCCTAGAACTTGCTGATCAGAAGGTTGGGGGTTCAAATCCCCGTGACGGGGTGAGCTCCCGTTCCTCGGTCCCAGCTCCTGCCAACCTAGCAGTTCAAAAGCACGTCAAAGTGCAAGTAGATAAATAGGTACCGTTCCGGCGGGAAGATAAACGGTGTTTCCGTGCGCTGCTCTGGTTTGCCAGAAGCGGCTTAGTCATGCTGGCCACATGACCTGGAAACTGTACACCGGCTACCTCAGCCAATTAAACGAGATGAGCACCACAGCCTCAGAGTCGGCCATGACTGGACCTAATGGTCAGGGGTCCCTTTACCTTTACCTATGTATAAGATTGTAGCCTTAATAAGCATACAGCCTAAGCCATGACTTATGCAAAAATTGGGGAGATTTGCATCATGCATTTAAAGCATACCCAACCATAATCCATAGAACTGTAGAGTTGGAAGGGACCCTAAAGGTCATCTAGGCCAACCCCCTGCAAGGCAGGAATTTCAACTAAACCATCCATGACAGGTGGCCATCCAGTTTCTGCTTTAAAACCTCCATTGAAGGAGAGTCCACAACCTCCCAAAGCAGCCTGTTCCACAGTTGAACTGCTCTTACTCTCAGAAAGGAAGAGCACATTTGAAGCTCATGATTTCCCCCAAAGAATCCTGGGAACTGTAGTTTTCTCACACAGAGAAAACTCTCTTCCCAGGATTCATGTGATTTCAATGTGCATTAAAGGTAAAGGGACCCCTGACCATTAGGTCCAGTCGTGACCGACTCTGGGGTTGCAGCGCTCATCTCGCTTTACTGGTCGAGGGAGCCGGCGTACAGATTCCGGGTCATGTGGCCAGCATGACAAACCTGCTTCTGGCGAACCAGAGCAGTGCACGGAAACGGCATTTACCTTCCCACTGGAGCGGTACCTATTTATCTACTTGCACTTTGATGTGCTTTTGAACTGCTAGGTGGGCAGGAGCAGGGACTGAGCAACGGGAGCTCACCCCGTCACGCGGATTCAAACCGCCGACGTTCTGATTGGCAAGTCCTAGGCTCTGTGGTTTAACCCACAGCACCACCTGCATCCCTTCAATGTGCATTAGGAATGCTTTAAATGCATCGTGTGGATCTTTTGGTTCAGTTTAACTCTGTGGCTCATTTACACACTGCCTTGATATGGTTAAATTGAGTGTTTCTTTTCTCTTTTTTGCAGTGGCGAGGGGCTTGTGAAGGCAACTCACCCTAGAAACCCCCTCAAACTATGTACCAAGCCAGGAGGTGACAATCCCGATCAGATCAAAACATTTGATTTAATTAGCATTTGAGGTAGACTTTTAAGGGTGGCATGTTGTTGGATTTTAGCCTTTAAGTCACCCCAAGGATCTGTTTCAGGCCAAAAGGCAGGGTAATAATGGCTTCAGCAAATAAACAGATGTATTCTGTTTGGTCCTCTTGCCATGATTATGAACACAGCAACTTGGGTATATTGACTTCAATGGAACCACATAATTATGCTTTAGATTTTACCCTTTCATTGGTCTGAAGACATATTAAATTATCTTCCTTCCTTCCTATTTACAGATTTAGCCACAGATACTCTATTCTTGTCTCTTTTTACATAACTACGAAAGCTTTTGGATGTGAAGTTATTGGATGACTTGATCTATTGGTAATTTTATGCTCATTTAAATTTTGATGCATGTTAAATGAACTGTTTGTTGTTATTTTTTTTCCAGTGTAGTGATATTATACATTTCATTTTTATGTACTGATATTGTACCACTGTTTTTAGACTATCTTCTATGTGTGAATCACTTTGGGTGCAGATTAATTGTGGATCAACTATGACACTCAACAACTTAAACAATGTAATGCACACGGGTCCCACTATCGGAACACTCATTATCCAAAATCTCTGTTATCTGAATACAAAAAATTATGCCCAAACCTTGCTACATGAATGATTGGTTCAGATATCCAAACAGTCAAAGTTTGCCCACTTCCTTAGTTGTTTGTGTTCTGCTGGCTGGTGGCCATTTGGGGCAGAAAACCATGGAGGGAGGGAGAGAGATTGGACAAATCAGGGAGCTGGAGAGATTGAACAAGTAAGTTTTTCTTTTGTTTGGCTTCTGCTGATTGGCTGCAACAGTTTCAGGCAGAGATCAGGGATGGAGCATGGACAAATCACAGATTAGAAATGTTCCCATAGGAAATAATGGAAATCACCAGCTTGTTATGTAAACGCTCACTTAACAAACAATTTCCTGAGAATGCATTGTGTCTGGAGAGTGGGACCTGAACATATCTGTCTCATATCTGTTCATTTACTGTGGTTTTATATTAGTTTTTATCTTATTGGTATCCTATGGTTTGGTTTGTTTGTATTATGGTTTTAAGATATGCTGGAAACCTCCATGGGACTACTGTGTAACGAAGATTGGCTGATACATTAGGTCAAAAAATAAATAAAATAAATTCATTCTATTTGGATTGGGGTCATTCTCTATGCCTAAAGACAAACATTAAGGATTGTTGACACTGTACATTATTAGAATAATAAACCATTGAAAGTTTATTTGGGTAAGTCAATCCCCTATGGGAAGGCTATGCATCATTTATTACCTTTTAGCTTATTCTCATGCGATGGACATGGGCTGGGCCAAAATGCACTGTATTTGCTGTTTTGAACTAGACACACCATTTGTAGTTTTTCGCTCCATTTTCCTCCAGGTTTAACACCAGCCTTGTGGCAAAAGCTTGAGGAAGGCTAACCCCTTTTCCTGCTGGTAGCGTAGCTGGGACAGTCTTGCCTGCCAATGTCTTACCTGCTTTCAGGGCCAAGGTGAACACGGGTCAGTAGGGTCTGTTAGCATCTTTTGGCCGCTTTAGTTGGACCTTTAGCCTCTTCATGCCGATCTGGAAGCCGTTCATGGCCTGAATGGCTGCCTGAGCACTAGTTGGATTGTCAAAACTGACGAAACCTGGGATGGGTCAAGGGGAAAAGTGAGGTGACAGGGGATGAGAACAGAGAAAGAGAGGAAGGACACAGTTCAGCACCAAGGACAGCAGCAGCCCTCCCTGCATGTTGCTGTTTCACTGCAAGCCTTTCACAGAAATAGATCCTGAGGAACTCAAAAGAGCTGAATGTTGGAGCTAGCAGGTTCCCCAACCTGGTGCCTTTCAGATGCTTTGGACTGCAACTCTCATTAGCCCCGGCCAGCACAGCCATTCTGGTTGGGGCTGATGGGAGTTTGTTACTCAAAATATCTGGAGGTCACCAGGTTGGGGGAAGCTGCTCTTAATGGTGATGGCAGGATGGGCTTGCAAAGGGCTGGTGGAAGTTGTCCTCCAAAACATTTGAAGTGGACTAAGTTGGGGAAGGCTGTTTTAGGCCACTGTTCACTTTCCAGCCACACCAGATTCTTCTTTAACAATGCAAAAGCAAAATTTAAGAAATCCAATCCATTTAACTCATGGAGTCTAGGTTTGGTTTTGGGTCACCTGGGGTGTTGTGAGGACACGGAGGAAAACCTTAAAGCAGGCATCCCCAACTTGCAGCCCTCCAGATGTTTTGGCCTACAACTCCCATGATCCCTAGCTAACAGGACCAGAGGTCAGGGATGATGGGAATTGTAGTCTGAAACATCTGGAGGGGTGCCTGCCTTAAAGCCAAAATACACCATATTTTTTCATTACAATGAGAACATCTTATAATCATGGCTTGCTAGTTAACTTCACAGGGTTAAAATCTGCAGAATGGTCTGCAGAATGTTTCTAACACACTTCAAAATAATGTATTGACATGTCCTCTCTCAATGGGACTTTGAAAAGTTTGGAAAGATGTGCTAACCGATTGAGAATATGCTGAAATGGCTGTATGATTCGTTTGACCTTTCAACATCAAAATAAGCTGAAGCAGTGTTTGAGCAAGCCCTTACTTTATTTTTGCTCTTAATACATAGATAAAGGATCCAGTCTGCATTACTTAAAAAAACCCCCAACAACAGTTGCATTGCTTAAAAAATAATAATAATATTTTTTTATATCTATAGCCACAACATTTATTCAGTAAGTAATGACTGACAGGGGATGTGAGAGAGAAGTGACCCTGGAGGTGTGTGGCACCCACAGCACTCACTCAAAAATTCAGAACTGCCCACAGGCCTGAAAAGATTGCCAACCCCTAATTTGAAATATTTGCATACTGCCCTTCCATTAAGAAATCCCAGAGCACTTTACAGTAACTAATACAAACACAAGAAAAGGCCATGCTAAAAGCAAACCCAGGAGAGAAAGACATTGCCACAGGTGTCAGGTGAGTCTCCCTAGGGAAAGAGGTGCATAAGCTGATGGATGGAGAGGAGAGAGGCCCTTTCTAGCTATGGCCCCTTACACATGCACCTCTTCCCCTAGGGAGGCTTATCTGAAGAAGATCTTACATACAGGCAAGTTGATGCGAGAGAAAACATCTCCTCAATTATCCAGGTTGCAAGCTGCATAGGGTCTTAAGATGTAAGCACCCACCCTTTGCATTTGGGAAAGGACTGCAAGCCAATGAAGCTCTTTAAGCACCAGCAGGATGTGATCCTGATACTCAGTTCCAGAAATTAGCTTAGTGGCTCTGTTTTGAACAAGGTAGTCTGCAAAACCTTCCCCATCCCTAATGTATTGTTGCTGTCTGGTTTCTCCCAACCTCTGGTCTTTCAGAAGTTTTAGGCAGCAATTCTCACCATCCCTGACTGATGGAACTTGTACTTCAAACCATCTGGAGAGTACAAGGTTGGAGGAATGGCTACTGTAGTCTATGGTGCCATTACATCAGCTGTGTGGGCGAGGCCAGGGACCAGATTCAAGGCTGGCTCCAGGTTTGAGGCAAAGTGCCCGCTGGAGGACACTCCTTTACATCTGCCCACTGGCAGGCTTAATCTGGCAGTAGTGCAGGCATCAGCACTGCCTTTGATGAGCACCAGGCAGCCCTTGGTGGGTATGGGGTTCATTTTAACCTTCCACAATGCATTGGAGTGATGTACATCAGTGACACTGCAGGAAATGAAAAGAGTAGTTCTTAAACTAATCTCTCTCTCTCTCTCTCTCTCTCTCTCTCTCTCTCTCTCTCTCTGTGTGTGTGTGTGTGTGTGTAGCGGACAGGCATAAGTGGTGGACCTTGCTGGTGTAGGATGATGACAACTGCTGGTGCTGGATTTGGCCAGACATGTGCAGGGCCTTGCAGCTGAGAAATATTCAGGCTACGATAGACAATGAACTTTGGCTTCCGAAACTCCCAAGCTGGTGGCTGTAAGTTAAATTAAGTGGTCAGACTTTATTTGCAGCAACATGAGGTGCAAATTATGCTTTCAAAGCAATGCCTCCGTTGCATTTTTGTATGGGGTCTTCTAATTTGAGGCCCTAGATTAGTGCCTACTCTGCATATTAGTAAATTTGGCCCTCCATTTTCTTTTTGATACTTACAAATGAATTGCTTTATGATTTGGTTTAGTAACTTCCCAGGGAGAGAAGTTAAGTTAATGGGCCTATAAATTCCTGCTTTTAAAGTTGGGCATTATGTTTGCCTTTTTCCATTCCACTGGAACCTCACCTGTCATGCATGATTTCTCAAAAATGATTGCTTTGTGGTTTGGAGATGCCTTCGGCATCCCAGGGCGCAATTCATCATGACCTGCTGACTTCTAATCATTTAAGATAGTCAAATATTCTCTGAACAGATCTTTGCCTATCCTAACCTTTGTCCCTCCCTCATTGTTTATATCGATTCTACTAATCATCTGGTCACAATTTATCTCACTGGCAAAAACCAAAGTGAAGTAGACATTGAGCAATTTAGCTTTCATTGTACTGTGGATTACTAGTACTCTTTCCTCTAATGAATGGGCTTTTATTTCACTTTCTGGATATTTTCAGTGTGTTTATAGAAACTCTTCTGATTGTTCCTAATGCAGTCCCAGGAAATGATCTGAAGGCACTTGAGGCCACCACCTTGCTGAAAAGAAGCTAAACCAATTGGTTTTGTGATGGAAGGCATGTTAATAATGTAAGAAAATAAGGGTTGCTTCCAGTGCCACTCCTTCTCAGAGTAGACCCACTGAAGTTAACAGACTTAGAACATTCATTTAAATGAGTTTACTCTGAGTAGCACTTAGTTGGATACAATATAAGTAACATTTCCATAGGGGCAACCAACACTGTGCCCTCTGGATTTGGTTGGACTACAGTTCTCATAATCCCTGACTATCATCCACACTGACTTGGGCAGACAGGAGCTGAGGCCACAGCTTATGGGAAGGGGCCATAGCTCAGTGGTAGAAAACCTGCTTTGCATGCAAAAGGTTCTAGGTTCAATTCCCAGCATCTCTAGCTAGGCCCATGAATGTCCCCCACCAGAAACCCTGGAGAGCTGCTGTCAGTCAGTCCAGGTAATATTGAGCTAGATCGGGGTAGGCAACCTAAGGCCTGGGGGCCGGATGCGGCCCAATCGCCTTCTCAACCTGGCCCGCGGACAGTCTGGGAATCAGCATGTTTTTTTTTACATGAGTAGAATGTGTGCTTTTATTTAAAATGCATCTCTGGGTTATTTGTGGGGCTTGCCTGGTGTTTTTACATGAGTAGAATGTGTGCTTTTATTTAAAATGCATCTCTGGGTTATTTGTGGGGCATAGTAATTTGTTCATCCGCCCCACAAAAAAATATAGTCTGGCCCCCCACATGGTCTGAGGGACATTGGCTGGCCCACGGCTGGAAAAGGTTGCTGACCCCTAGATGGACCAATGGTCTGACTCTGTAAAAGTCAGCTTCCTGACATCTAGAGGGCACCGTGTTGACTACTCCTGCTCAGATATATGGCACTAAAAGAATGAAACAACCCATGATAGTCTTGTGAACCAAGACGGAATGCCCCATTCCTAAACTACTGTTTCATTATCAAGGACCAATTTTTTTACACTTGGGCAATGTAGCAATTGCCAAAAAAGTGCTTCCAATTGGCCTGGTTTTACATCACAGCGGTGGCATATACAAGAACCAACCAGAGAAGTTTCTCCAGATGTTGGAGTGGAAACAAACCATATGAGTGAGCCTCATGATTGGATGTTGCCTATAATACTAGCAATGGGCACAAGTCCTTGAACTTGTCTTGAAATTATGAAAGGGGTGGGTTGTGCTCCTTGAGTATACACAAACAATTCCAATTCCACCCCTGCAAGTATTCTTGAAGAACACTAAAAAAACCCCTACTAATGCCTTTCTTCTCTGCAGTTACCCTCCCTTCCAAAGCAGGTACAAGTTTGCTTGAGCATTGTCCCATCAGTTGTCCCCCAAGGGCCGAACCCTGTCTATCATACCTCCCAAAATCCTAGCTTCAGAGCTTGCTCCTTAGTCTGAGCCACTTGTCTCAGGTATGAGGACCCCACCTAACCTCCTGTTCCCATTCGCTGATTGCTGCTTTTGGGTCATGAATCTGCTCCAGCTCTACTTATGACAGCTGCCCAGGATCCTGGACTCCACTGCCTGGATTCTGACCCCTGCTGAGGCCTGACAATAGTCAAACCTATCCCTCCTTATTCTCCCCTTATGTCACATCTTATTCTGAAATGTGCAGAATTGCATGTTGGCTCCTGGGAGCTAGAGTTCCTTTTATAGCAAAATCCTACTTGCCATCTATTTGTGGTGTGAAGTGCAAGAAGAACACACATGTTTCAGCAGCTACCAACACAATGGAGAAGGACTGTGTGGCTCAGTGACAGAGCATGTGTAAAAGGGCCCCAATTCAATCCCTGGCAACTCCAGGTAGGGCTGGGAAAGACCATAACCCTGGAGAGCCATTGCCAAACAGCATAGACAATACTGAGTGAGACTGACAGATGTTCTGACACAGTATAGGATGACTTCCTATGTTCCTAGAATCTCAAAGGAAGCACGTCAGCTACTTACCAAAGCATTTACTTTGGTTGGTGGCACGGTCAACAAAGACTTTGGCAGAGATGACGTTGCCGAAAGGCAAGAACATCTGCATAAGTTCTGCATCCCCAAACTCCTGGGGCAGGTGATAAATGAAGAGGTTACAGCCTTCGGGACCTGAGATAATGACAAAGGTGTACACACAAAGGAAAAGACATGTGTTAGCAACAAAGAGGCCATGCGCAACATGTTTGGCTACTTTCTCACAATGCACTGCTTGTTGCAGCTCGCTTATCTGCTAGTTCAGCAGATAAAAGTTTTTTTTAAAAAATCAGTTCATTGGAATTGTTTTTTTTCCTAATATCCACCAGCTTGCTAGAACATAAAGCTGAAAAGAATCACGACACACCTTGAGCAAATATCTAGGTGTATATTAAAATCAATTCAATCCCAGTCATACAGAGAGTTCTTTCCCAGAGCGTCAGAACATGGTCTCAGAATGGCTATATAACAGAGTGTCCTTACTCAAATAATTATTTCTAGTTCAGCTGCAGTCCAACAGCTCATCCACACTTCTGTTTGCCCCATCTCTTTCCCCCAGTAAAACCTGTGGTTTAGCACTGAACAGGAACAAAGAGCAGTTGGGTTTTCTGCAGATTGCTGTTTGTTCCGATTTATCACCAAAGAGTGGGTTTTCTGAGGTAAGTGGTGGGACAATGGAAAAATCACTTGGACCTGGGCCTAGAAAGCATGTGAGAAGCAGAAAATGTCTCAGCCCTGTGCTAGCTAGGCATGGGACAAGTGGAAGTGTTGAACGAACCCTTAGTTCCGCACCGAAGAGTCTTGTTATTACCATCAGGGTCAGTCTTTAAGCTATATGGGGATAACTTCTGTATCCTTTCCTTCCGGGCTTTTACACTGGGCCCCTCCAGACATCCTCTATTAAGAATTCATCAGAATTCATGCTCATGATGGCTATGGGGGCAGGAATGCACAATCACCACTTGCGCCTATAAAAGTGCTGTAATACTGCTTCTTTTGCAACAGTTACAGGCCCCATGGTTTCCTGTCAAAACATTCCATACCACAAATGTTCTAGGGTTGCTGTTTTTTGTCCTGCTTTTTTGTTTTTAGAGTTGTCCCTCCAGATGGCAATAATTCAACAACTTTGGTGAATCTTTGCATAACAACTAATAAAGCCGAATGATGTGTGGACAGCCCAGTGTCAGTCCATCATCAAAGTGCTATTATTGTGTCAGTGGTATATTGCCAAATACACCTGCAAAAGAAGAAGAAGAAACCACCGGTCTGGAGGGGACTCTAATCCTACTGCCAAAGGGAAGGAGCCTCAGCTGATCAATCAGATGAACAACTGGAAGCAGAACAGTCAACAGAAATGACTGTTCGGGCAAATAGAAATGAACCACTCAATCAACAGCAATTGCAGTTGAGGCCAAAAGTTTCTCAGCCCTGCAAATTAACATTCTGCCACTTGCAGTTCCCCTGTCTTAAATCAGAAATGCGCCACTGCTGACCCACTCATTTATATTGTAAAATCTCCCTAGTTTTATGAAAGCTGCCTACTAGCATTTCTTGACACCCACAAACTGCATAGGGACATGGTGATCTCCTGCTAGTAGAGAGACCACATCAGGGATCAGGAGGATGACCACAGCTGAAGACAGAGACAGTTGCTCTTGCAACCTCTTTCTTCTGGTAATCTGCACACTCATCCTCATGGTTTAGAACTACAGTGCTGACTCATCTGTGGGAGAATCTGATGCCTGAAGTGCTCCGATTCCATCTACTTCTAAGGGGAAACAAGGAAATGTATTTCTACACACCTCTCAACATATCTAGGCCTCTGTCCTCACACTTATTCAGCTATGGAGGCACATGCAGAGACGTATCTTTCTTCCCCTGGCTGAGGGGTTGCCAACAATGGTGCCCTTCAGATGTTGTGGACCACACCTCTCATCAACTCCTTCCAGCATGGTTAATGGTCAAAGATGATGGGTGCTGCGGTCCACAACATCTGGAGGAAAGCAAGGAGCATTGCCACATTTAAAGGACACATTCCAGCCATGCAGAAGGGCTTTGTGAGAGTGTGGATCAGAGTTGGCGACGGGCGTATTCCGAAGAACATCCCAAGAGAGACCTGTAGTCCAGCCCATCAGTCAGAGGTTCCTAACCCCTGCTTTATTTTGAATGCATGGACACATTTTGTTATAATTTTTCCAATGCAACTCTTTGTTTTGTTTGTTGTGTGTCCCTATGGAAAAGCATAATATAAATACAGTGGTGCCTCGCAAGACGAAATTAATCCGTTCCATGAGGCTCTTCGTATAGCGGTTTTTTCATCTTGCGAAGCAAGCCCATTGACAGCTTAGCGGATTAGCGCTATTAGCGGTTTAGCGGCTTTTAGCGATCAGCTGATAAGCGGCTTAGCGGCTTAGGAAAAAGGGGGAGGGGAAAAAACCCGCAGGAACTCGCAAGACATTTTCGTCTTGCGAAGCAAGCCCATAGGGAAATTCGTTTTGTGAAGCGCCTCCAAAACGGAAAACCCTTTCGTCTAGCGGGTTTTCCATCTTGCGAGGCGTTCGTCTTGCGAGGCACCACTGTAAAACTAACCTAAGTTTATTTCATAGGAGAAGGTATCAACAATCTGCTTTCTGATGTGATGGAGAACCACGGGGGCAAGGACTGTGAGTCCACCCTCCATGTTCCTTTGTTCATTCATGCATCCCCAAGAGGTCTGACTCATTCAGCACCTCCTCCTCACACTCAGAACTCTGGTGTTGCCTCCTTCCAATTCAACTCTCCATCTTTCTTTTTGTTGTGTTCACCTCATTCACACTTCTTTGTAGCCTTGTTTCTATCTTCTCTTTGCTCAATTTCTGCCACCCTTCTACCAGCCCGCATGTTGATTTAATCATCCAAGCCACCTGCCGTTCTGTCAATATTTGCATATTGTCATCTAATCATCACCGGCACCATTTATGTAGCTGTCAGTTTGTACATTACAGATCCCAGGAAGAAGGGGACTGCAAGAAACGGCTTTTTTTTTTTGTCCAAACATGCATCCAAATGCATTATACGAACTAGTCAGGCATGCATCTTTCTCCCTATCAAATCCCAAAAGAGCAGCACTGGATAGTCAGGTTTCCTGTTCACAAGTCTTTTGGGGAGTGAGTTGCATTCACATGGTAGGTATTCAGCTGTCATATCTATTTTAATCTGTCGAATTCAAGACGGGCTACAAAAGAAGGCAGAAGAGAACCAGGAACTCACTCACTCACAGTGGGCTCCCAAGTTGACTCATCTGATGACTCATCAGATGAGTTGACTCATCTGATGAGGTGGTTGAAAGGCAGGTGGCTCCACCCACCTGTCAAAGTGGTTCATGCTGGATGGGGGAACTCAAGATCCAGCCTGCCAGCTGGGTCCTGTTCCTTAGCTCTGTCCTATCTAATCCAACATTTTGTAGTCAAAGTGCCGACCCAATTGCCTCTGGGAAGCAGGACATGAGCACAAATAGCATTACAGCTATTATTTTAGTGTTTTGCACATTTAAAGTTGCATTTAAATTTGATTGTTTGTTCTACAGAAGGGCAGGAAAACCTTTTTTTTTAAAAAAGACCCACTTATTTTACATATATTCATCTTGGTTATTTATTTTGTGTTAGGCCACCCCATCCTGGATAGCAATGTTGATATCAGTCATGCACAAAGCATTTCACTATCGATCCCAGCAGTATGACTCTGCAGTTTCTGGAATCCCTGCTCTTTGAAATGCCCACAACCCATCTTACCTTCTCTCTGCTGCTGGGGGATGATGGGAGCTTGCTGGGGGAAGGCCTGGCTGATTGGTGCATAGGCGGCTGGGTATGCTGCTGGAACACACAAAAGCAGAATGGTCAGGGCAAACAGAGCCTCCTGCTAGTGCTGAGAAAAGTATGGTGAAGCAAAACCAATGGGGGACAAAAGTGGGATGCTCAGCAGTGGATCCTGAGCATGACTCAATTCCAGAGATGTATGCATGGATCACATACGAAAAGACTGCTTTGCTGCCTCCACGATCGAGTTGGCTTGTACTCATGGAACAGTCGCAAAGAGTACATGACAAAGGCCACTTGTGTGGTTCAGGAGGTCTGAATGAAACCTTTGGTGTTGCATGAAGCCTAGCACAAAGAGCATTTTAGGCACACCAAATTATGAACGTATTTAAGCTACCTTACACTGGTGTCGTTGGTCCGTCTATCCCGGTGTTGTCCACCCTGACAGGCAGTGGCTGTCCTGGGTGACAGGTAGATGTTTCTCCTGTCCCCTGCTATGTGAGAGCGTTGAGTTGCAAAGGCCAGGGATTGATTAATCATGGGATTTCAGACATGCAAAGCATGGCAGGGGCAGCCAAAATGGTGTCCTCTAGATGCTATTGGACTCCAACTCTCATCAGGCCCAGCCAACAGAGTCAATGGCCAGGGACGATGGGAGTGGAAGTCCAGCAACATTGGCTTTGACTTCCTCTTCTCTGAACCACGGATGCCCCAGTGCATTACTACTGTAGAGATTCTGGCAGGTCCACCCAAGCATTCTCTCTTCTTCACATTCTACGAGCTGTTTCTTCATGTTCCAACATATTGTTCCAAAGACTTGCCTTAGATCAAACCGCCTGACATGCAGGGTTGTACATGCCTTCTAATGGGATGTGTATACTTTGCCTGAATTGGCATTCTCATTTAAACTAATCACTGGCCAGCGCAGGGGACTTGCTGGTTTGTGGCTGACTAGGCATGTCAGTCCGTCTCTCAGGTATCGTTTCCAGGCCTGACCTCTAGCTTGGAGTGCATAATTGCTTTCACCTTTCCCTGGCAGAAAAAAGGGTCTAACTGCCACTTGCCCTGGGACTGCATTGTTGAAGTGGAATCTGTTCTCCATTTCTCGAAGGTTTGCTTCTGAAAATGAGGCCTCTAGTTCGTTTGCCTCATTTGTAGCAATATCTAGGATTCGGAGGGGTGTGAAGTTGAGATTGCCTTATAATTGCAAGGTAGATGAGGGTGGCGGGTGTTTTTCTGTCCTTTAAAAACTTATCCAGCACTTTTCAACCTCTCTGTCCTTCCTGGCCTGAGAAAGCTCCATGGAGGAGATACCTCTTGATGTCTTCTTCTGGGTTTTGACTGAAGCATAGGACACTGTAGAGGCTGGTGTGATTTCATTTTTTGAAAAAGGGAATCCCTTCCATTTACTTATTTTTTTCTGTATTGATTTCTTTAAAAGGTTAAGAAAAAGACCTCACATAAGAAAAATTAACAATGAACATCTGTCAGGAGAACAGCAGACAGCCTCTCTTGTTTCTTATGCTTCCAGGAAAACCCACCTATGGACATCAAGGGGGTTCTCACCCATGAAGAATAAACAGCCACTAACACTCATCAACTCCCTTGTAAGTAAGGCAGGTACAACAAAACCCTGGCACATTACAAATATCTTTATTTCTTTAAAAGTGTTTATAAACTACTTAGTATTTTTTAAAATCTCTAAGTGGTGTACAACCTAAAAACCATAAATATTACCCTAAAAACAAAAATGCAACATAAAACCAGTAAAACAGTAGTATAAAAGCATATATAAAAAAGAATTAAGGGAATTCAAACAAACGACAAACAACAAGAGGGTCTGATTTTACAGGTCATGGGAAGTATGGGCAGAAAGGCACATGAATGTCACCAAAAATGTACTTCTCCTTTGATAATGTTCAATATGCCATTTATGATGGAAAATGGTCTGGGGGAAACACAGAAGAAACTTTCAGCACAGCACTATAGTTTGGCTCCATCCATCAACCAGGGTGCTAAGCTGTCAATGGGAGTTTGCATCTCTGTGTCCCAGGAAGAACACCATGGCAAGGTGGGAGACCAACTTGGTGCCATCATTTGGGCAGAGAAAGAGCAGCTGCAGGAAGCCTGCTGCCAACTCCCGGTGGTCCTGGGACTACAGAGTTGAAGGGAAGCTTGTTTTGGTTCCATCCATCAGACTGGGACTAAATTCTGCTGGGTTGAGGGGTCAACACACACTGCTCTTGCTGATATGCCCTCTTCTACATAACAGGGAAAGAAGCCCTGCCCTTCATTTCACCCACTCATCAGACTAGCAGTTGACTAGCCCAGCAGTACCATCCATGGGCACAAAAGGACGACGTGTCACCATTAGGACAAATAATGGGCCACTGCTACAAACTGTTGCCTCAACTGTGGCTAGTTTGGGGCTTCATATAAATTGCGTTTCAGCTTCTGGTTTTCTTTCTGCTGTGGGGGCTTGACATTCTGCCACTCTCATGGGCAGGACATTCTGTGTTTTCTTGTTCTCAAACACTCCCTTCCTAGTTTCTTTGGCATGTTTCTTGGCACCAAACCTGCAGCAGCTGAGCCCTGATATATTCCACTAAGCACCACCCTTCCTTCCTAGCATAAGACACATTCCCCCAAAGCTGCCCACTTCAGGTGTGCCACAGAATGGAGAAGCCAGGATTCCTTAAGGAGGAGTGGAGAAATTTTATCCATATCCCCACAGCATCCTCCTTGCATCTGGGTATTTTGCTCATGCTCAACATTATCACAAAGATGCCATGGAAAGATGGAAAGATGCAGGGAAAGAGGGAAAGGCAGACAGAGAGAGGGGAGGCGGAGAGGACAGGCAAAGCAATGTTTGAGACCTGCATAGTGCTGCATGCCTGCGTAGGCTTGTTGGAGGGGGTCTGCCACAGTGGGACTTTGAGCTGGGAAGAGAAAAGAAGGAAGAAGGAAGAGAGTAAGCAAGTGCAACTAAAGGAGAACAGCTTTCAGAGCAGCACAATCACTGGGGCAGGCAGCAAACCACTCGAGATATCTCCTTGGCTTCCCATTACGTTCCTCTTCCTCTGTCGCTCCTCAGAGTCTAGCTACATGTGCCACAAACTACTTGAGAGCAAACTACACAAACTGCATGACACAACTCTGGTTCTTTGAGCCAGCTCCTCGTCCTCCTGGACCTCTTGGATCCTCTAACTTTTGCCCTATTTGTTACCGTTAATGGCCACATATCTGAGAACAACAGGCTGGTCCAGTGCAAACATTTGCTCTATGGCAATAGGCCTGCCGCCCTTCTCTGTGGACAGAGGAACTCTAAGGACTTGCCCACACCTCAATTTGCTTCCCCTGCCCCTGGGGAAACCTGCAGTTTAGAGCTGACTAGGAACAAATAGGGTTTTCCAGGGATTGTCCTTTGTTCCAATTTAGCACTAAAGAGCGGATTTTCCACGGCAAAGAAAATGCAAATGGCTTGGAGATCTGTACCTAGAAAGCACAGGGCAAGTGGAAAACAACCTGGACATGTGTTTTCTAGGCAAGTGACAAGCTGGATGAGCCCTAAGATCTCATATCTAGCTCAGAGTGAGCAGGTTGTAGATGCAACACAGCTTCCTGAGATCTCATCCCCTAAGGAGTCCTTTCCCAACCTGGTGCCCTCCAGATGTTGCTAGCCTACAACTCCCATCATTCCTCCCCACTGCTCATGCTATGTGGGAATTGTTGCCCAACAACATTTGGAGGGCACCAGGTTGGGAAAGTCTGCAATAAGGCAGTGGCATCGTTAGAAGGTTGCTGGAAATTAGTTTTAGCTCAACTACCATTCAGGGCAGGTAGGCAAATACCTGCAAAAGGCAGCAGAGGCTTGGACTATGTAAATTCTCTAGTTGTGACTGACACCAGCTGTGAAACTGGCTTAGGAACCAAGGCAGCCGTGCACTGCTTGGTAGCCAAAGGTGAGCAGAAATCCCATGCAGGTGAGTGCATTGAATTCTATCAAGGGAGCAAGCAGAGGTGGAGGACAGAAGGATCTCCCTATTCCTCCTCCATCAGCCCTCTTGGTTTTTCTCCGCTGGCTGTAGAGAAAGAGAACCTATCCCTCAGCTCTGTTCCTCTTCCATCTGCCTGCTTTGTAGAAAGCATTTTTCTTTTTTACTAGACTTCTAAGAGGCTGGTGTCCTGCATTTTCATGCTAGCTGAGAAAGAGGAAGCTTCCCATCCAAGGCATCCAACACAGGACACAGGATACTAGCCTGTTAGCAAAAATAGGTCAGGGTAGTAACTTTGGCAAGCTTAGTTACAAGACTGGACTAAGGAAGGTTGCTTTTTTTAAAATGATACATAACCTCCCAAAGTGCATATGCATTAACATAGGGACATAGTTGCACATAGAGAGATAGGGATGAGTTTCCTGTTTGCTCTTTATACTGCACCAGCTGGGCATTTAAGTCCTCCTGGGGTCCCAAAGGACTAGCTCTCCTCTTGCAGCCAAATGGCAAGAAGCTTGAACAGCACATCCATTATTTCCCACCTCCTTTTTTGTGTGTGGCCAAAAACCTTACCTGGGTATGGATGGATTCCATTGGTGTAAATAGTTTCTGATGCTGGCTGCCCATTGGTCTGTGGTGGGAGAGGGCTGAATCCATTCACCCCGATGGGTGTGGCTATGCTGGGAACAGGTGCTGTGCTGATCCCCGGAGGTGTGCTTGTACCTATGGACCACCAAGAAGTTGGGGAAAAAGAGACAAATTAGAGATGGCCTTTGATGTGACTATTTCTCAAACACAGAGGATGGGTGAGGTCTCTGACTGGAACAGGTAGGAATTTGTTTGGTTGAAGTTAGCTGTTAAAAACCAATCCACTTCTTCATCTGGGCTGTTCTGCAGTCATCAAGAGCAAATGAGTCCTGGTCATTGCCAGTTTGGTCCCAAAATGCATATTTGTACGCACACTTTAGGCTAGTATGTGCATTACTGTATACATAACTTCAAAGGAGAACTGCATTGCAAAATTTGGAAAAAGTGTGAGCTCTAAATTCTGACCATGTTTTGGTCCATTTTTGTTTTGGAAACTGTCTGCCTTCGAATGTGAACTGAGCTGAATTTCTCTACTATCCCTAGTGGCAAATACCTGATGAGGGTGTCATGGGAGCAGCAACCAACCCGCTGACGTTAAACGCCGCCATCTGTTGCATCTGTGCCGCTGCAATGGCCGCCATGGGGTTGAGGCAAGTTCCTTGTGCTGCAGCCATCAGAGCTGCCTGCTGCTGCATTATCTTAAGGAAAGAAAGACAGGCATGGGGGCAGAGAGAAGGAAAAGAAACGGAGTAAGCAAGAGGGCAGCAGTAGAGGCGGGGAGGAGAGAGGAAGAGAAGGAACAACCAAGAACAGGAAGCAGAGGACACAGAGGAGGAGGAGGAAGAAGGGGAGAAACAAGAAGGTGCAAGTTAGTTTTGACTTTGTTACCAAAGAGCCTTTTCCAGCTGTTGACACTGGGCATGGCAGGAATGTAGGAAGATGTCTTATACTGAGTAGTGTGTCTAACAGTATTGTATACAACAGCTTTCCCCAAATTGATGTTCTCCAGGTGTTGCAGGACTACAACTCCCACCAGCCCCCGACAGCACAGCCAACCATCAGCAATGAGGGAAGTTGGTGTTGGAAACATCTGGAGGGTACCATGTTGGAGAAGGCTGGCAATAGGACCCAGGCACCTTATTTCCCTGAGGCACCACTGAGACAGCTCTCAGGCAAAAGGAGCTTCCAGTCGGATACCTGCTATTCTCCTATGCTGCCCATGGAATGGTCCAGAGATGGTGCTGCAGTTGTTTCAGTCCAGGAACCAACAGAGGCCTGGCTTGCCCTAACCTCTAGGCTAGATTACTGCAACACATTATACATGGGGCTGCCTCTGATGACGGACTGGAAACTTTCATTGGTGCAGAATCCAGCCACCTGGTTGCTTACTGAAGCAAAACAGCTTGATCATATAATGCCAATCCTTGGCAGACTCCACTGACTGCCAGTTAGTTTCTGGGTGGGCCAAATTCAAAGTGCTGATGTTGTCCTATAATGCCTTAAATCAGCGGTTCTCAACTTGTGGGTCCCCAGATGTTGTTGGACTACAACTCCCATCATCCCTGAGCTCTGGACTTGCTAGCTAGGGATGATGGGAGTTGTAGTTCAACAACATCTGAGGACCCACAGGTTGAGAAAAGCTGCCCTAAATGGTTCAGGACTGCAATACCTCAAGGACTCCATATGAACCTGCCCAGACCCTGTGATCATCCTCTGAGGCCCTTCTTTGTGTGCCTCCTCCATGAGAGGTCCAGAGGGTGGCAACACAAGAAGAGGCCTTTTCTGCAGTGGCTCCCTGTTTGTGGATGCTCTCCCCTGGCGTCTCTATTACATATCTTCAGGCCTCCATAACCAGGTCTTTGGCTGGTTAAACAATTTGTGGCCTTTCAAACTGGGTGGGTGGGGGACACAGTTTGTTATTATGTTATGTCTTTTTGTTTTGTTTTGTTAGAGCGTTTATTAATTTTCCAATAAAAACATCCAATTAACATTCAAATCATAATCATAATCCAATAAAATAAAATAAAAACTAAAATAAAAAAATCCAACTGTCTTCCAAATTTAGTTCTGGTTTTACGGCTTCCCGTGGCCTGAACTTCAAAGCAACTCTGAATTCTCAGTCCTGCTTCTCACAATATTTCCATATTTCCATATCCAATTATATCTCTCCAATTATGTTATGTCTTTTGATACTGTAAACCGCCCTTTGATCCTCAGATGAAGGGTGGTATTTGAATTGTAATAATAATAATAATAATAATAATAATAATAATAATAATAATAATAATAATGGTGTTTCAGGCATGGTTCCTTAGTTTAAGTAATAGCACAGGGTTCCAGCACCTTCACCACTTGTGCAGAAGGGCAGATTTCAGCTTGCCTGCAAACTGCACCTGCCAAAGCCCTCTCTCCTGCACAACAAGGAAAGCTGCAGGCCCTGTGTCCTCCGCTCCACCTGCATCTGAGTGAGAGAAGGTGCAAGCCGAGCTATGTGGCCACTTGCCTGCCTGCTCTATAACAGGAACACCAGCCTGCCTTAGATCTCATCACCAGACCCCTGTCTATCTGCTCTAGACTGATTGGACTGTGTAAGAAGAGTTCTGCAGCTGAATCAGGCCAAAGGCCCCAACTAGTCCAGTATCTTGTTCTAACAGCAGCCAAGCAGCTGCCTATGGGAAGCCTGCAAGCAGGACTTGGGAGTGACAGCAGTGCTCTCTCCATTTGGGCTTCCCAGGAAGTGATATTCAGAGGTGAACTGCCTCTGACAGAGGACGTAGTATGTATGTATTCTGCCTAATAGCCTTATCATTCATTGATTTATCTAACCTTCTTTTAAAGCCATTCCAACTTGGTGGCTACATGTTATTGGAGCTAATCATGTAGCTTGGCTAAACACTGTATAAAGGAGGACTGTGATGTTTGCCTCTGACTCTGCAGCCTTCTGCCTACTTCTCTTTGCTATCTGGCAGCAGTTTCCTTTGGAACAGCTATCAGGACAAAGACCAGCAGCATCTCCTCCAGAGGTTGACACTTCATCCATATCTTCCACCTCCAAACCTCTTTTCTGGGCTCTTAGAGCTTGCAAGGCCTTTTCCTTTGGTGATCTCTCTCCACTGTTGACACTCCTACTCTGTTCAGCTCCCAGCTAATCTTTCAGCTTACACAGGAGACCTCTTGATTTGTCTTCCCAGTTAATGCAAAACCTGCTTTCCCAAGAAGGCGACCTCCAGATTTTTTGGAGAACAACTTCCATCATCCACCATGGCTGGGACTGATAGGAATTGTGGTACAAAGCATAGCAGGAGCACCAGCTGTTGTCCTTGGAAGCTGTCTCTGCCATCCTGTGTGAGTTCACCGCCCACCTACAGCTAAGCTAGCCCCCTCTGGCTTGTCCAGCTCTAAATGCGTCCACCTTATAGGGCTGGCAGTGGATTGCAGCATCTCCTACCGCTTGCGTATATGCCCCGTAGGCTCCAAACTGGATCGTCATTGGATTGAAGATCCCCAGCTGTCCTGCCATCTGATGCATCCGCCGAAGGGTCCTCTCCTTGTCTGTGTCAGCAAACTTCACCACCAGGCTGGACGATGCTCCCTAGCAGAGTGGACAGAGAAACAGAGGCACAAACAGAGAGAGTGGGGCAGAGTGTATCCATTGCTCCTGTATGAAGCGGTGGCAGCTGGCACATAATTCACATCCCCCCACCCCCCAGCAGGGACAAGCAATACGGATGATGGCACAAGGTTAACAACTAGGGCACATCATTTCTGCTAGAGAGACACAGGCAGGCGTTAGGCTAGCCAAACAGGTGTGCTGAAAAAGTTGTTTGAGTGGATCCTTTGAGAAACTGAATCATAGACTTGCAGAGCTGGGACCTCAAGGGTCAACTAGTCCAACCCCCTGCAATGGAGGAATCCCTTTGCCCAACGTGGGGCTCAAACCCAGATATTAAGAGTCTCATGCTCTTCCGACTGAGCCATCCTGGCGCTTGTATGTAGCAAGATGGTTGTCGTGGACCACAACCCCCAACCCTTGGCCCATTGGCCAAGCTGGGTGTGGACGATAGGAGCTGGAGCCCGAGAACACCTGGAAGGACACTGGTTTACAAGCATACCTGCCAATATTTGAAAACCACAGTGGTGTTATTTTCTCCTGCCCTTCAGGATTCAGGGGGGCATACATGGCCAATCATCATTTGATCTTCACAACAGCCCTGTGAGATGGGTTAGGCTGAGAGTGACTGGCCCAGGATCACTTCAGTGGGAGGAGAACCAGGGTCTCACCAGGTGGAAGTTCAACACACTAGCCACTACATGGTACTGGCTCTCAGGAGATTTTGGCCCTGCCTCTGAGCTTCCTGCCCATGCCCCTGGTCCCGCTCCCACTACCCCGGCCATGGTCACCAGTCAACCATCTACAAAATTAGGGTTTAAATAAATTAGAAAGACATTTGTAAATAAAAGGACACAACAAGCAAATAAGCTTCCATTTACTTCTGGGCTCAGGCAAACTGGATAAAGTGAAACCTCTGTATGCAGTGCTTTTTTCTGGGGGTACTCAAGAGTATGCAGTACTAGCAGCTCCACCCCCACCCCCTTGCCACGTTAAAAGTGTGGCACTTACTGTGACAACCATGGTGAGTACCAGCACCTTTTTTTCCTAAAAAGAAAGCACTGACCTCTGACCTCTTTCATCTACCAAAATCCTCCCACAACAGAAACTCTCTCCTCTTTTGCAACCAGTCAGCCTGGATGCATGGCCAAGGTGGCAAAATTAAAACCAGCTGATTCATAAGCAGAACCTGCAACAAAATGTTGCAACGTTTGAGTATTTCCATGTTCCAGGCAGGCAGGCAGGCAGGCAGGCAGGCAGGCAGGCAGGCAGGCAGGCAGGCATTTATGCTGGCCTCCTCCTCCAGCTGAGCACTCTATTCTCCATGCCTCCCTCATAGTTTTGTAGTTTTCTTTTTTTGATATTTCTGGCCATTGAGCATTCTCACTTCTCATTTAGCTGTTCTGGTTTATTTTTTTATTTTTAAAGAGTTATTGGTACTTGTACAAATACAATGATGATCAACGAATGTTCACAAATATGGGACTACTTTTAAAACAGCATCCTCTGTATTGTACCGTATTTTTTGCTCTACAAGACACACCAGACCATAAGACGCACCTAGTTTTTGGAGGGGGAAAACATGAAAAAAAATATTCTGAATCTCAGAAGCCAGAACAGCAAGAGGGATGTCAGGCTAGGCTATCCCTCTTGCTGTTCTGGCTTCTGGGATAGCCGCGCAAAGCCTGCATTCGCTCCATAAGACGCACACACACTTCCCCTTACTTTTTAGGAGGGAAAAAGTGTGTCTTATAGAACAAAAAATACAGTACTTTATTCTATTCGTAAGCCATCCTTCAACTTGAAGTTTCCCAGGACAGTGCGCAAAGAATTCATTGAAATCCAGCACAGGTTGTATCCAATGCAGTGATATATTTGTTGTGCTGTGGGGCATCATAGTGCAAGGGAAAACATTACCAAAGATTTTCTGCAACAGATTTCACAAGAAGAATCAGCTCCAGTGCAATAAGCTTCCTCTAGTGCAATTGCACTGGATTCCTTCCTTTGAACAACCTTTAAAGTCTGCCATCCACTAGCACAAGAGCTCTTGTGCTCATGAACAAACAATGCTGGCCCCCTTGGTACTTTGTTATGGGTGCTGTTAGCAGGAGATGCCTGGCAGTGCTATGATTTCCTCCACACAACAAACTACAGTTCTCAGGATTCTTTGTGTGCAGGGGAGCCATGACCGTTAGAGTGGTACAGTTGTGCCTCGCAAGACGAAATTAATTCGTTCTGCGAGTTGCTTCGCCTTGCGATTTTTTTGTCTTGCGGAGCGCGGATTCCCTGGGTATTAACGGCTTTAAGAAAAAGGAAGCAAACCCACAAGACGTTTTTGTCTTGCGAAGCAAGCCCATAGGGAAAATCGTCTTGCGAAGCAACTCAAAAAACGAAAAACCCTTTCGTCTTGCGCGTTTTTCGTCTAGCGAGGCATTCGTCTTGCGAGGTACCACTGTATAAGAGTTCTTTAAATGTATGGTGCGGGTGAAGAAGTCCTTCTGGAAAAGAGTTTTTGAGGAGGGACGGATAAGGCACTTGGACTTTGAACCTCTGAAAATGTATTTCTTTAACCTCAGTCACCTTAGCGGGATGTGAGGAGATTCAGAAACAGCAAAGCATCTCCTCTGCTCCTCTGAGTATTTATCCCATCTCTTTGATTTCAATAGAGTGAGATAATTGTGATTAGCACGTACCATTGTGCGTGCGTGAGCTCCCCCCCCCTTTCTAAAGGCTGCTGCTGTTCCAACCAACCACACCAGATCAGAGTTCATCTTCAGCACAGCCTCCCTGCCAGGAGCAATCTCTGATCAATGCAGACCTCTTTTATAATCACGGCCGGTTCCCTGGGCTCTTTCCCCTTTCTTTCGCCTTCATTTAGAACTGTGACCTTCATTGTTAATTAAATGGCAGTTTTCTCAAGCCAGTGATTGAATTACCTCCTAACACCTGCCTAGAGAGCACAGCTGCTGATCAGAATAAACGATGGGCCCTGCGTTATTTTTACAACAAGTGATTTGATCCCCGAGATTCTGATCCAATCAAAGAGAGGATAAATTAGCCGGTGATTGGATTAAGGAGAAAAACACTGTCTTGTGAGGGGTGGGGGACTGCTCTGTGGCGCTACCCTTTTCTATACGGCTGTGAGCGGCTCCTGAGATTGCTTTTCTAGTTTTGTTTTTAAGGAAAGAAAATGGTATTTTCATAAGGCACTGTCTCCGAGAGATTGCTTTATTGCTAGAGGTGTGGAACCTCAGTCCCTGGGGGCCAAATGCAGTTCTTCGGGTCTCTCTGACTGGTCCTCAGGACCAAAACCCTCTTTAAAACTTACTGCCAACTGAAATCTTTTCATCCAACCTATCTCATTGGGGCAGCTGTGAGGATAAAATGGAGATGACAGAGAACAGCAAATTTCAACTAGTCACCCTGTTCATGCAAAGTTTATCTGCTTGCCTCGTGCAAATGAACTCCCCTTCCCTCTCCTTCCTCCATGTGCCCCCCCATCTTGCCTGGGTTTTCTTGCAACCCCGCCCCCCTCTGAGCAGGGGCACAAGGCAAGGAAAAGGAGGGAAAGTTCTGTTGAGCAAGCAGAATTCCTTATAGGAAGGGGATAACTTGTTAGGGAATCACTCTGCAAAGAAACAAGTAAATGTTTCTAGCAGGTTCCAGAGGAAAGGAACAACATGCAGAATTGTAAAGGTGTGAAAATCCCAATGGAAATAGTTTTTTTTCAAAAATGAAGGGGATAGTTCAGAGCCTGTGAATCCAGAATCATATCATTCTGTTATTGGAAGTTTATTGTATATTTCACAATGGAGCAGATCAGATTTGTTATTCTGTTGGAATTCTGAGTAGACTTGTAAGTAATCCTACTGAAAATACATGGAAAGGACTAAAATGCATTTTTTGTTTACAAAATACACTTGACAATTGTTTAAAATTATCATCTTCAGGATCAGAAGTTCATTCATTGATAGTGGTTGGGCAAATCTACCAGACAGAAAATCAGTGTCTGGAATGGTGCTTCAGTTTAGTAATTCTTTGGTGGGATGGAAGTCCAAGAAACAAGGGATTGTAGTCACTTCCTCCACGGAAGCTGAATACAGTGCTCTATGAGACTTATGTAATGAATTGAAGTACTATGTACAGATTCTCAATGACTTAGGTGTAAAACGTAATTATCCAGTACAAGTACGGGAGGATAATCAGGCAGTCATTGCAATGGTGGAGTTTGAACTGTTTAAAGGTAGAACAAAACATGTAGAGATTAAATATCAAAACGTAAAAGAAATGTGAAGCAAAATCTGAAAAAGCTACAATATTGTGAAAGCAGGCAAAATGTGGCAGATGTACTTACAAAATTGCTTACGTTTGAAAGACATGCACAACTAGTTGAGAAGTTGGGAATTGTGTTGCATGGTGTGCGAATACTTTGTATATGTTCATAATAATGTTTTGTTTCTGTGAGGCTGAGAGGGGGTGTAAAGGAATCGTTCTGCAAAGAAACAAAAGTTTCTAGAAGGTTCCAGAGCTTTTCCTTTAAATTTGGGAGTGGCACTCTGATCTTAATCCCCCCCCCCGAATCTGCATGAAAATGAAGATTTAAGTAAAACTTGCATGTGCATTTCAATGTATTTTTCTCATAAAATATATATTTCCTCTCAAAATTTCTGAACTATCTATCTATCTATCCATCCATCTATCATCTGTCAAACTGCATCAAGGAAGCACAAAAGCCTGCAAGTAACTAAGTTCCACTCTACAAATTAATCCAGGATATTTGGGTCTGGTCATTTTGTATCAAAATACACAAAGTTAAATGCCTCAAATATTTCTAATATGTTCTCTCGATGACTGTGCACAAACCATAAAACATTTAAAGAACTGAAGTTTACCTCTTGGAGAGCTCAAATCCCAAGCACCCTTAACAAACGACAGTTCCCAGGTATCTCTTTTTTTGAGGAACCATGTGGTTTAAATATATGGTGTACCCTCAGCAACACCCTTGTATTCCCTGCCACTATCTCAGATGCTTTATGTGAAGAGAAACTTCAGCAAACTTCTTCCCACGCAAGACACCACAGGAGTAGAAGTTTAAGAACAAGGGCAAAGGTATGGATGTCTTCTACATAGACCTCTGGCTGAGCACCTAAACCAATCCCCCATCATAGAATTGTAGAGTTGGAAGGGACCCTGGGGATCATCTAGTCCAGCCCCCTGCAATGCAGGAATATGCAGCTGCCCCATGAGGGGATCGAACCTGCAACCTTGGCATTATCAGGACCACTCTCTAACCCACTGATTTGGCCATTTGGCCAGCACTTACCGGCATGGTCTGACTGCCGTGGAGACTACTGATAGCGGCTTGCGCCTCTGCATGACTCCCGTATTTGACAAAGGCACATCCTAAGAGGAAAGAAAGGATCAATGGTCAGCTCAGAGGCAGATCCAAAAAAACAAAACTAAACCCAGAGTGGATCTCCATATTGGCAAAGCCAGTCAAGGTGGGGAAATGCAAGCGGTAGCCTGAAGTCTGGCGGATCTAGGATTCTTTCTCCCCGCTGTAAGGCAATGCATGCCCTTTATTGCAGGGTCAGGTCACATTTTGCTTTTGGTAACGTGGGTTGAATGGCATCCCATGTTACACTAGCAAAAGACAAGCATAGCGCTGTCACTTGAGAATGGCGTGCACCTGCCTATGTGGCCAGATTTCAGTGGCGTAGCGTGGGGGGTGCAGGGGGGGCCGGCCGCACCGGGCGCAACATCTGGGGGTTAGGGTTAGGGGGCGCAAATCCACGGGTTAGGGGGCACAAATTACTTGCCTTGCCCCGGGTGCTGACAACCCACGCTACGCCACTGCCAGATTTGCCCATAATAAATAGGAAGAGAAGCTTCTTCTTCCTCTGTGTGGTTCAGGGTTGCAAAAGGTTATGTTTCAAATCATTAAATTTTGGGCCGATGCTTCTCCCCACCCACCCGATAGAAGGACTCAGTGTGACCATCAGCAATTAAAATGTACAAAAGTTTGAAACAAGACGCAATTCAACAGCAGTATCCATAATAAAGGAAAACCAGTTCAAAGTGGGCATTCACAACAGACAACACAGAGCATGTGTTTTGTTTTTGCAGCTCTGTTAGGTGCCTGTTTGCTCAGAAATAAAGTTCACTACGCCTGGTGGGGCTTAGTCCAGGTAAATGTGCATAGGACTGCAACCTTTAAATTAGTAGGTTTTCATAATAATAATAATAATAATAATAATAATAATAATAGTAGTTGTAGTTGTAGTAATAATAATTTCAGACCCACCCTTCACTGTAGGTCCCACAAAATGAAAATGCAATGTTAAAATTGGTTTGAACACCTGACAATAGATGTCAAAACCAGACTGCAATACCTCAAGGACTGTCTCTCTCCATAAGAGCCTGCCCAGATCCTGTGATCATCCTCTGAGGCCCTTCTTCATGTGCTTCCTCCACGTGAGGTCCAGAGGCTACCAACACGAGAATTGGCCTTTTCTGCGTTGGCTCCCCATTTGTGGAATGTTTTTCCCTGGAAGGTTCACCGGGTGCCTTCATTATATGTTTTTAGGCAGCAGGCAAAAACATTCCTCTTCAACCAGGCCTTTGACTGATTAATATTCCACAGTCTTTTAAATGTGCCTATGGGAAGGAGGGGTATTGTTTTGCTGTTTAGTTTTAATTGTTTACTTGTTTTAACCTGCATCTTATTCTGTGAACCACCCTGAGATCTTAAGATGAAGGGAGGTATAATAATAATAATAATAATAATAATACTGTAGGTGCTCAGAAGGATTGGAGCATATTACTAGCAAGTATCAGGCAATGGGAAAGTAGCAGCTAGACTGGTGACTGGGGGCGGCCGCTGAGACCACATAACACTGGTCTTGAAAGACCTACATTGGCTCCCAGTATGTTTCCGAGCACAATCCAAATTGTTGGTGTTGACCTTTAAAGCCCTAAACAGTCTTGGCCCAGTATACCTGAAGGAGCGTCTCCACCCCATCGTTCTGCCCGGACACTGAGGTCCAGCACCGAGGGCCTTCTGGCGGTTCCCTCATTGCGAGAAGCCAAGTTACAGGGAACCAGGCAGAGGGCCTTCTCGGTAGTGGCGCCCGCCCTGTGGAACGCCCTCCCGTCAAATGTCAAAGAGAAAAACAACTACCTGACATTTAGAAGACATCTGAAGGCAACCCTGTTCAGGGAAGTTTTTAATGTGTGACATTTTAATGTATTTTTAATCTTTGTTGGAAGCCGCCCAGAGTGGCTGGGGAAACTCAGCCAGATGGGTGGGGTACAAATAAATTATTATTATTATTATTATTATTATTATTATTATTATTATTATTACATAGGGAATATGTGCTGAAGCAAAAGGCAAGTCCAGAACCAGATTGGAACAGGCAGATCCCAGTGTTCGGACCCACTACTTTTGGCCACCCCTCTATATTATTATTTATATCCTGACTTCTCCTGTGCAAAATAATAGCTGGCAGAGATATGGTTGCGTGGCAGACATTGCAGGGGGGGGTCTTGATCTCAGCCCTGAATAACTTCCCCCATTCCCTTTTACAAGGTTGTACCTCATACTGGTCCATTTAGCTTAGTTTTGTCTGCACTGACTGGCAGACGTTCTACAGGATTTCAGACTCCACCTGCAGATGCCAGCAGGGATTGAACCTGGAAACATTTGCCTGCAGAGCTCAGATGCTCTACTATTGAGCTACGGCCCTTCCCCATAGTAGGAAAAAGCGAGCTGTGCCACCCCTTTCCAGTGTTGCCGATGCCATTCTCCGCCGCTTCTTGTTCCTCACCTTTACTGGCTCCATCGGGGCCTCTGAGGATGGTGCATTCTTCGATCTGGCCAAAGGGCTCAAAGAGTCGCCGGACGTCATCCTCACTCTGCTGCTTCCCCAGCATGCCCACAAAAAGCTTCCTGTCTTCTAAAAACAAACCACTCCTCATTAGCAAGAGCCACGCAAAGCCACACACGATTAGTAGGGCAGGACGGGAGCACAGGTGGGGGCTTATTGACTTGGCGGCTGGTCCAGGCCAGGACTTTGGACGACAACTATGAACCCTTGCAGGGGCTTGCCGGACGGGCGAATGGCCTTTGTGTCTGGGCTGCTGTTCTGAATCATACTTACTTGCATTGAACTCAACGGGATGTATTTCTGAGTACATCAGGACATAAGAACAACCCTGACCCACCAAGCCTAGCAACCTGTTCTCAGCCTGCAAGCACTGTGAATTTGTCACGAGTCCCAAAGAGGTGTCATGGGGGTGGGGTGTCTGACACAAAGAAGGGATGAGAGGGACCATGGGGTGGGACCCAGCAGGATGGGAGAAGCATTGGTGGGACCTAAAGAAGTGTCAGAGAGCCAGTGTGGTGTAGTGGTTAAGAGCGGTAGACTCTTAATCTGGGGAACCGGGTTTGTGTCTCCGCTCCTCCACATGCAGCTGCTGGGTGACCTTGGGCCAGTCACACTTCTCTGAAGTCTCTCAGCCTCACTCACCTCACAGAGTCTTTGTTGTGGGGGAGGAAGGGAAAGGAGAATGTTAGCCACTTTGAGACTCCTTCGGGTAGTGATAGAGCGGGATATCAAATCCAAACTACTCTTCTTCTTCTTCTTCTGTCAAGAGTCTAGGGCTGGTTGGGGGGCCTGGCCTGGAGGATAGTGAGCTGGATCCTAAGGAGGGACCAAGTGGGGCGTTCTAATCCAGCATCACGAGACACTCCAGCCCATTCTCCCCTGTTGAGCAGCCACCTTTGGTGCCTTCTGCTATCAGTGATGCTCTTCCTTTGAAGAAGGAGGCTGCTGAGCATAAGTCAGCTGAAACTTGGTCTCCAAGGACACAGAGATGCCAATGTTGGTGCAAAAAGACCTTGCAAGCTCAACTCACCGAGAGGAATGCCTGTTGGCTTGCCCAGTTTGGGGACTCGGACCATTTGCCACACTAAGTGCCTGCCCCATCCTTTAAAAAGAAGACACAGGGGGTGTCTTGTTGGGTCAGTATCTTAGCTCATGCTTAGCCATGTGCCTTTCACCCTTGCCTTCCCTATGTACTGCGCTGATCTTCACCATCAAGATTTTGGTAGAAACAGAAACCCAAGTTTGAGTCATTCATGCAGCAGGGGGGGCCTGGACAGTATCACGTTTACAATTTCCTTGCAATTTCATAGCTGATTTCTTACATGCCATGTTTATGTCAGTGTTCAAGATGATGCTCTGTTTTGTTGCTAATACAGTCATACCTCGGGTTGAATGTGCTTCGGGTTGAGCGCATTCGAGTTGTGCTCCGCAGCAACCCGGAAGTAACGGAGTGCGTTACTTCCGGGTTTCGCTGCTTGCGGCGCATGCGCAGATGCTCAAAATGATGTCATGCGCAGAAGCAACAAAAAGCGACATGCACATGCACAGACATGTCGTTGCTAGTTACGTTTGCTTCTAGATATGAATGGGGCTCCGGAATGGATCCCGTTCGTATCTAGAGGTACCACTGTAGTGCTTTATAGAATGTGGGCCTTCTCTGATATTTCCATAGTTGATGTCTACTGAAGATGTTTTAACATTTTGTCAGTGGCTTAGATGTTCTGTTTAAATACAAGGGGTATATAAATTGTCAAGCAACTAGGAGAAATCCAGTGGGTGCAGTGTCTGCTATCACTGTGTCTGCATACTACGGACTCCTCGATTCATGGACTTGGGGGAGGCCAAAGGTACAGAATCCCCTATAGACAACTGTCCAGCCTCTGCTTGAAGTCCTCCAATGAGAGAGAGCACAGCATCCTTTTAAGTAGCTGGTCACCTTTACCATCACCTAAGCCAACCAAAATCTGCCCTCCTACAACTTTAGGTCATTAGATCAAGTTCCACCCTCCGCAAGCAGCAGAGAACAAATTTTTGCCCTCATTCACTCAGTGGTGATTGGCCCACTAGCGTAAATGAGGCAGTGCCCCACTACACCTCAGAGGGAATGTTTTTAACTGCATTATTATTATTACTATCATTACTATCATTATTATCATTAGGGCTTTTTTGTGACAGTACTCACTTGTACAGAGTACTATCATCTATGTTTTTGCTGCCCATGGCTGCCATTTTGTGCGGGCACCCACAGCACTTTTATCAATATAGGAGCACTGGCACCTCATCATTAAAACAAAAAAGAGCTGCTAGTATTGTTGTTGTTGTTGTTGTTGTTAAGGTAAAGGACCCCAGTTAAGTCCAGTCAAAGGCAACTATGGGGTTGCAGTGCTCATCTCGCTTTCAGGCCAAGGGAGCTGGCGTTTGTCCGCAGACAGCTTTCTGGGTCATGTGGCCAGCAGGACTAAACCACTTCTGGCACAACGGAACACCGTGACAGAAACCAGACCACACGGAAACACTGTTTACCTTCATGCCACAGCGGTACCTATTTATTTACTTGCACTGGCATGCTTCAAACTCCTAGGTTGGCAGAAGCTGGGACAGAGCAACGGTAGCTCACCCTGTTGTGGGGATTCAAACCGCTGACCTTCTGATCGACAAGCCCAAGTGGCACTGTGGTCTAAACAATAAGGTAAAGGTCTGTGGACAAACGCCAGCTCCCTTGGCCTGAAAGCGAGATGAGTGCCGCAACCCCATAGTTGCCTTTGACTGGACTTATATGTCCAGGAGTCCTTTACCTTTACCTTTACCTATTGTTGTTGTTGTTGTTACGCTTCCTTACCTACACCTCACCATACAGTCCCAGAGTGGATTATAACAATTAAAAAATACAATTAAAAAAACGAAAACAGTTTAAAACAAAGTACAAGGCGGTGATCAGTGGGGTCCTGCACTATTTCATTTCCTAAGTTTGCAGGAGAGAAAGAGGGAGAGGTCCAAGGGGAACATGTGGAGAAGGATGGAGCGGATGGTGGGGGTGGAGGTTGACGAGAAGGAATGGGGAATAAAGGGGTACTTGACAGAGATGGAGGCAACGAGGCTCTGAGAGAAAGAGAGACGGTTAAGTAAAGTAGCAAGCCGTTTCATGGTTATGATTGACTACCCAAATAACCCTCCGCTGCCAGCCCTGCCCAAGGGACATAAATAACTTAAACATCATTGGAGTGATGGTAAATAATGAGTGTTTTGCGATTATTGCCGGCATCTGTCTTCCACGGCCCTCGCACCAGCGCTGGGCTCTAATGGTGTCTGACAACGAGAATAAGGTGGCCTGTCGGATTGCGCAGGCCGGGAAATAAATAAATAACAGCAGGGCACAGCGGACGCTTTGTCAGGAACGAGGAAAATTAGTTAAGAGACCAGGGCTCATACATTGTCTAGTTAAACATAAACCATCTCTATTAAAAACAACAACACCTGTCCCTGTATAGCGTTGTAGTCTTTGACTTAGCTTAAATTTCCTTGACACTTCTCTCCACACCACAAGTGCCTCTTCAGAGAGGATTCAAATTTCTGCCTCACTTACAGCCTAAGCCGGAGTCCTGCTCCGAGCCAAATACTTGCTGCTCTGCTGGCCAAAAAGGGAATGATAATGTGAAATTTGAGGAAGCGGGGGACTTTTAAGGATATTGCCCAACACTTCATAGATAAAAATAGGGACCCTCTTGTAGGGATGGGGGCAGGGAGTCAATTCACATCTAAAAGGGAACCTCTTGGGAAGACTTTTGATAAGAAATTAGAGAATGAAAATGTAACGTGTGTATACTAAGTTTATGAAAATGGATAAATAAAATAAATAAATAAAAGGAATCTATCATTTTCTGAAACAATATGCAAACGGAGCCATCTTTTAAAATTTGCGCTTCTCTAAATTTTGCAGTTCAGTTCTCCAGCCAAGTAGCATGTACAAAAATTGATGATGATGATTTATTAAAATTTGTATACCGCCCTAAACCTGCAGGTCTCAAGGTGGTTACAACATACAAAAATGCATATACTGGGGTAGAGTGTTCATTAAAATGCACATGTCGGTGAAAATAACATGCAAAAATGCATTATATATGGGGAAATCGCAAAGAAAAAAGTGCATACTGCATTGGGGGAAATTGCATAGGAAAATGTGTAAGGAACAGTTTGCAATGAAATGATGCTGAATTTACATGAGGGACAGAACTATCCAAACTGTGCAGAAATTTATTCATGTATGTGACTACAGTGGCAAGAATGATACTTGCCCAAAAAGGGAAAGAAGAAGCAGTCCCAGCGAAAGAAGAATGGATACAAAAACTTATGGAATATGCAGAAATGGCGAGACTTACTGGAAAAAGTAAGAAATCAAGATAACAAACCTTTTATAAAAGAATGGAAATGGTTTATTGAATATTTACAAATAAACTGTAAACAGATAAGAACATTGGCAGGATTGTTGTAATAACCTGCAGTTTTATAAGAGTATATATTTAAAGTAGATGAATGAATGAGCAAATTAAATTGGATATGCAGAAAATATTAAAAAATAAATTTAAGGAACTGCAGAAAGAGGGGGGAAGAAGTCGAGTTTTGAAATGTTGAAATGATTGTAAAATTATTGAAATGCATAAAATTGAAATTATTATTAAAGATAATAATAATAAAGCAATGATTAACTCAGTACCTACAATGCTGTACATAAAAAGAGAGCTTAAGGAACTGCAGAAAGTGGGGAAAGGAAGTCAAATTTTGAAATGTTAAAATGATTGTAAAATTATTGAAATGTATAAAACTGAAAATCATTAATAATAACAATAAGAATTTTCATGAGGTGCTAAATCAAAAATCTGCAAAGAAATGTGGAAATGTGAAGACTAGAAAAATGAGAAACTGAAACTGACAGATCCTCAAGGCTGGTATCTGCTCCTGACATCTTGGGGCAGCTGTCAGGGTTCAAATGCCCCACCAGGGTGCACAGCTAATGCTTATGTTGGAATCCTCTTTATTATTATTTTCTGACCCAGCACTCCCGGTGGCAGCTGACTGAAGCCACCCCTTTAATTTCCCACAATGCTCTTGATGCAGCATCACCCTGGAGCATTGTGGGAAATCACGGCTGCCCTGTGTTGCTCACAGCCATGACATTACTGCAGGGCAAACCCACCTGAGCCCGCTGCCAAAGGACGTTTTGCCCCTTGCCCCCTCAGACCTCGATCCAGTTCTGTCTATACTCATTCTTCCAAGCCCTGCCGAAGGCTGTATTCCTTCTTATCCCTTTTGTCTGCATTCCTTCCAGTTCTGCTTCATTTCAAAAAGCCAAAGAGGGGCTTGCTCTTTTTCACAAGGCCGGCCACAAACCAATGCAACTGTGCCAGCCGAATTGGGGAACTATTAATTCAAAGTGGCCTCCTGCACTTTGAATGATTTCGTTCCCAGGAGAGTTAGAGGCATATTTTGGTATATTCCATCTGATCCTCTGGGAAAACAGTGCAGGGCCAAAGGGGTAGAGCACTGCTGAGCTGGGCTTTGAATCTAAGGTTTCTTGCATCTAAATCCTACAGTCCATTCCAGTGGGCTTGTGGTGAGGAGATTTCACCCCTCCCATATCCAAGAATCTCCTGATGAGTCTGCTGGTTCTCCAGAGAGGAGGAGCAGTGTTCTGCTCTCTACTTATTCTACTCCAGCACCAAGTCAGTCAGCCAGTCAGTGTGTTGGAGAGAAAGAGACTGAGTGTTAAGAGATGTGTATAGATAAGGTTGCATGTGTGTATAGATAAGGTTGCTGCTAAGAGCAGCTGCAGACACTCAGTGCAGTTTAGCATTCATTTATGCTTAGACCTCATTAAGCTCTGTATATAGTTGTATAATAGCTGTAGATAGAATAAAGAAGATATTTGCTTTCGTAAGAGCTGCTCTCCGAGTCGTTTATATACTCTGCTGTGTGACGACTGTCTACTTGTGGAAGTGAATCCGGTGCTCACAACTCTAAGCTGTGAGTCCACAGCACTTTGACCTGTTCTTGTGCAGAAGGTGGTCTCTGGAAGTGCTACCCAGCTCGCCTAGCCCAGTCGGGGCTGAAGTGCATGAGTCCAGTTAGTGGCACTGGCTCAAGGGCGATGCTGACATGTGGGACTTGGGTGGAAAGGGCTGGCCATTCTGTCACAGCACGTTTTACCTATCAAACCTCTTTGCCACTGACCTCTTAAAAGGCCGAGGAGCCCCAGATAGCCAGAAACTGTGCTCTTGGGCACGTGCTCCTGGGCAATGAGAGTGCCATCCTCTTGCAATGGGATTTCTCCTCTTCCACAGAGCCTGGCTGAGGCAGCTTGCTTGTTCTTGCCTGTCTATTGATTTTTAATCCCTCACCAATTACATTCTGTAAGTGGGTAATTTATTTCCCAGTTCCCTTTGGGACGCACGGAGCTTTTGCTGGCACCAGCTGAGTCGTGTTTAATAACTACATCTCTCTCTGAATACACTGTTATTTACCCTGCTCAAGCAACTGAACCCTGGGAATAAAACATCACTGGGTTTAAAATACCGATCCTCGCGTGCATTTGTCTGCAGACAGGCGCCATAGGAAATGGGGAAGAAGGTGCACAGAGAGAGAGAGAGGAGAAAATGGGGCATTAGAGGTTTGCCAAAATCTACCTATGTCTGGTTTGATGGAGGCCATTAAAGCAAGGAGAGGCAGTGTTCCATAGTGGTCAGTGTTGGACTGGGACAGGGTGCATACCCCCCCCACTTGCTCATGAAACTTACTAGGTGACACTGGGCCAGTCACTGCCTCTCAGCCTAACCTACTTCACAGGGTGGTTGTTGTGGAGATTAAATGGGGAGGGGGAGAATCAGGTATGCCACCTTGAATTCCTTGTGGGGGAAAAATAGACTATAACTGCAGTAAATTAATGAATGCGTGCTGCTCAGAATGACTTGGCTTGGTTTGCATTGAAAAGGCAACCTACTAAACCCACACTCCTTAAAGCAATATACGCAAGGAAACATTGTCATCCTTTGAGATTTCTACGTCCCCCAGATTTTGCAGTGCAATTCTCCAGCTAGCTTGTGTACAAAGATGCATATGCCAGGGCAAACTATGCACAAAATGCATACGTTACGGAAAACAGCATGCAAAAATGCATTATGTCAGTGAAAAGTGCTTGCAGAAACATGTATACAGTGGTACCTCGGGTTACATACGCTTCAGGTTACATACGCTTCAGGTTACAGACTCCGCTAACCCAGAAACAGTGCTTCAGGTTAAGAACTTTGCTTCAGGATAAGAACAGAAATTGTGCTCCGGCGGTGTGGTGACAGCAGGAGGCCCCATTAGCTAAAGTGCTGCTTCAGGTTAAGAACAGTTTCAGGTTAAGAACGGACCTCCGGAACAAATTAAGTACTTAACCTGAGGTACCACTGTATCAGGAGAAATTTGCCAATGAATTCTCGTGAGAACCTTTAAAAATTGTCGTCCCCCCAAAAAAAAACTGATATGGAAATATGTAGAACTGAATGGAAGACTGGAAAAAATGGGAAAGACAGATTCACTTATTCCTATGAGTTTCCTGCCAGATGCTGTTGGACTTTTAAATCCCATCAGCAACTCATTCTTCCTGCTGCTGCGCTACCATGCGCTGCAATAAGACTTGTTCTTGGTTTACCAATTGTGGTTTGCTCAGGGACGTGCCTGGTGTTCATGTTGCAACCTTTTTCTTATCTTTGTATTAACTTTGGAGATGTGAACGTTCTTTCCATCCCTCCACCCCAGGAAAACACAGAAAATCCTCCAAAGTCAATCTGAGAAAGTTTTGGAGCAATGGTCCACCTCTAAAATAATGTATGTATAAGTTTTAATTAAAAGTCCTAGTCCATCTCTCATGATTGTAGAGTTCAGTTTGAACAGATTATGGAAAAAGTTTTGCAATGTGGTTTTTGATGCCAAACACGAAGCCAATCTTTGTTCTCGGGCGAGCTACTGGCCTGGTATTTCCCCTAGAGGGTGCTAGTCATCCACTGGCCACAATCCCTGCAGCTTCTTGAGATGAAGAAAGAGCAGAGGCAGGGGGTCACAGCCAGCTGAACTTGGGTGTTAGATCCACACTGTCAAGGCCAGATTATGGTATTCTGGTGAGCATATTGACAAGCCTTCAATAGTTTTCTAAAAGCAACAACAGGTAACTAGAACAACATTTTTCAAACATCTCAGTATACTTGTACTATGATTCAGTCTTCTGGCTAATGGAAAGGGCTGCAAAGACTCCTATCTCCAGAGTACGATCTGCTCCAACTGTCTCTTGGTTTATCGCTGCAAATGCTGCACTTGCAACTTCTACTGAAAGGATTGTCAATGTGGCACCTACAGGCACAGCAATGCGCCTGAGGTCTTCCCTTGGTACCCATGAGGCCTCTGAGAGCCCTCTCCCTGCCCACTTGGTCATGAGGTGCTGAGAGTGGTTGCCTTTATCTTGAAGCATATAGATCAGAGGAAGGAAGTTGGAAATGTGACAGTCTTTCCTATTTCCCCTTTCAGCTCTATGGGCTTTTCAAGTCTCCGATTACTTTTTATTGGCTATTATTTGGGAAAGCAGAATGTGTGCTCATTTGTGTGTACATGTCTTTCTCTTTCTATGGGAAGGGCTGGTTCAGAGATGGAGGGAGATAAATGACCAGAGGGTGTTGCTCACAGCTCTGGTTCAAAAAACCCAAATTCCTGCTCTACTTTGCAAAGTTCCTCTGGGATGAAAAGATGCTGAAAGAAAGAGCAACAGGTGCATTTAAGCCCTGGAAAGTTAGGCTAGCCATATTTCAAACAGTTTTTTGAGCAGCGGTAGGGGGCAAATGTATTGAGCTTTTTAAAGTTTTGCCCAAAGTTGTTGAGCTAATTTTAAGGAAAATTGCCAAAAACGACACTGCCAACATGGGTTGCCATACATCCAGATTTCTCTGGACATTTTTATGATTTCTGTCCGGACACTGCTCCCAAGTACAGTATTCCGGATATGTCCGGGAAATTCCGGACATACAGCAACCCTAGTAAAGTGCATATCTGGGATGCTGGAAGGCTGGCCCTACCCTTGGGCAAAGTAAGGCGGCTGCCTCAAATGGCAGGTTTTGGGTGGACAACAAAGTGTTAGTTATTCACAGTGCTTTTTGGGGGGGATACTTAAGGGTACATAGCACTAGCACCTTTCCTCTCCAAATGTTAAAAGTGCAGCACTGACTGCAACAACTTCTTGGTGAGGACTGGCACCATTTTGACTCAACAAAAGCAGTGATTTTTAAATTTGATATTGTTGTATTTTTAGTTCCAGAGAGGAGGAGAGATTGTTTTCTGTCTCAGCTGTCAAAATCATTTGCATACCCTATACTTTGGCCACACCCACAGCACACATTTAAAGCACGGTTATAATACTTTAACAGTCATGGCTTCCAACAGTGCAAGGAGTCCAGTAAACTGTAGTTTGCAAAGGATATTGAGAGCCTCTAGTGCAGACTCAGCATCTGAATGGTTTCATCGGGTTCTGAGTCAATGAGGCTATGTGACCCAGTGCAGCACAGTGTGAGGGCTCCCCCTCCCAATGTTCTACTCTGCTTCATGGTTCATTTTTAATTACAATGGTACAGAAAGTTTTCCATGCAGCCTCCCACCCAAGCCCTACCCCAGGCCAGACTTGCTTGGCTTCGGCAAGGCAAATGCATCAAAACATTCTCTAGTCTAGGCCCTATTCACAAGCTGAGTTTAATTGCTCAAATGTTCACTGCTTTATAAACCATGAAGTGCATGCTTTCTCTAATGCAGCTGTATAAGTTGCTTTGAATGGCTATTTTCTTTTTCCTCTTCATACACTATTTACCTAAGCTCGTGTTACAATTCCATGTGCTTTGCGCTGGTGAAGATGCCCAAAACCGGCAAAGGAGGAAGAACCAGCAGAGCTGGGCTTCTATCAATGATGAGCTACTGCTGGTGCTGTACCAGAAGGGACATCATTCTTTTCCTGACCCAGTTACGGCAGTTGTCATGACATTTTACACCTTCCTTTCAGTGCCCATCACTTATGAAGATCCTTTCCAGAAAAAACGACAACAAACAATAAACAGAAATAAATAAATAAATAAATAAATAAATAAATAAATAAATAAATAAATACTACACCACCTGTGTGCAGTGAAATTAAACGAGCCAGCCCCCTCCCCAAAAAAACACTCAGTCTTGTTCGCACTTTGTGTGCTTGTCAGAAGTCAATTACACCACTATTTCCCCCCCCATCCAGCAGCCCAACAGCCCACGGATAAAAACTGTTCTTTAACCTGTTGGTGCGGTTGACTATACTTCTGTATCTCCTGCCCGAAGGGAGGAGATTAAAGAAGTGCTGGCCAGGGTGTGAGTCGTCCCTAATAATTTTCCTCGCTCTCCTGAGGCAGCAGTCTCCCGCGATGTCATCTAGCGAACTCCGGGGACAACCCATGATGTCATGTGCTGTATTCGCCACCCTCTGTAGGGACTTCCTGTCCCTGGCTGTCAAACCAGCTTATCACACTGTAATACAGTATGAAAGGACACTTTCTATTGTGAAGGAGATCATCAATTCTGGTTTGACATTGTTCTTTCGCAAGACCCTATGTTCACATTTAAATATATATTTTATCTCAATGCATGCACTTCCAAATGCGTTTTATCCTAAAGTATGTATTTTTAAAAATACATTTTGGTATGGTGTTTTGGGGGGTTTCTTTTTTTTTGAGAACAGTACCAGAAAAGGAAGAGAAGAGTGAAGTGCAATGGATAATTAAGTTCTGAACCACACATTAGTTGAGGAGGTGCAGATTAGGTCACTTTGCAGAAATAAAATTCCTCAAGCATCCCTAATCATTGGCTGTCAAGTGTTCCAGCTGCTTGCTTGGCCTCCCCTCTTGCCTCAGAAGCCCTCAGAGGGAGCTACTGCCTGGCAACTGCCAAGTTTCAGTGAGGGAAAGCTGCTCAGCCCCCACTCCCTTGCCTCAGGCTGTTGGAACTGCAGCAGCAAGGATCATTCGGTTTGTAACTGAAGGGTTAACCCTGTTAGTGTTAAAGTCAACTAGCCAAGAGGAGGAGGATGCTACTGAGCAAGCAGGCACAGTGGCATGATCTCTAGAGAGGTTACACATGCTATTAAGTTTGGTTGAATGTATCCCTATTATGCAGGGACGCGGGTGGCGCTGTGGGTTAAACCACAGAGCCTAGGACTTGCCGATCAGAAGGTCGGCGGTTTGAATCCCCGCGAGGGGGTGAGCTCCTGTTGCTTGGTCCCTGCTCCTGCCAACCTAGCAGTTCGAAAGCACGTCAAAGTGCAAGTAGATAATAGGTACCGCTCTGGCGGGAAGGTAAATGGCGTTTCCGTGCACTACTCTGGTTCGCCAGAAGCGGCTTTGTCATGCTGGCCACATGACCCAGAAGCTATCTGCGGACAAACGCCAGCTCCCTTGGCCAATAAAGCGAGATGAGCGCCGCAACCCCAGAGTCGGCCACGACTCGACCTAATGGTCAGGGGTCCCTTTACCTTTACCTTTATCCCTATTATGCATGAGGAAAGAAAAAAATCTCTAGGTTCCATTCTGCTCAAATTATATACTGTTTTTGATCAGTTTCCTCAGTAAAGTGTTATCAGGATTTCTTTTCTCTCTGGGCACCGCCTGTGTTATTTAAGTAACTTTGCTAGCACAGAGGCCATCAGAGGGTTCTGCTGTCTACTAGGTGGAGGCTGAAGGGTCACACCAGGGAATGCAGGCAGGAAATGTCAGTGGAGTAATCATGTGGACAGCATGTTTATTTCTCTCGCTGAAACTATGCCCAGTCTGTGTTGCATTGTGCAAATCTTTTGTAAGATGCCTTGAGAGCAGGATATACGTATTTTGAATCAGAGATGGGGAACCTGTGGCTCTCCTGATCTCATTGGACTGCAGCTCACATCTTCTCTGACTATTGGCCATGTGCACGGGAGCTCCTGGAGGCTGGAATCCAACAGGTTCCTTATCCATGGGTGAAGCCAGGGGAGTACAGGGGTGCACAGGTGCCCCCCAAATCAAGTAAAGAAATAGAAATACTAAACTGACCAATTGTGTCGCAGATAACTTGGTTCTGCCCCCTCCAACATAATGCCTGTCCCCCCCTAAAATAAATCCTGGCTATGCCCATGTCCTCATCCTCCCCTTTTTTACATAAAAATCCCAACTATTTGCCTCGAGAATAAGACCAGTTTGATAAGAGCATAACCAGTGTTATTCTTCTAGAAAAAGAGGGGCCAGAACTCACCATGAACGCCTCCCTTGTTCTCTTATAATGGCAGTGGAACCCACCTGAGAAGTGCTGGAACTGAGTTCTAGCAAGTTCCAGCTTAAAAATTGCTCTGAGCATAACCTTGTGTTGCCTGCCCTGGAGCTCAGAGACAGGAAAGGCCTAAAGCTTCTCCATTATACTTTTCTGTTCTCTGCATGCTGAGGCCCATCTCCTGGAACAGCTTAGGAGAAAACAGAACTCAACGGAACCAAATAATAATAATACAGTAATTTTTTATTTATACCCAGCCCTCCCCAGCCAGAGCCGGGCTCAGGGCAGCTAACACCAATAAAATTACAATAAAACATAATGGGGGGGGGGGCAAACAAACAAACAAACAAAAAACCAGTTTAATAAAATACAGGTTAAAATACAATTTAAAATGCAGCCTCATTTTAATAGTAGCCCATAAATCAAAACCATAAGGGAAGGGAAACATAAGGGTCAGACTGAGTCCAAACCAAAGGCCAGGCAGAACAGCTTTCCTGAGGAAAGAGGTCAAGTCCCGCAGGGCCCTAGTCTCTTGTGACAGAGCGTTCCACCAAGCCGGGGCCAGTACTGAAAAGGCCCTGGCCCTAGTTGAGACCAATCTAACCACCTTGCGGCTCGGGACCTCCAAAGTGTTGTTATTTGTGGACCTTAAGGTCCTCCATGGGGCATACCAGGAGAGGCAGTCCCGTAGGTACGAGGGTGACGAAATGTAGACAAAGCAGTCAAACCACCACGAAAGGTGGAAGAACAAATCTTGATGACTGCCTGCCACAAGATATAGCCAGGCTTTTGTCACAAACTCACAGAGGAAAGGCACGGAAGCTGCCTCTCCAAGCATCCGCTACCTGGGGGTGTCAGAGGAAGTTTCACAGCAGCACCTAAGTCCTGACTGGCTCTTGCCCCCGCCACCCCAGGAGTAATTGTGCTTGATGCAGGAACAGGTTCATCAATCAATGGGGAACCAGGCTGAGGCCAGCTCCTCATTGATTCCCAGGGCGCTTTATCTCGACTTATGCTGCACCTCAAATGCAATAATCCATGGCTGCCTGACATTTCAAGGGGAGGAATCGGGTCTAACTGCAGGCAGAAGTGACAGAGCCACCCCAAGGCAGCATCAGAGCAGTGGCCTTTAAGATCCCAGCATTGGCCCAGCCCAGCCTGTAATGAGATCAGCCGGAGAAAGAAAAGGGTTGATGTGGTTGAGACGTCCAGGCTCAGATGGGGCTCTCGCAGCACCGAAATGTCTCAAACTGAGAACATGTGGCTGGCTGGAAGGGGAAACAAAAGGACCCCTGAGGCTAAGCAAAGTTAAATGAACAGATACCCAGGAGGAGGGCATCCCTAGTGTTGCCATCCTGGCTCCTCTGCTATGTCCTTCTGGCATTACCGGGTGAAGACTTTTAAAAAGAAAATTCTCCCAGGCCTTTCAAGAAACTTTGATCTTGGTGTTTCAAAATACTGTTTAAATGAGGTTTGCCTCATTTATCAGTCCCTGTAAGCTGTAAAAAGTGCTCACTGCAATATATATATTAATGTTGCAATTTGTTGTTTTATGATACTGTGTTTTAATAATGTGTCTTAGCATAGGCACATGTAATTGTACTGCAAAAGGGATACGGGTGGCGCTGTGGGTTAAACCACAGAGCCTATGACTTGCCGATCAGAAGGTCAGCGGTTCGAATCCCCGCGACGGGGTGAGCTCCCGTTGCTCGGTCCCTGCTCCTGCCAACCTAGCTCCTGCCAACCTAGCAGGACCCCTGAGGCTAAGCAAAGTTAAATGCGGTTCAAATCCCCACGACGGGGTGAGCTCCCGTTGCTCGGTCCCTGCTCCTGCCAACCTAGCAGTTCGAAAGCACGTCAAAGTGCAAGTAGATAAATAGGTACCGCTCGGACGGGAAGGTAAACAGCGTTTCCGTGCGCTGCTCTGGCTCGCCAGAAGCGGCTTAGTCATGCTGGCCACATGACCTGGAAGCTGTACGCCGGCTCCCTTGGCCAATAAAGCGAGATGAGCGCCGCAATCCCAGAGTCGGCCGCGACTCGACCTAATGGTCAGGGGTCCCTTTACTTTTACCTTTAACTACTGCAAAGGAGAGCCAGATGGACAGAAAACCTGCCAAAGGGCGGACTTCATTTGTTTATGTAAGCAAGGTTATTTATTTATTGTAACGTTTGCATCCCACTTTTTCTCTACAGAGCTCAAGGTAGCACAAACATTTCTCCTCTCTCTCTCTGTTTTATTCTCACAACAACCCTGTGAGGTCCTAGTCCAAAACTCTAACCATTAGGCCATGCTGGCTCTCATTATCATTAGTCTGCAGTTCCACACGAGACTAGAAAAGGTACAAAGCATGGTATTATGTACAAAATCCATTGCCACAAGACTCCCAGCTTTCGATTGTTTTAAGCTAGCCGCTTAGCTGCTGGCCCCTATGGATTGGAAGAGAGGCTTGATAGAATGCAAATCTGCTAAATGCAAAAAGCCCAATGGGCAGCTGACTGTTTTCAGTTGCTCAGGGGAAGGGGTGGAGTTTTGGTGCCTTGTGCTGTTCCTCGTCACTCCCTGTGACTAGCAGAAACAGAATACATTATGCAAAATAAGGAAAAAAAGCATGCAAATATGCAAAATCTGCATTATGCATGCAGGTGGCTGTATCCCTATCCATGGCACAACATTCCGATTTTCTTTCTTATACATAAAGTTGATGCACCACTGTGATCCACAGCATGCATTTAAAGCACATACAATGCACAATTACAGCGCATGACTTCCCACAATTCTCAGCTCCCTTAACAGGCTGCAGTTCCCATAATTCTTTGGGGGAAGTCATGTGCTTTAAATGCATGCAGTAGATTGTGCAGGACTGTGCTATGATCATCAATATTTTCATTAACAGAAAGACTGCCTCACGAGCCTCACTGTGTTATGAACGCTGTGTATTTTTTGAAGAAAGTATCTGTGGCATCCAAAAATGTGTGCCTAACTAGAAGGTGCAGCCAGGCATGAAACAAATCCAGCTATCAATCACACGTTTCCATCCATCCCTCAAGGTTCACCCCATCCAATGACAGTGTCCTGCTGCCTCTTCCTGTCTTCCCATTGGCTATGCTAGATGCAGCCCTCGTGGCTGAAGTACTACCACAATAAGAGAGCAAAGGATAATAGAATTATAGAATTGCAACATTGGAACCCCCTGCAAGGCAGGAATATTTTGCCCAATGCAGGACTCGAACCCACGGCCCTAAGTTTAAGAGCCTCATGATCTGCCAGCTGAGCTATAGCTGCAAGCACCAAGCCAAGAGCCTTGGAAACAGGAAGTCCATGTCAGAAATCTGTTTCCATCAGCAAACCTCTCAGAATCCTTTCTTGAGAAGCCACTTTTGGGAGAGAGATGAATAACAGAAAAGCCACTTTGGGGAAGGGGGCAAACCACATTAAAAGGCAGGTGAAATTTTAGAGTGTGTCAGCCAGAGCAGATGAGGTAAAGGGTGCAGGCTGGAGCATCAGCCTCAGCAAGAAAAGCATCTATGTTCTGTGTATGGTATTTATTTGTTTAAATTAAACGTTTTATTATCTTAGCTGTAATAAGGGCCCCCAAGGTGGATGCACAAAAAGAAAACAGACGGAAAATGCAGCTTAAATTAACAAAACAAAACACTAAAACCCAGAACGAACAAAAAAGGAGATTTTATTCAGGAGAGATTTATTTAAATTAATGGACCTTCATCCTGTTCACTCATTTTAATGAGGAGATGGTGGTTGGTGGGGCTGCACTGATCTCTCGGCTTCCGAACACCTCACATCTCTGCCACTGACTGAGAGGGAAACGGGCAAAGCAGAGGGGATTTTGGCACAGTGCAGCTGCAGTGCTAGAAGTGTCTGATCGGCCGTTACCGGGTGGTGGTGCAACTGTGCTCCCAGGCGAGACACTAAATAGATCCTCAGGGTTAGTTAGTCAAGCATGGATGAATGGGTTGAAAATGAAGAGCAACCTACCTCCTCGGCCCTCGCTGTCTGCTGGCTTCACTTGGATTGGGCGGTTCATCTGTCAAACAAAACACAGGCACCCTTGGTTAGAGTCTAGCCATCCAGTACTCCTCAAATCAGCTTAGCTGGTTAGTCAGAAGCCTAGTGATTTGGAGGAAGCAATCAGAGGGATGCTCAAAATGAAAGGGATGGGAGGTTGCCTGCTCTCGGTGGGGTTACAGTCCCAGTAAAGGAGAAGGCACACAGCTTGTATCTTGAGGCTCAGGTGGTCTCAGTGACACAGAGCGTCTTCCGTCAGCTTGGGCTGGTGGCCCAGCTGCACTCCTCTCTGGGCAAGGGTAGCCTAACAACTGTTGACCATGCTCTAGTAGTCTCTAGGTTAGATTACTGCAATGCATTATACACAGTGCTGCCTCTAAAGAACATTTGGAAACTTCAGATGGTGCAGAATTTGGCAAACAGGTTGTTTACTGGGGCAAGATGGTTTGATGATACAGTGGTACCTCGGGTTACATACGCTTCAGGTTACATACGCTTCAGGTTACACACTCCGCTAACCCAGAAATAGTGCTTCAGGTTAAGAACTTTGCTTCAGGATAAGAACAGAAATCAGGCTCCGGCAGCGCGGCGGCAGCGGGAAGCCCCATTAGCTAAAGTGGTGCTTCAGGTTAAGAACAGTTTCAGGTTAAGAACGGACCTCCGGAACGAATTAAGTACTTAGCCCGAGGTACCACTGTACTACACTGATCTACTGCACTGGCTGCAGATTAGTTTCTGGGCCCCATTCAAAGTGCTGGTTTTCACTTATAAAGCCTTACACGGCTCAGAATCGCAATACCTCAAGGACCATCTCTCCCCAGATGAGCCAGCCTGGACCCTGCGATCACCATCTGAGGCCATTCTTTGTGTGCCTCTTCCACAAGAGGTTTCTCAAGAGTCAATGGAGTGTGCCTCTGGGGGTCAAACCGCTATGTTAGCAGCAATGAAGTGACCTCCCTGGGGCGCAAGCCTGGATAGTGTGTCTGGAGGTCCTGGGCTGTTCAGACAACAAGACCCCCCCCGGCCTTGCTGACGTGGTCCAAAGGAAAGCAGAGCAAACAGTTTGGCGGCAGATGTTGCCAGAAGGAGGAATACAAACAGTCTTAGGAACTTCACTCCAGGTCCTGTATTTTTCGCTCTATAAGACACACTTTCCCCCTCCTAAAAAGTAAGGGGAAATGTGTGTGTGTCTTATGGAGCGAATGCAGGCAGCGCAGCTTTCGCTGAAGCCAGGAGAGCAAGAGGGATTGATTCCTCTTGCTCTCCTGGCTTTGGTTCGCTGGAGAGCCGCTGCGCAGCTTTCCCTCTCTGTGCAGCGCCCCTTCAGCGAAGTGGGAGGAGAAACGGAGCCCCTTCCGTTTCTCCTCCCGCTTTGCTGGAGACACGTTGCGCAGAGAGGGAGAGAACATTTTTTTTCTTGTTCTAGGTGCGCAGAGAGGGAGAGAACATTTTTTCCTTGTTTCTAAAACTAGGTGCGTCTTATGATCGGGTGCGTCTTATAGAGCGAAAAATACGGTATGTGTAGGGTTTACTCTTTTGTTTTTTCTTCTCCTGAAGATACCCCACAATGGAGGATCAGAGTTCTCCTTCTCCTACATGGGCTACCTTCTCAGGTTGATGAACCCCATCCATCCCTCATTTTTCTCTATGGCACTTGCGGTATCTGCCTTCTTGACCGTTGAATGGCCTCATCTGCTCCTTCCGCCAGAGCCTCCCTTTGCATGCACCCAGATATCATTATCACAGCAGCAGCAGCCATAGATGGGAACTACAGAGTTACGTGGAGTGGGGAAAATGGAGTGGTGTATTCGGGGAAAGGGCATGGGTGCCTAGCTGGAATGCTGAACAGCATGACACCACTGCAACATTTTGTTGCAGGCTCCCACTTGTCCATTCTAAGCCGCAGACTAAGGAGACGGGATTGCAGCGAACGAAAAAAAGATGAATGCAGCAGTTACATCGGCAAACGAGGAGTAACAGGAATGCCTGCACGAGTCCCCAGGGCACCACAGCACACCAACAGTATTGCTTCCAAAGTCTTCTCCATCGCTCTGGATTTTCCAAAACGGCTGCAGCCCTCCTTCCTTGCCTCCCAGAGCCACCTGACCACTCTCCTCCTGCCAATCAATCTTGCTAATTGATTTGCGTATTAGGAGAAGTTGTTGATGCCATTTGATGGCTATTAAAGTCGATTAAAGCTCCTTTGCCTCATCAGGATGACAGATGAAAGGATGCTGATGTATCCAATCATTCATCTCCGCACCCCCACCCCTGACTGCCTCGCTGGACACGCGGGGGCACACACAAATATTGCAACTGCATACATCCCCAACTTGCTGAGCTCTCTGCAGGGGAACTTCTGCAGGGAAAAGCTGCAAGTCATCTGGATCGGCCATCCTGAAGATTCAGATGCCATTTGAATCTTCCAGGGGACCAGGAACTCAACCACGTGTATAGCTTCTGTTTGCCTTTGGATTTCCAAGTGAGCGTGCAAAGGTAAATTTGTGATAAGACGGCCGCAGCATCTAGAAACCAGGAACTATTGGCAGTAAAAGGATGTTTGTTCTTCTTCCTTAAGAGGTCCCTATAGCTAAATCAATTCTTCTGTTTGCTTGTTTATGCAATGCAACCATGAGCCATAAATGTGCCTGGGCACAGCCTGGTTTGGTTCTTCCTCTGATTCTAGGTCCACACATACGTCAGATGCAAGAAATTCTCGTCTGTACACAGGGTTAGGCCTTCTCATTTTAGGGGGTGAAGCTTAATTTTTGCAAATTTCTTCTGTGAGGGTGTCTTAAAAATATGTTTTAGGGTGTGAGGAATAAAAGAATTGCTATTGTCTTGTGACTGGACAACATTTAACTTGGTAAGTCTAAGTCTGATGAAGAAATACCTTCTGAAAATGTCAGGTAATGCTAAATAATAATAATAATAATAATAATAATAATAATAATAATAATAATAATAATAATTGCAAGTACTTCGTGATCATTCTTAATTATTTCTATGCAATTTGACACATGTTTTGCTTACTAGGCATAACTAAATAATATTAATTGAACCCAAATATCTTTTGGATTCCCAAGTCATGTTGCAACATTTTGGAACCCCTCATTTTTGGGATGTGAAAGTTGCAAAATTCAACATGCCCACAGTGATCAATAATGGGTAACACAGATCACACCCGCGACATACGTTTAAAGCACTTTCATACCACTTCAAGGGCCATGGCTTCCTCCCAAAGAATCCTGGGAACTGTAGGTTGCTGAGGATGCTGAAAGTTGTTAGGAGACTCTAAACGAACTACACTTCCCAGGATCCTTTGTGTGTGGGGGGGGGGAGCCATGACTCTTAAAGTGATATGGTTTAAATGTTATGGTTAGGATGTGATCCGAGTGACCCTTGCACTACAGAAACGTCTACTATTGACCCCACATGTGGGGACGAGGTTTGTGAATGTGTGAGGTTTGTTTACAGTGCCACCCACCCTATGCTTGGGAAACTTGTGGGGCTTGAGGTCTTTTTTAAAAAAAGGATACAAATAAAATACCAAGAAAGAAAAGGTGAAATCTTGCTATTGTCTCCAGCATTTACAGGATGAATCAAGGCAGGGCAACTTGGAAGGAAGTCTCGCTGTGTTCCTTTTCCAGCTTGTTTAGGATTGCAGCCTTAACACAGCTTTTCTGGCAGGGATTTGAACAGGCTGTGGCAGTGCTAAATTAACATCTCTATTTCTTGCTTTCTTGGTAGCAATATTTGTTAACAGAATATATTATCTGCTGGTAGCAGTGTTCTTTTCTCATATTATTTTTTTTTTAAAAAAACTGTTGAATACTGTTAGACCCTGCCCTGAGGGTCTATGCGCACACACACACACACACACACACCTCTGTTGGGTTGAGCTAATGATCCTTAATGAAATAAACAGATATTTATTTAGGGAGGTCACCTTTTTGGCTCCACTGGCCACAGCACTCTCAGGTTCGGCCCTGAGGACCAAATTTGACAGGTGAGTGGGGGCAATCGTATTATGTCATTATGATATCAAATGACTGGTAGGTGGGGAGATCTCCCCACACTTCCCCTTAAAGCTCAGATGTCGGAGTTTAAAGGGGGACACAGGGAAACTTCCAAAGGGTTTGAGACAGCTCAATTGTGCCTGTATCAGACCCCAAACTGCTTCCCAGGTGCTTAAAGAAGGGGTGGAGAGGCTGCTTCAAATAGCACTTTTGCAAAGCATTTTAAGACAGAATCTACACTCTTGTTGGGAGCAAGGGCACTGTCTTAAAGCTGCAAAGCACTCTTTGAAGCAGCCCCCCTCCTTGTGGTGTTTAGGCTGCTTCAGACAGTGCTTTGCAGCTTTCAGCCAGTGCCTGCACTTCTGTCTGAGCCTATGGAGACTCAGATAAGAGTGCAGAGATGGACTTAAAGCGCTTTGCAAAAGCACCCTTTGAAACAGGCTCCCTGCTCCTTTAAGTGAGTGAATGGACAGCAGTGGAGGTAGAAGAGTCCTCCCCACACACTGCCACCATACATTGCTCCCTTAAAGGGGTGAGGCATCTTCAAAGGGCACCTTTGTTCTGCTTCTCCTCTAAACGGGTGAGCGATAGCAGTGAGTGGCGGGGATAAGGTAGCCCCCCACCCCCTTGCCACCACCTCTTGTTTAAAGGAGAAGGGAACAGGCTTTAATCCTCATACTGGTGACTAGAGAGGAAATCCTGCTGACATCTTTTGATGGGCAGGTGGGCCTGTTTCTTCAGGAAACTCGACTCGTGGGTCAATCTGGACTGTCTGGTGGGCAAATATTGGCTTGTGGGTGGAGGCACCCCACCCCTTATTTAGGGCTATGTAGGGCTCGTTCTCAGGGACGCGGGTGGTGCTGTGGGTTAAACCACAGAGCCTAGGACTTGCCAATCAGAAGGTCGGTGGTTCGAATCCCCACGATGGGATGAGCTCCCGCTGCTTGATCCCTGCTCCTGCCAACCTGGCAGTTCGAAAGCACATCAAAGTGCAAGTTGATAAATAGGTACCGCTCTGGTGGGAAGGTAAACGGCGTTTCCATGTGCTGCTCTGGTTCGCCAGAAGCGGTTTAGTCATGCTGGCCACATGACCTGGAACCTGTACGTCAGCTCCCTCAGCCAATAAAGTGAGATGAACGCTGCAACCCCAGAGTCAGCCACGACTGGACCTAATGGTCAGGGGTTCCTTTACCCTTACCTTTAGGGCTCGTTCTAAACAAGACACATGCATGACCTCTGCCAAAACTGCTATACAAGTGAGGCTGGCAACAAATCGTTGCAGCGTGGAGTTACCCAGTTCATTGTTTCTGCCAGTCAGTTAGCCACACCCTCTTCCAGAGTCCCCTATTGTGCCACTACCCCAGTTTTCTGCCCCCCACCCGCCACAACAGATGCACAACATTTCAGGCCACTGAGCATACTCAGTCTTAATTCGGCTGTTCTGGGACTTTCTCCCCACGCCACTTTGCAGGTTTTTTTGTTTTTGTTTTTTGTAGTTTAGCAAACTTCGGGGTTTCCCAGGCTATGCTGATACCCCTCTCTTGTTTCTCAGTGGCCCCGTTCTGGCTGCAGTTCTGTTGGCCCACCTCACCTGAGCTTGCCATTAGGGGGGTTGATTGTTCCTGAAGGAACAAAGAAGGAGCGAAGCCCAGGATAGCAACTTGCCCCACTCCCCAGTAACTACTGCCTCTTAACACCCTGTGTCCCTGCGCATTGGGATGGTGGGCAAACCGACCAACAGAGGCAGTCGCCGCAAAGTTTGCGGCAAACTTCTCGTCCGCCGGAGACCAATGACAAATATTTCCTTTCAATTACCCCTGGTTCATAAAGCTAATGCTTGTTCCAAGCGACGGGCCGTATCTATCATTTCGCGGCCTGCCTCCTCACTACATTAGTTTTATGGCCCTGTGCCTGCGATGGGCACGTCGGATCCTGCCAGCGATAAGACGAGCAAATTAGTCAAACTGACACCGAGGGGAGTTTTTACGAGGGCGGGCTCCAGCCTGTCTCGTGCCACCGCTGCTCCTCGGCCAGGGAGCATTCAGAGTGCTAAGGTGGCCCCCGCACACTGGGGCGTGTGTGTCCCTGCATCACCCCTCCCTCTGGCCACCGACCGGCACTAGTGTGTTTGTGTGTGGCAAGATTATATGTCAAGCCCTCTCCCCATGTCAGGGAGGGAAAGGACATTTTTACACACCCAGGCAGCATAATGGATGAGCATTTCCTGGGAAGCAGTCGAGAAAGACATGAACTCATCAAGACCCATTATGTAGGGGTCAGGGCATGCAAAACACTGATCTGGAATCGCCATAAGAATGTGGGGTGTGAAAACAACCAACAAAAAGCACACACTTGCCCCCCACCTCGAGATCTGTTAAAGGTGGGGGTGGGACAAGATTTTCAGAGGTGAGGCCACATTGAAAACAGATTCCTAGTTTTTCTCACCGTGAGACCAGAATAATATTAAATGTCCCCCAACTGCTTTGCTGCAAACTTTTTATATATATATATCTGTGCAATATTATCAGGGCAGCCTGCTGAGCCCAAAGGATATTGCCATGTTTTGTACCAAGAGTCAAGTAAACACAAGAGTAATTTATTTAATTTCCCACCTCAATTTCCATTTCTTTCATTCCTTCTGAAAAAAAATTAAAAGCCTAAACCAAACACATACAAACTGTAGACAAATCCTACCCCCCACCACACTATGTTTTGGAAACCTTATAAAAACAACATTTTGGCATCTCAAGCTAGAAAAGGCTCTGGCTTACCAAGCCCAGCTTAGCCCCCTAGTTCTGGCGATCAGTAAGGCCTACCGGCCAGTACAAAACCCACTGCTTCAGGGTGTGCTCTTCCTCATCATGTATCAGTAGCATGCTATTTTCTTGAAAGGGAGGTTGATAGTATCCCTCATGCAATGGCAGTAGGTGGTGCCCAGGGGCGTAGCAGAGGGCCGTAGCCCTGGGCACATTTAGAGGGCGCACAAGCCAGGCGCCCACACACAGGGATCCCTGCCCTGCCTGCCACTGGAATCTCTGGGCCCCAGAGCTTCGCCTTGTCTTGCCGCTGTGCCCCTGTCCCCCTCACTGAATGGCTGAACCAAGGGCTTGCCAAGGGCCATGTTGGATGGCTGGGCTCTCCCTTGCGTGGGTGAGCCAGCTGGCCCATGAACCCTCTGTGTGCCCAGCCCCTGGTCCTGCCTGGTGCATTTACCTACATGCACATGCATGCCCCGGGTGCCAGCAAAGGATGCCATGCCACTGAGCGAAGGAAGCAATGCCCACTGGTGGAGCCAGAACCAATGACAGGCAGAGCCAACTGGATATAGTTTTGCCCCCCTCAATCCTCCTCCCTGCTGAGTTCTGCAAGGGGCAACATTGAGAGGAGGAAGATGGAAGTCATCGCCACCGCTTGGACTGGTTGCAAGTCAGGCAAGCAAGGGATGGCTGAAGGCTGGCTGAGGTTGGTGAGGCAATGTCTCATTCACCCCAATGGACCACCCTCCACCACCCTCATGGCCTCAACCCCTTCCTGTTCTATAACTGGCCAGAGTTGGTGACCCACAGAAAGTTAGGCACAGTGAGATTTTCTTTCCCCTGTCACAGTGCAGGCCTGTCTGTTAGGGTGAGTTGAGAGCTGCCTCATCACCCCCAATGTGCACTCAGCCAACCTCAGCTGGACAGAGGGGTGCAGCACCCTTAGAACTAGTTGGCTGTGCCTGTATGGCGGAAATGACTGGCAGAATCCGAGACCAGGGAGAAGAGTTGGTGGAAGATTGGAGGAAATTTAAAATTTATTTACAGAAACATTGTAAAATTTCTGAATATTGATGACATTGAAATGAAATGAAGGGGTTCTAGCAACAAGGTAAAATGTAAGATTGGATTGATAATAGATGAAAATTGGAAGCTATAATATGTGAGGAAAAATAATTAAGGATAAACTAATAGGATATGAATTTGCTGAACCAATTTTTAAAAGGGATACAAAAAAGGGAGGCGTGAGGAAGTCAGGAAAATAAACAAAAAAAATTCCTTCCAGTAGCACCTTAAAGACCAACTAAGTTAGTTCTTGGTATGAGCTTTCGTGTGCATGCACACTTCTTCAGATAGATTGGTATCTGAAGAAGTGTGCATGCACACGAAAGCTCATACCAATAACTAACCTAGTTGGTCTTTAAGGTGCTACTGGAAGGATTTTTTTTTGTTTTGACTATGGCAGACTAACACGGCTACCTATCTGTATCAGGAAAATAAGTTAATCAAAGATGAGAAATTTAAAAAGAGGGAATTTTTTGTGCTTTTTTTCTTTCTCCTTTTTATGTTAAATGTTTGTATTTTTGTATTTTGTAACTTTGTATTTTTGTGTTTTTCTTGTGTGTATTTTTTTAATTTGTTGCTCTGGAATTTCTTTATTGTTAAAACTTAATAAAATATGATTTAAAAAAAAAGAACTAGTTGGCTGTGCCTGTAATTGTCTCTGGTGCAACTTACTTTTTGGATTCCCTGCTTCCCACTCTGTCAGCCCCAATGGAGACCAGGCAACACCGCCTGTCAGCAAAAGATGTCAAGAGAGGGGGCAGCCCTTCTTGTGGCTCAAGCTATGTGTGTGTGCTTGGGGAAGGGGAGGGCAAAACCCCTACCTGGGATCTCCCCCACCCTCTCCCTGGCACACTTATGCAAGTAGAGCACCATGTGGAGATGTAGCTAATGGTTAATCAGTAATAATTATTTCTCTCCGTGTTTGTTTCTCCAGCTCTTGTGTTCCCAGAGGATATTTTCCAAATCCTGTTGACAGAGATTACATTGGCAGCAAGATATAGTCCCCAGGAGGATGAGGCAGCCCGGCAGCCCTTTAGCAACACAAGACAGCACACTAAAGCACAGGGAGAATTCAGGTCTGCAAGTCAGGATATATCCCACCACTGCTTTATATGGAGAAAAGCAATTGGTCCAGTTAGAGTTAGCTTCTATGTGACTGTACTTATGGCCACAACAAGAGACTCACACCGTTCTCTTTTCCCAACACCATTCGGTCTTTTAAAAGATTTAACATAGATAATGCAAACACTCTACAGGATGAAGATATACTGTACAAAGAAGCTGTGTAATCTTTTTTTTTTAAAAAAAAGGTTGTTTTGGGTACTCTATTTTAGTTTACTATTTACAAGTTTGTTCCTAAGTGTTTTCTCCCAGTGGTTTCAAACTGCCACTAATTCCATACTGCACCTCCCAAAGGGGGAATACATTGCTAAAGTATGAGAAGGATTAAAAAAAAGGTTTAAAAAGATGCAGATTTGCATGAAATTTGCATGGGTTAATTTATGTATATAAATGCAAATTGAGAAAGTAACTGTCGTGTAAGTAGAAATACAATACTTCTCGCCATAACACAGAAGCCCAGGTGACCTGAGTGCCTTCTCAGTCTGCTGTTCAGGGTCCAACTGCTGATGGGGAGCGTCAAGCCCCCTTCTCTCCTCTCAGAGTGTTCCTTCTCTTTAAGCCAACTTTCCCCAATGGTGCCCTCCAGATGCAGCTGAACCACAACTCCCATCATCCCTCTCAGTCAGCTATGAGAGCTGGGCCTGATGGGAGTCAACCCAACACCATCCAAAGTCCCACCACTCAGGGAAGGGTGCTTGAAACCATACTTGGACAGGACAGTCCTTCAAACAGAGGACCTTCCAATAGAAGCCTGAGACACTGGGCGACTCTAAGGGAAATGACATTTCAAAAAATAAAGTTAGGGACTTTTAAGGATTTGTTTCTCTCTTGTGTTCTAGTGGTCCAGTTTGCTTGCTTCCTCCCTCTCACTCTGATGGGCAAAGCCTGCCATTTTTCTTTGCCTGCCTATTTTTGCTTATGCCTCTTGGGGTGTGGAGCCTGGGTGGTGCTCGTGTATTGGACCCTGGATGCTGATATTAGGATTGTTACCGGTGTCAGTAACATAACATATTGATTAACAAGATTAAGTACAGATCCGAGGCACAACTCTACAAAACAGACCCAACTCTGGCCTCCTAAGACAGATGTCATGCTCACGAGTTTGTGGTGGTGGTTGCCGTTGTTCTCTAGAACCCCAAAGTCCACCAACCAGAGCCAGGTGCAAAATAGGACTACTGGATTAGAGAATTCAGCCCAGAATTTTGTGGGGGTGAGCATGCCACCCCTAGAGTAGGGAGGCCAGAGAATTCTGTTGAAAACATAAATGGGAGTGGAAATTGCTGTTTGCTTATTTGTCCCATGTCTGGCACGGAAATCAATCCAGCAGATACGATTGGTATTTGCTGCTGCTGTTGCTTTCAGTTTGCAAATGATATATAATTGATTACATCCCCTCTCCCCAAATGCACTGTGTTTCCTTTGCTTTGAAACCCATGGGGCAGAATAGTGGAACGACCATGTAACTTTTGTAATTTACTTAATTAATTACATAAGTTATGCAATTTCATCACAGCAAACAGCAAGGTATAAAAATAAGGTGCCCAGAACTGACCAGCTAGATAGTAAACTCCCTGCATGTTCCAACAGGGAGAATTCTTTCGACCCTGAATCCCCATTGCCTTGAAGACACAAAAGACAAAGGCCACCTCAACTGGGTTCCTTGGCCATTGTTTGTCGAAGCTGATTGGTTATGCGCTTTTATATCCCCCCCCCCAATCCCAGGACCCACAAAGTATTGAACAATAAATTATAGTACAATAAAGAAAGAAGCATAAAAGTAAAACTATTCTTCCTAAGGTCGGCAAAACACAACCATGGAAAATAAATACACAAAATCAGAGGATAAGCATGCCAACATCTTTTACCACAAAAAGCAGTATGGAAAAACATCAGCTTTACTAGTTGTTGAAAAGCAGAGCAGGTGTCGCCTGCCTAAGAAGCAAATTCCAGAGCCTTGGTGAAGATCCTGTCTTGGTTGATATCCCTATATGTATCTCTTTGTCTTAATCAAAGCGTGTCCCTGCTGTGAACCTGATTTCTATCACAATCACCACCTCCTGTATATCCCACTTCCCCTCCAAAGGACTCATGGTTCTCCCACTATACATTTTGCTCTCACAACAACCCTGTAAGGTAGGTTAGGCAAAGAGATCATGAGTGGCCAAAGGTCCTCCGGTGAGCTTCATGGCTAAGTGGGGATTTGAACCCTCCCAGGTCCTAGTCCAACCATACTGGTTCATTCTAGGTCCCTGATATGATCATTTACTTTGCTGTTCACACACACTGACAGACTCACAGGCTGCAATCCTACACCTACTTTGTCTGTGAACTCAATGGTGCTCACTTCTGATCAGATAAGTTGAGGATTGCACAGAGCCACATATCAAAGACACACGGGACATTTTACACCATTCCCTTCCAAATACATTGCAGCCCACTGCTTGGGTGTTACCACCCACCTCCCCACCACGCCTGCTCCTAGGTAAGGATGAGGAAGACATTTGATTTGGTTCGTATTTAAAGGTGACTCTTCCACAACCACACTTTCCAAAACAATATGCGAACCTAAACACTCCCATCTTTCCAAAATTCACACTTCACTGAATTTTGCAGTGCCAAGAAATGTGTACAAAAATGCATCTACTGGGATAAAATGTGTGTAAGGATGCATGCATGAAATTGCATCGTATCAGGGGAAGTTGTTTTGGGGAAATGTGAAGATTAGACATGCATTTTTGCCTAATATTCACATTAAGAGAAATGTGCATTGCAATCCTGGTGAATTTTCATGAGGACTGAAAAGAAAATCGCAAACAGATGGGGAAATGTGGGGAAATGAAAAACTCTGAAAAACCAAAATGGACAGATCCACCCATCCCTACAGTTCATTGTCCTTCCTTCATTCAGAAGGATGCCTGAAACCCAGCAAAATCCCAGTGAAACCCAGAGAAATCCTGGCCCTACAGAATGTACCAGAAACCAGGGCAGGAGCCCCACAGAACTTCACACAACTGACATCACAATTCTGAAAAGAACCCTATTTTATTAGAACCGAAACCGCTCCCCCAGCAGGTCGCTTGCCCACTGAACAGAAGGCTTCCAATTTTGTCACACAAGAAGAATGCTGCTTGTTGTGTTTGTAGGCACATAACACAGGCACATCGAGGGGATGTCACTTCTTTTGTTGTACACACACCAAGGGGACGTGGCTCTTTTGCTGTTTCATTGTTCCTTCTGCTGAGCCTACCGAGCAATTTCATGCTTTGTCGCCTGCCCTCTCTCCCCCCCTCTCTCTCCCCCCTACACTTTATCCTCCCTCCCCATCCTACAAGGACTACAATTATATCCGTTGCTCGGGCAACAGCCAGTGCTTCCCTGGCGTTGCCATGGAGACGTGCCGTGTGCTTGATAAGGGTAGCCATGGCAACCGGGGAGGCAAGCCACAGATGAACAATTTACTTTGTGAGCTGATTATAATTGCGGGGGTCCTCGGGCGGAGTCGGGGGGTAACGGGGTCCAGGAAGGCGCAGGTGGAGTGGGAAAAGTGTGCCGAGAATTATGGTTCAGATTACGCTGGGTGTCCCTTCAGCTGCACAATGCATAGTCAGCGGCCAATAAACACACAGTGGCAGGGAAATCATAATAATCAGGTAGACCAAGCAAGCTGCCCAGAACAGCAAGCCGTATTGTGCAGGATTTTAGTTGCTGCAAGAGATGGAAAAGGCGTTGCCTTGCCCAGGAGTTGTTTAACAGCCTTTCCACTCCCAATGAAGCTGCTTTATACAGAGAAAGGCCATTGAATTATCCAGCTCAGGATTGTTTTTAACTAATAATTTAGTTTTATTCCTATTTAGCTTAAATCCTGCCACGTCCCCAAAATTCTGATTTTTTTTCTATTACTTTAGGGAGTGAAGTTTTAGGTTCTTCCACTGTTATCACTAGGTCATCTGCATACGCTTTTAACTTGAATTCACTTCCCCCAGTTTTTACACCTGTAATCTCTTTATTTGCTCTGTGTTTTTATGGCACATAAAAAAAAACATAAGACTGGCAGCAACTCTCGAGGTTCTCAGCCCTACCTGGAGGTGCCAGGATTTGAACCTGGGTCCCTATGGATGCAAAGAAAAGGTGCTCCACCCACTGAGCTAGGACCCTTCCGCAAGATTTCGTGAGGCAAGTGGGGGCGTAAATGTACACAAGAAAGACTAAACAAATTAGTGCATGCAGTTCTGCCAACAAAGAAGAATATGCAGTGTGGGGAGGGGAGAATAGGAACCTGGTCAGCTGCTTTCTGGTGTCAACAAGGGACTGCAGAAGTGATGGGGAAAAAACATTAAAGGGCTGCATGTGGCCCACAAAGCCTTTTTTGGCGGCCCTCGGCAACATTCAAGAAAAAAACATCTTAAAGCCTTTTTAAAAAATTGTGTGTCATGCATTGTTAGCAAAAGCACATGCAATCTGTGTATTGGATTTGTTTAATAATTTAATATATTACGTCTCTTGTGTATTTAATTATATATATTTAAATATATTAATTGTGCATGTTAAATGATGTTAAGTACATTCTGAACACTTTAATACAGCATGCGCATTATCTATGTGTAACTCAGGATGGGAGATGGATGGGAAGAGAAAAATCCACGCTTTCCGAAATAATACGCAAACTGAAATAGAGCTGACCTTCAAAATTTTCCAGTGAGTAATGTGTACAAAAAATGTGTATACTAGAGTCAAGTGTGCATGAAAACATATATATCACTGGGAAAAGTATGAAAAATGCATTATATTAGGGAAATTGCTTTGCCAAAAAAATGTGTTTATTAGACAAAATTGCATAAAAGCCTGTGTATATTGGTGCGGAGAATTGCACTTTAAATAAATAAATAAATCTTCAAACTGATGTTGAAATGTGGAGAACTTAATTTAAGATTGAAGAAATGAGAAACTCTGGGAAACCAAAACAGACAGCCTTGCCCATCCTCAGATGCAAAGGTTGCTAGGTTTATCGAGGGTGCAATGCGATTAAGGGCCACTATCTGAACAATCTGGAAGGACAGATTGTGAAGCTGAGGCTCCAGTACTTTGGCCACCTCATGAGAAGAGAAGACTCCCTGGAGAAGACCCTGATGTTGGGAAAGATGGAGGGCACAAGGAGAAGGGGGCGACAGAGGATGAGATGGTTGGATAGTGTTTTCGAGGTTACCAGCATGAGTTTGTCCAAACTGCGGGAGGCAGTGGAGGACAGAGGTGCCTGGCGTTCTCTGGTCCATGGGGTCACGAAGAGTCGGACACGACTAAATGACTAAACAACAACACAACAATCTGAACAATAATCTTGGTCATTTGCCCTTTTTACCCATTGCTGTCTTTTTATTTGTATATATTGCTTGTTTTATGTTGCCATGGCCGTTGGCTAATGCGAATAACACACACACACACACACACACACACACACACACACACACGACCCCAGAAAGTCAAAGATGTACAGAGACTTTCAGGGCAAATTAAAACACAAACAGCAAAGGTTGAATGGCAGGATATTCACCTCATTGCACTGACTTGTACAAGTAAGATGGCTTTTTGTATGTGGATATGGGGCACGGAGCTCCCAGCCTTGAGTGAGTGTCTTGACTGTGGTTGACAGAGCAAGAGCACAGCTGAAAGGGGAGTGGACAGGAAGCCTCACACAATAAGGTGGATGAATGCGTGATACCTTGTAGGCGGAGCCTCCTTTCCAGATGGTGATATCATCTTGGCATCCACTCACAATGAGCCTATCCTTCCATGAATACATACAGTATATGCAAACTGAATCCTAGCCACTGAAGCAGATTCCACTACAGTGGTACCTCGGGTTACAGACGCTTCAGGTTACAGACTCTGCTAACCCAGAAATAGTACCTCGGGTTAAGAACTTTGCTTCAGGATGAGAACAGAAATCGTGCTCTGGCGGCATGACGTCAGTGGGAGGCCCCATTAGCTAAAGTGGTGCTTCAGGTTAAGAACAGTTTCAGGTTAAGAACGGACCTCCGGAACAAATTAAGTTTTTAATGCGAGGTACCACTGTATTACAAACCCTTTCCCAAACTGGCACCTCGCCGGTATCTAATGCGATTCTATGTGTGTTTACTCAGAGATCAATTTGACTGTGGTCAATGGATCCCAAGCTGAGGATGACAACTTTCAGTCAATCTCTGAAAGTGCTGGCAGGGAATCAGTGGCAAAGACATGCCAGGCTAAGAACAGCAACGTAAGGAACGATAGAGAAACATTCCTGGAAACTAAATGGTGTGGGCGTCACAAGTTACCTCTTAGTGTGGCAAATTCACTGTCACATTACGATCTGACCCTCTCAAGTTGGTTGTAGTCTACATACTTATCTTGAAGTCAGCCCAGCTGAAAAGAACGGGGCCTATTTCTGATGCCGTTTGTCTTGCAAGTTATTTTCTTTGAAACGCATCCTTGCATTTGCCATGGCAAAGCAAGATACCAATTTGCCCTGGTGTGGTGAATGCCATCTCATAATACCTTGGATCCCGAATGCCCTGGAACTTGGACGTTTTGGCTCCCGAACTCCGCAAAGCCGGAAGTGATTGTTCCGGTTTGCGAATGTTCTTTTGGAACCCAAACGTCCAAGGGGCTTCCATGGCTTCTGATTGGCTGCAGGAGCTTCCTGCAGCCAAACTGAAGCCGCGATTTGGTTTTTGAACGCTTTGGAAGTCAAACGGACTTCTGGAATGGGTTCCATTTGACTTCCAAGGTTGAAGCAAGTTCTGGTTATTTTTTTTACCACAGCTACCTTGGGAACAAGCCCAAATCCTAGGTATGTACCTGAATGAACCAGGACCAAATATCTTGTGAGATCATGTGGACATCTGGAATGGGGCTTTCATGTAATCCATGTCTCAGAAACACCACAGAAGCAGTGTAAGGAAGGCTTAAAGTTCTCTCTTTGAGGCTCAGGATTACAAAAGGTCTGTGTAGGGAGCTAAAAACTGGAGATTCAATTTCTTAGTGTACTGATCAGATGCCGGAATAGGGAGGCCTGGGGAATTTTAAAAGATACTGGGGAAATTTCAGATAAAGACAAATTTATTTGAAAGGCGAAGCTGTCAGAGAACAACAATTCTTGTTACAAAGACGCTACATTAAACAGCCATGCAAATCTCAATTTTTGTTCTTGTTTTTGTGGGTTGGGGGAACTTGAGATGCTTAATTCCAAAGGAAAAGTGGGTGCAAATTCTGACAAAAATTTCCATAAAACTAGAAATTTGTGTGCTTGTACACCAAATGCTGCCAACTTGGTGCCTTTCAGATGTTTTTGGTCTTCAACTGCCGTTAGCTGGGAGTTGTAGTACGAAACACCTGGAGGGCACCGGGTTGGCAAAGGGTGTCTTGCACCAACGTAACATTGATCCACTGAAAAATGTCACCTGATTTTGTGTGGGTTAAGAAAGATTCCTGGTTGGGTAGGGCAAGGAAACAGGCTTTTGTTTTTTAAGAAAAGAAAGCAAGTGACAGCAACTCCTGAAAGCACATTTAAAGCTCTCTACAACCCTCAATGCAGAAATATGCTTCTATTTAGCATTTATTTTGTTGCACGCCCTAGTTTGCATATTGTTTCGGAACATGTGACTTGGATAGGGTAATGGAGAAAAGTAATCAGCCTTCTACAATAGCTTCTTCCTCTTTCTTGCTTTGGGGCCCCCTCTCCTTTACTGCACAGGTTTCCTTCTGGGAAATGTTCAGAGTGGGTAAGACATGTAGCGATTCTTCTGCTTCCTGCTTGGGTGGCCAAAGATATCTGCGTTTGCATGTCGGGAGTGAAATCTCAGATGACAGCCCAGTCATCAGCATGCGCTACATCAAGAATCCTCGCAGCTGATGAAGCAGCGAGGAAACAAACAGTGGTGGTTGTGGGTCTCTCCCCTCCTTCTTCCCTGAAACGGGGAGGGAGGGGAGCAGGTGAGGCCCACTGCTGCTGAGCTGCCAATCACCTTTATGAGCGAAATGGCCTTTGATGGAATCTGTCTCTCTGCTATATGCTTAATGTAATAAAACTCCAGTGAGTATGATTTAGAATAACATTTACTGAACAGGCCAATGTCATTTTGATGTGTCTCTCTCTGCTTTGCTCGCTGGTTATTAAACTCTATTGATTCTCTGGGACTGTCTGATGTTTATAAATGTCAAGCCTGCCTTGTGTAAGCTGAACTTTGGGGGCTGACTAACCTCTGAGAGAGGCGGAAATGAGGCAGGAGAGGCAGCTGCTGGTACATCTGGGGGATACATGCTAGATTCTCCCTGCACCCCCATTTCATGCTATTGTGGTCCCCAGACCACCACCATCCACAATTGATCTCTATATATGCATGCACTGCGGATGGGAGAATGTGTTGGCTTAGGTTTTCTTTCAGTTTTGTATTTACCCAGTCTTATGTTCTGATCGCCACATCTGCTTGCAATTTTCTTAAAAATAAAAATAACTCCTCACGAATATTCACCAGCATGTTAGCATTAATTTCTCTTAATATACATGTTTGCATTGGACGCGGGTGGCGCTGTGGGTTAAACCACAGAGCCTAGGACATGCGGTTCAGAAGGTCGGCAGTTTGAATGACCCGGAAGCTGTACACCGGCTCCCTCGGCTAACAAAGCAAGATGAGCGCCACAACCCCAGAGTCGGCCACGACTGGACCTAATGGCCAGGGGTCTCTTTACCTTTACCTATACAGGTTTGCATGTACTTTTTGCCTAAGATACACATTTTTGCAAAGCAATTCCCCCTAATAAAAAAGCACTTGGGAATGTTATTTTCACTAACATATGTGTTTTTGTACACACTGTTTGGCTGAAGAACCACACTGCAAAACTCAGAGGTGTGCAAATTTCAAAGGACGGTTGTGCTTCAGTTCTTATTTTTGAAAGTGTGGATTAATCAGGGTAACCTTTTAACAAGAACCAAAGCTGAGTAAATTCTCTCTCATTCCTTCTCCATGGATCCTGCTCTTTACTTAGCATAAGAACATAAGAAGGGCCTTCTGTACCAGGCCAAGGACCCCTCTAGAATCATAGAGTTGGAAGGGACCCAGAGGATCATCTAGTCCAACCCCCTGCATTGCAGGATCCTGTCCTCACAGTGGCCAACCAGATGCCAGGCAGAACCCTTAAGCAGGACCCCGGCACAAAACAGCCAATCTCCTCCACCCTTGTTCTTTCCATTTAGATTGAGTCTTAAACGAATAGGAACAAACTTGCTGCAAAACTCGAGATCAGCAGGTTTTTTTTAGTTGCCACACACTTCTTGTTTTCTGGAATTCCCGGAACTGATTAACACAGCTCTCTCTCTGAAATGTGCTACCTTACAGGGTGGCTGTGAAGCTAAGCTGTGCCGAACCCTGTGTGCACCACCGCTCTCAGCCACTTGATGGAATGACAGGTTTTTTAAAATGATGGTGATGATGCAACGTCTCAAGGGATTGTGGATGTAGTTGCACAGCAAACTATGTTGTGCCCACTTCCACCCTTGCTCTCTCTCTTCCCAGCTCTTCCTCTGCTGGGTCTCCCTTCCGCTTTTTCTTTTCGCCACATCCCATTCAAGCTTGCCCATGTTTCCCTCCTTCGTTCTTGCAGCGCCCGTAGCAAAGTAGCCAGACATCTCTCTCCTTGCACCACCCTCTGAATACAAATGGACCGGCTGCTTGTTACCGACAGGGCGCCAGCTGCCAATTCCTCCATCTCTCTGTCGCTCTCTTTCTCTCTCCCCAACCTCACACGCACAATCACAGAAATGGCTGTTGCAGGCTCCCCAAATACACCCTGCTTCCCCACCTTTCAACATTTCAAAGAGGCAAACTGGGGCACAAGCATTCAATGCTCCTATTTCCATACCAGGGGACTCTTCAGAGACTCTCACTCCACGGTTACACACCAGGCTGTATGCTGTATTCTTTGCTTTGGGAATCGGTGGTAAGTCAGGTTCAATCCCCTCCATCTCCTGCTAGGGCTGGGAGAGACCCTTGCCTCAATCCTGCAGGGCCACTGCCAGTCAGTGTAGACAATATTGAACTAGATGGACCAATGATCTGGCCGAGTAGACGGGCTGAGAGAGCAGTGATTAGCACAGAAGGCCCACAGACACAAGGATCCCTCCTCCCACAAGTTGCAACGTTACTCAACACTATCAGAAACCCTTGCCAATTTACTGGCAATCACCCAGTGATCTGCAGGTAGTCTCAGTCTTCCCCGAGAGCATGTTAGAGTAACCCAGCTTGGAAGTTGCAAAGTTCTTTTTTTAATGATTTTCAGTTTTATACATTTTTACAATCATTTTAACATTTCAAAACTCAACTTCCTTCCCCCTCTTTCTGTGGTTTCTTAAATTTATTTTTTAATATTTTCCAAATTAACTTAATTTACTCATTTATTCATCTTCTTTAAATAGTGACTCTTATAAAATTGCAGGTTATTGCAATAATCCTGCCAAAGTTCTTATCTCTTTACAGTTTATTTGTAAATATTCCATAAACCATTTCCTTTCTTTTATAAAAAGGCTTGTTATCTTGGTTTCTTATTTTTTCGGCAAGTTTCACCATTCCTGAAAATTCCATACAAGAATGGAAGTTGCAAAGTTCTTGAAACAAATTCAGACTTGGAAGGATGCCCTGGAGAAACGCTGCCAGTCTGTGCTTGCTGTGGCTGATGTGAGTTGTAGTTCAACAACATCTGGAGGGCCCAAGGTTCACCACACTCCTCTGGTGTAGATAATTCTGAGCCATGGGAAATGCCATGCATGGCTCAGTGATAGAACATCAGCCTTGTGTGCAAAAAGCCACAGGTTCAATCCCCACCATCACTGGCTAGGGCTGGAAGAAACCCTTGCCTGAAACCCTGCAGAGCTGCTGCCAATCAGTGTGGGCACCACTGAGCTAGATGGACCAAAGGTGTGACTCAGTGTGTGACAGCTTCCTATATTCATACCCTGTGCAAAATCAGCTGCCGCTTGCAGCAGATTCTAGCTCTGGCATGGGCAAAGATTGTCCAATGGCATGAGAAATGTTTGGTGCAATCCTGTGCTTGTTTACTTAAAAGTCCCATCACATTCAGTAGGGCTTGCCTATTGCATCTGAAGGCTCAAATCCCATGCACACTGAAGACACAGGGATTTGCTTCCAAGTAAACAAGCACAGGATTACATTGCACAAGGCACTGCCTGCTTGCAGGCCAGCCTCTCACCTGCTCACAGCATGGCCACTGGCCCAGGTCTCAGCAAGAGGAGAGCAAGAAGGTTATTCTCTGAAGGCCAGGCCTGTAGTCTGGAGGCTGTTCTCTCCACTGCAGCACTGGAAGCTGCAAGTTTGAGTCATACCTATATGCATTCCCTTCCCGCCCCCCCCCCCAGCCTGCACCAGGGTCCTGCGTGAGGAGTTGCAACCAGCTTTTTCTTACGGCCAGTCTGGTCGGCAGATGGATTTCATCCATTCACAATTGTCACGCAGCTTTAGTGCCAGCAAATGGACAATCTGTAATGCGGAAACTGGACTTTTCCTTCCACCAAAAAAAAGTGTATACACTTAACATATGCAGATGAATGACTGCCTTTTGCTTTATTTCTCTTTGAGAAAGAACAAGTTGTATGTATAATCCATATACAGAGCGGCTACATCAAAAAGGGTGGGGAGCCCCCCTAAGCAGTGGCGTAGCATGGGGGTGCAGGGGGGGCCGGCCGCACCGGGCGCAACATCTAGGGGTTAGGGTTAGGGGGCACAAATCCACAGGTTAGGGAGCGCAAATTACTTGTCTTGCCCCGGGTGCTGACAACCCACGCTACGCCACTGCCCCTAAGTGCTTAATATGAGAAGAGCTGTCACTTTGCAAAGCAGGCACCATTGGCTTGTACCTTCTCTCTCTTGGGATCCTTCTTTTCCCAAAAGGATTTGCCCTTCACTGACCGAACAAGTAAAGAGCAACCTTCCCTGCTCACAGCTCACCCGGGCCAATTTCTGGGTGCCTGGGGACAAAGTCTATCAGGCAAGGTGTGAGGCTTGTGGCAGAGACTGAAGACACCACTCTTGCAGAAGACCAACACTGCCTTATGAGACCTGTCTAGATGCGGACCTGTCTCTGGATGCGGTCTTCCCGTGGGAAGAACAGCGTGCATTTAGGATTAGGATTAGGATTAGGCTCACTTTTCATGACGCGGTTCCGTCAGGCACACTTCCACAATGCATTCTGATTGCAGAATTGCTTTTCACTTGGCACAGAATCCGAACACAAAAGCAGAGGGTGTTCTAGCAGAAACAAAGCCCAATCCCCACCCCCGATTTCATACCTGTCTCTTGAAGGCAGGTTTTATTCCTGTAAAAGGCTTAGTAACAGAATTAGATCCCTGATGGATCCGACCAAAAGCCCAACTCATCCGAATTCTGTTTCTACAGTGGCCAAGCAGATGTTTCTGGGAAGTCCATAACAACTGGTTTTAAAAGACATGCTGCCTCAAAGCCTAGGGATAGTGATTGTGAAAAGATGGCTGCTGCATTTACATTTGTTTGTTTCTTGTTTTAACCACCCTTGCTTGATATTTCAGCGCATCGGCTCCCATGGGGGAGCCTTTGCACAACCTTGTCTGGTACCCCTGTTGCACCCTGTTCTGGAGAAGTCAACACTGACCGCTATCACTCATGCCTTGATTGCATTCAGTTTAGACTACTGGCATGCACACTCCATGAACCCGTATGGCGAGAGGACCAGGATGCACCAAAGCATTTCTTCACACAGCACATGGTTAAACAATGTAAACCTCTGTGGCAAGATGTGGGAACAGCCACCAACTTCGATGGCTTTAAAAGGGGAGTAGACAAATGTGGAACAAAGCTATCAATGGCTACTAGTTCCTTTATTTATTTCGCCTAGAAAACCGCTTAATCAAAAATTCCTTAAGTGGTGCACATAGAACCCTATAAATTATCAATAAGATACAGATAAAAGCAGCAAAAATTTAAGACAGGCATACATAACTAAATTATACATCTGGATAGCCTTGCTAAAATAGAAATGGTCTGGATAGGCTTGCTGCATATGAAACAAGCAGCGATGGCTGCCTGCCACTTCTAAGCCTTCAGTTCTCTATGGGGCAATCTTTGAAAAGTGTTTAAAAACTTTAGCTGATGCAGAATGCTGCAGCCAGACTGCTTTCAGGGGCCTAATGTAAGGATGATGTTGCTTTCTTGTCTGAGCTACATGGATTCCTGATTTGTTCCTGGGCATGGTTCAAGGCATCAATTATGATAGCCATATTAATTGGACTAAGGAATCTTCCCTCAACATGGAGCCCTCTAGATGTTCTGGAGTACACCTCCCATTAGTCCCAGCCAGCATAGGAAATTTTCATTGTTGGTGGGAGTTGTAGTTCAAAACAACTGGAGGGCGCAGGACTGGAGAAGTCTGGAACCGGGATCTGCCTTCCCCCATATAAACTTCCCCACTTGCTGGGACCTCTGGCAAAGGCCTTTCTTTGTGTCCCTCCACCATCATGAAAATGATTGGTGGTGACACAGAACAGGGCTTTTCTGGTGGTGGCTTCTAGGCATCCCTTCTTCCCAGCTTCATATTACTTCCACAGTACAAGCTTCAAGGCAATGTGTAAAGATGGTTTTATTTTTGCAAAGGCATTTGGTTTTGATTGACACATTTTATGGTCTGGCACTCTCTCTTATTTTTATAATTAGAGGCTGTTTGCAGCTGCTTGTTATGTTTATTTAATTGTTTTATTTTTGCAATTTTGGAAAATGCAATATGCCAAAGGCATTTCAGCTTATTGCAGAGGCACTAGAAAAGTCTGTTTCTAAGAAGGCTAAATATTAAAAGCATATTTAGGCTGCAATTCTATGCCCACTTACCTGGGAGTAAGCCTCATGGAACTGAACGGATCTACTTCTGATGAGAAATGTGGAAGAAAGAAGCAACTGACTTTGTGGGGCTGGGATACAGCCTACTAAACAACGGTTAAGGGTAATCTCTGCTGCTTCACCAACTTGTTGCCTCTGGCCTTACAAGGTAATGAACAATGATCTCACCTGCCAGAGACCCAAGGTACTTAATTGGCACTCAGGTGGATGAGGGGATGACAAGGCTTTCAAGGTTTACCATTGTTTGTGGCATATTAGCAGAGTGACGTGGGTGGCGCTGTGGGTTAAACCACAGAGCCTAGGGCTTGGCGATCATAAGGTCTGTGGTTTGAATCCCTGTGACGCGGTGCTCGGTCCCTGCTCCTGCCAACCTAGCAGTTTGAAAGCACATCAAAGTGCAAGTAGATAAATAGGTACTACTCTAGCAGGAAGGTAAATAGCATTTCCATGTGCTGCTCTGGTTCGGCCAGAAGCGGCTTAGTCATGCTGGCCACATGACCGGGAAGCTGTACGCCGGCTCCCTTGGCCAACAAAGCGAGATGAGCGCCGCAACCCCAGAGTCGTCCGCAACTGGACCTAATGGTCAGGGGTCCCTTTACCTTTTTTAGCAGAGGAGAAGCCAGAGCATGAGCCTGGCTTACTATTCAATGAGTGCTGTTGTTGGTGTGCGGGTGTGCATAAAATGGATCTGCACGGCTGTCTGCATTTCTGCGCTATCCTTGGGAACTCAGTTAAGGGCAATGGCTTCATGATGAGCTTCTGCACTTCCAAATTCACCTCTAAACCACTGGATAAGCGTGCTGCCAAACCCCAGAGTTAAAGCCCTGGCAACCCTATTTTAGTTTGGACACCTCTCGCTCTCGCTTTCGCTCTCACACTGATACGACTGGAATTGTTGGACACTGGCATCTCCACAATACTTCACTGGCTATCAGGTGACTCAGTTGCAAAAGGCTGAGAACCAGCGCACAGAACAGGAGGTGGCAAATCCTGTGCCACCACAGCACACAGCATGTTTGATCTCCATAAACTCCCAGTGACAGACAGCTGTGCAGCGCTGTTTTTAATTGTAAAAAATATCTGGCTGTTTTTATTGCTGTTTTCTTGCAGATAGGCTACTTTTTATCACGGTCCTGTCTTCAAGGAAAGTATCTCACTGTATATGCTAGCAGTGAGGCAAAATGGCATTCATAGCTGTATTCAGAAGCCGTACAGGTGAGAAAGGAATATTTCCAGTATTTTTAGGAGGTGGGGTGAATTTTGAAGCTAGGGGAACTGTGGAATGAACAGCATCCCTCTGGTTCATTGCCACTGTCTTTAACATGCCCAGAGTAACCCCCTTGCTTCAGAGCATTACTCTGGGAAGAATTCTTGGGAGAAATTTTCAACCTCCAGCATGGGCTGTCATCCCCCCACTCAGAATACCCCTAAGAATGATGCTACATTGTGATATAGCAAAATTCCAGGTGAATTGTGGGAATATCACAGTTGGTGGCTGGCAGAGCAAAGAGCCACAGGAACAGCAGTGATGTTCAGCCTCCCACTCTCAAAAGACACCCCAACCACACCTGAAATATGACTGTGGGGTGGCAGTTACACCAATTTCTAAATTCAAGCAGAACTTCTAAGATACCATTTATATGTCCAAAACTGTCCATGGACTCCCTTTGAATGTGTGCAGAAGCTGAGCTGAGCTTTGCTCTCTAAACACAATGCTGTTCAACTCTTGTTCCAATATTTTCAAATATTTTCTCATTGTCTCAGTCTTTGGCATTTTCCTCCCTTTTGGAAAATGGGTAAGAGACTTGTGTTGTGAATAGGGATGGGGAGAAATTCAATCTTGTTTACATCTTAATGTTTGCACTTCTCAAACCTCTATGCAAACCGAAACCCAATTATCCATTGAAAATCAGGGTTCTCTGAATTTTGCAATGCAGTTCTTCAATAAAATGTTGTGTACAGAAATGCATATATCTTGGGGAAGTTGTATATAAAAATGCATGCATTTAGTAAACTAAAACATTTGAGGAAATGTGCAAAAATGTGTATATTAGTCAAAATTGCATTCAACAGTTGTTCATGAGGATGAATTTTAATGAGCATCTGGTGAGCGGCTTGAGAATTGATGCAGAAATGTGGAGAGCTGAATTTAAGATGGGAAATATGAGAAGCTGAAAATGACAATGTCATCCATCCCTAGGTTTGAACGTGCTTACCAAATGGCATCCTGTGTTAAATGAATGTCAGAGATTGCAGCAGGTTAACAGTAACTCTTATTGTCTGAAAGCAATTAGCGAATACACTAAGACTTGTGCTCTAGTCATAGCTCTAGTTTCACTTTCTATGCCACACCACATAAGGCACTGCCTGTCTATGCTGGATCACATTTCATAACACTAAGTGTAGCGACTGGGCTTTTGCTGGACCCTCTTTTTTGCTGGGCTCTTTTCCCCAGCATGTACTGTACATCTAGGTGCCTGTTTATGTATTTGGCTGGGTGGGTTGGTTTTCTGCTTGGAAATGGGGCTCCCAGTTTGACTACTGCCATTTCTACCTCTCCTGGGACTTTTTGCAAAGCTGTCTCTAGAAGCTCCTTGGGCCTGGAATTTGACCAGTTCTGAGTCCTATGTCCTGCTTCTGGGTGGAAAAACGACAAGTATATCCAACGAAAACAGGGGAACACTGGAGCTGTGGATTTTTTGTTTGTTTGATGCTGTCATGTTTTAAAATAGGAGAGGGCACCTTCTATATTCTGAGCGAGGCGGGAAGTATTATTTTTACAAACAGGCAATCAAGCAAATGAACATCTGACAATTTTACTATCCTGATGTTCCTCAGACAGCCTTCATAACCAGGGCTAGCCCAAGACATTTTGCTGCCTAAGGCAGAGCAATGAAAGTCACCCCCACTGAGCTGAAGGTATCTGAGGTTAGTCACATTATTATGGCATCTGTGGTGGAACATCCCACAAATGCACCGACCCTTTCCAAGTAGTAAAAAAAAACCCCAATAATAAAACCTTAATTAACTAATCATCTGCTGTCCTTTTGGGACACATAAAACCAGCTGCCTGAGGCAACTGCTTCCCTTTGCCTAACAGTTGGACCAGCCCTGTTTGTAAATCGTTTGTACTGGCTATGTGTACCCACGAGAAAATGGGAAACATAAACATTTGCACAAGGATGTGAGCATTCTTGAATTTAGAGAAGTCTGATTTTGTTGTATATTTGAAAGGGCTTTCGCTGCTTTACAGCAGGGGTAGGCAACCTAAGACCGGATGTGGCCCAATCACCTTCTCAATCCGGCCCATGGACGGTCTGGGAATCAGCATGTTTTTACATGAGTAGAATGTGTCCTTTTATTTAAAATGCATCTCTGGGTTATTTGTGGGGCCTGCCTGGTGTTTTTACATGAGCAGAACATGTGTTTTTATTTAAAATGCATCTCTGGGTTATTTGTGATGCATAGGAATTCGTTCATTCCCCCCCCCAAAGAAATATATAGTCCGGCCCCCCACAAGGTCTGAGGGACGGTGGACTGGCCCACGGCTGAAAAAGGTTGCTGACCCCTGCTTTAGAATGCTAATCTCATGTATTTGTAACACACACACTCCAACTTACAAATCTGTTAGAACAAAAAGTTACGTTGAATGTGTGGGATATGAATTAGAGGTTGTTTCCAACTAACATGTTCCACCAGGATAAGGATTTCTGTTAAATAACTGGACTTGTGCCCCTGTCTATGCCTTCTTCAAATGTACACCTGCTCTGAAGGGTTAGAGGTGAACCCTGAACAGATTTAAGGGGCTCGTGAGGGGAGGGGGGAAGTTCTGTTGCACAAGGATAAATCCTTGTACTGACTAAACAAGCTATTTGGAAACCACCCTGCTTAAATAAATAAATCAAATGGTAGTGAAGATTGCTCAGATCTTGGTTTGTTTGGTTTGTTTGGTAGTATACCAGCTAATATATCAGTGGTAGTATACCGACAAAAACAGAGTGGCTTGCCAAATTATTGGAGTATTACAATATATCCAAAACAATGGGAGAATTTGGAAGGATCTCAAAAGAGAAGATAGACAAGGACTGGAAGGTGTTTAAAGGATACTTGCAAAATTAAATTGAAAAATCAGAACTCCTATTAGAATAAACAAGTTCCGTTATAAATACTGAAATACTAAATAAGATGGATAACAATGTGTAACAGAAAAAGAAGCAGAAAATTGGTTTAAAAGTATGTGAAAGAAAGTAATAGAAGTGGAAAGAAATTGCAATTGTGTAGATTGGAAGTTTATCACAAGGGTGGGGTGAGGTGGTGGGAAAATGAAGTATTTATGGGACTGAGTGTGGGTATGTATGAATATTTTTAAGGATTGTATGAAATGTATGTTTGTATATTCGTAACATGTATGTATTAATGTTGAATTATTTTAATAATAAAATTTTATTTTATTTTATTTAAAAAAAGATTGCTCAGGTCTGAATGGTCCATCATCTTGACCATTTATCTGAGACTGTGGGGACAGCTAACTTCTCAGGCTTTGGTGGCTGAGGACTTTCTTCTTCACACCCACCCACTGCCAAACTGCCCTACCACCCGCTCCAGAAAAACATTACGTTCTCTGAGCGTGAAGCTACCCTCACTAAGACCTCGGGTTAAGAGGGGTGGCACTGTGAGAGAGTCACTTTCTAGCAACCTGCTGCCTTTCATTCCCTGCAGCAGCTTGACCACTAATCAAGGGGCCAACAGACCATTCACCAATCAACTGAAGCATGATGAGCCCTAAGATCAGCCACAAGAAAGAAGAGAAGAGAAGAGAAGAGAAGAGAAGAGAAGAGAAGAGAAGAAGAAACAGAAAAGGGGGAAAGAAAAAAAGACCCAAGAAACAAATTTTGGAAATTGTGTCTAGAAAGTCTAATATTCTAAATAAAATGTAATTACCTTTTTATTTCATCCTTGGAGAAGTTTAGGAGAGTCACCTGATTAATTTGATGGCTGAGTGGAGTTTTAAACCTAGATCTTACTCTTGGCACTGTGTTGCACTGGCTCTCATAGCCTGTATGAAATGGCATTCCCTCTTTCTCTGCTGTTTAAGGCTAGATGTTGGTCCTCATGGAACCAAAACAGCACACAAGTGGGAAGTTTCAACAGGCTTGGGGAAATCCTAAGGTTTGCAGGAGGCACAGAAACAAATATTTAGAAAGAAAAACACGAGAGGTGGAACAAACACCCCTCAAAAACTAGTCCCATGAGGACTGAGCATGCTCAGTGGCCATGAAATACTGACTAGGGTATGGCTGGCTTCTAAAGTGAAGAGGAGCACTCTGGGCTACAAGATTTTGTTGCTTGTCTCACTTGTTCAACTTCTGAGGAAGTACTGCATCTTTTTATTTCTTGCTATTCCTTCCTACAGTCCCACCAAATCCCATGTGAGTTCCGAGTGACCTGCGACATGTAACACAGTCTGTTCTGCTGTGTTCACATGTAGAAGCTCAAGGGGGACGAAACCAACAAATTCAACACACACCATTTAAAGATGATGACCGAACATAACTGCCATGCCTTGCTTTAGATTAGCTATATCTGGGGAGGCTTAGTCATTTTTGCCTGATTTCAGGAGCTCAATGTGCCGATGTGTAGAGAATCCGAGGCCTAACAGTGATCTTCTCGTCTAGTCTTAAAGCAAAGCTGTTGGCAAATACTGCTACATCCAATTCCATCTTTAAAAAACCAACACATTTCTTTTAAGGTGCCATTTAACCTCCAGGGGGCTGTAGCCACATTTCAGCGACTAGCTGGCTGCCCGATCTCCCCCCTTCAAGGGTTCTGAATTCCTTGCGCTGAGGACATAATCATATTCAGCAGGTCCATGGTCAAACACTTTGGCCATCTGCAAACAACCTCAAGAGGGGAGCAATCTGTCAGGAACATTGGTGACTCAAAGGAGGCTTTCTCGCTGCTTGCAATCCTCCTCCGGTGCTACCAAGAGGTCCCTGTACTCTTGATGGTCATATTGGCACATAGCTGAGCAACTTTAAGAACTTCTGCTTGGCTTCTTTGCCACTTTACTGCTCCCTCTCCTGGCAACTCAGCTTTCCACCTTGCTCAAGTCCACGAGTAGCCAATCTAGCTCCCTCCAGATGTTGATGTACTACAATTCCCATCTTCCCTAACCATTGCTTATGCTACTTGGGACTGATGAGAGTTTTCATTGGGCAATATCTGGAGGGAGCTTTGCTGGATACTTCTATGTATTCCAACTCCTGTTATCTCCCCCCCCCCATTTCCCCCACCTCTCTCTCTCAGACACACACACACAGCTCCTTCACTGATATGAGATGAAGGATTAGGCATTTTCTCATATGGTTTTAAAGGGTGATTAGACAAATTCACGAAGAATCCATCTATCCATTGTTACTGGTCATGATAGCTCTATGGAACCTCCAGAATCAGATACGCTAGGCCACTGAAGATCAGCTGCTGGGGACAAAGTTACTGATATCAAGCCTTGCTTCTAGGTTTCAGAGATCCACCTGGTTGGTCACAGTGGGGAACTGGATGCTAAACTAAATGGCCTTGTGCCCATTTTGCAGGGTGGCAGTCAAGCCAGCCCAAAGAGTCAATGTTGCCCTAGAACAAGATGAGGAAATCTCTGGCCCCTGGTATCGCTAGACTCCAGCTTCCATGGGCCTCAGCCATCATGGTCAATGGTTCAAGGATTGTGGAAGTTGTGGTCCAGCAACATCTATATTAGCATATGTGAGGCTCTAACCAGGAATCTCACTGGCCATGGGTAGAATTCAGTGGATATACCGTATTTGGGATTGTATAGTATCAAAATGTCAGAGCCAAGACTTGGAAAAGAATAAGAAAGCCTATCCTTGGCCTTTTTGAAGGCAGGAAAGAAGAGGCCAAGCAAGTATAAATTCCATTGTGATGGCCATCAGTCCAAGGGAACAAGGAGAAATTCCTCCCTGCTGTACTCAAGACTCCAAGAAACAGCAAAAGGCACATCTGTCTGATGCTGCTTAGCATTCCATGCAGCAGGAATGGGCAGGAGGGTTCTCAGGTCTCTGCTGCCCCAGACAACCTGAGGATCTTGGGGCAGGGACTCATGCCATGAGATAACCAGGACGATCTGATATCTTGGTTGGGCCAAGAGATATCGCCCAGCATTAATGGGGTGGAACTAGAAGGATGGACGTACAGGATAAAAGGGGTGAAAGCAGAAAAAAGGAGAAGGTTGTTTTTTTAAAAAAAAATCAGATGACCACCCCCATTTTCCCTCTGCAATTTGTATGTAAATTTGAGGAAATTGGAGGGACCCTTTTACTCAACATTTTCTCTTTCTTCCCTTCTAAAATCCCTTTATTGCTGCTACTATTTAAAAATTTGGAGGCAGAAACCTTGCTATTAGTTATCCATAGATCTCCTGGCTGTGAATGTCTGGCACCTGTGAAGGTATGGGCTACTCATGAATATCTAGTAACTTGATGCTCCTCATGAATGGCTTGTCATTCTTGATGTTAACTCTGCATCCTTCTGCTACCCATGAATATTATGGCCCTGTCCATCCAAATACTGGCTGTGCTTCTCATTCTCCAGCTCCTGGTTATTCCGTGTTCTGATGAAACAGATGCCCTTTGGCTTACCACCATGCATGGGTTCTCTTACACCTGCCAGCCACATTGCACCGCCCTCTGAATGGCCATGCGCATTCAGCTGCTGCCCAATGGATGCCTGCCATTAGCTCAGGGCACTCTCTTGCAAGGGGAGTGCTGCAGTCAGCTTGCCTCTTTCGATAAATCCACTGCTCTATTAATAGCTGGCTCTGCTAGCGGGGACTTGGGACTAGGTGGAGAAGCAATGCAGGAGGAGAGAAAGAGAGAGGAGAGAAAGAGAGATGGAGAGGCCACAAGAGCCAAGTTGGACCACAGAGGCCACAGAGCAGAGATGCGATGGGGTGGGAATCAAAAACACATCTGGGAGCAGAAAAAGGGGGAGGCAGGGTGGGATATACCCAACAGCATTGATTACCGTATTTTTCGCTCTATAACACGCACCCGACCATAACACACACGTAGTTTTTAGAGGAGGAAAATCCGTAGGCGTGCCACCCGTAGGCATTTCCTCCATAACATGCACAGACATTTCCACTTACTTTCTAGGAGGAAAAAAGTGATTGTTATGGTGCAAAAATACGGTATATTTCTTTGCCACAGATTAATGGGAAGAGAGAGTTGAAGGGTACAACAGAAACAGCAGCTAATGAGTTCATTTTAAATGCTATCGTCTATAGCCCAGGTCTGTTGTGAGCCACTGAGTTCTTCAAGTTCCCCTTTCCAGTGGAGGATTAATTGCTTGACCAAAGTGAGTGCCTTGTGTTTAAGTTTTCAGGGGAAGAGGCACAGTGATACAGCATGTGCTTTGCGGCCAGGAGGTCCCAGGTACAACCCCCAACATCTCCAGGTAAGATTTGGAGAGACATGCCTGAAATCCCAGAGAACTGCTGCCAGTCAGTATAGACCAGTATTTCTCAAACTTGGGCCCCCAGCTGTTGTTGGATTACAGCTCCCATCACCCCTGATTACTGGTCTTGCTAGCTGGGGATGATGGGAGTTGTAGTCCAACAACAGCTGGAGGCCCAAGTTTGAGAAACACTGGTAGAGACAATACTGAACTAGAAGGAGCAATGATCTGACATAGTATAGGCAGCTTTCTATGTTCCTAACTGACTTCATCCAACATTCCATTTGACTGTGACATGGTGATACTCTTGAAGAGTCAGATATCACAGTGACATTTGTGATCCCTGTTCGGAGCAGAACTCTATTGTTTAGATTTGAAGGGCAGCTCAACCCAGCTGGGGAGGGGAGAAAATGCAATGCAATATAATGCAAGATCTCTGAAAACCAGATCAGAGTTGGCATGCATGTTGAGAAAAAATATTCTGCATGCATGGACCGCACCTCAACTCAACTCAACTCAACTCAACTCAGCTTCCAGCTGCTGTTTTCCAAAAGGTTCAGCAAAGGAATTATGTGCAACACAATTGCATCTCCTTTGATGACAGAGGTTTTGGAGCAAAGGTTGCTGACCAAGTTGAGGATTGCATCTCACAATTCACATTAACATGTGTGAACACCAGCATGACCCTATATTTTCAAGCAGAAATATGCAACACAACCATCCAATAGCTCCCATGAGAACTAAGGCGCCCCAATGGAAGTTAGAGTGGACATTCAAGACAACAATCTGGATTTCAGGTTCAATGATCACCTTGACCTCCCTGCACCCACTTTCAAAGTGGAGGAGAAAGATGCCCATTATAGGGTAGCCAACATGGTGCCTTCAAGATGTTGAACCCTGGTAGCCTGGGGTGATGAGAGTTGGGCTCCAACTTCTGGAGCATGCTATGTTGGCTGTTCATGGTGATCATAATGAGACACCTGGAACGAAATTTCTCAGACTTGGTGTTGATTGGCAGGGCTGGCCCTATTATTAGACAGCGGGTGCTGTGGGATGGGAAGTGGTGACAAGATGTTGCAGGACAGAGTTGTGTGTGTACCATGTGATCTCCCCTGTTCTCCTTGAGGTAGCCTGATTCCCTCAGGTGTAGTAGAGGACACTGACCCACTACCAATGTTGATGTAAGATTCAACCAACAGGCTGGTCAGCTTCTCTGCATGGAATGGGGTGGTGGGGATCTTGCTGGCCGCATACAACATAGATGCTCTACCACAAATGCAGATGCTTTGGCCCTTCCTCATTCTGAGGAATGCCCCTAAATCCTGCTCTGATGGCACTGATGTCAACACATGCTGGCTAAACTTCCCTTTAGATCGGTCATACTTTCCTACATATCATTAATTTTCAAAAACTGCCTCCCCCACTTCAATATTCACAAGCTAAGCTGGTTCATCCTTTATGTCGGTGTGGGAAAAGGCATGCAAGAGACTCATACCTCTTCTTTCCTGAAGAGGGATCTGTAGATCTCACTCTTGTTCATGGGTCTTGCTATGGAAGCATCCACACATCCTTCACGTATTACAGCCAAAGCAGGAAAAACCAAACTCTCCTCCCTTCCTCTTTCTGTCCCTTTCTCATTTTAACCACCACATCTATGGTATATGTGTAACAGTCAACATTCCTAGCAGTGCCATATATATCATTTGTGTGTGACATTTCTGCCCTTCATTTTCTTATGGCCACTGGAGGCATGATCCTATGAAATGGGGACCCATCTGTCACCTCTTCAGTCTGTTGATGGTCCACCATCTAGTAGCTGGTGATCCAAATGAGGTGGCCTTGCCCTCCATCAACTTTCACCACAGGGCTACCTAAGGATCATCTTGCCCAAAGGGAGGAGAGAGCTGGATTTCAAAAGGACTTGTTACCTGCATATAGTTTTAATTTATGCTTATTTTTCGAACATATCTGTGCAAATTCCTTTGTGAGGCTCACCTGAAAAGTGGTATATGCGTATCTTAATTTGTTAAAAGAATCATAAAAAAGTTAAATTATCCTGATTGTGAGTGTGTAACATGATACGTTGACAGGGTAGTCATGGGCAACAAGTCTGTAATGGGCACAGACTTGTAACCAACTGCAGTCAGATAGGTCACCGACACACAGCCCTTCTAATCACTCAGTGCCCAAAGCCTTTCAGATAAACAAAACTATGCATGGCACTTTGAAGTGCCATCAACTGATTGTCAGCCCTTGCACAGAACTGTGGTACCCTGACAATCAATTGGTTGCTGGGGCTTAAAGAGCTGCATATGGCTCTACGCAAACCCCAATGATCAGCTGACTGCCAGGCTTGCAAAGAGCAGCACCTGGGGGTGGGGGTGGGCATTGAACAGTATTTGGTGGGTGAATGCAAATCCCTTTTTGGCCTAGCCACTTCTTTGCCTACTCCACACCAGGTGTCACAATGTCAGCTCAGAGGGTGCTCACCACAACCCAAAGGGCACGGAACATGCTGTTCTATCATCAAATATGTTCCTTCCTGTTTTCCCTCTATTAATGGACAAGATGGACCATTCAGATATACAAGGCCTATATAAATTACATCATTAATGCTGGCCGTTTATAATCAGTGCTGGAATATCAACCCATAGGCCACTTCTGTTTTTCCCTTGGGAGTTTCACTCCTGGAAAGAATGAAGTGAGAGGCAAAAGCAGAGCCAAACGCTGTTGCTTCTCACCTCCTCTGGCATGAAGGAACAGTTATTTTTACTATCTCCTGCCTCCCCCTCTCTGCTCACCTCTCAAGTTAATATGGCAAGACACAGCCAGCCCCTGGGGTATACAGTCAAAAAGCCACGGCATCTGTAGGAGCCCAACCAACAGTCACATTCAAAAAGGCAAAGGAGTACAAAGTCCTTGAATCCTCCTCTCCCTTTTCCGATGCACTTTTCTGTGTGAACATTTTTCTGCAGATCCACTCATGAACGCACCATGTCTGTCACATACACATTTCAACACTATAGATTGGGGAGAAATGCAATTCAGCTTGTGAGCCCATCTAATGGGCACTATCCAAAGCAATACACCACTGAAACTCAGCCAACCTTCGAAACCGGCGCTTTTCCGAATTTTGCAACGCAGCTCTTTAGCCAAATAATGTACATAAAATTATGTACACTGGGGTAGCGTGCATAAAAAGGCATAAATTAGTGAGAATGACATACAAAAATGCATTGCATTAGAAAAAATTGCTTTTCAAAAACATGTATATTTGGAGTAATTGGTGCACAAAGGCTGGTGAAATTTCACGACTTTTTTGAGTTAAATGGAAACAAATTGTGAAGAACTGAACCTAAGCTTGGAAAAATAAGAAACTGAGAAACCAAAATTGACAGATTCACCCATTGCTACTCAACACTCAAACTAATTACGCCAGTTAAACTGTCAACCTCCAGATGGTTTGGACTACAACTCCCATCAGCTCCAGCCAGTCTTGTTTCACCATAGAGCAAGTTTGGCAAACCTGTGACCCTTCAGATTTTTCTGCACACAACTCTCATCAACCCTGATCATTGACTGTAGCTGATGGAAGTTGGGAGTCCACCATCATCTGGAGGGTTGCATGAGGGGCCAACAGAAATTCCAGGACCCTGTGTGCTAACCGTGGATTGGGCCCTCTGCCTCACTCTCAGTCGGCTCCTTCAGTTTGTGCATATGAAAACTAAAACAAGCCTTATCTAGCATCTAGCATACTTCCTCGGCGAGTCTCATTGCTCTATGTTTTGCAACAAGTGAAGCTGTCATATAAGTGATGTGGGGTTTTTATTTTTTAAAAAAAATTAGATCAAAGTAGGGAGATGAAGGAGATCTGGGGTCTGACACAGAAGATGAAGGCTGCAATGGGGAGCCAATGGGGCCCTACATGCCTCTCCATCTAGACCTCAGAAGTCTCCCTAGGCCACCCTGCTTCCCCCCCAGGCTGTTTCCCTAGAAATCTGATGATGCCTCTTACTTGCCTGGACAGAGAATGCAGGGGAGGCTGGCCCATTGTGGTGAATGGAGCACCGCCCCTCAACCCTAATCTGCCCTCAGCCAGCTCCTGCCTACCTGCCTTCTTCTAACCAAGTGATGGCACTGCTCCTGAACAGGCTTCCCTTTTGGAAATCTGTATCAGCCTTAGCCAACCTGGTGCCCTCCAAATGCATTCGAACTACAACTCCTATCAGGCCAAAGAAGCTGGGACTGAGAGGAGTTTTAGTTCCAGACATTGGGAGGGCAAGAGATTGGGGAAGGCTAACCTGGATGCACAAATACCAAGGATGGCTGTGGAAGGGAGAAGGTTGCCTAAGGTGACGTTTCCCTCTTCTGCTCTGGTCTTCAGTCCTCCCTCCTTTAACATGCTTCTGTTGCTCACTTCCATTATGGACTCTGGGGGAGGAGACAGACAGACACAGAGATTAGGGTGGCCATGTGTCCTGTTTTACAGTCCTTTATTTGAAGGAGTCCTCTAGCTGAAGAGCTAAACAGAATCGTAGGAAGGGAGCCAAGGGGCATCTAGTCCAACCCCCCGCATTGCAGGAATCTCAGCTAAAGCATCCATGACAGGCGTCCATCCAACCATATGGTCTTTTTGGGATGGGCCACATCTCAGTGGTACAACATCCGCTTTGCAGGCAGAAGGTCTCAGATTGAGTTCCTGGTATCTTCAGGTTGGAAATCTGGAAACTCTGCAGAACCACTGCCTGGAACCCTGGAGAGTCACTGCCAGTCAGGGTGGACAATATTGGGCTAGATGGACCCATGGTCTGACTCAGTAATAGTCGGTTTCCTATGTTCCTACAAGAAAGGAGAGCAGGGGCCCTGATGCTACTCATCAATAGCTCCTGGAGAGTGAGCAGGCAGAAAAACAGGCCAACTGGTCAAAGTCTTCCACAATAGCATGAGATGACTGCATTTCTATTTAAATAATAGCAAATGTTTTCCAGACTGCTACCTATACATATAAGTTTTCATGTGTGGTTTTTATGCAATTCTGTGTCCTTAGGACTGGGGGGTTTGATGCTCAAGTGGCCACCCTAAAAGGCACTGTTTTAGACTGGGGAGTGATTTCTCCTCTTCACCCTCCCCTCCGCTGTCTTTTGGCTCACGAAGGGCTCCCGCTCATGCTGCTTTGCCTGGGAGCCCTGAGTCTAAGAGAAAGAGATCCTCCCTTGGGCTGTGACAGTGGAAGATAATGGAGCCAAGGGGAAAATACTAGCTGAGCCAATCAGTTTGCTTCCCAAGCCATGATTCTCTCCCTTCCAGGGTGAGCAGGAAGTTAAGAATGTAAGAAGTCCAGCTAGATGGGGCCAAAAGCATTCCTAGTCTGGCATTCTGTTCAGCACAATTTCGGCCAACCCCAGGCCTCTGAGAAACTCACCTATGGCATTTCCCTGTTGTTTACACCTGGTACCTGAAGCTCCAAGCTACACCGACTCTGGTTCTGGAGGTGTTATTTTGTTTATTAAAGTTATATACCACCCTTTGCCTGAGGATCAAGGGCATATATTTACAGTAAAAGGTAAAGGTACCCCTGCCCGTACGTGCCAGTCTTGCCAGACTCTAGGGTTGTGCGCTCATCTCACTCTATAGGCCGGGAGCCAGCACTGTCCACAGACACTTCCGGGTCACGTGGCCAGAGTGACAAGCTGCATCTGGCGAGCCAGCGCAGCACACAGAACGCCGTTTACCTTCCCGTTAGTAAGCGGTCCCTATTTATCTACTTGCACCTGGGGGTGCTTTCAAACTGCTAGGTTGGCAGGCGCTGGGACCGAACGACGGGAGCGCACCCCACCGTGGGGATTCGCACCGCCGATCATGCGATCGGCAAGTCCTAGGCGCAGAGGTTTTATCCACAGCGCCACCCGCGTCCCTATATTTACAGTACAAAAGCCAAAAATACATAACCTTTTAGCTATTTTAGCTGCCATGGCCAAGAGATTAGGGCAGATGGGCACAGTATGAATTTGCATATTCCATTTAGCCCCCCCCCAAGTAAAAATAGAGGGACATACCCACAAAGAAGCAGGGGGGGGGACTTTCATCCTCTTATTCCTTCAAAAGCTATCTAACCTAGATTTTTATGGATACCTTTTCAAGACATCACCACTGGGCTGCCGCCTCTGCCCCAAATCCTACATTCACCCTAAGGACCCTTCTTTCTTTGGACCAATGTGCTCTGGAAAAATGCCTCTACTTTGAAATTTGACTCTTACCTCCCAGAACAAATGGGTTTTGGGCAGTGATGGAAGTCAGGAGGTTGTGGTGGGATGAGCTGTTGTGTTAATAGATGGTGTGACACACCTGATGTCCAAGAGAGAGAAAGCCGAAATTTCGCGTGAAGAAAAGTGGACGAAGCTATTTTGGGGGGAAATGCGAAACAGACTCTGCCATGCATTTGAAGCAAAACACACACACCAGTCCTGGGAACTGTAGTTTGCTAAGGGTGCTTAGGAGTTGTAGCTCTGTGAGGGGTAACGTGCAGTTATTGGGATTCTTAGGGAGAAGCAACGGGCTTTAAATGTACGGTGTGGAAGGAGGAAGGTAGCTTAATGGTAGAACATCTGCCGTGCTTGCAGGAGGACCCAGGTTCAATTTCTGGCATTTCTATGTAGGCCTGGGAAAGGCACCTGTGCAGAACCATGGAAAGCCACACCTAGTAAGTGCAAACAACACTCAGCTCAATGTACCAACAGTCGGACTCTGTGCAAGTCGGCTCACTATCTTCCTATAATGTTCACTGTGGAGAAGTGGATGCTGGACTAGACGGGCCATTGGCCTGATCCAGAAGGCTGTTCTTACGTCAGCGCCCATTAGGCCACAATTACACAAGAGTAATTTGGCTTTTCTGGGCAATATTTGGACAAATGAGCAGAATCATCCTTCAGGTTGATGTCGCAACAGCAGAGAGAGCGTCAGTACAAGCGACATTTTTACACGCCTTTTTCCAGTGACTCCTGCAAGTGTGCTAAGTCGGGGAACCAGAGTCAACATGCAAAGCAACACCAGTGTTTTTACATTCAAATAAAACATGGCACCCACATGTGCATGATGGTATTGTGTGGCACACCGGCATCTGTTTGGTTTTTTTTTAGAAAAAAAATTCTATCTATCTATCTATCTATCTATCTATCTATTGGAATACTAAAAATGGAGGACAACAGTCCATATTTCTTCTCACCCCCTCATTCCATGTAGTGTGGGACCAACATGTGAAGAAGACAGGAAACTTGGAGCAATAGGGCAGAATGGAAAATTACCATATTTTTCTGTGTAGAAGACTAGGTTTTTTTAACCAAAACATTAGGTCTAAATTTGGGGTTCGTTTTATACACGGGTAGTGTTGAGGGGTGTTTTCTTAATTTGGAGTCCCCCCAAATAGGGGGTGTCTTATACATGGGGGTGTCTTATACACGGAAAAATATGGTATTTGCAGCACCAGAAAAAAACCATGCCTCTGCTTGGCTTCACTGTCATCCGCCCCACACCTCACAGGTTTGCACACGGACTCCCCTGTATGACTCAGTTCCCTGCCCACCCTCATGCCAGAGGTCAGGTGAGTAGGAGGGACTTCCTGTGCTGGCCAGTTCATTTCCTGCCCATCGTTCTCCCTCCATCCTCAAATATGCCTTCACCCCTGGCTTTTCCATCTTGCACACCTTCCCTCTCTCTGTAGCTAGATTTAAGGGGAGGGGCTGTCGCTCAGTGGTAGAGCATCTGCCCTGGGTTCAATCCCTAATATCTCCAGGTAGGGCAGGGAGCAACACTCTGTCTGAAACCCCGGAGAACCGCTGCCAGCCAGTGTACGCAATACTGAGCTGGATGGACCAACCGCCTCAGGCAGCTTTCTATGTTCCGATGCTCTTGTCCAGCTCTTTCCAATAGTCTCGGGTCTCTGTCCTCCATTTTGACTCCTAATCTAAGTTGCACCAACCACACCCACATGCCCAGGCCTTGTCCTCCTCGGTCAGCTGCTGCCCAGCCTGAGCTGCAGGCATGCTCACTCATTTGCCCCCACCCACCCAAAACACCTTGAACTGTCAACTCCCTGCAATTTCACATCCGTACCAGGAAAAAGAAAATCAAGCATCTCTTGCACGCACGCATCAGACAAACACTGTCCCTTGACATGCTGGATGCAGACAGACACAGGAGGCATGGGCTTTAGTCTTGCTGGGCAAACCCCCCCTTGCTGACTAGGACACCCCAAGATGTGCAGGCTAGCATCTCTCCCCCCCCTTTCCACCCTGCCCCCTCCCGAAACCCAACTCCGCCCAAATACCTGCCAAAGACAACTCTCTCCCCCACCCCCCCCCCAAAAAGCCACTCGGTGCTCCTGAATGTGTTGGCGGCAGTCCCACCCCCCTGGTCTTTTCAGAAACAGACCCCCAGAGACCCCAGCCACACTCGCTGTCAGCCTCTCCAGTTCAACCCTCCACTGCTCCCAAAATGGATACGGTCCTCTAGGGAGGGGCTATGCCATCTGGCAGGTCCAATGCCCGGGAACAGGGCAAGGGGGCTTGAGTGGCAGACAGCCCCCCGCCTGGGGAGAGGAAAGAGGTTGGGTCCGCCGGCTCAGCTTGATTCCAGACAAAGGCCAGAGAGAGAGAGAGGGAGAGAGGAGATCCAGACAAAGGGAGGGGTAAAATAAAAAGGGGGAGGAAAGGGAAGACTCAGCCTACCTCGATGCAGAGGAACTTGGAGCCGGCTGGCATCCAAATCAGGGGCACCCGGCTGGCAGTGGGGACCATGAGCTGGGGCAGCTGCATGGTCCCCAGCTCCTTCGGCTGCCACTGCCGCTTTTCGGAGTCGGCGAGGAAGCAGAGGCACATAGGCATACACACACACAAGCAGGCACTCTCTCTCTCTTTCTCTCTCTCTCTCACACACACATAGAGAGCTGGCTGTGCTGCTGAATACATCACAGTGTCAGCCACTGGCAGGGCTGGGGGAGGGGTGGGCGTGGGGAAAACAGCTCCCAGCCTTGCCAAGGAAAGAAAGTGCAGCTGGCTTGGTGGATGGAATGAAATGTTTCAGTCTCTTTCTTTCTCCCTCTTCTCTCTGTCTCAATGCCCCCACCCCCGATTGCCACCTCTTTGCAGACCCCTCACCAGTCACTAACATCCCCATCCCTGAGTTGTGTGGCAGAAGAGGAGGAGGAAGAGAGAGAGAGAGAGAGAGAGAGAGAGAGAGAGAGAGAGAGAGAGCGCTCAGCCAGAGGTAAAAAGGGCTCATTGTGGCCTTGAGTAAGCTTCAACGGACTTGCCAGCCCCCCTTTTCCCCTACCATGCTCCCCCAAAATTTGGCACCGAGGAAATCTAGGTTCTGCAGGCAAAATAAACCATGCCCATATTAAGCATTCATGCATGCTTTCTTTTAAAAAGGAAGGATAATCAGTTGGCATCCGTCTGTCTCAAGGAAAGAATATACAGAAGTAGAATAAAGAATTTGGGATTTATTTAGTTTTTAGGAAACTGCATTGGCAGATGAGGAGCAAGGGGATGGAGACTGAGGCTAGACTGCAAGGGTGGTGAAGGAAGGATGGAGAAGAAAAAACTTGGTTGTGCGATGAGGAGTGAGACAAAGCATGCAAAACTCCATCCATGGATTACTAAACAGAGCTATATTTGGCAGCACATAACAATCAAAATTATATTCCCCCCCCCAATGAGGACTAGTTACCTGAATTTTCAGAGAGGGGAAGAATCTTTGTCCCCCTGTCTGGCAATATGCCATACCAGAAACATTTTTTTTGTATGCTTCACTAAATGGCAGTATGTTTGGCAGCAGGTAAAATGTAAAAGGTAACGGTAAAATTAAAATGTAAAAAGGTAAAGGTATAATGTTTTATATGTTTTCTTCAAGAAACATGAGGACTAGCTACTTTGGTTTTATTAGGGGGGAGTGGGAAATCTGTTTTTCCTCTCAGAATCTCATACCAGGAGCAAAATTCTGCCATTACATTGTGAGCTCGCAGACATGCAAGATGTACACTACCCAAAGTGCCTTCGAAAGGGAGCACCCTCAGCTGATCTTAGAAACCACAGTCCAAAGTCTTAGAAACCACAGTCCAATGAAAGGCCAGGAGGTGCCCGAGTGCATATGCAAGAGCTTTGTAGACTGAAAGCAGCCAATGAAGGCCTTGGAATACCAGCAAAATATGCAGTCCATGACCCATCCGTAGAAGGAGAGTGACTGCTGTTCCAGACTACTGTATATTAATTATTATTGGCAACAGGAGGATCAATTGACACTCCCCAGAAGAATCATAGCATATAAAGAGCAAAAGAAATGTTTCCTGAAAGAAAGAAAGAAAGAAAGAAAGAAAGAAAGAAAGAAAGAAAGAAAGAAAGAAAGAATTGAATTAGCATCCCTCACATGAATCTCGTTACTTCTCAATTTCAACTTTTACCTTTGATGGAAGTTCCTACTCATGGTCTGAATTTGTCCTCCCCACCCCCTTAAAAAAACCCCTTAATGTACTGACAATGCTCTACTTAGCTTGTCCAATTCTGAGCCAGGGTTCCCTATAACTCAACTTGGGGAGGTGTGTTCAGTGCCTATATGTAAAGGGTAAAGGGACCCCTGACCATTAGGTCCAGTCGTGACCGACTCTGGGGTTGCGGCGCTCATCTCGCTTTATTGGCTGAGGGAGCCAGCGTACAACTTCCGGGTCATGTGGCCAGCATGACTAAGCCGCTTCCGGTGAACCAGAGCAGTGCACGGAAACGCCGTTTACCTTCCCGCCGGATGTGCTTTCGAACTGCTAGGTTGGCAGGAGCTGGGACTGAGCAATGGGGAGCTCAATCCGTTGTGGGGATTCGAACCACCAAACTTCTGATCGGCAAGTCCTAGGCTCTGTGGTTTAACCCACAGCGCCACCCACGTCCCATGTTCAGTGCCTATAAGTGGGAATAAAAAAGGCCACTGGGCATGTGCAGAGTTAATTCCTTCTCATTGCTAACTCACACTTCTGGGATATGGAAGACAGGCTTCATGGTAAAAACTGGGTTTGACAAACCCACACCAGATTAGTTATTGGTAGCTAATATCCATGACAGCTAAACAGCCTCCATTTTCAGAGGCAGTGAACCCTTAAATGTGAAATTACAAGGGATAGTTTCTACTTACATGGCCTCTTTGTAGACTTTCAATAGGCATCTGACCACTGTGGGAAATGAGATACTGGCCTAAATCAGCATTCAGTCTGATCCAACAGGACTCTTCTAATCCCACTTCCACTTAATTTATAGGATGGTGACACTATGGTCCTCCAGATGTTGAACTCACCCCTGTCAGCATGACCAAAAACTGAGAAATTTTGGTTCAGCCCTACTGCGGAGTAAGCACAACAGAACACAAGGAAAATATGTATAGGCTTTCACTGCATATACAGACTTTAGCTGAGACTCTGGGTTGGTTCATGCAAAATGACAAATCATTATTTGCTATTACATGAGCAATGCATGGAATCACTTTCTTGCTCCTTTCGTCCCTTGCACAAAGTAATTAACTTCATTTCTGCCTAGATTAGAGTAAATCATAGCTTATCATTATGTCAAGACGGACAAACCATGGTGTATGCTTGCTCTCTGTGCCAGAGTTGGAAACTGTGGTTTGACATGCAGACTGAGTCTCTGTGGCACATTCCCCTCTTTTTCTATACCTGTAATAGCCATACATTTTCTTGCCTCTAGAGGCCACTTCTCCCACAGGAAATAAAAGCCTGTATGTGGCTTGATTTAAATATAAACAAGATTTTTAATAGTTCTTCTCTATGAGCTGGTAGAGAGTCCAGCCACGTCTGTCTCTGGCAGAAATTCTCCACCCCTCTTGAGTTCCTCATGCACTTCTATATATTTTGACTATTATTGGCATTGCAGGTGCCAACATCTGGATCTCATTGGTGCTTGGATGGAAGATGACCTGAGAACTCATAAGCACACAACATAATGGAAGAAAACTGAGGGGTAAACAGAATGCCAGCTTTTAAATGGGTATTTTTGTACTGCTCGCAACTGTTCCTTAGATTACCAAAGTTTGAGGAACCCTGATACAATACATACTTGTTATCTAAAGCTTTTGGAGAAATGTAAGGTGTTACTCTAGTTTTAATTGATGTTTGGCCTTAGATTGCTTGATTGGGTGCTGTTTGATCCATAATGGTTTTGTTTTATTTTTTTAGGGCTAATCTTTTTGTTTGTGTATTTTTTCTCATCTTACTTTGGCAGCTTTCAGCCTGCTAAGTAATAATAATTAATCGAAGTAATAATAATAAATTCATTCCTACGCTCTCTTACCTTTGCAGCTAAATTCTTGACTATTGAAGTAGTCAATAGCCTGGAGAATCTTTAACTTCAAAGAACTTAAAATACTTATATACTACCTCTTATTAAAATAATGTCAAGGCAGTATATTATTCAACTAGACTCAGCCAGCTAGAGTTGCTTGCAGTGCTGCTGAGAATGTTGTCACCTGCTGTGCCCCAAAGTGACCACTGAGAGAGGACTGGAACCTATCTGAGATAAGTTTGCCCAGTTCTCCCCCACCTAATGTGGAGCTGTCTCTAATGCATTGGGGGGGGGGTGGCGAACCTCATGTGATCCTTAAGGACCAAATGTGTCAGGATGCTGTCAGTGGCTCCCGGCTGTTGCCCAGGGAATTATAAAGACAAGGGAAGGTTTCTAACCATCCTTTTTTATTTAGTATTTACAGAGAGAGGCTATAGAACCCAGCCTCTTGGATAATAGCACTGTCCCAAGGTAATCTCTACCTCCCCCCGTCTCTCCCACTTCCTGATTCATCTCTTCTACGGGTGCTGCTACATGCCCTCTGTCTTTGAGCTCTTTGCTCTCCTACTTTCAAGGCTCGCCGGGTTCTGGAAGATGAAGGGTCTGGAATGCTTTCTAAAGACACTGTGTCCCTCAGCTGCCACCCCTCTGCTGCTTCCTCCTCCTCCTCCTCCTCCTCCTCCTCCTCTCCCATGATTTCCCAACTTTTCTCCTCATCTGCCTCTGAGCTGTGACCTTCCTCAACCCCCTCTTGTAAATCTAAGCTGTCTTCCTTTTCCTCCTCCCTGAAAGGGTCAAGCTGGGAAGGCGGTCTCCACCATTCCTCCTCTGCCCAGTCCCTGACACTATCTGAGATCACTTTGGCCAGTTCTTCCCCCCCCCAATGTGGAGCTGTCCCTAATGCATGGGGGCAAAACCTCATGTGACCCTTAAGGACCAAATGTGGCCCTTAAGGGCTCTCCAGCTCTTGGGACTCTCTCTAGCCAACCTACTTCTCCCTCAGCCACTTGGATCGGTGAGGCCATAGCTTCCCTCCATAGCTTTGCCCCCTCCTCGGCTGGAATGTTTCCTTAATCTCCTATCAGACTTGCCATGGGGTGCCCAGGTCAAATGTGCAATGCCCCCCCCAATTGCCCTCACAAGCTGGCGCCTCTGCCTGGGTGAGGGATAGAAAGCAGTGTGTGAGTGTGTTTAGAGAGAAACTAGCCTGCTGTACAAAGGTAAGGTTGACTATCATTGCCCCACCCACATTTGCCTCTGGACCCACCCACCACTCACATATGGTCCCCAGGCAGTTGCCCAGAAAAGGATGGAGCCTTGGGCTGAACAATTTTTCCACCCCTCCCCTACTGGGCGATGCAGAAGCAGTAAATCCTGTTCCTTTCTCTCCTCCACAGCCAAGCATCCTTTGGCTCCGTGCTTCCTCTCAGTGATGGTTTTATGTATAAGCTAAACAAGTTATAGCTTAGGGCCCCACTCTCTTGGGGGCCCCCCAAAAAATTAAAGGAAAAAAACACCTGGATGTACATTTCCAAAATATAAGATAAAAAACAAATAAAATAAAACGTACATACAGCAACAGTGTTTTGTGTTGTGTAGGCTCCTATGATGTAAGTAATGGACCCCGCCTGCTAACCTGCTCCCTAAAATATCACTGGTTTGCTCATTTCTATATCAATTACTTTGATAAAACACATATTTCGTTATGTGCAAATGGCTTTAGATACCTATTAGGTCCATAAATTACCATATAGCAGCCTTTCTCAACCAGATGTTGTTGAACTACAACTCCCATCCCCCCTAGCTAGCAAGGCCAGAGCTCAGGAATGATGGGAGTTGTAGTCCAACAACAGCTGGGGACCCACAGGTTGAGAACTGCTGCCATATAGCATATATTCAATACAAAAAACAGTGACGATTTGTTGTTGACAAAGGACAGCTGGACATATAAAGGGCCATGTTACCTTCAGGAGCTTAGGGCTTCATCAAACCTAAATCCAGCCCTGCTTCCTCTCCACCACCATGTGAACTCCATGTCAACTTTTGGGCTGTGCCTCCTATTTTTAGCCTCCATTACTTTAAAAATGAATAAACAAACAGATGCCAAGTTATACAATTTAACACACTTAACATGCCATATATGCCCCCTCTCCAATGACTTTAATGGTTTTGGTTGATCAAGCTGCCTGAAGATAACTCTGGTTCCTACTCATAGAAATCTCTGGGAAAGGTGTCCAGATTTAATTTCTGCCAAAGCTCTCTGCCTTTATGACATCGATGTAAAGGCAGCACCATCCATTCATTGAAATCCATGCTCCATACAGCCATTGCCAACAGGCACTGATGTATCATAGTGCAGAACGTTGTAAAGGTTCGGTGTGGAGTCAGCAGCACAGTTTCCGAGCAATAACTCCCTCCACCAATCTTCACATGAAATTTATGGCTATCAAGGATATAACTCTTGCCTGTGCGTGCAGGCAGATTCTGAGTCTGAATACAATGGTTTCAGCAAGGTATTTGCTTTGCAACGTGGTGGCTAGCGAAGGTCGATCAAATTCAAACACGGATGTGCAGATCTGCCACGGGGAGCAAGAGCTCTGCTCTTTGGGGAGAATACAAGTGTTGGGTCTGGGCTGTGAAGAAGCACCCTTGGGAGAGTAGAAGCTGATGGCTAGGATTTGTGGGGCCAGCTAGTAGTGAGGACCAAGAAGTAAGTCAGAAGCACAAGGAAACCAGGTCAAGAAGCAATGGTCAAAGACTTAAGGGCAGTGAAATGAAGGGTTAAGGACAAACCAAGGAGCAAGCCAGGCATCTGTACCAAAGACCAAGGACACATCAGAGCTCAAGAAGACCTCATTGCTCAAGGAAGGCTCAAATTGAATGAGAAGACCTTTTATATTTCTTCCTATCCAGGAGGATGCAATGGCTTCAGCCCAGGGACTGAGGGTACTAAACTGTGAAGTTGTCACCAGCAGTTCAGTGCTTCACCAGATGGGAAGTTGCAAATAGATCCAGCTGTTCCTGACACAGCAAGGGGTGGGTTCGATGCAATGAAGGCATCATATCCATCATGGCTTTTAAACAAGTAGATCCATAAATAAAAGCTTCATCACAGTTTTTTGGGGTTATGATTGCTAAATGGGATCTTTAAGTCCAAGAGCAATACACTTCTGGATTTAGATGCTGGCCACAGAAAAAAATCAAGGGAGTGCTGTTGCATTCATCGCCTAAAAAGAAGACACTGATCTGTGATAATGATGAAAACAACGGCACAATAAAATGGCTATATACTGATTTATATGCATAGATGCAATGTTTGAAATAATCACTGTAATTTAAATGGAAATACGATACATCTCACCATAGCAGTGAAGACTCATCAGGTGACCTGCCTGCTGTCCAACTGCTGACTGTTGACTATCCTGCTTTTTCTTCTTATGGTTCTTGAACCAGGCAGCCTTTCTGATGCAAACAACTGCTGTCCTCCAGACATTCTTGGACTTCACCTCGCATCAGTCCCAGCCAGCCAATGATCAGAGAGGATGGGCATTGTAGTCCAACATCACCTGGAGAGCACCATGTTGGATGCCTCTAAAATAAGAGGATGCCTTCCAATAGAGGACTGTCCTCTGTCAAGTAACACACATGCCCAATCTAGCCCTGGGGAGGCTTTCCAGAGGCACTTGCCATGAACAAAACAAACAAAACAAATCAGCTGTTTGCTCCCATGGGGCTCTTAGGCACTTAACTTGCTGTTGACTCTGGAACTGTGAGACAGACATGGCTTGGTTACTCAGTGGGTGCATTCAGACATGAGGATTATTGCATTCATTTTCCTGGTAATAATACTAGTGCTTCTCTCCCAGTTTCTCACATTCCTCTTACACTACATTACCCAGAATTCCCTAGGAAGAGGAATCAATTGTCCATCTCTTCTGGGAACTGTAGTCCTAGGAGAAGAACAGGGAGTCTCCTAGAAATCTTAAGGAACTACAGCCCTCAGATTCTTTCTTTTTGGGAGGGGGAAAAGCTATGACTGCTTAAAATAGTATTGTAGCACTTTAAATGTTTCATGTAAATCTGATTCAGTGTGAGGCAGTTTCCCATGTTCCTATTTACTTCAAGAATGTACTATCCTGCCTTTCAGCTCCACAACTCCCAGGGTAACTGACAGTGGAGAACTGTCACAAACCCCCACAATCACTCCAAAAGAACAATATAAATTTGATGTAAATGGCAGACCAGAAAAAGCAAATCTGATAGATGGGTAGATAGATAGATGAGAGAGAGAGAGAGAGAGAGAGAGAGAGAGAGAGAGAGAGAGAGAGATAAAACCAGACATTAAAAACAGTAACAATTATTATCATTCAGCCAGGCTTTTAAATAATTTTCAAAGCCTGGCTAAATGATAATAATGTTTACTGTTATTAATATTAGGCAGCCAGGCCTTTGTTGTACTGTTGTCACCACCTGCAAAAAATGTATTTCATTCAGGCAAGGCCACCCAGATATATAATTTGACTCTGCATATTTGTTTTTAAAATGGTTCATTTTATCTATATTTTGATAATTATATTTAGTTGACTTGCTTTTAAAGTCTGTTGCTTTTATTTGTGTTTTTCTTAGGAATATTTTATGTAAATTTCTTAAAGGTTTTCCCCCCTTTCAATTAAGTGGTGCAAGCTATTGAAAATGAGGGCAGATCCTAGCTCAGTGGTGGATCATTCCATAGTCTTAACTATGTGCTGTGTGAATCAGTACTTTCCTTTCTCTATCCTGAATCCTCCAACATTCAGCTTCCTTGAAAGAGTTTGATGAGTGATGAGAGAGAGAGAGGGTGTCATGTCAGCAAGGAAGTCACTGAAGACCAATGTTCCAAAACAGCCTTCTCCAAGTTGGTGCCCTCCAGATGTTTTGAACTCTAACTACCATCAATCAGCCCCAACCACCATGGGCAATGGTCAGAGGTCAGAGCAAAACTTGTGGCAGGCACAACTGTAGTGGAAGCCTTCTCTAAAACATTATTTTCTGTGTGAGACCCTCTTCCCCCCAACCTCATAGCCCATGCTTTTTATTTACATATTTAAATATAAATATATGTGCATGATTTAAAACATCAATAAATACCGACTGGTTCAAAAAGAAAATTCATGTTAAAAGGGACCGTCTAAACAGTGCGGTTTTCAAAAGATGTCTGAAAGAATGGAGGGTTGGTTCCTGAAAAACCTCAACCTGCAGGGAGTTCCACAGGATACACTAAAAACTTGGTCCCTAGTGAAGGCCAAATGAACCTCAAGGGCATGAGGAACAGCTGAAATCAGCCTCAGCCAAACAACTGCAGCAGCATCATGGTGGTAAGATATTTTAAACTCCCATTCAGATGGCTTAAAGACACGCTAATGAATGCCGTCTCTGTCTTCTTGTGAAGGAACAATTTGCACTTGGGGACCTTTGGAGGATATAAAGAAAGAGGGGGGAAGCAGGCCACTCCATAGCCAAGATCCTTACTTAGCTGCGGCCTGACGCCAAAGCATACTTAACATAATGATTAATCTGGCTCGGATGATAGCGATGATTATGCATGCTCTCAGTTTCCAAGGATACTAGTGGGGAATTTCATCCGAATCTTTATTTTAGAAACTGCCTGGGTGGGTTAAAGCTGTCTGCACTGCTCTGGACATGTGCAGCAGTGATTCTGGCTTCTCTGAGGGTGCTTCTGTTTGGGGTGCTCTCTCTGGGGGCGTATGCCCAGTGTGCCTGATCCCCTCAAACTGACATGGCAGGCATGGGGTGTCATGGGCAGAGCAGGCGGGATCCATGCTAGGAAGGAGCCATGCATGGGCTTGAAACCCAATGTCACCTTTGTCTGGAGTGCAGCTCTTTATAATTTTGGCTTTTGCTCCAGAGCATAGAGCCCAACGGGTTGGATGCTCTGCTGCAGACACACCTTAAGAAAGTGCCTGCAGAGGGATTGGGGGGGAGAGTTTATTTTGGTTAGGGTTTTCATGAGAAGTTACCTATCTTGCAGTTTCCAAAACAATATGCAAAGTGAAACGCAGCTATGCTTTCAAATTTCCACTCCTCCAAATTTTGCGGGGCAGTTCCCCAACCAAGAGAAAGTGCGTATTAGTGGGGGAAGTACACACTAAAATGCATACAGGAGTTAAAAGAATGTATCAAAATGCATTCTATTAGGGGAAATTGCTTTGCAAAAATGTGTGTTTCCACTAAAACGCTGACAATTTCTCCAGCCGCAAATTGACGCAGGAATGTGGAGAACTGAACTTAAATACTAGAAAAATGAGAGACTGAGAGAAACCAAAGCTGACAGATTCATCTATCCCTAGCCTGCTAACAGATCTGTGAATGCACAATATATGATTGATTGATATCCCTAGCCTGCATCCATGTCAATGCTGCCTAAAGATGGAATGAAATGCTTCAAAAATCCATATCAGGGCGAGATAAAGCTCAGACGTTCTTCTGAGACCAGCAGGTGCTATTGTGCTTTTGAATGTAGGCATGATCCTGCTCAGCAATCTGCATCTAAAAACTAAAAAGAGTCTGATTTTGCTAAATGCAATAACCTGGTAATTCCAATACTTTACACTCCATTTCCCAAAAAAGCTTCAATGCTGCACCATCCATAACTCAAAACCTTGCTTCACAAGATTCATATTTTGGGGTGTATGTGGCACAGTTAGTGACTGTGCCATGTGCCAGCCCCGCACTCCAACCAGGGGGATTGTAGTTGTCCTGTCAGCCAGCCCTTGGGTCTGCAACTGCTGCTATTGAATGCCAGGTCAGCTCTGAATAAGATTTCCCTCATCCATGCTCTGATTGTGCATGAGGAGGAGGATCTGGTTTGCATCACTGAGACCTCGGTGGGTGAGCAGAATGGACTTGGTCACACCCAGCTGTGCCCACCTAGGCATTCGGTGTAGCATCAGGGCAGACTTAAGGTTCGGTGGGGAGGAGTTGCTATGGTCTATAGAAATCCCATCTCTCTCTCTCTCCTACCTCTCTTTCCAACTGAGCGGGGATCTAAAGTGTTTGTTCCTGGCAATGGGTAATGGGGACAGATTAGGGATTCTGCTGGTTTATCACCCACCTCGCTGCCAAGCAGTCTCCTCACCTGAACTGAGAGCTCTGGTCTTGGAGGCGGTATTGAGGACTATCAGAGAGCTGGCTTGGGGAGACTTCAACATCCAGGCCATCCTGGCTCTAGAATGGCTCAGAACTTCATGACTACTACGACAACTATGAGGCTGTCCCAACATGTCATCGGCACTGACTATCAATTAGTTCCCAGGCCCAATTCAAAGTGCTAACTTTGACCTAAGAAGGTAAAAGTAAAGAACCCCTGACAGTTAAGTCCAGTCACGAATGACTCTGGGGTTGTGGCACCCATCTTGCTTTACTAGCTGAGAGAGCTGACGTTTGTCCGCAGACAGTTTTTCTGGGTCATGTGGCCAGCATGACTAAGCTGCTTCTGGCAAAACCAACGCAGCACACAGAGACACTGTTTACCTTCCCACCAGAGCGGTACCTATTTATCTACTTGCACTTTGACATGCTTTCGAACTGCTAGGTTGGCAGGAGCAGGGACTGAGCAACAGGAGCTCACCCCGTCGCGGGCATTCGAACCGCCAACCTTCTGATCGGCAAGCGCTAGGCACTATGGTTTAGACCACAGCACCACCCTTAATGGCTTAAATGGCTTAAATGGCTCAGGACCACAATAACTCAAGGGTCACCTCTCCCCATATAAACCAACCTGGAGCCTGTGATCATCATCTGAAGCCCTTCTTTGTGTGCCACCTCCGGAGCACTTGCTGATCCAACCTGTCCCAACTCATGACACCAGACCAACCTTAGCAACCTTTGATGTTAATCCTGCATGTGCGTACCAGGGCTCATGGTGCTTAAATCAGAGGTGGGGAACCTGCATATCTGCCCTGCTGTTGGACTACAAATGCATCCTTGACCATGGACCAAGCTGGCTGGGGCTTATGTGAGTGGTAGCCCAACGTCAGCTGGAGGGCCACAGGCTCCTAAACCCTGGCTTCAATGGAACATTCACCTAGAAGCCCCCATTTCAGTAAATCCTCACCTCTTTGATGAATTCTAGAAAACCATTTCATGGTTTTAATTCCATACAGTGAGTAGAAAGTGGGGGAAAGACAGCTTAAGAGCCACTTACATCTGCAACTGATTTTAATTTGTCACCAGAGTCCTCCTGCCTTGTATCCTATTAACACTTCAGTCATATGAGTGCAGAGCTAACATGGCAATGAGCAGGAAAGTGCAATGCTATTTTGTGCCCCTGAAATGAGATGGATGTCCGGGCTGGGGTCAGCGGAGAGAGAAACAGAGACTGATAGAGCAACCAATAGACAGGAGATCTACATTGGTTTTAATATAACCCAGCAGTGAATGCGTTCAGCAACAGAGCATAGGGAGGGCCACCTCAATGCTAGAGGCAAATGTCCACCAAATGTGCATTTGTGTACAGATAATCTGTTGGGACAGCCTTGCTTGCTGTTATGTAACCTCTCTGCATTGATCTTCAGGGGTTTGAAGCTCTTGCTGTAACCATGAGCAGCAGTAGTAATAGTAATTTTGTATCAGTGGTGAAAGTACTGCCAGTTCCACACTTCCAAGTACACCTACACAGACACTCAGAGTAGGGAGGGATGGGATTGTGCAATGGTACCACATGCCTCCTTCAATGTTGCATGAAGGACAGCCACAGAGGTGAACCAGAAGCCATGGGACAAACATTAAGGCGCAAGCTATAATTCCAGACCAAAGCACAGCAAGAATTCAGGAACCCACCAGTGCTCAGGAATACCCTGTTGCTCAAGCTAGGCTCAGCTGTGACAGGCTGCCTCTCGCACTCCTTCCTGCCCAGAAATATCCACTGCTTGGGCTGTCTGGGTGCTGGTCAGTCCAGGGCTTGAAGGTACTTCACTAAGAAGCTGCCACCTTAAATTCAGAAGTTGACATGTAGGATCTGCACACAGATCCAGCAACATCTGACAGCTTTGATCAGAAGCAATACCAAACTATGGTTCAGTGTCCCGTGAACAAGCACGGGAACTGTGCACTCCTCTTAGGCTTTTTGACACAGCTACAAGGAGGAGACTGGGTGCTTTCATTTCCACCTTTAATTAACTACTGTCTGAATCCAAACTAGTTGGTCTAAACTATAGTTTTGGGACTTCAAACTACAATTTATAAAGTTGACTTGTTTCCCTAAACTGTAATTAAGAGTAACCATCATTTAGGGTGGCATTTCACAGAGAAATGAAGAGAAGAGGTACTATAAGGATGCTGTCAGCAGCTCCTGGCTGGTTGCCCAGGAAATTACAAAGACAAGGGGAAGTTTCTTACCGTCCTTTTTTATTTTAATCTTTACAGAGAGAGGCTTTAGAACCCAGCCTCTTGGATAATGGCATTCTCACGAGTGAATCCCCACCCCTGTCTCTCCCACTTCCTCATTTGTCATTCTCATCATATCCTCTACAGGTGCTGCTACGTGCCCTCAGTCTTTGAGCTCTTTGCTCTCCTACTTTTAAGGCTTGCCGGGTTCTGAGAAATGGGTCTGGAATGCTTTCTAATGATGTGACAGCCGAGTGTTGCTCTGGCTCTCCCATGATTTCCCAACTTTTCCCCTCATCGGCCTCTGAACTGCTACCTCCCTTAAACCCCTGTTGTCAATCTATATTGTCTTTCTCTTTCTCCTCCCTGGAAGGGTCAGGTTGGGGAGGTAGTCTCCACCATTCCTCCTCTGCCCAGTCCCTGGCAGGTACAGTGCTAACTGATTTGCACTGTTTCATCAGAAGGGGGATTCTTGTGGTAGTGGCAAGCTAAGAAGCCTCTCCTCACAACTGCTCTCATCTTGAAATCGTTTCAGGGATCTCTACCTGGTTTGTTTTGTGGGGGCAAGTTTGACCTTCCCCTCCTTTCAGTCCTGAACTTGGACAAACCTGTCAGGCTTTATGAATGAAAACGTCAATAACTAGAAAATCAGAGTTAGCCTAGGGAGATCAAGGTTCAAATCTCCACCAGTAACAAAGCTTGCTGAGTGATCATGGGCCAGCCACTCTAACCTACCTCATAGGGTTGTTGTGAGAACACAAAGGGTGGGAACTAAGTACACCACTCTGTGCAACCTGTAAGATGGGTAGAATACAATAAAAGGAATAGCATCTATGCAGGCAATATCAAAGTAGTATGGCTGATGTAGGACTCAAGTAAATGTATTTTCCCAGTAGTGATGTATGGAAGTGAGAGCTGGACCATAAAGAAGGCTGGCTGCCGAAGAATGGATGCTTTTGAATTATGGTGCTGGAGGAGACTCTTGAGAGTCCCATGGACTGCAGGAAGATCAAACCTATCCATTCTGAAGAAAATCAGCCCTGAGTGCTCACTGGAAGGACAGATTTCTTCTAATTATTATTATTTGTTGCATTTATATCTCACTTTTTCTCCATGGAGCTCAAAGTGGCTTACATGGTTCAATTTCCACCTCATTTAATCCCCACAACAACTCTGTGAGGTAGATTAGACTGAGAGGCAATGGCCGGCCCAAAGTCACCCCAGTGAGCTTCATTGCTGAGTGGGGGTTTGAACCTGGTCCTAGTTCAACACTCTAACCCCAACATTGTCAGAGTTCAAGGATGTATTCCGCCCAGGCAAAGAGAGCCAAGAACAGCAGAAAACAAGGTTTGTGAGGGGGCTGGTCTGAGAAGAGTCCCAAGGGCTTGAGGTTCTCCACTTCTGGTAGTAATCAAAATGGCCCAAGTCCCGAGGAAGCAAAATAAATTAAAAAAGCAAAAACACTGTCTAGTAATGTCTTGGAATGACAGAAAGACAGACAGATAGATGATGGATAGATAGACAGAAGTTCACTGTCCAAAGAGTGAGAAAATATGTGCAATAGAACTAACCATGAAACTCACTCCAGGTGCCCTTTAAATCCTATTAAATAGTTTGCATTTATAATCAGCAAACAATTGCTAGAGAGGCAAATGTGCCCTCTGCTCTAATTGTCTGTTTGTTCTTACAAGCCAGTGAAAAGCTTCAACTTCCCTACAGGAAGAGTGAGAAAGTGTGGCTTGCTTAAGATGGGTTTCGATCCACGTCAAGTGGTTTTTGAACTCATAGGGATTTGGCTGGCAAAAAAGCAGGGCAGTCTAGTTCAAACCAACATATCCTTAAAACTAACGTGAGTGAGACCAGACATCTCATTGCCTTTTGGTGCCAATCCATGAAAATACTGCAATGCTCGACTGCAAGGCAGAGTGGAGACTTCTGGGAACTGTGAAGATGCCCATGGGATTGTCGCTGCATGAACTTACTTCAAACAGTGGTGTTTGTTTTAAACCATTTTTAATATGGTATTACTACAATGCTGTAACCTTCCCTGAGACCTTTCGGTGAAGGGTGGGTAAGAAACCAAAATAATACAAACACTAATATTGTTGGAATACAGTTCCCATATTCTCTGACCAGCTGGTTGTGTGGGCAGGGGCTGATGGGAGTTGGAGTCCAGCAACATCAGGACCAAAGATTCCACATTCCTGACTAGGGCTGGGGGAGAAATCCAGCGCAATTCTCATTTAAAGGCAAGCTTTCCAAATTCACATTCTCTGAAGTAATATATGGACCAAAACACAGCCTTTGAAATTTGCATTTACTCAAATTTTGCTATGTAGCTTTCCAGCCAAGTAATGTGCACCAAAAAGCACATATTTGGACAAAATGGGCATACAAATACATATATCTATGAAAATAGCATGCAAAAATGCATTATATTAGGAGAACTGCTTGCAAAAAATGTGTATATTGGGTATTTTATTGCCCAGTAGGAGAAAGTCACACTTTTTAAAAATGAGAACTTTTTTTAAAAGAAGGATTTGCCAACTGATATAGAAATGTGAAGAATTGAATTTAAGACTGGAAAAATGAGAAATGGTCAGAAACCAAAACTGACATATTCCATACCCTCCAACATTTCTCCAGTGAAAATAGGGAACGTCCCATTCCATAATGATTATTTTACTATTTATACCCCACACTTCTTACTGGGCTGTCCCAGCCACTCTGGGCAACTTCCAACATATATAGAAACATAATAAAACATTAAACATTTTTTTAAAAAATCTTCCCTATACAAGATTGCCTTCAGACAGCTCAACGGTCAGACAACTCCATACCATCCAACATTTCTCCAGTGAAAATAGGGACAACCTAAGGAATAGTGGAACATTCCACAATCAAATCAGAAACTGGGACAGCTTCTCTAAATCAGGGACATCCCTGGAAAAAAGGAAAACTTGGAGGGTCTGGTATTCATCCATCATCAGTCCTGACTTTAGACGTCATGGGGGGCAGGCACCCCAGGACAAGTATAATAGAAAAAAGTTAACTATGATGCAGTGATGAACGAGCAACTCAAGCTCAAGAGCAAAGGCAAAGTCCTCACCTAATCCCTACTGCTTGTGGGCTGCAGGACCCATCCCCAAGCCCCTGGTAGACCAACAGCCTGTTTTGCTCGCAAGTTGCAGTTGTGCAGTGGTTAGAGTGCCAGATGAGGGCAGAAGAGACCCAGATTCAAATCCCTCAGCCACGAGCTTTACAGGGTGTCATGGACTGGCTGGATACAGAGGAGGAAGGAACCCTGTGGAGGAAGGCTCAGAGCAATGTGTATTCAGAGGGAGAATGAGCAGACTGAGAGGGGGAGGTGCAAACAACAGGAGAGGCTATATAGGGATAAGTTACAGATAGGTAGCCGTGTTGGTCTGCCATAGTCAAAACAAAAAAAAATTCCTTCCAGTAGCACCTTAAAGACCAACTAAGTTAGTTCTTGGTATGAGCTTTCGTGTGCATGCACACTTCTTCAGATACACAGGTGCTACTGGAAGGACTTTTTTTTGTTTTGTATATAGGGATAAGTCCATGAAGAATCTTATCATGGCACCTTGCAATGGAAAGGTATTTTCAAGAGAACCACAATGCAATATCCTGGAGCCCTCACTTACTTACATGTCATTTCCTGTCCTTCTATTGAATGTTCTGCTACAGGGCAGATATCAAGATTCAATCCCCCCCCCCACTTGCTGTGTCCTTCAGCGAGTGACTGACTTGGGTGCATTGCTTGCCGACCTGCTTGGGCATTGTCCTTGCCCAGGAGATGGTCAGATGGAATGATGAATGCCTCACTCCCACTGTCTGGCCAAGGGCCTGCCCTGCTCTCGCCATCCTACTGAGTAATGTGGAACATCACTGTGGCATATGCATCAGAGCTGCTATCATTGTCCTTGAATATGTCACAGAGAGACCTTACAGAATGGGTACACTATCCTTAGCAATGCAACATAGGAACCTGCCTTATACCGAGTCAAACTACTGGGTCCATCTTCCTCAGTATTGTCTACACTGAAAGGCAGTGGATCTCCAGGTTTCCGGGGGGAGGGTGTTCCTCTTCAGGTTCTGCCTGGAGGTGCCAGATAGACAATTATTTCCCTAGGGCATTTAGATTACAGTGATTGGAGGAGAGAGATTAAAAACTGTGTTTTGTTTTCAATGCCTACCTTCCACTATGCACCTAACTGAAAATCTCCATTGTATCTCAAAAAATCCATGGAAGTGGGAGATGACATTTTTTTGTCATCCTTGGTGGGAGATGACATTTTTCTTCCTCCAATCTTTCTTGTGAATTTATGCTATTTTCTCATTCCCAATTCCTCTTTGCAAATCAATGGCGTAATCTCTCTCCCCTAAGGAGAAAAAGCTGTATCACAACAATCCATGGTCGTGGCACAGAAAGACGCACCTCACAAATGAACCCCGTGGTAATGGGGTCCTTGCTCTTTTTTCTACCACCACCCTGCACCCTTCCATGGTTCCTCTTGTACCTACTCCAAAAATGGAAGTTATAAATTATTTCTTCTTCTTCTTCTTCTTCTTCTTCTTCTTCTTCTTCTTCTTCTTCTTCTTCTTCTTCTTCTTCTTCTTCGTATTACAGTGGTACCTCTGGTTACAAACTTAATTCGTCCCAGAGGTCCATTCTTAACCTGAAACCGTTCTTAACCTGAGGTACCACTTTAGCTAATGGGGCCTCCCGCTGCCGCCGCCACATGATTTCTATTCTCATCCTGAGGTAAAGTTCTTAACCCAAGGTGCTACTTCCAGGTTAGCGGAGTCTGTAACCCGAAGTGTTTGTAACCCGAGGTGTTTGTAACCCGAGGTACCACTGTATTGTTATTAATCTAATTGTAAAGATGTCCTGTCCAAAAAAAGTTTTGTCTACAATTTGGCAGACTTAATCCACTCTGGGTGGACTGCAATACCTGTAAATATGATCCACTTCTGTGAAAGGGGAGGGGGAGTTTCATCATTGATGGGAATGGGTAGAAACAGATCTCCATTTTTCACAGATCTAATTCCATTCCAAATAGCAAGTTAAATTGGAAAACAGAGTGGCTCCAAAACACGTTGGGCTACTCCCCAAAACTACAGCTACAAACTGATTTTTATAGCAAACTGGTCTACACTGACCACAAAGTTGAGCCAAACCATTACTTCTTGTGATCAGAACACTGCGCCCAGAACACAGCCCAAAACTGCATTAGCTTTTTGTTGTTGTTGACATGCTTTAGAAAATAATTCCTTACACTGTACCCTGGCTCTGAGATAGAGGTCCTTCAGAGGATGACAACAGTGCTATCAAAATGGAGGGAGAGGTAGTTGTGTGATGAAGCCAAGATTTTTATCAGAGGTTGGCTTTAGGGAGTGGGATGGCGCATGCCAGGTGTCACACCAGAAGACAGGAATACTATTATTGCCCAGGCTAAGCAGGAAGCATTCTTCTTTTTGGGGGGTGGGGCAGGAACTAATGGCTGGTCTGAGTAGGCAGCACCAATTGAAAAGCTAGGAACACTTGCCTGTCCAATGAGATCCTCCAAATCGCAGTCCTGGGGCAAGAAGGTCCATAGTTCAATGGGAGAGTTCTGCAGGTAGAAGGCCTCCAAGTAGGGCTGGGTTTATGGTTCCTGTCAGAAATCCTGGAGGGCTGCTGCCAGTCAGTGTAGGAGGTTCTGAGATGGCTGCACCAATGGTCTGGTTCAAGGTAAGCTTCACATGTGCAGTGACATTCAAGAAGAGCAGCAGAGCTCAGTGGCAGAGCACTGGGATAGGTGAACGCTGCAGCTTCCTATGGTTCACCATATGAGGCAGCCACACCTGGAACCAGAGGCTCCCAATTCTAGGCCTGATGGCTCCAATCCTGACCAGTCCCCCTTCAAAAGCATATACCAAGGCCAGGAGCAAAGGAGCTTGTGTTTCAGAGGACCATAACTCATCCGACACCAAGATGTCAGAGGATTTGTATTTATTTGTAATTTAAAACATTTCTACACTGCCCTGCATCGTATTAGAATTCAGGACGGTGTACAAAGCATTAAAACAAAATCAATAAAACATACAGACCAAAGACAAAAGCAACAGATAAAATCTCAACACAGACTCACACTCAAATGCCTGGGGAAATAACAAAAATGTTTTTGCCTGGCACCTAAAGAATAGTCAGTAATACTGGGGCCAAGAGAACATTTTGGGGGACAGCATTCCATGACCTGGGTGGTACCCTCTTTGAGGACAGCCTCAGTGCAGATGGGAGAGGCTTATGGATGAGGACCCAGAGGCAAGGAAATGCAAGTCCCATCATGCAGTCCTCCACAACCTTGTGATAGGTGTTTGGGGTTACAGCTCCCATCAGGGCCTTCTAGCACAGCCAGAGCTGGTGAGAAGCAAAAACATCAGGAGGGGACCAGGCTGCTTGACAGAAATTTCCCCGAAATTTCCGGTGCAGCCCTGGACTCACCTTTAAAGCCTCAGGATCCTGCCTTCCTCACCAGTGGTGCAATTTCACAATTTTAGACTTTGTTCTTAATGGTTTTTGGTGGCAAAATGCAGCTCATCTGACTGGGTTGCCCGAAAGGCCCCAGACTCGGGCTTGAATCTTGGTGCAGTTGAGTTAAAAAAGAATGCCAGAAAAAAATAGACTCAGTTGATCAGAATTTATACATCTGTAAGATGAGAGGAAGCACTTGGGTTTAGGTGTCATCTGTAAACAAATGAACAAGACCTCCAACTAGACGAATCCTTGATTTTGCTATTAACATGTTCTGGTAGAAGCAAGCACCTTTGCAGATTCTAATGAGACAGATGACCCTCACCTTTGCCTGGGCTATGTAATCCGCATTGTGGTCAATTATTTCCAAGCTTGGGTGAACAGTCATTATGCTTTCATAATCTCCCATTAGCAAGCAAAGGTTTGAATAAGAAGTCAAAGTCCATCCCATTAACCGTTCCAACCAGCGCTGGCCTTAGACCATTTTGTACCTGAACTCAAGTTGAGAATGAACACCCCTTCCCCATGAAATTTTAATGGCACTCAGGAATGTGTCATCCCTGGACTGAAGTTTTGTTTCCAGAAATAACTGCTCATGTCACTTTCTGGTATAGCAAGTTCTATTTCCAACTCATTAGTATGACCAAGATAGTATAATAGTTCTTCTCTGTGGTCACTGAAAGGGTCGATATGGCCCACACTAGATCCCACAGCATTTGGTTTCTATAGTTCAGTTAATCAAATCTCAAGTTACAACCAGGCAAACTGGATGATCCTCTAGTGTATGAATGGGGAACCTCTGGCTCTCCAGAAATTGTTAGATATAAATTCCCACCATTTGTCACAATTGGCTTGCTGGAGTCCAACAACACTTGGAGGGCTACAGATTCCCAATCTCTGCTCTAGTATGACTTTCCCCAAAATGGTGCTCTCCTGATGCTTTGGACTACAACTCCCATCTGCCTCAGCCAGCATGGCCAATGGCCAGAGCTGATGAGAGTTGTACTCCAACAAATTTGGAGGGCTCCAGATAGAGGAAGGCTACTCTAATGAGAAATGTTGAGAATCAAACTCAGAAACATCATGAAATCTAGTTAGGTTTGTAAAAACACAAAAAGATACAAGTAAATTGCTAAACTGGACTTGAGACCTTATATTACAATGGCAATGTATCAACATGAATATCTATTTATAGCTGTTTGGTTTTTAGTTACCATTGTTGTTATTTTCTGTACTAAACATCTAATAAAAACATCTGCTGAGGTCATTTGAACCACCCCTTTTTTGGATCAGAAGTACCGTTCCCCCAAAATATTCAGGTCACCAATTGGGATGGCATCGTCATTATAGCCTTTAGTCATTCTGGATTACAGGTGTTTTTTTCCCATTTAATATTGATTATGGGGCTCAAGATGTCCTTCTTCATCTGTGAAAAATATCGCATTTCCCCAACTTTCAAAAAGAAACATGTGGCTATTAGGAAACTGGAAGTGCATTCCAGTACTGGCTGGAATGTATTTGTGAGAATGTCATGGGTACCATTTGGACACTCCCTGTGACATCCTTACACCCAGCTTCTATCTTCAGTGCACACGCTGGGATAGGAAACCTTTTTATTACTAGGAAGGGCCATTGACTGGTAGGAACGTCAGTAGAAAGTATGTGCATCCAGTGGTGGGTGGAGCTAGAGTTGACAGTGGGCACAATTTATAGCAGTTCAGGACTTCATACCACTCCCTCTCCCTCCCTCTCTCTGTGCCACTCATCCTTTTCTCTCTATTTGAGCTACTATGGGTGGCGCTGTGGGTTAAACCAGAGAGCCTAGGACCTGCCGATCAGAAGGTCAGCAGTTCGAATCCCCATGATGGGGTGAGCGCCCGTTGCTTGGTCCCTGCTCCTGCCAACCTAGCAGTTCGAAAGCACATCAAAGTGCAAGTAGATCAATAGGTACTGCTCCATTGGGAAGGTAAACAGTGTTTCCGTGCGCTGCTCTGGTTCGCCAGAAAGCAGCTGTCATGCTGGCCACATGACCCGGAAGCTGTACGTCGGCTCCCTCGGCCAGTAAAGCGAGATGAGCGCCACAACCCCAGAGTCGGCCACGACTGGACCTAATGGTCAGGGGTCCCTTTACCTTTATCTCTACTTCGCTGTGCTTCTCCCTCTTTTCTCTCTCCATTTCCCCCCTTCGCCTCCTTTTGCACCCCTCCATTAACACAGCTCTGTACTGATTGCTTGCAGAGGGCACATAAAATTATGCATTATGCTGAGAGCCACAAGTTCTTCATCCCCAAGTAAAACATTTGACTTTACTTCCCCTAATTTGAAAGCTCAGTACCCCAGCCTCAGTACTACAGCAGCACAGTAATGCTCAACTAGCTATTTTTTAAAAGTAACAAGCATCCAGCAAGGCTTCCCCTAACACCTCACAGCAACCCTGGGGCAAAAAATAAAATAATTCCATTTATTTTATTCTTTTATTTGAAAGTTACATACTCCTCTACTGCAGCAGATGGGTGCATGCATCTCCTGTTGCTGTTGTTTTTAAAAAGAACAGAACAGCTGCACATCTCTATTTCCCACAGGAAAGTTACTCTCCCAGCCTATATTATGCGTCGCTTGGATATCACGCTTTTGCATTTGGGCTTGCATGACTGCCCCAAGAGGCAAAAACGCAACGGGACTCTACAATGCAACTGAATGGGAGTTGCTGTCCATGGTACTGAAAGTGAACTAGTCATTTGGGGAATTGGGTGGATTGATGATCACTGTGAACGTACAAGTATCAGGATGATACATGTGACACAAATTTTTTTTAAAAAACCCAAAATCCATGAAAGTAGACATTTCTTCAGTTAAGATGGAAGTTCTGATGTAATTTTTTAAAAGCACGAGGCCTTAAAAAAAAAGCCCATAAATGCATTCATCTACTCATCTCTTAACCACATAATAAAATAAGAGTTTTACTGAATCAGTTAAAATGTCCAGCATTTCCATCTTACTGTTTCCCACAGCAGCCAGCAAGTTGCCTCTGAGAACCCCACATATTAAGGCAATAGCTCACCCCTCATTGCTCACAAGAAAAATATTCTGTGACATGCTACCTCTGAATACAGACATTTTGTGTAGCCATCATGACTAATAGCCATCCACTACGAAGCCATTTAAAACCTTGTGGATCCCACATACTAATTTGGTATTAGGAACGCCAGAAGCTGCCTTATGCTGCATCAGACCATTGGTTGACCCATTTCAGTGCTGTCTACATTGACTGGCAGTAGCTCTCCAGGATTTCAGAAAAGACATCTTTCCCCAGCCCTACCTGGAGATGCCAGGGACTGAATCTGGGACCTTCTTCATGCAAGGCAAGTGTTCTACCACTGAGCAACAGCCCTTTCCATATTGAAATTAATGGACCTCCACGGCTGATGCTGAGCTGTGGGCTCGCCAACTTTGTGCAGTCTTGGGGCCAACTGACTTCTGCCTCTTCCTAAAAAGAGAGGGGTTGTTTCATGGACCCTTGGCTGTGAGCATTCTAAGCCAGGTGTCCTGTTGTTCCAGGAAATATACAGAGCAGTCCAGCTGTTCACTAAACGGCTGTAATTACACACTCTCTCGGGGAGGAGGTCTCCACGTGACAGCTGATCCTTCTTCACACTTGGTTGTGATGCATGTGTCCTGTCAGGAAGCTGTTTTCCCTCTATCCTGGCTTCCTTCATTAGCTCCGCTCACGCTAACAAGCGACAGAAGTGGATAGCAGCAGGGTGGCCTCCATCTAATAACATCGGGCGAGGTCATAAAATCTTCCACTAACTGCACAGTGGGAGCAGCTGTGTGGGGATTACAGCAGGAATAAAGAGGGTGTTTGAGTTCACCAGGAAATAGCCACATTTCTCTCTGCCCCCTTCCCTGCAACCACGTCTGAAACTCTTGAGGAAACTTTTGTTGAGGTTGTAGCCAGAATCTTTCGGAAGCAAGTGTTAGAATTAGGTGTGTGGCTCCATTATAGAAGGCCGAGCACTTACTAGGATCAACAAAAACATTTCAAAGGAGTGGATAAGCTTTCAGGTTCACCATAACTCTTCTTCAGGTTAAATGTTCAGCAAAACTGTGGGGAGGACAACACATACTGCCAGGTATACTGAAAAATCCCTCCCAAGCAGCTCCCTGAATCACAATGTTCCCAGACCTCACTGCATCTGTGAGGGGTCTTTGTTGGCACCTGCCCCTCCCCTGTGTCACTGTATCTGCAACTACAAGGACATTTCCCACTACTTGGGTCTTTGAGTCTGCTTTTAACAACCAGGATGGGGATGAATTCCAAGACAGGCTTCTGAAGAGCAAGAAGTCGGTGGGGATCAATTTCCATGTTCAGTGGTGCAGTCCCTGCAAGATCTTAGCCCCCCCCCCCAGATAGAAAAGGTGGGGACCAAGTAGAAGAGGAAGGTGCTGATTGCCAAAGTGGACTTTGCCAATCTCAACAAATACGAGGTGTCAGCAGTGCCCACCGTCCTAGCTATGAAGACCTGGTGGATAAGTTTCTGTGGATAAAACATGGGGATCGGCTGGAAGTCTTCCTTGAGAAACTTATTGGGTCCTGAGCAACTGAGGACTAATGTGTGCATACAAAGGCCATTAAGAACATACATACATACAGTTCATTTAGGCTTCCAGTCAGTGGCGTAGCGTGGGTTGTCAGCACCCGGGGCAAGGCAAGTAATTTGCGCCCCCTAACCCATGGATTTGTGCCCCCTAACCCTAACCCCCAGATGTTGCGCCTGGAGCGGCCGGCCCCCCCTGCACCCCCCACGCTACGCCACTGCTTCCAGTCTCAGCCACTTTCAGCTACTTTTCCCCTTTGCATTCACTGCCTCTGTGTTTGCTTGTCTGTGTCACCTTACCACTTCTGAAAAGCTCACATGACCTTTTGCTAGCAATGCTCAGACAAGGAATGGTGGACTTTTATGTCGATTCAAGCCATTCAGAGGAGCAAAGTAGGATGGATGTTAACTTTGCTGTAAAAGGTTTGCTCTGGTTTCTGGCAAGCAAGAGAATTCTGGATGAGGGGATTGTAGCAATAACTATTGATAGGTGGGCTAGCCATAAAATGATAGGAGGAGGAAATAGTGACTTGTATTAGATGGCGACTGTAGCATGCAGAAGAAGGGACAATAACCCAGCCAGGAATGATAAAATGGTAAGGAGGGAAATGATAATAATGGCAAGGACAGTATGGTAAGGATGTAAAATTGGACAGTATATATGAAATAGGAGATAGCATACATTTGAAAATAGTGCAAGAAAAAGTATACCTGTGATTAGTATACATTATAGGAAATGGGAGACATTTGAAATTAGATAGTATACATGTTGAGATAGTATGCAACTATGTTTGCAGGATGTAGTGTGCTGTAAGCTGCCCAGAGTGGGTGTGGTATAATTATTATTATTATTATTATTATTATTATTATTATTATTTTTATTATTTTATTACCAAGTGGCCCCATCTCTACAACCCTGTTTCTAATCCCTGCAGAGAGAATTTGATCTGCCCACCTGCCCACCTGTCAATCACCTGATGTCATAATGCCGTCAGGTGACTGTCATCAAGGTTTGAATGGGAACTCTATAGCCGTCGATCAGTTAACTAGCAGTTACAGAGACATGCTTTGAAGTGCACTCAATTTTTGCTTTGGATACTCCTCCTCTGCCATGGTATGGACATGGAAAGTTATATAACTGGAGGGCGAGAGAGGCTGATTTTTGTGTGCAAGCAAAACCTTTGGAGACCTACAGCATGCTGCAGTTTGAAGTGACCATAGCTCAGTGGTAGATCATATGGTTTAGATCTAACACTTCCCTCAAGACCTGTTGGAGTTTTTTCATAAGGACCAGAGAATGCACAAACTTTTGTTGAGATCTGCACTTTCTTCAAGGCCTGGTGGGGATTATGCATAATGAACAAAGAATGTACAACATTCATCCACAATACATGATACAATACATCCACATTCTCCAAGGCTTGTTTGGGATTATGTATTTTCACCAGAAAATGGTCACACTACCCTCTTCATGAGGCCTGTGGAATGTTCACAATGGCCAGCAGACACGCGCATTAATCACTCAATTTATATTCCCTTTAACATTTATATGGAATACAGAACAAATATTTCCAAATCTGATTGTGAAGATTATGATGATGATGATGATGATGATGATGATGATGATAATAATAATAATAATAATAATAATAATAATAATAATAATGCTGCACTTGAAGTGGGAACACCTCTATAACATGATGCTTGCATTGGGGTCTGTCCTGAGGGTCTTGGTTATATTTTATCTTATCGTTTCATAGGATCACAAATCATGCAGCTAAAGTTGCGTAGCAAAGTTCATTTGTAAAATGATAAAGTAGAGGAGAGGTGTCAATGGAAATTATATAACCACAGTTGACTATACCATGCAAACAAAATGTCACCAAAAAAATTACAAGCTGTGATTGAATAAGTTTTCCCAAGGTTTGCTCTCAGCATGAACCTGAAAAATCCATTGACTATTCCTTTCTGTGTCAATAATGAGCAGCAGAATCCATTTTGCAACCACCGGGTCAGAAAATCTCATTTAGTCTTTCAAATCAGAGTGTTAAGAAAGTAGAAAATACTCAAAAATTCTTTTAGCCCAGCTCCTGTACTAGCAATATTCTTGAGTTTAGAATCTAAAGTACTGGTCCCAACCTTTGTTCTTCCCTCCCTGTATTCAGAGAATGAGATTGTTATTGTTATTATTTATATTGTGCCCTCAGCTGTGATGGCTGGTGCCCATTGAGAAAGGTAGGGTGGAAGGCAGGGAACCCAAACAACAGGTGGCAGCAGAACCAATGACTGGCAGAGCCATCTAATGTTGGCATTGTCTCCATCCTTTTCACAGCTAACTTCAATAAGGGCAACAGTGAGACTGAGGAGGAGGATTCTGACAGGCAGTGCCAACACCAACACCCTGGCAGGCAGGTGAGGGTTGGCTGAGGGTAGACTGAGGTTAGTGGGGCAACACCCCATTACCCCTAATGGACCCACCTCCATTGGCCATCAATATGCAAGGTGCTCTACAGAGCACAGTTGGCTATGTCTCTGCCCTGAGGAGCGTACTAATTCCTGCAGCCTTCATTCGGTGGTTCTGGTAAAAATGATTATCCCTCTTCCTCATGGTAAACTTGTTGAAAATGACTCCCATGTCTCCCCATGTGCTTTATTCTTCTCATGCCATGATTTCAAAGGACTGGCATCTCTGCTGGAATTGCAGGCTAAGAAGCAAAGGGTGGCATGTAATTGGGTCTGATTATGGCCTTTCTTATAATCAGACCAATTAGAGTCGGTCACGACTGGACCTAATGGTCAGGGGTCCCTTTACCTTTACCTTATGGCCTTTCTTAAGGGACGTGGGTGGCACTTTGGGTTAAACCACAGAGCCTAGGACTTGCTGATCAGAAGGTTGGTGGTTCGAATCCCCGCGACGGGGTGAGCTCCCATTGCTCAGTCCCTGCTCCTGCCAACCTAGCAGTTCGAAAGCACGTCAAAGTGCAAGTAGATAAATAGGTACCACTCTGGCGGGAAGGTAAACGGTGTTTCCATGCACTGCTCTGGTTCGCCAGAAGTGGCTTAGCCATGCTGGCCACATGACCCGGAAGCTATACGCCGGCTCCATTGGCCAATAAAGCAAGATGAGCACCACAACCCCAGAGTCGGCCATGACTGGACCTAATGGTCAGGGGTCCCTTTACCTTATGGCCTTTCTTGGCATGTGGCGCCCACAACTGGACACTCACTAAAGCTTCATTCTCCTGCTCTGTTCCATTAGCCCTTGTGAAGCGCTGCCACGTCCTGCTGTACCCTTAAGAAGTTCATAGTATCTGTGCAGTTCTCACTGCCTCTTTCTCTACACCCCCCCCCAAGTACACAACTCAAGTGCCAGATTGCTCTGACCTTCCCTTTAATAACATTTGCCCGTGATGTTGACATGAGTGACAGGAAGGCACTCAGGTGGAGGCTTAGTTATTAGATCTGTGAATACCCACTGAAGCTGCATGGAACATCTTTATCTGCTGCCATCCCTGCCTCTTTCTCAAAGGAAGGGGGGCAAGTCAATTCCTTTCTCCTTCTCCTGCAATATCCTGTGTCAAGGCACTGAGCAAATAATAAAGAGCAAAGTCCCCTATTCCACAGAAGCCAGAGCCACCTGATGTGGAGCACAACAACTGCTAACAAATGGGCTTCTCTGATATGGGAAAGGAGAAAAACAGGGATAGGAACAGCTGCATAGCCTTTGGGCTAGACCTGCAGCAGTCACCAATATGGCACCCATGGGTGCAATGGTGCCCTTGAGGTCTTTCCTCAAGGTGAGAAAGAGGTGTCGTGATATAGGTGTATTAAAATTATTCATGATTTGGAGAACAATTTTCTTCTTCTCTTATAGCACTGGAACTCAGTCAAATTCAATTTAACTGCATGTTGGAAGATTGAGGACAGACAAAATACTTTTTCACACATTGCATAGTTAAAGTATGGAATTATCTCCCACAAGAGCCAGTGACGGCCACCAAGTTAAATGACACTCCTTCCCGCTTTCTCTTTCAGCTCTGTGGGCTTTTCAAGGCTCAGATTAATTCTACTGGATCTGACTTTTACACAGATTGTTTGGGAAAGCAAAGTCAATACAGGTTTATTACATTCACATACCAAAAATGAAATGAAATAAAAGCATACAGTACATTAGAATCTCAAAGCAAAACAGATTCAGAAGTGTGACATAAAAACAATTATATAGAGCTACAGCTATCTTGGATTGGACCCTGGAGGTGGTCTTTCCAGTTTCAGATGGTGAGTTATTCTCTTGTTCTTAAGGCTACTATGAGTGACATTTGGGGGGGGGGGTTATTTGCCATCAGATATTTGACATAAAATTGAACTGACCTTCCGGAAATTTGGTCAGTAAAGGGCCAACCGCATGCTGCCAAACTGCAGCATCGAAGGACACGTTCTATAGATTCTATCTCCTGATTATTACAGAGAGGGAGGCAGCATACCTTCCCCAAAGCATTTAGGATGGAAAAACATTACATCAGCCCAGAGTAAAATTTCTGCAATATTTGCCAACATAAAGATTCCTGAAGTAGACAGCTAACAGGCAAGGATCATTGTGAGAGATACCCAAAAAGCAAGGTGAACAGGCTGTGCATGAATGAATCAGAAGATCTTCAAAAGAAATGCTCCACGGTCTTTGTTTTTCCAGGGCAGATGCTTTGTTGTGTCACATGTGAAGAAGGAAGATGAGTGAGAGTTCAATACAGGCAGCTTTGGGGGCAACAAGCTTTTTCCAAACACTACAAAAGGTGTCCTCAGGTAAATGTGCTAAGGGCCCTCTTCCTCTTTTAAAAAAAGGACCTTTAAGCCAAAGCTTTAAGGCTGCCAACCAAGCTCTTATCACAAAAGGACACAGTCCCATTTCCAAAAGTACAGCTGCATTAGGAACATATCTTGAGATCCATAGAAGGGCTTGCAGGAATTTAACAGGAATTTAACAATTCAGATGACACTCCGCTCACCCAAATGGCAGCTCCATAAAGAAGCAGGGAGGTTGATATTATTAATTAATTAATTGATAATTAGTTAGTTAGTTAATTGCCTTTTGCCATGGCAATTTAAACTGACTTACAATATTTTATGCAAATAACCCAAATGCATACATACATTTCAACCAGCAAAAACAACTAACAAACAATGTTATTTAAAAATCATGTTATCCTAGTTTTAAAACTTTAATAGCTGCAGGGATATACTGACCCCCTTTGGTATAGTAGCAGATATAAAAAGTGTACTATAGCAGACTGATTAGCTTGAACTGCCTGAGATGCAAAGGTTTGTTGTTCTTGCTGAAAAATATACTAGACCCCTACAAGGGGAACTGTTTACCGTCTTCACTGGAAAGTTGAGTGTTTATGTGCACTTTCTCTCTCTCTCTGAGGAGCTGATTTGGGAGAGATGGGAGGGAAGTGGCCAGAGGGTGTTGTGTTCATGGTACCTGTCCACAGGGCTAAAAATGGTTGGTGATGCATGCGTTAGTCATAATCTAGTCACTGCACTCTGGAACAGTGGCACTGGGGAATGTTGCAATGGCAATTTGTATATGTTTTGTCTCCTGCTTTTTTATATTCATCACCATTTAAATCCAAACCTACCGAAAACCTGATGGTTTGATTATGTCATAACACATGTCAAGTGTTTGGGACAGGATGGGGTTGAAATTCAAATGGCTCACATTCTCCTTTGCGGCCAGTTCTAAAGCTCTAATTCCAATGGCAGGATCTGAATATGGGAATGGGTTATGGCAGCAGGTTTTCTTTTGGAGGGGAGGGGCAAGCACACACATGAACCCTGCCTTCACTGATAATTGCTGCAGCTTTCTGCAGAAAGATCCAAGTTTTCTAATATGGCCATGGCTGGAACAGAGAGCTGCTGTCCATGGTGCTGAACCTCGTCTTTATCTGCATGTTTGAATTCCAGGTCCTTGGCAATGTTAAAAATGTAGCTTCTAGCAAGATCCCAAACTCTACCCTTCTTGGAGTTGAGCCTCCCAAACGGGAGGCAAATGCCTATGTGGTGAGCCCTAAATATTTTCCACTCCCATTTTGGAAGAGGCCTGATGGAGAATCTTTCTGGTCCTCTCTTCAGTTAGTGGAGTGTGTTCACTACTATCTTGATCTTGCTGACTGTGTTATAAGAGGGGAGAATTTATGGACAACCTATGATTTGCTATTTGTTTGCTCCCCTAGGGCTCATACCCCAAAATAAATGTTCCTGCCCCCAAGCTAGTATATACTTCTGTGACATATTTATAATCTGTTACAATTTGGTCAATTGTTCCTCTTGTTCCCCTGCCTGCAGACCTCATGTAGCTGATAATACTTTAACGCAAAAAAGGGATTTGATTCAACATGCAGTTGTTGTTTTTGTATTGGTTTTTTTCTGTATATTGGTGTAACCATTTTGCGTATTGTTGTGAAATGAAATATTGTTCCAGATCATGTTCCCCCAAGGCGGGGTTCTTCATCTTAAAGCAGGGTTGGAGATCTGTGGTCCTCCAGGTGTTGTTAACTCCCACCACTCGGCCCCAGTGAGCATGGCCACTGGTCAAGCATGATGAGAGTAGCAGTCTAGAAACTTTTGGTGGGCTATGTGTTCCCCACTCTGTCTTATATAGAATCATTATCCTTAAAATCCCCCAAAGCCCTTCTTTAGCCTGATTTCCCTACATCTGGATTGTATTCAGAAGGACCATGTTGAGTCACATTTATTTCACATGTCCCCCATCACTGTCAAGTATAATGAAAATCTATTGAGTAAACATAGAAACACCAATACTACTTCTTGGTGCTTGGAGTCTTGGCCTCACTCTCATTAGATTATAAAATCTGACATCCCTTCAAGTCAAGCAGACTTGGAAAAATTCACCAGGATCTATGCAATACTTACCTGTCACTCACGATGAACAGGCTATGACCTCACTACCAGCTGGGAACTGAGTCATTCAAGGGGTAGTTGAATGTTGGTCTCAGAGACTCTGTGCTACGCATTCCAAAAGCAAGAAGCCACAAATAAGAATCAAAGAACTGCCAAAGATACAGAAACATGACAGAGCTCAGGAAGACCTTGTAGCTCAAGCAAGGTTCAACTAGAACAGGAAGCCCTATACTCCTTCCCTGTGTGGGTGGGATCAGTCCAGGGCCTGAGAGAAATTCACTGTGAGGTTGCCATCTGGAGTTCAGTCGCTGACCACATAAGGCAGCTACATAGAGATCCCAGCAGCTCCTGACACCTGCTTACGAGAGCAAATCCATGTTCCTAGTGGCCACACAGCAAGCTGTTTCTCGTGCTGTTTCTTACGGAAAATCATCCCTTTCACATCAGTTATAATGGGTGCAGTCACTGTTCACTTGTACATCCTGAAGAATGAGTTAATAAGACTGTACAGAAGAGCCACATGTAATGCACACAATGGTAATATACAGTATGTGATATCAATGACTTATTCTGTATTCTTATGGAATTGTTTGTTGTGATACACTGTGGTTAATATATTTACTGTACAATAAAGATTGACTTGACTTAACGTTGCCATGTGGGAATATGGTATCTGGTTCTCCTTTTTGAGAACTTTGCTTTGAGAATGATTTCTGGGCAGCAGCTGTTATAAGAATTCTATGGTCTCAAATACAGAATAAATATTCATTAATGCACACATATCTAAATATATAAACCATGTGTCTGAAATATTACAGGAGAGCAATCCTGAAGCCATTTCAACTCTCCCAATGACCTCAAATATTTCTCTGCAGTAAGGGAGGCAAATGGAGAAAGCCTTCCCATTGTCTTTTTGCTTACAAATCCTGTCTTAAGGGTGTATTTGTGCATGAATAGGGTGAGCCTGTGACCTGGATTCAGCAACTAAAGTATTAACCATCACAAAAGAATGGCCAGACTGCCCAGGTAATGCAACCAGCAACCATTTCTGCTGTAAAGTGCCTCCTGTGATGTATGTATGATGATTTTGGGATGGTCTTTGGCTCAGGGGGTTGGGCAATGTCAAAAGTCTTTAAAGGTTCCTGCACACTTTTGTTCAGGGTCTCTCCCTCCTGGGAAGGAGGCGAGGGAACTCTGTTGCAACAGAAAAATAAATATCTGCCTTGCTTTCCACTGTATCCTGCCTCCATTCATTTTTCTCTGACCGGTCATGGACTTAGGGGACTCAGAGTCCTATGGAGAGTTGGGCAGCAAAGGCCAAACCCCAATTTTTACATCACAGCCACACACCAAAACAACAACAACAACAAAAACCCTGATAAGAGCCCTTGGAACCCATCACAAATGCCTTCATTTTGATTGAGAACATAAGAAGAGTCCTGGAGCTGAATCAGACCAAAGGCCCATCTAGTTCAGAATCCAATCCTCATAGCACTCAATCAGATGCGATGCCCACAAACAGAACCTGAGTGCAACAGCACTCTCCCCGCTCATTTCACTGTCTAGGACATTCCCTCCTCGAAACCTTTCCCCTGCCTCACATAATCAGGTTGAAAATCATTCAACACGTAGCAATGAGCCAAACATCAGGGAGGAACAGTTACATGCAGCTGCATAGGCCCATGGCAACATTTGTGTGGAGGAGGTCAGGAGGAGGTAATATGGAGGGGGGGAGCAGTGGTGCAGAGTGCGTGCTTCACCCTTTTCTTGGCTGACATGTTCCTGCTACAAGTATCCACTACCACCTGCCACTGCTGGTTTTCTGCCCAGGGGTTGCAGATACGTGCTTAACTTGCAAGTACACCTGGAATATTTAAAGAAGTGGGTGACTTGAAGAGGGAGTTGCAATGGGAAAGCAGCAGTGGAATAAGGTTAAGCACCTCCTCCATTGTCCCCTCTCCAAAGTAGCTTTTATTTGGTAACGTAATGTTTAGCTCTGCTCTGCAAAAGGAAGAACACAATGTATAAACACTACTTCACTGCGTAAATGTAAACAGAGATTTATTTATTTATTGCTGAAGAGTGAATCTCTTTACTTTGAGAGAGAACTTGAAATTGTTGAGCTCACAGCATGCGCACCTGCCTGTACTCTCCTCTGTGTATGCACACCCACATGTGGCAATCCCTGCAGGTTTCTCTGTAGCTATGGATTTATGAACACCTGTGAACATTATAGGTAACTCTGCACATGTGTCAGAATATTAATGGGGAGCCTCGTGAGACTATATTTCCTGGGAGTTATGATGCACTGTGCCTTCACAGCCAGTTCTGTGCCTCGTGACCACCAGAATTCTGGTTTCAGAGCAGGGAATTCTGGCTCTGCTCCAGCAGAAAGTGTTGCTATGATTCTGTGGCTATAAATTAAACAATCCACACCATTACGTGTCAGGGCCTTAGACTCTGGACTGATGTGCTTTCCTAAACCCCAGCAATGAGGAGCCGGACAGAGAAGGAGCAGAGAAGGAAGAGGGAGTCAGGGCAATATGCTGCAGAGCAGCTTTGCTGCCCCCAGACACTCCGGTGTTTGACACACTGAGCTGCTCTCATTTGGCTCAGCAGATCCGAGAGGCTTAGGGAGGCTCTTTGATACAAATGTCAAATTTACATAAACTGACACAAATGGGATGTAAAAATGCACCAGATTATCAGAACCCCAGGGTTTACATGGCAGCTGGGCACGTGGTTGGAATCCTAAAAAGAGGGCTCCTATGCAGCAAAGGCAGGGCTGAAGGGGGAAGGGTTGGCAGGCGGGCAGATTGCAATGCATCCTTGCATTGCTGGGGCTGTGGGTGAGTGTGCACAGCTCAGAGCATCAGGGAAAGGCCACATACAGGGAGAGGCAAACCACCTATGCAGCCTAGTCCTGTTCATGCTCCCTTGAAGTATGCATTTAGGATGGTAGCCTTGGAGGCATCGGCCATGATGCTGCACACTTCCACTTAATTCTGTGAACACCGACTTGCTTCGAAATCTGTGCTGCCTCGGTTATACTGCAATAACGAATGATGGGGGAGGAAGAGGAGGACACCTCTCTGCTTGAAACCAGATTCCTGGAGGATAGAAAAAGGAATTTGTAAATAGTATTTGTGGACCTGAGAAACAAAGCTTCCATTTCACCAGCTCGACAAGTTTTTATCCTTCGTGACTACAGAGGAGAGTTCAATGAAGGAGGGAAATGAATGTTTTTAAAAAACAGACACAAATTCGGTGGAAAGGGTCTTTCAGGACTGAAGAGCAGAAAGTACTGATACTCTACTCTGGCTCCCTCTCTCACGGCTACTGAACCACAATTTTTGCCTCTTCCTATAGTTCACAAAGTTGCTTAGATATATGATCCCCAAAGCAAGAGAAAAAGAGAAGGATGAACCTCAAAAGGAAACTGGAAGTGCATACAAGAAAATTCAACACACACACCCTCCCCTGCAAATGTACTAGAAGCTAATAAGTGTAATGGCAAAACAGTGTTGCCACAACATAATTAGAAAAACAAAACCCATTGATGATAATAATAGATAATAAGCAAGGATGAAAGACAACTGAAACGACAATGAAAGACAAATACAAGTAAGCATATAACTATATACATCAAGGTCTAGCAACATGACTGCAAAATTGTCCCAAGTGCCTTGGTGCTTAAATTCATAAGAAATCTATTTAGAATATTATGAAATATCTCAACTGCATGGATGGACTTTGGAGCAACCTTGCATCCATGTGGATTGCAACTCTTGACCCTATTAAGGAATGAGATAGATGCAATTTTAGATATCTTTACTATCACTGTACCACCACGAAAAAAAATAGCAATTTCAGGTGAGAGAAGCACTTAAACTGGGGAAATAGCATAGCAAAAAAGTACAAACACCACTTGCTCAGTGCTGTGTCCTGATATGATTTCTCATTAACACCACCCCAAATGGAGCTAGTTGTCTATCTGCCTGTCTATTGTTCTTCTATCACCTCCATGGAACTACTCGGCTATAGGCACAAAGAGATCACTACAGTTTCATCTACTCTAGTGTCCCCCTTAAGGGTACGAGGCATTCCGGGTTGGCAGTGAGCAATGCAATGAAAGTGGAAGTGCAAAACTATGCATGGAACAGCACGGGTCAGATACTTCAAGGGTGGGGAACCTGCAGCTCTCCAGATATAGCTGATCTACAGCCTGCATCACCCTTGGCCACTTGTCATGCTGGTTGGAGCTGATGACAGTTGGAACCTAACAGCATCTAGAGAACCACAAGTTTATTCCTCAGGAGTTATGCCATGACCTAGGATTTGCACAGCAAATGCAGGATAAAGGATTTCCCTACCAATGAGGATCAGGAATGTTACTCCTGCCTTCCCCAATCATCGCCACACCTAGCCTTGGCTTTGTCCTTCCCTACCACTGTTCTTCTTCCTTTCTCTACAAAGCATGCAAAAAAGATGCTAGAATAAAGTGCAACTGGGCAGCTGGCTCCTTATCACCAGGTAAACAGAAATGAATCAAAACCCACGTGTGACTGGAATACAGGTCCAATTTAAGGAGGTGTTCAGCACAGCTGAGCTTCGGCTGTGTTTACACAAAGGGGTTGCTTTTAAAACACTTTGGCATGTGTTCACTTCCAATTGTTTGTGTATGAAGAATTGAGAGCAAAAGGGTTTAAAGTGGAGTCAGGCCTGAATTACCGCTCTTCAAAAACAAAAGCAACAGCCCTGCAGTCTAGAAAACCTCTAGAAGTCTGAGTCTGGCTTGAAGGCACACAAGATAGCAACTTGAAGATAGCAACTTGAAGGCACACTAGATAACAACCATGCCAGACTAGAAGACCACTTAGGAAACACATTTTAAGGACACTGACAAACTGGAGGCCATTCTCTCTCTCTCTCTCTCTCTCTCTCTCTCTGTGTGTGTGTGTGTGTGTGGCCAGGATACTGAGGGGTCTGGAAATGCAAGTCCTATGAGGAGTGGTGGAAAGAACTGGGTGTGTTTTGCCCAGAGTGGAAAAGATTAAAGGGAGACAAAAAAAAGCTGTCTACATCTGTCTGGAGGGCTGTTGTGTAGAGCATGAAGCGGACTTGTTACCTGTTGCTCCAGAGAGCAGGATTAGAACCAACAGGTGGAAATTGCAGTTAAGTAGATTTTGGTTAAACTATAGGAAAAACTTCTAACAGTAGAGTTGGAATAGTTGGTACTGAGAAGCAGCACACAACCTCCCTTCACTGGTTGGCCATCTGTCAGGGATCCTCTCTTACTCTTCCTGGACCAAATGACCACCAACATCTCTTCCAGTCAGTTCAAGCCAGTTCCTTCTGTCTTAGCTTCTAGATTGCTGTCCATGGTCCTGAACTCTAGGTACGGGACTCTGAACTAGCATCTTTGATCCAGTCAGGGATGCTGACTTTACCAAATCAAGCTTCAGAATTCCAGTTCTGCTTTTCTCCACCTTGTTTGGGCAGTCACCTCCTCTCAGTGGCCAAGATCACAATGGATGAGGACAGCAACCAGCTCAATCCATATCTTCCCCACCAGCACAGAGCTGAGAAGCAGTGGGCACAGACCCAAGACAGTTACATAGCCTCTTCCTCCAGTGGTGAATTATGCGTGGATCCTATTCACCACTTTGGGTTGCACAAAACAACTCTGAAATCAGAGCTCTAGGAGACATGTAAGCTGTCAATGCTATTCAAATGTCTCAATTACTCTGGGCCAAACTAGACAGGATACCATTTCATACAATTCAATAGTGTGGATGGTTAAGGCAGGCATAGGCCAACTCCAGATGTTTGGGACTACAATTCCCATCATTCCTAGCTAACAGGACCAGTGGTCAGGGATGACGGGAATTGTAGTGCCAAACATCTGGAGGGCTGGAGTTTGCCTATGCCTGGGTTAGGGTTCTTTTGTTTTAAAAAGAACAGAGCAGCAGATATGAACCCCCCATTCACACTGGGACCTTGGTGAAAGCAAAATACTTTCCTTCCAAAGCAAAGATCAGTGGTAAAAGTGACATCATTAATCACTACTATTTTTACCTGTTCATTTCCCCCCTTTATTTTTTAAAACCAGGAACAGAAAGACAGTGAGAGATCTGATATAAAAGAGGGTGGAGCTCCTGTACTTTTAATAGCTGCCCTCATCTACCTGGTGCCCTCCAGATATTCTGGACTACAACTCCCATCATCCCTGACAGGAACTGATGGGGGCTTAATTCAAAAAATCTGGAAGGCACCAACTTCAGGGGAGGTTACCTTAGCACTTTTTGCAGAAGAGGCCATTGTGGCCCCTGCAGCAAGTTACCCAAAGTTTCCTATTCCAAAATCTTCTCTTTGGGTAGTACTAAGAAAGGCAGGAGGGACATGGGTGGCGCTGTGGGTTAAACTACAGAGCCTAGGACTTGCCGATCAGAAGGTCGGCAGTTCGAATCCCCGCAACGGTGTGAGCTCCCGTTGCTCGGTCCCAACTCCTGCCAACCTAGCAGTTCGAAAGCACATCAAAGTGCAAATAGATAAATAGGTACCACTCCGGCAGGAAGGTAAACGGCATTTCCGTGCGCTGCTTTGGTTCGCCAGAAGCGGCTTAGTCATGCTCGCCACATGATCCAGAAGCTGTACGCCGGCTCCCTCAGCCAATAAAGCAATATGAGTGCCGCAACCCCAGAGTCGGCCACGACTGGACCTAATGGTCAGGGGTCCCTTTGCCCTTTACCTTTTTACTAAGAAAGACAGGAGTTCCTCTACTGCCCTCCTTTACATCTGAACACATCAGAGACAAGAGAAATAGGGAGCCAAAGTAAAAAATGGGGCTTGTGTTGAAGGATGAGGGATACAGTAAGTCCCCACTCTGAAAAATATCAAAGGTGACAAACTTCAAACAACTTGGAAGTTGCCAATAACCATCATGTAGAGGGGGAAATGGTGGTTGTCACAGATAGAGCAATGCGGAAAGGGGCATTTAAGGTTCTGCTGCTCAGGGCTATTACAAATCCGATCACAGCATGTCATGAATATCAAAGAGCCAGTGCCCCTGTTTGGCTTTCCATGGGAAGAAAGTCCCATTTCCCTTCAGCTCAGATCTGCCACATTGCCATCTGATTTGGGGGCCAGGTTTTCCAGCAGAGGTGGAGTATTCTCGAATTTCTCAGAGAAAAACATGAAGGAGAAAGAAGGCAGAGAGGAGAGGCCAGGGGTGGCAGAGAAAAAGCGCAGCTCAAGCGAGAGGGGCACTAACACAAATATTCCTCCTTTCCCCTTCAGCCAGGGCTCAACTTCAATCGAAAGGATCACAGAGAGCTATTGGCTCAGTAAAATGCATTTGTTGCAAACGGACAAACTTCAAGAAGAGAAAGAGGAAGAAAAACAATGGGGAGAGAAAGCAGATTCAATTCTTTTCAAAGCAAAAACTTAAAAGCCCACTCTCCAGGCCTGGCCAGCTGCACTGCAAAGCCCCCAATTTCTCCTTCCTGGAGCTCTAGCAGAGAATCAGTACCAAGAGAACAGGCACTCATTAAGTTTTAAGAGGAAGGGCATTCCTTTTCAACAGCCTGGAGGATGGCATCTCCACTTCTGCAAACCAGCCCCCTCTAGTTCTGGAAATTAGGGTACTTCTAGCCTTACCTACGCGGTGGTGCTCTGGGTTAAACCACAGAGCCTAGGACTTGCCGATCAGAAGGTCGGCAGCTTGAATCCCCGCGATGGGGTGAGCTCCCATTGCTTTTTCCCTGCTCCTGCCAACCTAGCAGTTCGAAAGCACATCAAAGTGCAAGTAGGTAAATAGGTACCGCTCCGGTGGGAAGGTAAATGGCATTTCCGTGCACTGCTCTGGTTCGCCAGAAGTGGCTTAGTCATGCTGGCCGCATGACCCGGAAGCTGTACACCGGCTCCCTCGGCCAATAAAGCGAGATGAGCGCCACAGCCCCAGAGTCGGCCATGACTGGACCTAATGGTCAGGGGCAGTGGCGTAGCGTGGGGGGTGCAGGGGGGCCCAGCCACACTGGGTGCAACATCTGGGGGTTAGGGTAAGGGGGCGCAAATCTGCAGGTTAGGGGGCGCAAATTACTTGCCTTGCCCCGGGTGCTGACAACCCACGCTACGCCACTGGTCAGGGGTCCCTTTACCTTTAGCCTTACCTACCAAGTCTGATGATGCCAACGGGGAAGGGAGAAAAAAGAGAGAAAATGACCCAGCTAAGACAGGACCTTCTGCAAGAGTAAAGCACAGGGCAAGCCCTGCTGTTCAACTGAGTGCCAGAACTGGTGTGACAATGTGCTCAGGGCTTTGGGCAGGACTTAGCAAAGCTCCCTTTGTCTTTACCTGCCCTACACCTGGTGTCATATATGATGCGAGGTGTAGGGTAGATGGGCACACCTTGGCCAAAATTGCATCATGGACCAAGCAGGGAGGCCTGGGAGGCTTAATTAAAATGATGTGCTGGAAGTACCTCACCCCTGGGTTAAGGAATAAAGGGCCAGGAATTGTACTATACTCAGAGTTCATTTCCTAAATTCATATTACATATTTATACATATTTCATTCCAGAAGCTTCTATTCTCTCTTTCCCTGTTGTGTCTGCCCCCCCTCGAATTCACATACTTAATATTTGTTGCTCAGGTGCATGCACACACCAGCTGATCAAACACGCCCACTGAAGGTTGCCATGCAATTTTAAAAAATCAAGGAACACATAAAACTAAACTCTAAATTCTAATAATAAATACTGGGCCAAAAGTTAAGGTTACATACAGTTTCAAAATCTGAGGCATTCAAAAGAGCTAAGTTCACACAGATGCAGCTAACCTCAAATATCCCTTGGCAGAGCCATTCAGACATTTGCAAATGAATAAAAATAAATCTGGATCTCTGTGTGTGGTAGTTCAAAACTCAAGAAGCTGCTCTCAACCTCCAAGACTCAAAATCTAGTTTTTGCCCTGAAGTTCAAAACTGAAGGTCTTTAGAATTTTATTTGATGGGATGTTGTGGTGATAATGTTGTGTCTGGGTTTTTGGTGTGTTTTTTTTAGTTTGCATGCATTTGTGTACTGATTTTAGTCCATGTCAGTCTCTGTTGCAACAGCAACGGAAACTTACACAGTTTCAGCAGGATTTAAGTCCTAACTAAGCCTCCACCTTGTATATTCCCTTTGCAACCCAACCCAACACATGGAATGCATCTCAATTCCCCAAACTCACCCTCTCTGCAGAGATACACCCATACCTGTAGTCATGGAAGATACATACCGGTAATTCCTTTTATGTAAGATATAACATAATATGTTATACAATCAGTGCTTTTTTCTGGAAGTACTCAAGGGTATGCAGTACGGCACCTTTCCTCCCAAAATGTTTAAAGTGTAGCACTTAATGTAACAAGTTCATGGTGACTTCCAGCACCTTTTTTCAAAAAACAAAACAAAAACAAGCGCTGGATACAATATTGCTGGACGAAAACACCTAAAACAGAAGAAAGGTTTTTTTAAAAACCCTGACAAGATAGGTGACTCTTTCAAATCCTCTGAGACATTAATGGAAATAAGTCCCAAATCTCTCTGACGAGAATTCTGAAGATTCTTAGGTTATCTGTCTTAACTCTTTGGATGCTGACATTTGGGTTGCTTTCACATGAGGGCCCTTTAGTGCTGCTGAGGCATTGGTTTAACACACTCAGCTGGAAGACAAAGTAAAAACATGGCACTTACTGTACTCTTCTATTCCCCATAAAAATCTAGCAGTGCCCATCTCCATGTGCAATAACTTGCTGTAGGTTTTCTCAGAAGATAGTCCCTTCCCAAGAAAAGCCTTTAATTACTGTATTAGGTTCCTGTAATTAGTTGTAAGCGGGTCCTTTACATGAAAGCTACTGCTTCTCCTTGACACTGTCCCTTTAATTAGTACGTCCCTCCTTATCCTTTTATTTTAAAGCCCCTTGTACACTTGTAATTAGTTGCTTCCCGGTTGTTTGCATAGCTGTGACATTCCTCTGTTGGTGATTTGAATATGTCAGCTGCTTTTACCTGTGTGGACATAATGGATTTATGTGACCATACAACAGGCACAGGCAAGCTCGGCCCTCCAGATGTTTTGGGACTACAATTCCCATCATCCCTAGCTAACAGGGCTAGTGGTCAGGGATGATGGGAATTGTAGTCTCAAAACATCAGGAGGGCTGAGTTTGCCTATCCCTGCCATACAACATCAAAATCTGCTGCATAATGGAAGCCTGTAGTTAAAGTTCTACTTTCTTTTTGCAGAAGGACAGAAGCAGATCACTTACAGGGAAGTTGTGGTCACCCAAGTGAACAGGAAGCAATTAATTACAAGGCCAGAATCCCTTTTAAAATAAACTAACAGCACTTTGTCAATCCACACCTGGCAATTGGTACTTAAAAATTGCATTTTAAGTTTTTTTAAAAAAATTGAAATCATCACAAATCAAATCTAAAAACAACAACAGGAGGAGGACAATACAGAAAGCAATGGGCTGGCAGCAACATTATTGGATTTCTCTGTAAAAACTGTGTGTACAAAGGATGGTGATTTTACAAAAAAGACTGTGAAAGCATGTTAGGAGTCATTTTAAAAAAACCAACCCAACAAAAACAACAGATCATTTCTCTCTCATTGTGATCTTGTAACACTGGTTTTCAAAAGTTGCATTTCCTATATCACATTAAGGATATCAAACAGTAAAGTTTATATTTTTACATGTTTAGAGTCACGAGTTTCATTATGACTCTATTTACCTTGCAGCACTCCAGCTCAAACGCTGAGAGCTGAAGTAGGTCTCTGCATTCAATTACGGCCCACATTCACAAAGCATTAAAGATGCATTGGCTGCAACTGCGGTGGGTGCATGAGATATATGCAGGAGGCTAGGCTACTGGAAAAGTGGCTGGTTTGGTTGGTTTACAACAAAAGCCTGATAAGCAGTTAAAGGAAAAGTAAGTGGGGCCCAGATGTTGGAGGTTTCGTGCTAGGCTTGCGACAGAGCAAAAAGGCTGATAAAGTGTGTGCATACAAGCAGATACAGAATACTTCCAGAATACTTGGTTTTCTTAGCAGGTTTCTTTAAAAACAACGCATACCCAGGCATGCAAACATTTATCCAAGGAAAGTTTGTACTTTATTATGGATTTGGATGCAAAGCAGAGGGAATGTCTGCTGATGGAAGAGTGAATTTGTACCTCACACTAGAAAACTAAATCCAAGATGGCTCTTAGGAGAATTTCCATAGAATGATTTTTACATTGCTACCCTACCTTTCTTCCATGAAGCTCAAGGCAGAATACATGCCCCCTCCATTTTATTCATACAACAACCCTCGGCGGTTGCTAAGTCTGAGAGGGAGTGACTGGCGCAAAGTCATCCAGTGAGCTTCATGGCTGAGTGTGGGATTTGAACCCTGCTCTCCCAGGTCCTAGTCAACACTCCAGCCATTATGCCACACTAGTTCTGTGTGGTGCCACTCATGTTGGTGCTTTGCAAACACTGTGCAAATGGGCAGCCTTGTACAATGGAAAGGTTTTTAAGGCTATGCAAAAAGTTATTCATAAAGTTGTATGTGTTTAACTCTTTTTTTGAAGATAGTTGTTTTTAAGTGGATAAACTGAACTGGACATTGCTATGTCCAGTTTGCACAAGAACATAGGAAGCTGTCTTTCTGTGTCCAATGTTTTAGCTCCTTTAGTAGTCAAAGTGCTTAGCTGCCTATCCTAGTAATGTCTCCTCTGGTTGCCAGTAGCTCTCCAAGATCTAAGCCTTTCCAATCACCTTCTACCTAAACATTTTTGAATGGTCCACCTATATGCAAAGGATCCACTCTGCCACCAAGCAATGGACCTTATCCAGGTTGGACCAAGTTAGGTGTGTTTCTACCTTTGCTTAGTGGTGTTTTTGCTTAGTGTGAGTCACACTTTCCCCTGCTCACTCTTCGCTTTGCTCACTCCATCATATTTCAACAGATGGTGCAGCAGATCAAGCATCATCGACAGATTCCTTTTGGATCCAGTCCCAGGCTACCCTGATCCTTCAGGGGCAGGAATCTCCAGTTCAGCCTCGCATTTCCTTGCGTGCCCCCTGCCAGTTCTCCCTCCCACCTTTTAATTATTGCTTCTGCGCAGCAGAACAGCCATTAATGGAAGAACTCCAAGCAGCGCATGGGGAAAATTTATGGGCCCCCTGATTTACTTAGCCAACCAGCAGCTCTATTGATTTTTATTTAGGAGAATAATTAAATATTTATTTTCACTTTGTTAAGCTCAGGAGGTCGAAGCCCACATAAAGCAGAACAGCGCACAAGCAAGGCAAGATCAATGGCTTGTGGTTTGGGGAATATTTGACCTCGTCCAGACCTCACACAGGTGGCTTGGCCAAGCCTCCCCAGAGTAAAGCAGCTGGGATCACCTTCCTGGTTGGTTTTTCCATGGGTGGGTATAAGCAACTGGCCACGGACCACCAGTTGGATCATAGTTGAATGAACTGTGCTTCATTACACTTGGTGAAATCCCACAGCAAGTTACAGGGCAGCCTTCTTTGTGTTGGATATATGGCTGGTCCCAGCATACAAAACCAATGAACTGTGATATAAAATGGGATCTGTTGAAGGAGGCTATGCATCAGATCCTTTCAAACAGCCAGTGGGAAAATATAGCATCCATGAGAAATGGATGCCCAGATTTTATTTAAGTATCTCCAGCAAAGATCCATTTGCTCCATTATTGAGTAACTTTTACAGTTAGGAAGTTTCTCAGACTATTTAGCCTGGTTCCTGCCTCCCTGCCATTTCTCTACCCATTGGTTCTAGCCCTGCCCTTTGGAGCAAGATAGAGAACATGTTGAATCAAACCATTGGCTTAGCTGGCCAAATGCTGGCTGTTTTGGCTGGCAGCAGTTCCTCTCAGAAGATAAGAAGCTGCCTTATACCATCAAGCTCAGTATTGTCTGCAATGGCAGTGGCTCTCCAAGGTTTCAGAAAGGAGACATTACCTGTCCTACCTCCAGATGCCAAGAACTGAACCCAGGACCTTCTGCATTCAAAGCAAATGCTCTACCACTGAGCTGTGGCACTTCCTAGGAATCAGTCATTGCCCAGGAATCTCCATTGTCCAGGAATATTTTTGGGTGGAGACTGAAGCCAGGACTTCCTTCTGCAAGCAGGGCATGCACTCTGCCCTTGAGTTATAACACACACACACAAGGTGGTTGTGTATTATCCTTTGGGTACCTGCACCAGAGGAATCTGGAAAGCAGCAAAGGGGAACAATTCCCAGCATGGAACCAAGCACAGCTGCAGATGCTCTCTGCTTGGAGCCTTAACCTGGGGCGGGGTGGGGGGCGACAACAGAGAGATGTTTCGCTGGTAATTTATGGACAGTTTTTTCATTCCATAAAGCTACCATCTGTCAGTGTGCTGCATCTAGTATGTGTAAAAGCCGTCAGCTTTTTGCCTCCAAGGCCAATGAGCCTCTTGCAAAGAGTCCCTCTACATACACACACACACACACACACACACACACACACCTGCTCACCCCAGCAGTTGAGTTGGGAAGACCAACATTAGTGAACCCAGAGAATTTTAATAGGGTGGGAATCAGAGAAGGGGCTCAAAAATAGACAGATTGCATGAAACAGCCAGTGGAGTTTGCCCCATCCTTCCTGATGCCCAACCTTTATTTCAAGATACCTACAACTTACAAAACATTAGATATTGGAGAAAGCAAGCAACCTCCTTTTTCTTTCTACTGCCAGGGTAGAGCAGCCTTTCAGTAGAGCAGGAATGGCAAGCTGTGGCCCTCCAGGAGTTGATGGCCTCCAACTCCCATCAGCCCCAACCAGCATGGCCAATGGTCAAGGGTGATGGGTGTTTGTAGTCCAATGCCATCTGCATGGGGGTCCCCATGTTGGATCCCAGGGTCCCAACCATGGCTGTAAAAGCTGGTGTGCAGCTGACTGGCCTTCTCAGTTGTACAACCAAAACAAGTAGCTGCACTGTCACTTCCTCCTCATTAAAAAATGTAGCTGGCACCAGAAAATAAAAGCCACGCCACACACTATGTAGACCAATGGTGGGGAGCCTCAACACTAGGGGCCATATGCAACCCTCTAGGCTTCATTATCTGGCCCTCTCCTCAGACTATACCCCTCATCAACCCTGTCTGGACTCTCCTTGAGTGTTTTGGCCTGGTTAGAATGTGTCCTTAACTCCAATGATGCCTTTTGCTTGCCCGGTTAGGCAGACAGACATGAGTGTCCATGGAAACAGCCTGGTGTAGAAAACTAACATTTCCATTTGTTGATCTGCCCATTTTGGTCTCTGGTCCCGCCCACCACTGTCCTGTGGCCATTGGGCTCACCCATGCCATAGATCAGAGGGCAAGAAATTGCTTAGGTCCAGTCGGCTGAGACATTCAGAGCAAGAGATATGCTACTTCTTTACCCAGCCAAATGGCATTGTGGAGGACTGTCAGGCAAATCACATCAGAAAACAGCCTGGCCTACAGGGAACTCCATTTAAACCATTCCATCCTCCAGCTCAGCTCTCTGCTCTTCAAGCTAACTGCAGCTCTGTTCCTCGGCAGAGGGAGGTTGGCTATTTCCCCCACCCCACCTCCTTCCCAGCTATGCCTAATCCCTCCCACGCACATGTGTGTGCATGCACACACACACATGCAGAACTGGGCTCCCATCCAAATCTCTATTGAAACCAGCAGGAGGCTTCCCTCCCCACCTTGCAACCACTTGAGCGGATTGTAATTCTTGGAGCTGCTGGTAGGGAGTGAATGGATCAGGCAAGAGTGCTGAAGAACAGCTCCCTGTGAGACTCAGCAGGGAAAACCAAGAAGCAAAAGCACAAATTACAGTCCTGTGCGCAAGGAAGAGCACGCTCACAAGTGCAACTGCCCCCTTTTTTTCTGCTGCCACCTCCCCCACCTCATTAAAGTCTTCTGAAACGGGCCCTTCTGAAAGGGATCATATGCCATAGCTAATCAAAGATCTGCGTCTCTTTGCCAGAGTCAGTTTCAGTGCAACCAAAACATCAGGAGAGTTAATAAAATGCCTCACTGGAGGAAGAGGACCAGAGATTTCCAAGGGAAAAACTTCACTCCTCAACCGCCAAGGGCAGAAAACCTTATTGGAACAGTTCCTTATTGGAGCTGCACCTCAGCTTTGGCAAAACAGATCCAAGTTTCACGCATACAGTCAGTCATCTCTCATCCCTACCTTAGTTCCTGCATCTTTGTCAGCCTCAGACTGGCAAGCATTTAGCCTGGATGCCAAGCTGCTCTGCCATCCTCATCGAAACCGCGGCTTTGCACATGCTCACATCATACGCCCACACTTAAAGGGAATGTGCAACAATGTAGCTGAACCACCAACATGCCGGGTTTGTCAGGTCTTGGGGAAAAACACGCCCACCAGCAGAGAAAGAGAATGCCAACATGGCAGAATTCATCTTTTTCCAGCTGAGCTTGGGAGGCAATTACAGGATCATAGCATCAGCCGCAAACCCAGGAGAAGCCCTGGTTTCAAATCCTCACTCAGAATGTAGTTCTTGGCCCAGTTTCTTTCTCTCAGCCTAACCTACCTCATAGGGTTGTTGTGAAGATAACTTGTGGTGCGGCTGAGGAACAGAAGACCTTCCAACAATTTCAGATCTTCTCCAACCCATAACATCCTCTTGCTGCTGTTTACTATTTCTAGTTCTCATTAAGGAAGGGGAATACTATTCTTTGCACTTGGGTGAAGAATTCCTACCCTTCTATTGAAAATGCATTTTAAAAAAATCATTAGATAATTTTGGAAAACATTTATGTTTACACCATAGAAGGCACATTTCTTTTTTTAAATACCGTATTTTTGCACCATAACACTCACTTTTTTCCTCCTAGAAAGTAAGGGGAAATGTCTGTGCGTGTTATGGAGGGAATGCCTACGGGTGGCATGCCTACGGATTTTCCTCCTCTAAAAACTACGTGCGTGTTATGGTCAGGTGCGTGTTATAGAGCAAAAAATACGGTATAAAGTGTTCTTCTTTTACACTTGGTTTATGCTGGTTTTATTTTTGGAAATGTTCCCATTTATTCCATCACTATCTTACCCCCCCATAAAAAAGAAAGATCTGGTTGATGAAGCAAACACCCAAAATCAATTGAAGAAACCTAAAATGTAAACCATAAGGAAGAAATGTCTAGGAAAAGCTACAAAGCCAGTCCAAGAAGCTACTCCAAAAATATTGCCACATGCCTTCTCCTGGGCCCCTTGTGCAACTGCAAAGCATCTAGTCACTGAGGCCTGAATGCTCATTTCCATACTTAACTCGTCATTTCATACTTAAATTCTCATACTAAATTGTAATTTCTGGAGTTTGATCACTGGTTCCATTTTGGCTCAATGACATCAGCTCTCTAGGCCTCTTTTTTGAAAGTGTATTCTGCAACATGCCATTGACATGTCATTCCTACTCCACAATTCCATAATTCCAAGAGGCAACAATATTGCGTTGGTGGTGGGTTTATTAGTTGTTCTGTGATGCTTCTCCATGTTATTGCATTGTTGCCATCTGGAGAGGCACCCTTGCTCTATAGCGCAAGAAAAGCAGGAGAAAAAATAAACTGGAACATCTGTGGCCAAAAAAAAAAAGTTACAGGACTTCAGCAGGAAGCTATGGAGCATGCCCCAGTTGGGCATGAAGCCATATGTCTGCTCTATAACTTTTACAGGCATAATGAAAGCAGGATCACATTCAAGCACACCAATACCATCATGGACACAAGTCATCATGAAGGCACAATAACAAGGATGTCCAGAAGAGGCTCACTAGTTCTCTCTAAGGAAGCAAAGCCCCACCATACACTGGTGCTGCATGTGGTCTGGAATGAGGAGAAGTTCCACAGGCACTGCTTCTGCGAGTTCACTTTCCTTTAAAAGATGGAATAATAAAGGAACATAGAAAGCTGCCTTATAGTGAGCGACACAACTGACTTGTGTGGCCACCACTTCTTAGCAAATAAACTTAACTGACAGTACACCTCTGGCAGCAGCTCTCTTGGGGTTCCAAGCAGAGGTCTATCCTTGGGCTACCTGGGAATGTAAGAGATTGAACCCAAGCCCTTCTCCATGCAAAACAGATGTTCTGTCACTGAGCTACAGCACATCCTCCAGAGTTATGGTGTTTCCCCTTTATTTGTAATATACGAGTAGAGCATATATGGAATCAGATGGAAGGTGCTCCTACTAGATAGGAGAACTGCTACCCCACACTGGATTTCTGGCAAGGCTCTGCACCCCAAAGTACCTCTCTCTCTCTCCAAACTGATGATTCTTAATGCATGCACCTGCCCTCTTCTTTTAGCTGTGGGCGTGACGCAACAGGCTGCTGCACTTCTATAATTTATTATTCATTTGGGGACATTTCTCCACAGTCCGGCGGTAGAGAATTAGCTGCCGCCACAGGCACAGGCTCTGGCCTGGGGCAAGGCGCTGGCTCAGTTTTCTACCAGTAAAACGGGAACAAGAGTGATCCACCACACAGGGCTGGTGTGAAGATTAACAAACCCCGTGCATTAAGCGCTTTAAGAATTTTAAGTCCTGCCTAAAGAACGAATGGAAGAAGCTGCTATTAACTGTTTAAAGGAGGGCTCTGTGGAAAAATCTGGAGAAGGGGAAAGAGAGAAATGTGTTGATCAATATACACCGGGTTGTATGGTACTTACTTATTGTAGATGCTGCCTTTTTTGCACCCTCCTTTAAAGAGATATTTAGGGAGATATAGGGGGTTGGACTAGATGACCCTTGGGTTCCCTTCCAGCTCTACAATTCTATGGTTCTGTTTTCCTATATTTGCATAGCTTTCACCCTCTGTAATACACTCATTCAATAAGAGTCCACTGGGAATAACATCAGCTATGGTGATGGAAGTTCAGCAGGCTGCTGATTATATTATTATTATAATATTCAAGCCTGCTGAACATGCTTGAGTCTCTCACTCCTGCACTCTCACTCCTATTGTGCTGAATCACTTCCTGGTTGCCGTTCCCTCTGTCTGCATCTTCCCTTTGTGTTGCTGAGTAAATGCCCCCTCCAGCCCCAAACAGCCCCTAACTCTCTTATTTAGTTCTGCCAACAACGATTTACAGTTTGCATATCTAGGTTCTCAGATGAATAGGGAGCATGACAGGACAAATGCAAAGGTCAGGTTAAGAACTGGAGAGAGGAGAAGACTTTCTTTCCAGCCAGCCCTCCTTGCTCTTGAGGAGACCTTTTCCTGCCCTGCCCTTGGAACTGCGATGCGGGGAGGTACCAGCAAGTCCTTCAGCTGAAGAATATCTAGGTGGAACATCAGAGCTTGTTGGACTTCCCTTTGCCTTGCCTCCTGTGGACTTACCTTATACAAGAGAGGTTGCAGGCAGCTCAGCCATGACCCAAGAGATGTAAGACTGCAAGCACACCATACATTTAAAGCACACAGGCGCATGTTGAGATTCCTGCATTGCAGGGAGCTCAACAAGATGACCCTGGGCTCTCTTCCAACTCCACATTTCTATGATTCTATGACTCCCCCCAAATAATCCTTGGAACTGTAGTTTAGGGGTGCTGGGAATTGTATCTCTGTGATGGGTAATCTACAGTTTCCAGGATTCTCAAGGGGCGGTGTGTGTTTTAAATGTGCTTTAAATGTATGGCTTGCCCCAAGCTGTAAAGGTCATCTGAGATGTTCTTGAAGACGAAGGAAAAAAAAACAATTATCTCGTCTGTCCACACAAGTGTTATAAGAGGAATGTCCAGCAGTGGGTGACAATCCAAGGCTCCAGCAACCTGGCTCAGCTCCTCGCGAGGAGGCCAAAACATCATAGCATTGTGCATTAATACACATCCAGTGTGCTGAGTGCAATGCGTGGACATGGGCAAACAATGCCTTCTGAGTCATCCTACACCATGGTAGCATTTTATTCACCCTTACTCGGGGTTTGTGTAACTCACTGGACATCATACTCTGGGGCTTAGGCTTGCATTAGCAAGAAACCAGAGAGTCACATGAGTCTGTGTGGCATGGCGCATGCCTGGCTGCCTGGTGCTGATGGTTTCCTTCGGCTCAGCCTGTGTGTTTCCACGGCAACAGAAGCAGCACAGGCTCACTCCCTGCATCAGGAATGCCTGTAATTAGATCCACGGCCACAGCTGTCAATCCTCGTTTAACAGCCTCCCATTTAACTCCTCGCTCCAGTAATTAGGGTTTACTAAACAGAATGTCAGGCAATTAGAACAGCAGGTCAATCGCTTTCCATGTAACCTCTTTTAAGGCAGGGTGTAAGCTTCCTCCAGCAAGCTCCAACCAGGGGCAGGGGCACCCTAAGGTGCCTGGTGGGAGCAACGAACCGAGAGGAGTAGAAGGGCTATTGAGATCCTCTGAGGCTGAGCCTGTTGCTGCTTGCATTTGAGACATGGCATTGGCTCTTTGAGTTTGCAGTCATGAGTGACACAGTAATTTTTCTCGATACAAAAGATAAAGTGACCTAAAAACTGCCAGTGATCAGAGCCAATTTGAACATGAGGCTGGGGCAAGAAATGTCATCCAGCAGGGGTGGGGAACATGTGACCCTCCAGAAGATCGTTGGCCTTCAACTCCCATCAGTCCCAGCCAGCATGACCAATGGTCAGAGACAATGGGAGGGCCACAGACTCAGAACTACCACTACCAGCACCTAGAAGATTAGCTGGGCTGAAGTGGGCACTCACACTCAGCAGCAGTGGTGGGAAGTGTCCACTGGCTGTGGTAGGGCAGAAAATTGGGAGGCCAACAGTAGGTGGAGCCAGAGGCAATGACAGGCAGATCCAGAGTCTATGGAAAGTGGAGCTGCTCCCTGATTGATTGTAAGACAGCAAGCAGGTAGGAGGACTGGCTGAGTGCAGGTTAAGGTTGGTGTACCAGTGTCCCATTTATCCTAATGGAACTGCCTCTACTGGTTGGCATGAAATTGAGTTTGTGCTGCACTAAAAGGTAAAGGTAAAGGTACCCCTGCCCGTACGGGCCAGTCTTGACAGACTCTGGGGTTGTGCGCCCATCTCACTTAAGAGGCCAGGGGCCAGCGCTGTCCGGAGACACTTCCGGGTCACATGGCCAGTGTGACATCGCTGCTCTGGCGAGCCAGAGCCACACACGGAAACGCCGTTTACCTTCCCGCTGGTAAGCGGTCCCTATTTATCTACTTGCACCCAGAGGTGCTTTCAAACTGCTAGGTTGGCAGGCGCTGGGACCGAGCAGCGGGAGCGCACCCCGCCACAGGGATTCGAACCGCCGACCTTTCGATCGGCAAGTCCTAGGCGCTGAGGCTTTAACCCACAGCGCCACCTGCGTCCCACAGCGCCACCTGCTTTGTGCTGCACTGGGACAGAGCAAAAAAAGAAACAAACCCAGCAGTCAATGTCTTTGAACTTTTTTCAAAGTCCTGCAGGTTGCTTGGGTACCCATTACAAAATGAATTTCCATCCATTAGCTTTAAGGCTGTGTTTCTCTTCCCGGTTTCCAATTTGATGCCATTTGTTCTAGATAAAAATCAGCAGAGGACGGCTTCACTTCAGAGGCTGTCCTAACCAAGTACGATAAGCACGACAGATTCTGCAAATGCTATCAGCACCATAAATAATTAAGGGAAAGGATCCAAAAGGTGTGCATGGCAAGAGGTCAAATTCAGAACTGGATCAGTGCTGGTGTGTGGGGCTCTCAGCAGATGCCCAGGTGTTCCAGTCCTTGATGCCAGCCCTGCCTGCTGCAATCTTGCACAAGGCACATAGCTTGGCAACACTGCAGAACTTAGCATGGAGGGTTGTGTGGGCAAGACATTCTTCACCCTGGGCACAACAACAAAAAACTTTCCTGACCTATTGCAAAGTACCAAGAGATCTACAGGCCATCCTGATTTAACCTCTTCCATCCCGAACACCATAGTGATGTGGGTAGCTTGCTGATCAAAAGGTCAGCGGTTCGAGGCCCCACGACTGGGTGAGCTCCCGTTGTTCGGTCCCAGCTCCTGCCAACCTAGCAGTTTGAAAGCATGCCAGTGCAAGTAGATAAATAGCTACAGTTCTGACAGGAAGGTAAACGGCGTTTCTGTGCACTGCTCTGGCTTTGCTAGAAGCAGCTTAGTCATGCTGGCCACATGACCCGGAAAAAACTGTCTGCGGAAGCGGACAAACGCCAGCTCCCTTGGCCGGTAAAGCAAGATGAGCACCACAACCCCAGAGTCGTTCGTGACTGGACTTAAACGTCAGGGGTCCCTTTACCTTTATCCCCAACACCATAAAGATCTATGAAATATATCTCTTCTTGTTTTATTTATTGCCAAGTTTGTTATCATATCTGCATGCTGAGGTTTATGACCACAGGTTCAAACTCCAACATCCCCACTTACGGTAGTTAAGTTCCAGAGCTGGCTATGACCTCAGGCTGATATTTTGAAGGAAATTGCTACCAGTCTGAGGCGTTAATATGGGCCTATCAGTGTCAAGAACCACTGCCGTGGTTAAATAAGTAGATCCTTAATCACAAAGAAGTTGACAGTCCCCCATAAAAATGTATAGGAGTCACTGCCAGGTTTTTCTCTCTGGTGCATTGTGGGACATCTTCTGGGAATCCGTGTGTGCCTGGAAACCTCCTTGACGGCAAAGCACCATCATATAAAACAACCAGATTAAAAGGATATCTGAACAATAAACCGAGCTAAATGGATGACATCATTTGAGCGGCACAGAATGATTTACCAGTTTGGGTACGAAAGGAGTGAAATGTATTCCCACTGAGTACTATTATTTGCACACCACAGTGGTTCCCTCGCCCTTCCGTATTATCCTGGGGACCCAAACTTGACCCACCAGTACAGATGCCCCCTTTGGGGCCCCAGGCCTTGACACCCACTTTGACCATAGCTTTACCACTGAGCAATGTCTGCTCTGCAAGCAGGAGATCCCAGATTCAGTCCCCGCTGGCATATCCAGGAAGGGATGGAAGAGATTCCTGCCTGAAACCCAGGAGAGCTACTGCTGGTCAGTGTAGACCAGGCATAGGCAAACTCGGCCCTCCAACTGTTTTGGGACTACAACTCCCATCATCCCTAGCTAACAGGACCAGTGGTTAGGGATGATGGGAATTGTAGTCTCAAAACAAATGGAATACCAAGTTTGCCTATGCCTGGTGTAGACAATAGGGAGCTAGAAGGACCAGTATTCTGACCCTGTATAAAGCAGCTTCCTGTGTTCCTGTCCCTCCCGCTTGCCTGTTCCCCTTGCCATTCTAAGCAGTAGTAGGGCTGGGGCTGGAAGTCTGCTGGCCAATATCCCAGAATGCCTTGGGGCACCAAAGAAAGTGCTGCTCCAGGGCATTGTGGGAACTGTAGAGGGCAGGTGGCTTCTGAGATCCAGTCAAACTGTGTGCGGTGGGGCAAGAGGGAACTTACAGATAGGCACCCTGAGGAGAGTTTAGCTCCAAATAGAAGCCAGCCTTTTCCTGGAGTTTGAGGTTTGCTCCACCTTCACGGCGGGCTCACCTTCCAAAAACTGTCATACAGACCAAAATTCTATACTTTTGAACCTTTCATTTCTAGTTTGTTTGGTTTTTGGCCACACTGAGGAGCTATGTAAAAGGGAGAAGAGGTTTGATTTGAATAACCATCTTGGTCTTTACGATGATGCTGCCACTGGGTGCTGACTCATGACAGGACTTCTCGGTAGTGGTTCCCTGTTTGTGGAAGGCCCTCTCGGTTGAGGTGCATCCATCTCCCACATGATTAACATTCAGCAGGAATGTCAAAACATTCCTGTTCACCCAGGCATTTGATGGCTGAAAGATACTGTTACTGGCAACGTATTAGCTGCGAGGGTCTGAGAAATGCTTTCAGATGTTTAAAAACCTTTCCACTGCTTCTTAAAACTTGCCTGGTTTTGTTGTTTGCCACCTGGGAAGTTAGGAATTTAATAAATAGCTAAATAATTGCCAGGTAATCACACTGAAGCTCCAGTTTCACATATAGCCAGTAGCCCAGGTGCCCGTACCTGTCAAAAATTCTCTCACAGTGCAATCCTATGCTTACATGGGAGTAGAGATGGGTTGGGGGAGAGCTCAACTCACTTAAAGGCACATCTATTAAATTTGCACTATCTGAACCAATATGAGAACCAGACACAATTTGAAAGTTACACTTATCCAAATTCTGCAGCGCAGTTCTCCAATCAATGCTTCTAAAAAAAATACAGAAACGCATCTATTATGGGAAATTGTGTATAACAATTAATGTATTACTAAAAATAAAAAACAAAAATGCTGGTTAATGCTGGTTAATTTTTATGAGGGTTTTTTAAAAAACAAAAACCCAAAGATTGCAAATTAATACAGAAATGTGAAAAACTGAATTTAAGAATGGAAAAATGAGAGAAACAGAGAACAAAAATGAACAGGCCCTTCCAGCTCTGCATGGGAGTGAGTCCCATTCAGTTCAGTGGTGCTTACTTCTGAGTCCATAGCTGTAGGACTGAACTCTTAGCATGGCATTCTGAAATTTTGCTTCATTCTACCTTCCAGAGATCTGAGCCGCTTACAAAAATAAATGCAATAAAGCCAGCATGAAACCCATTAAAAAAGTAACTGTATCACATGAGTAATAGAAACAGGCTTTTTGAATCCATAAAATACACATCTCCGTCTCTGTTTGGGATATATTTCAGTAGTACATCCAGGGCCTACAGACCATATGGTTGGAAATAGCTGGCCTCTGATGTTACCCTGGAGCTTTGCAGGTAGACACATCAGAGTTCCTTTAGCTGTCATTGGCTATGTGATGTCAGGGAAGCAAGGCAGAATTAGAACTGGAATTCTAAAGTCAATGGAATTGGTAGAACAAAGTTTGAATCTTCCCTAACACCGCTTGCCTTTATGTGGCACATGTGACTAATAAAACTGGGAGGGTTGGCTAATATAATTTTTTGTAGGCTAGCAGCAGTTCGTGAACTTCCTTGAAGGCTGAATGAAGGGGCTGGGGGCCCTGCTGCAAGTTCTCTTTCTTCCTGAGATCTTAACACAATGGTCAATCTTACCAATGGATAGCTAGTTAACATCTTGCATCTGTACCAGTGTTACAAGTTCCCCAACTACCATTCTGTACTGGAAGCGACTGGCAACAAAGCACCAACATGAGTACATGAGTACAATGTGACCAGATCCCTGCTGGGTGATCCCTGCAAATCACCACCTTTCACCTTAACTTGATTTAATGGTGTAAACTGCCTTGATGGGTTTTGTCATTTGGCAGTATAGAAATACTTTGATAAACAAATAAACCTACTCTTGCAAGGTTGTTCTGCAGGGCAAATGGGAAGGGGGTGAGCGTGTACCCTCACCCTGTCCTCTGTGATGGGGCAGAAGTTCCCCACCCCTGCCAAAGGGCAGTATAAACATTTAATAAATAATAGTAACCCCCAGCATCTCCAGAAAGGGCTAAGGACTAGGAACCGAGGTAGCTCCATTGGTAAAGCATGAGACTGTAGTAGTAGTAGTAGTAGTAATAATAATAATAATAATAATAATAATAATAATAATAATAATAATAATAATATATTATTATTATTTATACCCCGCCCATCTGGCTGAGTCTCCTCAGCCACTCTGGGCGGTTCCCAGTCAAATGTTAAAAACAGCACAGCATTAAATATTAAAAACTTCCCTAAACAGGGCTGCCTTCAGATGTCTTTTAAAGATAGGATAGCTGCTTATTTCCTTCACATCTGAAGGGAGGGTGTTCCACAGGGTGGGCACCACTACCGAGAAGGCCCTCTGTCTGGTTTCCTGTAACCTCACTTCTCGCAATGAGGGAACTGCCAGAAGGCCCTCTGCGCTGGATCTCAGTGTCCGGGCTGAATGATGGGGGTGGAGACGCTCCTTCAGGTATACAGGACTGAGGCCATTTAGGGCTTTAAAGGTCAGCACCAACACTGTTGATCTGAGGGTCATGTGTTTGAACCCCACATGAGGCAAAAGATTCCCACATTGCAGCGGGTTGGATTAGATGACCTTCATGGTCCCTTCCAACTCAATGATTTTGAAACCCAGGACAGCTGCTGCCAGTCAGTTCAACAATACCAAACTAAGGCAAATCAATGGCCTGACTCATTATAAGGCTGCTTCCTATGCCTGGTGTCCTCTTAAGAGGCAATGGTTGGAAGAAATCTGTTATCACTGTTCAGCAACTAGGCACCCAATGCTGCTATGATGGTGGTGGCCATTTATTACACGCCCTTTGCCCTAAGGTTGCAGGGCAGATTACAGCAACTTAAACATAATATTAAAGACAGTTTTAAAGTACTTAAGCACCACAGAAATAAAGTGGGTGCTAAAAATATCTCTCTCAAGAGTCAAAGCCAAGGTAAAGAGTATTTGCTGAAAGCTGTATTTTGAAAATGCCAGATGTACCTCTGTGGGGAAGGAGCCCCGGGACTTAGGGACTGTTGCAGAGAATGCCCTCCCCTGGGCCTCCACGCCTTGAGCTTCTGAGGGTGCTGGAACAACCAAGACGGACACCCAGGAGAGTCTCTTGGGAAGGAGGCAGTCCTTTAGGTATTTGGGGACATTTAAGGCTTTAAGCACGTACATTAATAATGATAATTATGAGACTAGAAATACAACTAATAATAATGTACTACGCGTCCAATGAGAAAGCTGGGAGAGAAGGAAACCACATCAGATCCAAGCTACGCTACAAGCACAAATTAGTTCTAAATTGATTTAATTGCATGGATTTTCCTTAGCAACCTTGGGAATCATAGTTCTGCAAAAGTGCAGAAAATGGTATATGTTAATGATCCTTACCCCTTAATGCAGCGACATTTCCCAAGTGTTTACTTGGAGGATAGCATTAACAGTTAAACTGGCATTAAAATGCAGGGCATCCATGGCCCAAGCTTCTTCAATCAATCTGGGCATGTTACTATTTCTGCTAACTCAAGCCTCTTTTACTCCCTGGGTGTAGCTTAATGGAAAGGCTCACAATAGTTGGTTTGCTTATTGATCTGGCGTCTTCATTCTGCAGTCCCTGACTCCACAGTACCGTGCCCTTGGCATAGTCTAGCCAATGGGCACCCCTTGCCAATGTCTCTGCTGCCAGCACCACCATTCCCAGCTGCCACGCTCACCAGCGTTTGGACTCCCCACCACCCCATGACGTGGTCCTCATTGCAGCAGCCGTGCTATCCTCTTGCTTTGCACCACAACTGTGGCAGCCCTGGCAAGTTTCTTTGCCACCTCTGGGCTCTAAGAAGGAACAGAAGAGGGGTCCTTCTGGATGAGGAGGCCAGGAGAATGCCTGTGCTGATACTGTGGTGACCAGAAAAGACTTTCTTAAGCTTAGAATTTTCACCAGCCCTGCTTTGCACCCTGCTGGAGTATTTCTGCTGAGCTGGAATATGTCCTAGAACTCAGAAATGCCTCTTGCCCAGACAAAGGACAGAGAGATAAGTTAGAAACTCTGATATATAAGCTAGGTGCTAAATCTAGAATCATAGAATCATAGAGTTGGAAGAGACCACAAGGGCCATCGAGTCCAACCCCCTGCCAAGCAGGAAACACCATCAGAGCACTCCTGACATATGGTTGTCAAGCCTCTGCTTAAAGACCTCCAAATCTAGGTTACGGCCACCACAGCAGAATGTCTATTTGCCAAGGGGTTGGACTAGACAACCGTCAGGGTCTCTTCCAATGCTACGATTCTATGATTCTGTGATCTCAACTACATTGCTTGACTGTAACTCGCCTCTTACAACAATTCACTTGTCCCAGTATGCAAGAAGGAGAAACACACGCAGTGGAAATGGAAATGGCATTAACTATGGACTAAGGCAGAGGTTTTTAAACTGTGGTCGCCAACCCGGTGCCCAGAAATCTCCACATAGTTGCCATTGGACCCAAACCAAGAACAATGCACTGCTGGCTAATTTCTAACACCGTGTAGAAACCAAGCTGCTGTACAAAGGTAAAAAAGAAAACGAAACACTGCATTCATTGCTCCACCCACTTTTGCATCTGGCCCCACCCACCACTGGCATATGACCCCTGGAAGATGGCTCAGGAAGGAATGCAGTCCCAAAAGGCTTCCCCAGCTCTGTGTGATAGTTTCTGCTTCTCTCGTAGAACTCCTTCAAGCTTCTCACACCCTCCAACCTTCCTCAGATGAAAATAAGGACATATTCTACATCAGGCATTCCCAACCTCAGCTCTGCAGATGTTTTGGGACTACAACTCCCATCATCCCTGCCCACTGGTCCTGTTAGCTAGGGATGATGGGAGTTGTAGTCCCAAAACATCTGGAGGGCTGAGGTTGGGGGTGCGTGTTCTACATCAATGTCCCCCCTCTCCACACCTCCTCCTCTGAGGGTGGGGAGGGAAGCAGACACAGCAACTGAACGAAGCAAGACGGAGCCAAGTGACCATAATGGCCGCTCTTCTGTGCCCACAACCCCTCAGCACCCCTCACAGCTATGGCAGCTGTCTCGCAGGCGGGCCCTATTCCCCTTGCTCTCCCACCCACGACTTTCTTTATGGGAGACCAACTGAGGAGCATGGAAACAGCGAAAAACATGCTGCGGGGCATCCAAGTGATCTGGAACTTGTTTTCGTAAAAACAGGAAGTGGCGCCATATTGAGCGGGGCGGGGAAGGGAACAGGAGCCACAGATCTAAGAAATGTCTTAGAGGGACTAATGGATCTGAACGTCCTGTAACACATTGAAATACTGTACTGTCGGGAAGGTCCCTCTGGAATTTGCGACTGCGTGAAAAAGTGAGAAGCTGTGATGGCTCAGGGTTTTGATTATGATTCCTGTATTTTGGGGGTAGTTAGAGGGGATGTCTTCTAACCATATTCCAGCTGCATGCAAATGTTTGCATTTTGTCTGACTTCGATTCAGTTACATAACTAAGATCCAAACTCTCTCAATGGCCAGCATTCTGCTCCTCAGGCTGTTTTACTCTAACTGTCCGCATGATATACACGAGGCTCATAATCTGTGGGCGATGATGGACGTTCCTCTTTCCCCCCTCATTATTGATTTTGTTTGGTCCTTATGTTACTTGCAGTTTCTTCCTGTTGGCTGTTATATTTTTATCGCAAAACAAAATATGGTGTGTGTGCATTTTTTTTTAAAAAAAAATTACATTCCCAGACCTGATTTTGTTTTACCACCGCTGAATTTTATAGCACAATTTTGATGGTGGGGATAGCATGTTGGTGGGGTAGAGAGATGACAGAAGGCCTGGCAGGAGAACAGCAGGTATGGATGCCAGGGGACTTAAGTCAGCTATCCAAACAATATTCTAGCTGAGATCTTCCTTCTCATGCTAAAATTAAATAGAAACAAACTACGCAGGGTGCCCCTGAAGAGGTATACAACTCTGACTTCAGAAAAGAACTGGATGGGAGGAAGCGAGTTGTTGTGGGGGAGAAGAACATGTTTCCATCACCTTCTCCCCATGTGTCATTCTGGCTACATAAGTTGCATTCCCCATTGCCAGCATTTGCTTGGTCAACTGGAGAGAGAGAGCAATTGGATCTAGGGGGTGGAACCTAGGGCATGATACCTCATTGGCAGATTCTAAAACCTGAAGGGTGTCATCGATATACAGCTACAGAAACATATGCCGTATTTTTTGCCTTATAGGACGCACTTTTTCCCCTCCAAAAATGAAGGGGAAATGTGTGTGCGTCCTATGGGGCGAATGCAGGCTTTCGCTGAAGCCTGGAGAGCGAGAGGGGTCGGTGCGCACTGACCCCTCTCGTTCTCCAGGCTTCAGGAAGCTATCCGCAAGCCATGGGAGCCTGCAGGAGTTCCCACCGGGCTCCCTAGGCTTGCGGATAGCAGCCTGTTCTGGGGGCTGGGGTTGGGGGAAGCTCGGGCTTCCCCCGCCCCAGCCCCGCACCTGGGAGGGAAATATATTTTTTTTCTTTATTCCGCCCCACCAAAAAAAACCTAGGCGCGCCCTATGGGCCGGTGCGCCCTATAGGGCGAAAAATACGGTAAGCAGGTGCCACTGTCAGTGCTGTGTGTACCCTCCCCAAAAGAAAACTGATCAAATCAGAATTATGCACCAACATAATCCAAGCAAGACCCCAAAGAAAGTTGATTTAAAAGAAAAAGAAAAACTGGATTACGCTATCTGAGTAAATTATGCAAATGAAGCCAATTTGCATATTGTTTTGCTTCTGCTTGTCGTGTGGAAGAGAACATAAGAACAGCCCAGGTCAAAGTCCCATCTATTCCAGCTTCCTGTTCTCCCAGTGGCCAGCCAGATGCCGATAAGACATGAGCAAAACAGTTCTCTACCCAGCTGTGAATTCCAGCAACTAGTATTCAGAGGCATACTGCCTCGAATAGTGGAGGCATATCGTAGACACTGTGGCTAATAGCCACTGGTAGTCTTCTCCTCCATGAATATCTTTAATCCGCTTTTAAACCCACCCAAATTTATAGCCGCTGACACATCTTGAAGGAACAAATCTCATCGTTTAACTGCATGCTGTGTGAAGAAGTAACCTCTTTGGTGTTCCCTGAATCATCAGCTGCATAATATGGGCCAAAATTCTAATATTATAAGAGAGAAAAAGACCTCCTTCCCTGTAATCACTCATATACATATATATAATCTTAATCCTATTTTCCTGATGTTTTTTAAAAAAATATGTAAAAGCACTATGTGTTTCCTGGGTCTGTAAACAGGGCTTGCCGTACAGCCAGATTTTCCCGAACATTACTGGGGTTTCAAAGGTGAAACTGACATCTGGGGGAAACTTCCGAAAGGTGGCGCTTTGTCTGGATCTTAGCCAAGTCAATCGGAAAATTGTGGGTTTTTTGGTGTGGGTTTTTTATATATATAAAAAGCTCCACCATTTCAGTGGTTTCCTTTAAAAAAGATCGACAATAAGAAAGCCGAGATTCCCAGGAATATAGATTCTTTGTCAAATTCCGTGCAAAAAATGAGAGCAAAAATTGCCAATGGTCACTCATTTGTTAGAAGTCCAGAACAGTTTGATCCACAATTGCTGCTGCTGTTTTCGGTCTCTAAAACGTGGTGTAGTGGTTAAGAGCGGTGGACTCATAATCTGGTGAACCGGGTTCGCTTCCCCGCTCCTCCACATGCAGCTGCTGGGTGATCTTGGGCTAGTCATACTTCTCTGAAGTATCTCTCAGCCTCACTCACCTCACAGAGTGTTTGTTGTGGGGGAGGAAGGGAAAGGAGATTGTTAGCCATTTTGAGGCTTCTTAAGGGGAGTGAAAGGCAGGATATCAAGTCCAAACTCTTCTTCTTCTTCTAAATGATATGGAACCGATCACCTGCCCCTTATACACACAGACATTTGCACTGCATTTCCTTTGCATTGAAATGAATGGTGTGGAATAATGTGACGATGACACCATTAATTACCGTATTTTTTGCTCTATAAGACTCACTTTTTCCCTCCTAAAAAGTAAGGGGAAATGTGTGTGCGTCTTATGGAGCGAATGCAGGCTGCGCAACTATCCCGGAAGCCAGAACAGCAAGAGGGATCGCTGCTTTCACTGCGCAGTGATCCCTCTTGCTGTTCTGGCTTCTGAGATTCAGAATATTTTTTTTCTTGTTATCCTCCTCCAAAAACTAGGTGCGTCTTATGGTCTGGTGCGTCTTATAGAGCGGAAAATACGGTATATAATCCGCTACATAAAATTCTGCCACAGCGAGTTTAAGAATGTCATTTTTGTCAAAAGCCAAGCTGCAGTGGAACGGAAACAGTGCTATATGTGACGAATACGGAGTGGACGGAAATTGAAGCCTTCTTACATCCCTAACTGCATGGCAAAGAAACAGCAGCAATCAGGCACTGTGTGTGGTAGGAGATTCGATGAGCATGGAATGCATATTTTGATTTCAGAAGGCGGACATGTGGAAATGTGCCTTTAGGGAGAAGGTCGCCCATTTACATTAAACAAATCCCTACCAACACTACATTTCAGGAAGACGTTTGGGAACTGATGCTCATGTGCTTACTGCCACTCCAAAACTCTAAGAGCGAAGAGCACGCTATCCAAACAACTCAGAGAGGACATGGAGCATCAAAACCCAATAAGCAAGCCTGCTAGTTCTATAAGGCCCTGCTGACAGATGTCCCACATCTGATTAAACAATTAAACTGATCAGTTTGTTTTAGATAAGGAAGAATCTGTTCACAGGGAGATTATGAAAACCTGAAAGATGGAAGTTTGGTGTTGTTTCCTCAAAAACCATCCAAAGGGAAATCTTTTCCCTTAAAATTATTCCTTATCCATTTCTCAAAATATGCAACACTCCCGTAGAATAAAGAGAAAGAAACGGCTGTGCCCAATGTTCTCTTCCGACCAGGGCAGGAGCTCTGATGCTCACGGATAAGTGAGCTTTAATGATGCCCCACAGAGAGACCCAACATAGTAGTGGTGCTAGCGGCAACTCATTGCACAACAGATTTGCACTGCAAAGTTACCAACAACACAATGTACTGCTGGTGCAAGACATTTTGTCAGTGGAATGTAGACAACCCAAAGGCCTCTTAAGGATGAACATTTATGGTGGCATAAGCTTTTGTGGGTTCAAAATGCAGAATTTTGTGTCTTCAGTTCATGGAAGGGTATGCCCCCTTAAAGCTCTTACAGCAAAATCCTAAATGCTACTCAGAAGTAAGTCCTATTACACTCAAGAGGATTTACTCCCTGTGAGCGATGGAGGAGAGTTTCATTGAGTCCGCATTTTAAAGCAAATTGACCTTATTTGCAGCTCTTAGATTTATATGCAGATCGGAATGCAGGTAACAGTGGCACTGGGCACTGCTCTGAATTTCAGAATGCTGTTTTGGTTCCAAAAATGTGAGTATCTTATAGAGGAAATGCATATTTTAGGGGGAAATGCATAGAAAGGCATTGAATAAAATGCATGCATTTGGAGGGAATGCATGCAAAATGCATCTTACAAAAAGTGCGTACAAACATTTAAACACAGTCGGTTTGGGTGCAGTTTAATAGACTTGGCTGAGCATGTGTGGAACTGACACAGAGCAGAAGAGGACTGATCCATCCAGCCCAAAACATACAAAGAGTGGCACCCTCCATATTGAAAGCTACAGGACTCACTAGGGGCTTTATGACACTTACTTTCTGCCCCGCTCTTTCCCCACATTTTAATGCTTCATGTCCAAGCACCCTTCCCCACAATTCAGAAGCCTACCCATGAAAACCCACTCTTCAAAGCTGAATCAGAACAAACAGCAGAAGGTGCTACCTGTGGATTGCCATTGAAATTTAAAGAGTGGGTTTCTGCAGGGAAAGCTCCACAGCAAAAACAAAAAGGGGTGGGGTGCTTAGATACAGTGGCGTCACAACGGGGGGCGTTGCGCCCCAGGTTCCATGTCTGCAGGAGTGACAAGAAGTAACCCTGCAGGGGCTCGCGGCGGCACAAGCAGCCATCGTGCTGCCGGAGCCGCATGTGTAAGATCCTTTGCTCGTGACTTTAGCGGCGACGGAGGGATCCCGGCACCGTCCGTATGGTGCTGGAGCAGTGGCGGCGGCAAACCGCTATACAGTGCATGTGCAGCGTTGCTACATACGGTGCATGTGTCGCCGCCGCACATGCGCTCTACATAGCGACACCCACCCTGGGTGTCACGCCGCCTTCCTTCGCCCCTGCTTGGATACAGAGCTTTAAAGTGCAGGCCATTCCTGGGAAACATAGAGGAAAGGTAAGTGTGGATTGCCCTCGGTTGCAATGGGTTCTTGCTGTCACAACTGGACACTGAGCAACACTTGCTGAATTCTAGCCCAGGACTCTGAGCTAAAGGAGGTGAGTTGTGCCTGCACCAGAGAAGAACACCATCACTTACCCCAGGCAATGTCTTCTGCTCATGCAGGGCACTCTGGGCTTTGAGGGCTGAATCCCGGGCACAGTATGTAAGAAAGGCACAGCCTGGAGAGAAGAAGGGAGGGGAAAGTGTTATTGCATAAAGTCATGTGCAAGTACAGTCACGCTCAGCAAGGGACGGCTTTGCCCAGTCCACACCTTCATTTGCAGTGAAAAGAGAAAGGCAAAGCTTATACAGCACAACTGGAATACCACCTGCGATGTCCCTTGCTCTGCAAAGCAGCTGGATACTCCCTTTCCAGGGAAGCTGTGCCTAGCCTCAAAGAGATGAGCGGAATCCAGCAGCAGGTCAGTCTGCAGCCCAGCGGGGATTTGATTTAAGGCAATTCGTATGGATTAGCAGGGCCTGGTTAATTGGAATCGGCAGGCAGAGGCAAACACACTGGGATTAGTGCAAAAGCCCTCCAGATTAGCACATCAGATTTTCATCCTGCCATGCCAGCAGCTATAGGGGTAGCTTTCTTTTGTTGCTGTGGTTGGAGGAGCATATTATGTGAGGGTCTACAGCAAGGGTGGAAGACCTCCAGTGACCGGGGCCAGATGCTTCCATCCATACCTCTTTACCTGGCCCTTTAGACTCTCCCCAGGCCACATACCTCAGCAGATGGTTCCACTCTTTCCTCAAGCGCTTTTTGCCTGGCTGGAATTATGCATATTTGAATGATGATAACACAGATAGCTCAGTGTACCTCAGTGGCAGGGCTTCTGCCCTACACACAGAAGATCCCTGGCTCAATCGCCAGCATCTTTAGTTAAGCCAGGGGAAGGTCTTCTATCTGAAATGCTAGAAAGCCACTGCCAGTCAAGGTAGACAATGGTAAACAAGATGGACCAATGGTCTAACTCAGTATAAGGCAGCTTCTTCTGTTTTTGCTAAATATCATCTTGGGTGGCAAGCTGCTGGCAGGAAGCTGAAGCATTTGTCACCTGCACATCCCTTTTGCTCCTTAAACTGGAACACACAACACACACAAGCAGGTATGGGCTCTGAAGGCCACCTTCTCACATGTAAACATGCCCATTTGCTGAGATCATCAGTCAGGGTGCTATGTCGTTTGCCTTCACCCCCAGAAATAGTGGGTGGCCAACAGAGGGCAGGGCCTTTTCTGTGGTGAGACCTTGAATATGGCATACCCTCCCCAAATGCATTTGGCAGCACCTACTCTGCTATTTTCTTTAAGCCGTACTTGAAATCTGTCCCATTTTCCTGAGCTTTCAATGGGATGCAATATGGAATTGCTTGATTATTGCTAATAGCTGGCTGTCAAGCTTGTTGTCACTTGTTGTGTCCTTGGTGCTTGTGGCTTCCTTTTGATCTTTGTCCTGACTTAATGCTCAAGCCATGAACACTCGTCCATAAACTCCTCTGAAGACCAGTTGATGGAATGTTGGGGGCAGAAATCCATTGATTACGGTAAATAAAAATTCTCTCAGTGATGCTTTCAGTCACATTTAGGCATAGAATTAAAGAGTTGGAAGGTACCACAATGGCCATTTGGTCCAACCCCTTGCAAGAAAGTACATACTGTCTCTCATGCTCTCAAAGATGTGTGTGCATTCCTGTGTAACTATTGAGAGCGACATTTCCTCACATCTTTGCTAGTAATAGTTATCATTATTATTACTACCACCTTACATTTATATAACACTTTCAAGAGTTCAAAGCCATTCGCATGCATTATCTAGCTGTAATAAGATAACCCGGGAATGCAAGGATAGCCAATCTGGTACCCTCCTGATCCTGTTAAACTTCAGTTCCTATCAACCCTGGCTATTGGCTGTCAAAGAGCTGCCAAGTGTGCCCAGGTCAACCACAGGGCAGGGAAACATGGGAGGCCCAGGATGCAATTAGCTTTTAATTAACACAAAATAAAAACACAGTAGAGTCCTCTGGTTCACCTTAATCGAGCTCAGACATTGCTGAAACTGACCAAAACCACCTCTCCCCACCCTAGCCTCTCACTATGGTTTGCTCCCAAGCAGATGAAGGCTGTGTCAAGGGGGTGAGCTCCTTCTCTGGGCCTAACTCTCCTCAAGTGGGGTGTCTGAGGGGAAGGAAAGCCAGCAGGACTGGGACTGCCCTGCTGCTGAGTAGCCGGGACAACCTCTGACTCCTCTTTGTCTGAGTTTGCACTCACACTGTGATGCTTAGCCTCTAACCCTGTGCTGAAAGGCCCTCCTCCTTCAATTCCCCTTTATCACTCAACCCCCCTGCTTCTAAGACCTCACAGCTCTTCCCTTCCCCAGACTGCTCTTCAGTGTCCCACAACCACCATCCAGGATCTAAGTTGCCATCTTCTGTGTCCTCCCTGGGGTGCTCCCACCACTCGTCTTCTTCCGGCCAGCCCCTGACATTGGCCATGCTGGCTGGGGCTGATGTGAGTTGGAATCCAGCAACATCTGGAGGGCCACTACTTCCCCATCCCTGTGATGGGACCTATAGGAATAGGAAAACAGGAAGCTGCATTCTACTGATACAGACCCTGGTCCATCTAGCTCAGTTTTGCTACCCTGGCAGTCACTCTCCAGGGTTCTAGGAAGAGAGTCTCTGCCAGTCCAGCCTTGAGATGCTAGGACTGAACTTGGGACCTTCTACATGCAAAGCAGGTGCTCTACCACTGAGCCATGGCCCTTCCCCCCTCCAAAAGCAATGATGACCAGAATAGTGCCGTCCAGATGCCATTGGTAGCCAACCTCCACCATCCCTGACCACTGGCCATGCTGGCTGGAGCTGATGGAATTTGGAGTCCAACATCTGAAGGGTCTCACCCTTGGTACTGGGCTTTTGGCTATAAAGATCCACACTGGCACTTTGAATTCAACCTGGAAACGAAATGAGAGCAAGTGAAGGTCTTTTAGAAGTGATTCTCTACGCTCCACATGGCTAGCTGCAGGCAACAAATGAGCTTCCACTTTCTGGAACAGTTCGAGTAGTCATTCAGAGACCTAGTTGCCTCACCTGGCTAGGAGGGGGAAAGGAGAAATAGAGCTGGGCATCACTGGCATATGAGGGGCACTTCGTGGCCAATCTCAGCATTACTTCTTACCACCATGGAACGAGCACAGAACCCCGTGGAATAATTCCCATGGGGAAAAGCAAGAACCCATCTCAGTGAGAGAAGCTTCTCTGCATTCCTGCTCACCATCAATCCACATAGCCGATCCAAAAGGATACTGTCATCTGGACTGAACCTCACCCTGAGTGTTTTTGCCTGGCTGGAATGTGTCCTTGACCTGTGATAATGCCTCTTCGACCGCTGCCTGGATGAAGGATAGAGAGAGGTGGAGACTAGCCTACGGGGTAAAGGAAGAATTCTCCTTTGCCGCTCTGGTCACTCCCACAACCAGCAGGCAGCCCCTGTAATAAGACAGCTAACCCAACCAGTCTGGAAGCCATCTGGGCTCATCAGCCTTCAAGGACAGACCACCCTAACTAGCCCAGAACTCCTTAGGGGAGAAAGCGTAAGTGAAATCCCAAAGTCCAGCCTTGATCACCCACTGCAAAAGGAATTGACAGGTGTCCAACATACTCGAATGGACAAGTTCAGCACTCACTGCCTACGTTATTCTCTGATATATGTTGTTGTTGTTGTTGGGTTGCATCCAGTGTTAATCATACTCAGAGTAGACCCACTGAAATTAATGGGACTGACTAACTTAGTTGGTTGGAGACAACTCACTATTTATTAGTTTACTCATCCATCCTTCACCATGAGGTTCCAACCATTTAGAAGTAAAAATATTAAAACCAGTTCAAACAAATTTAATACATTTTACTTGTCCCCCACACTGAAAATGAGCACTGATGATGCTATTTGGGAGTAAAAGTCACAACTTTATTTTTAATATCAAGGACCTGCAACAGGGCTGCCAACTTGAATAAATATGGGGGGGGCTGGTAAGCCCGGACCTGCATAAAAGAGAGGGAATATGTAAGCAAGTCCCATTTTTAAGTCCCACAATTAAGTGTTTTAAAGTTGTTGTTAGCTGCCCTGAGCCCGGTTTTCTGAACCGGGAAGGGCGGGGTATAAATAAAAATGCATTGTATTGTATAAGCAATTAATAATAATAATACCACCTTTATTGTCAATGTACAACCTGTGTACAATGAAATTTACCGAGCCTAACATGGTCATGCACACCATTTGAATGACAATGCTCATCAACTTTGTGGGGGCTGGCCCCCTTGAATTTTTCATGGGGAGTGTGCTGAAGGGAGCTTGGCTCCTAGGAGTTGGCTCCTATGACCTCCAAGGAGAAAAGCAGTGTTGGCCAGCTACTTTGCCAAAGACCGCACAGAGGAACTCACCTGGGCAATACCACTTGCACTGAATGTCAAGAGGAACATGCTGGGGAATATCTCTTCCCAAAGCCCTGCACTGTTCAGCATTCAGAAGGAGGAACGGGAGGAAGGAAAATGTTCCCCTTTAACCAGGCTTTTGGCTGACTAACATCCCATATAATTTAAAATGCATTTGTGGGAGGGCTGGGGGGGTTATTGTTTTGTTCTTGTTCTCGCTATGTATTTTGTGCTTTAATCTTGTATTTTTATGCTGTGAACCCTGAGATCTATGGATGAAGGCTGGATTAATAATAATAATGACTTGAAAATGAAATCTTAACCTTAAACATCTCCAGAGCCCACCCCACCCCATATAGCATGATGAAACAACCTGCATCACACACCACAACTGGTGGACAGCGATTGATGAAAGAGGGAATTGGTGTCTGAACGGTCCTGCAAGACTTTATAAAGTGATGTCTCTAACAAGCCACCTTCTGGGCTCTGCTCCCAGCAGTGAAATGTCTTGGGCCCAGCAATGTAGGTCACACCCCCCCAATCTGCATGATGGCAAGTGTTTTAAGTGTTGCATGCGCCTAAGCATGTACAGGCAAATTTATCAAGTAATATAAGGAGAAATTCTAGACATGCATATGGACATGAACTAACACACTCTTTACTTCTATAGGCCAGACAGGGCATGGGCCCCCAGCTGACCCCCCCCCAGGGTCCCCTTTCAAGGCTTTGCCACTGCTCTTCCTGCCATTGCTGGAGTCTGGCTTGCAAACCAGCCTCTGGCCTTTGGCAGCAAAGGGGGCTGGGAACAGCATCAGCAGCTGCCTGCGAATTCACTTTCCTTTCCCTTAAGGCAGTGGTAGGAATTGGGTCCAGAGGCAGAGGGAGAACAAGCTGGTGATGAGAGAGGAGAAGAAGGATGGGGCCAGTTGGAAGCATCTTGCAGGATGGTTCCTCAGCCCTCAAAACAAAACAAAAACATGGAGCTGGTACTTGAGATGGACAAATGCGGGAATTTTTTTGTTGCTCTCAGCTTCTCATTTTTACAGTCTTCAGTTCTCCACATTTCCCCACCAGTTTGTAATTTAAAAAAATAAATAAATCTTTTTTTAGAAAAGCTTCTCATGAAAAATCATTAGCATTTTGGTACAAATTTCTCCTAAAATGCAATTTTGCCTAACATTTTGCAAAACAATTTTACCTAATGCCATGCATTTTTTGTATGTTATTTTCAGTAAAATATGCATTAATATGCATGTTTTACACTAGTAAATTTATTTTTGTACATGTTACTTAGGTGGAAAACTGCACTGCAAAATTAGACGCGTGAGTTTCAAGGGATGGCTGTGTTTCAGCTTACATATTGTTTCAGGAAAGTGTGAATTAAATGCAAACTGAATCAAATTTCTCTTCCATCCACAGCCGGCATAGAACTATCATTTGTCCTAATCTCTCCTTGCTTGAATGAGAGGTGTCTACTAGCACCTTACGCTGTGAGTAGTTCTGTGGAATTTTCATGGGACTGCTGAGGTGTGTGTGTGTGTGTGTCTTACACTCCTAAATGCTCTCCCTCCTTAGCACACACTGCAGGCTGTGAATCAAAAGACTTGGAGGGGGAACTGCTCAACACTGACTCACCCTCATGAGCTCTTACTCCCAGGAGGAGCTCGATTAAAGGTTTGCAAGTCCGCATTGCCACGAATATAAGGTTTGCACAGATTTTGTTTTGCTTTCTTGCCCGTACTATTCATGGCACGGCTTTGCAAAGCTGCTGTGGAAATGTAGCAGCCCAGGCAGAAACTCTAGCTGCCCCTCTTGTTGATGGAAACAAATCCAAGCGTGGGTACTTTGCTAGCCTTTTTGTAACACAGGAGCAACAGCAATTCCACTCGGTTTGCAGCATACGATCAACATTATTAGGTGTTTTTTCTTTGTTTTGTTTTTTAAATAATAGATCCTATATAAATCTTCCTAAAACGATATTAAAACAGCAGCAAAACAGTTTCCCTTCAAAAATGTAAATATTTAATGAACAAAATTTGACATTGATGCATTTTTAATATTGGCACAATTAAATCTGCCAGATGATTAAGTATTAATAACTCTTAATAAGTGCAACCATCTCGCCTTCAAATAGAAGCAATTCACGAGCGAGGGGAAGCCAGCCTTGTAGCCAGGAGAATGCAGACTGACCCATCAGCAGGCAGACAGTTGCTCCTGGCTGCAGCAGCCGTGCTTCATTCAAAACAATCCTCAAACTTCCATTCCACTGACTTGCCTTTGTGAACAAGAGAGTCACAAAAGACGCATATTTGGACAGAGGAGCAAAATTAATGAGGACCTTAATTAGATGAAGGGTGGCATTTAATTGTGTTGATCAGTCTATGTATTTAAAAGGAGAGGGGAGTTTTAATTTTCTTTCTGGCCTGCACAGTTTCGAATATGTAGGGCAGGGCTGAGGAGGTTAAAAAAGAAAATAATTCAAGCAGTTTGAAATATAGACTTCAGTATAGGTATAAATGGAACTGGGAGAGGAAACACAACTGCTATCCTTCCATAGGGTGCTGGATTAGAGAGTGTTGGAAGAGTTAAGCAGCAATGCAAGAAGCATTGGAGACTTTTCAACATGCTAATGCATAAAGAATATTGGTGCACCTGACAATTTTCACAAGTGACTTCCCATCATATTTAAGTCAAATTTCATGTCGCTTCCTAGAAATTCTCGCATCCAACCCAGCTCCCTCCATCAATCTCAAGGTCTGATATTTGAAATGTTATAGTCGTATTTATTTATTGTGATGACAAAGAACCTCCTGTTCCATTGCTGTTAAGCAGCAGAGATAAACTGGCCTGACTACTGGGTTGCTTGCTTTGGGGTGGGGTGAGCGGGGTGAGCGAAAAGCTCTCTCCAATGTTAATATTATTTCAGTCTTTCATTGCCCTAACCTACATCCCTGCCTGCTTCCATCATCTTGTCTATACATTTGAACTGAAGGCCTGCAGTTTTTAAAGGTCATTTCCAAGAATCTACCTAGGAAATGTTAGAAATTAAGATATAATCTTCCTGTGGACTACATATTGCATTCTCCTTTTTCTGCAGCACGGAAAAAGGATCCGTTACTGGGCTGTTGCTTTCCATTCAGAAAGGATACATTTCAAAATAGGCAGAGACTGGTATGCCCTGGTACAAGATGTGATCTAAAATCCCAACTCTAGCCTGCATTGAAACTTAACAATTTATATACCATCAGATCCCACTCACCAGAAGGCAACCGACCTGAAGAGCTGGGAACTGTATTTCACAGGGAACCAATAGCCCTAAATATAACTAGTTGAAGGCAATGAATTCAGCCGGTGTGACTTAGATATGTGGGGTGTCACCACTTTGGAGTAAAATCCAATGCACAATTATTGGGAGTAAGTCCTATGCATGCTTACTCAGAAGTTAAGTGCCACTTAATGGGGCTTGCTCACAGGTAAGTGCGTATGGGATGTCAGATTTAATTGCATGCAGCCTCGGGGATTAATATCAAAAGAAATGTTAGGCATACACATGACACAGTGTTTTATCTCAGTACTTAAAGAACAAGAGAGAGCCTTCAACTATTAGGTTCTAAAAAGTTGGCTAAACATAGTGTAGAACAACCTACCATATGAAAAAAATGTGAAGTGGAAGCATCTATCCAGATGCAAACTTGCTTCCTCTGCAAATTCACTCATTCATTTCTTGCCTGCCCCACATGTGCAACTGTTACTAGAACTCACCAACAGGTGTGTGTGTGTGTGTGTGTAAAGTGTGTGTATATACACACATATATTTGTGTGGACATACATGGCATTTCCTCTATCTACATGGCTGTCAACTTCTATCCTTAAAGTTAAATTAACATCAAGATACTGAGCCTCTAATAATTTTATGATTTATGTTAGCACATGTGATGTTTTATGAGCACTTTTTACCATCTTGATCGTTTTCTAACTTCGAAGCCACAAAGAATTGTACTCCTTGGGCCAGGCATATCAGTATGGGGTATGAAATACAATAGCACAAAACACCCTCTTGGGTTGTAGTTAACTAAGCCCTACTCAGAGCAGACCATTGAAATTAATGTACCCAAGTTGCCTGTGTCCATTAAGTTCAATGGGTCTACTCTGAGTTGGAGTAACATTGAATAACACACCTTGGCTAATAAAATACATATCTGTGAAGGATATATGAGGTTGTCAGTTATGTTGCCAGTAACAATGAATATTATAAGGCCAGGATCTTGATGTTACTTCTACATGTTTCAGGTAACTAGGCAGTTGGGTTAAAGATTCACGATACAGACACTGATTCTGGGAGCCAAGATGGACTCTCCATACAGAGTCTACCACAGATCTTTGGCTCAACTGTCCAGCTACCAGCAACTGCTAAAATTCATATCAAGGTGCCAGCACTATAATATTCCTTGTTAATGGCAACATCGGCACTGTCACCCCATTGTTACTCACACACCTACACACACTTTTCATCCAGTTCAACTTTGCACACCAACTAACTCAGCAAAGGGTTAAGGAAACAGGGAGCTCCTTTATAGGTATGCTAACTCCTCTAGTTCCAGCCAAGGCTGAGACCTATTTCCTAATCCAGGGGTGGAGAAACCTGTGGCCCTCCAGATGTTATTGGACTCCAGCTCCCATCATATATAAATTCAATAAATAATAATAATCCCTGACCACTGCCCATGCCAGGAGTTGGAGTCCAGCAACATCTGGAGAACCACCCCTGTCTAATGAGTGCTTTATGTGCCATCTGCCTCTCCGATGGCATAGAACCCCCTTCACATATATACAGCTTTCCTCGGCCCCCTTCTCTTGTATGTAACATAAGTTTGCAGGGAGCTGGGGCCTCTTTCAGCCATATCCTCCCCCCACCATAGCACCATTCAGAAGATGTCTGTTTCCTGTCTCTGTTTACAAATCTCCCTCCACTGTCTCCACCTCCCACACTTACTCGCTGCACTGTGACACACATCTCTCTGCCTTACACTCTCCTGCATGCAGACACGCACATGCACACTTACTTTTCCCCCCACCCAACCCAACTTTTCACATGCTGTGTGATCTGATGCATGCTAAGGCAGGGGAAAAGCCCCCCCCTCACACCCTACTCAAAGGGGCTTGCTCCCAGGAAGGGGCACTTAGGACTGTAGCCACAATAACTTAAACTGAGAAGAACAAAGTAGCAAAGAGAGGGGCCATTGCCAGAAGTCCTAATCTCCTCCTGATGCAAAATATGATCTTTTCTTCGCGGGGGGGGGGGAGGGAGTGTCTGTGTTTGTCTTCCTTTTCCTCCTGCACATGCGTGCACATCCTTCCACTGATCTCTCTCTCTCTCTCATCCAGTCATTACACGTGACCCAACTTTATACACATTACGTGTGTGTGTGCATGTTCAGAGAGGGGGGGGAGACGGTACTGGAGAAGGGGGGGTACGCTTCTCCCTCTCTTAGAGGATGTGTAATTCCCTCCTTGTTTACGGATCCCCCCCCCAAACACACACACACTGCAAATCCCATATCCACTCTTACACATGGAAGCAAGTCCTACCGAGCTTCGTGGGACTGGTTCTCGAGTGAATCTGCCCAGAGGGGCATGCTTCGTCCACTAACTCCTCTCCGCGCGCCCCCCACCCGCCCTCAGCCTCGAACACACAACGCGGCGTTCGGCGGCGGCCAGCATCTCCTCTCCATCCCTTTGTTGGCCCTTTCGCCTGGCCGGGAAGCGGGGGGGAGTGCAGGCGTGGTGGGAGTAGCCGAGGCGGCATCGGCATCGGGAGGAGGAGAAAGGGATCCACCCGGCGCGCGGCAGGAGGAGGGCGGCGCGCGGCGGGGCTCCCTACCTTTGTGCATGCCGGTGAAGCGGTCCTTGAGCACGGTGAGCTCGTAGATCTTGCCGAACTCCTCGAAGAGCGGCTTGAGGTCGCTCTCCTCCAGGTTGCGCGGGATCTGCCCGATGAAGAGCTTGATGGCATCGTGGTCCTTCATGGCGATGGTGCCGCCCGGGCCGTGCGTCGGCGTCGTCAGCCCGTTCATCCTCCCGGAGCTGTTCGTGGTGCTGAAGGCAGTGCTCTCCGCCTGCGGCGGCGGAGGCGGAGGAGGAGGCGGCGGCGGCGGGGGCGGGGGCCCGGGGGGAGGTTGTTGCTGCGCTAGCCCGTTGGCCAGAGTAGCCATGATGTTCCCAGCCGGCTCTGCCCCGCCCCGCCCGCCCCGCCCCGGCTCCTGCCTGCTTGCGCCGCGCGGGAGCAGGGGGAGGGGGGCTGCCCAGCCCGGGCTCCCCCTCTCCGCGCTCAGCCCAGATCTCGCCCTCCACCCCCCTGCCCGCCCTCCTCCTCCTCCTCCGCCGCTTCCCTTCTCCTCCCTTCGCCTGGCTTGGCTTGGCTGGGGCTTCGCCTCGCTTTGCGCGCACGCCCTCCCTCCCTCCTCCCTCCCTCGGCGGCTGCCACTGGGCCGGATGACGTCAGCTGACTGGCCCCCGAACTACTCGCATAAGATTAGCATAGCGGAGCGTGGGGGGGGGAGGAGCCGCAGCCAATCAGGGCGCGAGGGATGGGAGAGGGGCAGGGCTGGCCAGGCAGGCAGGCAGGCAGGCGAGCGCGGGGAGGAAGGGAGACAGAGTCAGGAGGAGCAGGAGCCCCCACGGAGCCCGGCGCTCGCGGAAGGCGGGGGAGAGAGGGGTCGCTTCCCGCTATAGGGGAGGGAAAGGAGAGTTGCTAAGGAAGCCAGACCCTCCTCGAGTTGCAAGGTGTGTGGCTGCGGGTGGGGGGGGGGAGCTCTTGGACCACTTACAGTCGGGCTAAGCGAGCACCGGTCACTTCCCCAGAGACAGGATTCATGGAGGATTTGGCTTGGGTAATTATTATTAATATTAATAAATGCCATAAAATTTACACACAGCTTGATTGGAAAACACACACACACACACACACACACACACACACAAAACCCTTGAAGCAGTTTGCAAAAAATGTAAAACAGGGAATTAATTCGCAACCCACGTGTAAAAGAATGCCCTTAACTTTCAAAGCACCTGGGTACACATGCCTAAACAGCCAAAACTAGTACCCTGAAGGTGCCTGCTTGATCTCAATAGGCAGGGAGTTCCAAAGTGCAGGTGTGGCCACACTGAAGAACTGAATACTGACAGACACAGACTGGGTATTATGTGGCACTGTAGTAGTGCCAACCCCAATCGAAGCAGTCAAATGACTTTTTTTCCATGCACAAACTCAGCCTGGGAAATGAGCATGTACAGAGTGCATCCCACCACCTTGGGATGATGCTTCATGGTTGTGCGAATGGAGATGAGGTGTGTGTGTGTGTAGGAACAAGTAAAGGTAAAGGAACCCCTGGCTGTTAAGTCCAGTTGTGGATGACTCTGGAGTTGCGGCGCTCATCTTTCTTTATTGGCCAAGGGAGCCGGCATACAGCTTCCAGGTCATGTGGCCAGCATGACTAAGCCACTTCCGGCGAATCAGAGCAGCACACAGAAACACCATTTACCTTCCCGCCAGAGCGGTACCTATTTATCTACTTGCTCTTTGACGTGCTTTCAAACTGCTAGGTAGGCAGGAGCAGAGACCGAGCAACGAGAGCTCACCCCGTCACAGGGATTCGAACCGCCGACCTTCTGATTGGCAAGCCCTAGACCCACTTTTGCCTCTGGCCTGACCCATCTCTGGTCCCTGGGAGGCTGACCCTGAACTCAAAGAGGTTCCCTAGGCCTGCTCTAACTTGTGGAAATGGAAAGCCTCCTCATGGAGCTGCCCCTCACTATTTAGGAGCAGATCAGGGCATTCATCCCACATTCTGTCCTGTTCATGTGTAGGTCTTATGCATAAGGAAAATGCCCACATACAGCTACGGTAAAGTCACGCACAAAAATACAATTAAGACTAGAAACAGGGAGGGACTTATCTTCTTGTTACTATGTAGTGATGACTATATAATAAAGAGAATGTTGATTCTGTGTCTTTCCATCCATTATCTGCATGAAATACTGCTTGAGAACTTGCCTAATCAGGTTGCTCCCCATGAAAAGCATTTTCCTGTCAGTGGATGAGATGTTGTGAGAGCTGGAAATGTTGAAGAAAGGGGAAACCAAGATTGATGGGGAGGCTGGAGCACCTTTCCCTTTGCAGGAAGGCTACATTAGGACTGCAGAATGTGTGGTGTTCCCGAGGTTGCTGGACTACAATTCCCATAATGCCTGGCTGTTGGCCTTGCTGCCTGGGGCTGGTGGAATCCAACATCTGGAGTGCCACAGATCCCCCACCACAAGCTTGCATCTTTGGGGCTTTTTAGTGTAGAAAATGTGGACATGATTTGATTATGGGAGAGAAATTCAGTTTGGTTAACATTCAAAGGCAAACCTACCTAATTCACTCATCCTGAACCAAAACACAGCCATCCTTTGAAATTCACATTTTTTTCTGAATTCTCCAGTTCTCCAGACAAATAAAATGTACAAAAATGCACCTAGTAAGGTAAAGCATGCACATAAATGGCTATATTAGTGAAAATAACATACAGAACTGTAGGGGGGAAATGCTTTGCCAAAATTTTTCTTATAATGGGAAATTTGCACCAACATGTTCATGGGTTTTCCAAGGACTTCTTAAAATAACAACAGTGGTAATAATTACAAACTAATGTGGAAACATGGAGAACTGAACTTAAGGTTGGGAAAAAATGTGAGACTGAAAGAAGCTGAAATTGACAGATTTGCCTGTTCCTAGACACGATAGAGGGTGATGCAGTGATGCCAGGGTGTGGAACGAATTACTATTGGAACTTTAGGACATCCAGTGGATTGACAGAAGAAAGTACTTCTTCTCACAATTCAAAATTGCAGTGTGATCAAGGTCACAGGCTTAGGTGGCTTTAAAAAGAGATTAAGCAGATCTACAATGGGTGAGCCTATCAACTGATCCTAGTTATGACGGCTCATTGGATCCTCCAGGTTCAGCAGAATACCACTGACTATCAGATGGGTCATTGCTTTCAGATCCTGCTCGTGGGCTTTCCAGTAGCATCAGGTGGACCCAGAGGGAAGGAGGTAGAATGCTGGACTAAGTGAATTAAGGGCTCTTCTTAAAGATGCAAAGTGAACAACAAAAGACGGGATGAATGGGTTTCAGTCTATGCAGGGTTTTATGTATTCTAAAAATGCAGCAGACCAAGCACACAAACTATTTTTCCCAGTTTCAGCCAATCACATTATAAATATGGATGATTCCCCCCCTCCTCTCCTTTTAAATGCTGTGCCCTCATCCTTCCTCTCCAAGACCCCAGAGGAGCTTCCTCTTCATCTCACACAGACCAGGAGGGAGTCGCCTTCACCATCTGGGGGGGGGGGCAAGCAAAAAACATGCACAGAGCTCAGGTTGCCAGGAAGTGAGCTCTCTGTCTCTGCTCACTCACCTGCTCGCAGGAGAAGCAGCAAGAGGACCGCACGCAACCAAACCACACTCAGTCAGTTAAGTATGCATGCGTGTTTCAGATTAGTTTTAGGCTGAATTCATTTGAGGAGTACAAATTAATGACTTGATTTCAGGAGTATAGTCTCTTGCTCAGAAAGTGACATGCGTGCACATTCATTTCAGGAATATGTGAACTCCTCCTCTGGGATTCTGTGTACAGTACATGCATGCACACACAAGTGCATGCATGTTCATGTGCTGCTAGTAGGCAAGGCCTGAGGCAAAAGTGAGAGCAGCAATGGACACAAACTTTACCTTTGCACAGTAGACTCGCGTGCCCCTCTCTGTTCTCCATTTAGAAAAGCAAGAAGGCTCCCAAAGGCAAGATTTAGAGAGTGGTATTTGCTCCAAAGGGGGATGACAGAGGACGAGATGGTTGGACAGTGTTCTCGAAGCTACCAGCATGAGTTTGACCAAACTGCGGGAGGCAGTGGAAGACAGGAGTGCCTGGCGTGCTCTGGTCCAGGGGGTCACGAAGAGTTGGACACGACTGAACGACTAAACAACAACAACAACATTTGCTCCATTCTGGTAGCTTTGAAGGCTTACACAGGGTGGCTGCACAGAGAATTGAGGGTCCCCTCTCTCAGCCACAGTAGCTCCTGACCCTCAGTGGGATGAAACGGGTTCTCCCTGCACCAAGGCAAGCATGCCAGTTCTTGTGCCAGCAGAACTGCATCTGCAGCCCCAGCATCACTTGTGCCCATGCAGGCCACACACCCACGTCTCTATAAATACAGACTCCACGAATAGCAAATGCCAGCACCAATGTGTGGCTGAGGGATTGTGTCATGACCTGATTTAGTGGGAATCCTCCAAATCACAGTTTCACAAAGGTCCCCAGTGGGGAAGCCAAACTGGCGCTCAGCTGGCAGCTGGTGGAGGGGGCGGGGATAGAGCAGCTTACGCACACATCCCGAAGATGGATGTGACAGGCATCTTAGACCAGTCCAAAGCAAGCCCCAGGGAAGGGTGCACGGATGAGAGCCCCCTTGGGACTCTATCCGCAGGGCTGGTGAAAAAGAAGGTGAGGTTAACTGACACAGAAAATGCTCACAAAGCCTTGGGAGAAGCCTCAAGCATGTTCCTTTATGCATCAGTATGAATAGGAGTGTGTCTGTTCTACTCCCTTTCCTGCAGAGTGTATTTAGCCCATGTGTAGGGCACATATTTCAGCCCAAGAGCTGGTTACCATTCTGGGCAACTTTCCAGGAGCCCCATGCCAGTGGTGGGCTAGGCAAAAGTGGGTAGGGCAGTAAATACAAGTTTTATTTGCACAGTTTTATAGGCTCCTCATGAGGCCAGAGGAAAATCGCCCAGCTGTGGGGCTTGAAGGCCGCTCCCCGCAAGGCCCTTTCCATGTGGCCTAGGGGGCAGGGCCCTGACTCACCAGCCCTACTATGTTAAATATGTATTCTGTAGTTGACCTCCTTTGTAATGTTTTATTTTGAAATCTTTAAGATAATATTTTAGTTTTCTGTTACGTTGCTTTGACTGTATACTCTATATTTGACTTTCTTCAGATTGTTTTATTTATGTTTTATTGGTTTAATATACTGCAAACTGCTCTGAAGATTTTCTTAAAAATATAAAGTGGTATAGAAATTTTAAAAATAAAAATAAAATAAATAAATTTACCTTTCTACAGTAGGCTGGCTTCCACACACACTTGAACACCCCTCTATGTCTTCCATCCAAGCAGGCAAGAAGCACCACCAGAGTACAATGATTCATTGCAGCCAGGCAAAAAAAAAACCAAGGATGGTGGAAAGCAGGGCTTGGAGGTGGGGGGTGGCCTGGAAAGAGAGCAAGGGCCAGGTGGAGAGGCCCGGAGTTTCCCTATCCCTGGTGTAGTGGATCATGAAGTCAGAAGGCCCTTCACTCTGCCATTTCTTGAAACCCCATTTGCTTTCCAACACAGAACCAGGTTGCAGCTCCTCTGTTCCCTTCTCTTCAGCTCAGAATCAGATCTGGGTGTGAGCATTCACAATACGTAGGCTGAGAATTCAGAGAAAGCACCACCTTATTTACTCGTTCTTCCTCATCACAGGGGTGGATTTAGGCCTGTGCAAGAGATGTGCAGGAACTAGGCGCTGAGCTGAGGGGGCGCCTTCTCAAAGCCTGGTAAATGACGTGCTGGGCTCCCAGAAGAAGGTGTGAGGCTCTGACAGGCTCTGAGAGTCCTCCTGCCTCCTTCCCAGAGCCTAGTTAGTGCTTTCCCAGCTTTGGGAAGGAGCTGGGGGAGATCTAGGACCCTGCCAGAGCCCTCACGCCTCTTTCTCAAAACCAGGTGCCTCCTTACCAGCCTTTGGGAAGGGCAGCGGAAGGACTTGGGGGGGGTGACCAGGCTTCAGCAACCTGGTGCCTTCCAGATACTTGGGGCTTCAGCTCTCATCAACCAGTGGTCAGGATTGATGGAGGTTGTAATCCAAAAGATCTGGAGAGCATCAAGCTGGGAGAGGCTGCTTCTAGAGTCTCAAGACCCATCTTATCAGGACACCTGAGTGGCGTTTAAAGATTTAAATGAACCATTCTTGGCTCCTAATTTTAAATAATAGCTCCCTGATACCTTTTGACATGCATAAGTGCAGGGGAAACAAGACATGTGGATATGAAAATAAGAGGCCTTAATGGGAAGTGTCTACAAGATATCAATACAATGGCCAGTACTTGAAGATGAAAAGAAACTGATTGCTCTCCAGGAAAAAAAAATGCAAGTCTAGCCAGCCTTGGGAATGTGGTGTTTTCATTCCTCCAGCAATTTCCCTGCAGAAAGCTAATGTAAATTTACTTATACTGTACAGTCCCATCAGCTCATAGTCATAGGCAAAATAGATATGTGCCATGCAATGACCTTACAATCTAACAGGGCAACCCAGGACATTTATTATTTTGATGAAAAACTCGTTGGGTTTTTCCTTGAAAAGCGATATTTTAAAGTGATAAAAGTCTTTCCCCTGATTTTAGGAAAATTAGAAAACATGGCAGCTCTGTGGTCATTGGGTTGAAATTAGTTTTAAAACGGCTTGTGGGCTACAGTTGGGAAGGACAATTAAGGAGGTAAGTCAAAAGCTACTCAGAAAAGGTGGAGTTGGGGAAAAGGTTTGTGGTCTGAAGAATCTGTCAGGTCCAATTTCTCCCACTTCCTCCTTTTTCCAATCTTCAATTCTGTTTTCCACATATCCATAACATTTTGCTTCCTCACCACAAAACAACAAAACAGTCGTACCTTGGCTCCCAAATGCCTTGGGAGTCGAACGTTCTGGCTCCTGAATGATCAAAAACCAGAAGTGAGTGCTCTGGTTTTTGAACGTTTTTTGGAAGCCAAACGTCTGGCACAGCTTCCGTGCCTGCCCAATCGGAACCAATTGGAAGCTGCGCCTTGGTTTCTGAACTTTACAGAAGTTGAACGGACTTCTGGAATGGATTCCGTTCGACTTCCAAGGTACGTCTGTACTCATAAAAATTCATCAGAATTTTTGTTTAAATTTCATCTCATAAACTCATCTTTAGATGCAGTTTTGACAAATATACAGATTTTTTGCAAGCCATTTCCCCAAAGGTGATACGTATCTGTACACATTGGTTGGTTGGAATGGCATAGAAAAATCCATAGGTGTGCAAATGTAAAATACTATAATACACCGTGACCAAATGATGGACCACTAGCCAGCCAACACCTGGGGAAACAGGTGAGTTTTAAGGAGGTGCCAGAAACTGGGCCACAGTCCTGGCCTGCCTTATTTTCTCAATTATCCAGAGGGATGCCAAGCTGGGAGGGTTTGGGGAAACTCTTAAGGAGAGCCTAGATCCAGCTGCCTGAGCCTTCTGCTTGGGGGTAAATGCAGGGCTGGGCCAGATGCTTGGCAGCTTCCTGAAGTCGTCCAGTGGTGCCATGGGCCTGGCAGAGAGAGCGTTCCTGGAGCACAGTCCCTCTCTGTGTCTCCTTTCATTCTCAGCCGGTGTCAGATGAGGGCGATTTCACCCTATTTGCATTGGCTCCTCAGCAGGAGGTGCTTCTGAAGCAGGTTGGGGCATTCTGGAAGATATAAGTATATTTGCCCATATTTACAGATAATCCTATTTTGTGAGAATCTGTCTGCGGTGTGAATATTGTCATCATCTAGGGCAACAGCTTTACTTATTTCATCATTATCCCACCCCACTTCTCGCATTGAAACACCCGCATAACAAAACCTCAATACATTGTAGCGCTTGTTCTAGATCCTGCCAGACTTGTTTTGCATAATGGCTTATGTGTTTAGGATAGTTATATACACTTAAGCAGATACATGAATTCATTTTAAGGAGGTTTACTAATACAATCTGGATACAACCATTATTTGTTAATTTCAGCTCCTTTATATCCATTTGTGTGTCGCAAGAGAGGAGGACGGCCACACTACCACTTCCACATCTGTATTGACCTGTTTTAACAGCTTGGCGGGAAACTATTTTAATGGATGCTGGTGGTATCTGTTAGCCAAGTTTCTTGTAGGCACAGTAAATCAAATGATTGCCTATAAGTAATAAATGCAGGATCAACAAATTTGTTCATCCATCCTGCCATGTTCTACAACAAGATATGTAGTGAATGCTCAGAGTGCTTTACTTCTAATCTATCGGATCTAAACAACCTGTGGTGCCCAAAAAACCACTGCTATTGCGAAACGACACAGCCCCCCCCTCAGGGGAGAAGGGGGCAGCTTCTACCAGGAACTCGCCCCCAACAGAAGGAGCAGCACTCATGTCACCCCAATAGAAAGGGCAGCCCCCAAACCCTCCTCACACCAAGAGAAGGAGCAGCCTGCTGCCCAGTCCCCCCAACCCAAGATAGGGGGCAGCCCCCACCCTCTCTGCAAGAGAAGGGGCCACCCCACCCCACCCTCCCAAACCCCCCTTGTCCCAAGAGTGGCGCAGCAGCAGCCCAGCATGGGTTTCTCAAAGACAAGTCATGCCAGACAAATCTCATTTCATTTGTTGATGGAGTTACAAGCTTGGTGGATCAAGGGAATGCTGTGGGCATAGTGTATCTTTGTTTCTGTCTATCTGAGTTCCACCCTGGCAGGACCTTGAGTATTGAGGAGTACCGGTATTCCTTCACATTAACTTCAGGCAGGTGAAGTTTTTCCCACCATTTATATCCATGAGGGGAAAAGCTTCTTCAGTTCTAAATTTCCACACACCAAAAGCTGGGCCTCTGGAAAAGAGAGCACCCTCACTCCTCACATATTCCTGTTGCCACAAAAACCAAAAATACAGTAAAATATCACACGTTAAAAACTTCCCTGAACAGGGCTGCCTTAAGATGTCTTCTGAATGTCAGGTAGTTGTTTATCGCTTTGACATCTGCTGGAAGGGCGTTCCACAGGGTGGGCGCCACTACCGAGAAGGCCCTCTGCCTGGTTCCCTGTAGCTTTGCTTCTCGCAATGAGGGAACCGCCAGACGGCCCTTGGTGCTGGACCTCAGCGTCCGGGCAGAATGATGGGGGTGGAGACGCTCCTTCAGGTATACTGGACCGAGGCAGTTTAGGGCTTTAAAGGTCAGCACCAACACTTTGAATTGTGCTCGGAAACATACTGGGAGCCAATGTAGGTCTTTCAAGACCGGTGTTACATGGTCTCGGCGGCCGCAGGAGCCCCAACCCAAATCAGGGCCGAGGTGCAGCAGGAGATGGGCTGAACTCTTTCTGCTCTGTACTGCTCTCCCAATTTAGATCATAGCCGCCTTTTGGTAAATGGAAATATGTGGCCAGTTTGTGTTTCTGAATCATGTGCTTAAAGTCACTTCTCATTTGACACAACATGTGCATCCTCAAACAGATGTTATCATGCTGAAGACCCTAATTATAACTTTTTAACAGTAACTTTCCTGGCCATAGCTGACAGCAAGTGGGTGGTTTGCACAGGAGATCATGAGCTTGAGCTTCTTACTGGCGGCAAGGGAATCTCCAGATTTAAGATTTGCCCACATGTCTGATTTCTAAAACAGAAATATGTTATTCTTACACTAGTCCTTATTCTCCAAGTGCATAAATTTCAGGTGGGCAGTGCTCGCCCGGCTTGTTTTCCTTTTAATGAGGTTACTAGAGCCTTCTGACATTTTACAAAAATTGCATTGATTTACAAATCGGAACAGGAACATCAGAAGCTGCCTTAAACCCAAGGTTTCGCACCCAGTGCAACAGAACTGGCTGTACTTCCTTAAATGCGCCTCTGACAGCAGGCAGCCCCAAACTCTTACCAGCTCCAGCTAAGCTTTCTGATCCTCAGCCTGCACCAGTCTCAAACTACACGCTGCTTGCGCTTTTGCCAAGGACATGCTGGACACATTGCTGGGAGGATGGCAAAGCCTTGGTTCCCAAAGAGTTCCCTCCATCCAGAACAGGAGCGGAGAACCTCAGGCCAGACACACACCCCCAGGCCTCCCTTTCTCTGGCCCTCAGAACTCTTCCCAGGCCACAGCCCCTTTCCTCAGAGCCACCCCACTCACTGGCCCTCCTTCTCCCCCAGCTGTTTCTGCCTGATGGTTGGAAAGCGTCCACCAGGGATGCATCTCACTTGTCTGGACGGGGCATAGTCAGACCCTCCAACATTTCTCCAATCAAACTAAGGTAAAAGGTAAAGGTACCCCTGCCCGTACGGGCCAGTCTTGACAGACTCTGGGGTTGTGCGCCCATCTCACTTAAGAGGCCAGGGGCCAGCGCTGTCCGGAGACACTTCCGGGTCACGTGGCCAGCGTGACAAAGCTGCATCTGGCGAGCCAGAGCCGCACACGGAAACGCCGTTTACCTTCCCGCTGACCAATCAAAATAGGGACATCCAAAATAAAAAATGGGACATTTCAGGATCAAATCAGAAACCAGAATGGCTTCTGTAAATCAGGGACTGTCCCTGGAAAATAAGGACACTTGGAGGGTCTGGATACACAGGGCTTTGTGAGTGTGGGGGGAAACTGGCTTAATGTACAAAGGTGGAATTTACATTCATTGCCCCACCCATTTTTCAATGCTCCACCCATTTTTGCCTCAGGCACTGCTATCTAATGGTGTGTGGTCTCCAAAAGATTGCACAGAATGGAGAATACAGCTCTTCAACTGAAAAAAATTCCCCATCCCTTAACGAAATCTCCTTAACAAAAGAAAGGCGTTTGTCCACCCTGCAAGCACCATTGAGATAATTGCCCCCAATTCTTAGGGTTCCACTAAACCTTCTCTTGCCAAGCCACAATCTCACAATCAACTACAAGGCTGGAAGGCACTTGGAGGGTTAATCCTCAGTCCCATGACTGTATATTTCACATTAATATTCCCATCTTAAAAATATGAGAACAGTGTGTTATTTGTCGTGGATGGCAGGGATGGGGGAGCCACATATGCTTGGTGTAAATTTGTATGCAGGCTCAGCCAATAGTGGTAGAGTTCTGGTGAGGGATGGAACAAGATGAACTTGGGGCTTGGAAACTCCTACCATGGACCTTGATACACCCTTCCCACTTGCCCTCAAAACACTCCAGTCTTCACAGCCATCATTGCCTTTGCTTAGTCCTCCAGCTACTGGAGGAGATGTGCCGATCCGCATGCCAATTTTCTTCAGGATTCAAGACACATGCTGCCTTGTAAAATTAAGGGGAATGTGGGAAATGCAATCACGACATCTCCTATTAGTCTAAAGAAAGGACAAATGCACAGGAGATTTCCAGACCTCAAAGTACTCACATGAGGTCTCCAGGGCTGTATAATCTTCATCTTCTTTGGCAAGTCTAATAAAAGACATCATAATTACTATACTCGGGTCTTTGACAGCTCCCCCCCCCCCATCTCACATAATGGAAACGTTTTTATAGAGAGAAAAATATGTCCAGAGAAGCAGTCCGGTAGGTTGCTGGGGCTGCTTATAGTAGAGTGGTTTTTAATGGGGAGGACTTGCTTTGGCAAGGTCAAGGGATTCTTTGGACACTGCAGCTGGCAATGGCATGATCTAGCGCTGGGCAGGAGGAGGACACAGGAGGAGTTCAACGCACATAATCTGCTGGTTATGTGATTGGTAGTTTATACAACATGCAGTAGCAGCAGGCAGGGCAGAGCAGTGGCCATGTTGGACACCTGGTTTCCCAATGCAGAGGTTGCTGTGAGAAACAGAGAGGGGAGGGGCAAGGCAGTGGGCAGGTCAGCACGGTGACGGTGCAGCAGCAGGACCATTGGATTGGCTCCGCTGTTGCACCTGCACTGCACAGACCTCCCTGCCGCTTCACTCATCCCCTTCTCCTTCTCAATTACTTTCTCAGTTGCTCCACATTGGGAAGCCAAGTAAACAACAATTCTGACCCACTATTGATAATACAGTCAAGAGCTACTAGAGCTGGACTGGTAACCTCTGAGGCCAACAAAATCAGTGCATTTTAGCCATCATTGTATATGGCAGGTAATGAACCTGGTGTCCTCCTGATGTTTTGTTGGAGACCATCTCCCATGACCCCCAGCCAGCATAAGCAATGGTCAGGAATTATGGGAGCTGTAGCTCCATATCCCTGGTGTAGGAAAACAAAAACACGGGTGAACTAGGGCACTGTCCCCATCAACCGTCCCTAAACTGGTGCCTTCCAGATGTTTTGACTACAACTCCCATCAGGCCCAGTCAACACAGACATACTAGCTGGGGCTGATGGATGTTGTACTGTAGTCCAAAACACCTTGAGGGCTCCATATTGAGGAAAGCAGGTCTAATCTAAATTATAATGGTAATCACAGTGTTTAAACGCTGTTTAACAAATTAAGAGATTAAAAACCATGAATATTTTTAACTCCTTCTCTTGACTCAACAACAATGAAATGAAACTGTAAGGGTCAAAGTACAAGTAGTAGTGGGGAATAGATCCAGGCAGAGGGTCAGATCCTGGACTCTCTCATCTCTTTGACAAGTGGGTCCTCAAGCTGAAAGTTTCCCCACCTTCTAGGGGGAAGGTTGGCCCTTGTGATCAGTTGCTGAAGGACTCTAGGCAATAGGGGTTTGGACTGGGTGTTCATCAGTATGCAGATGACACCCAGCTCTACCTCTCCTTTAAATCAGAACCAGTGAAGGCGGTGAAGGTCCTGTGTGAGTGCCTGGAGGCGGTTGGAGGTTGGATGGCGGCTAACAGATTGAGGTTGAATCCTGACAAGACAGAAGTACTGTTTTTGGGGGACAGGAGGCGGGCAGGTGTGGAGGATTCCCTGGTCCTGAATGGGGTAACTGTGCCCCTGAAGGACCAGGTGCGCAGCCTGGGAGTCATTTTGGACTCACAGCTGTCCATGGAGGCGCAGGTTAACTCTGTGTCCAGGGCAGCTGTCTACCAGCTCCACCTGGTACGCAGGCTAAGACCCTACCTCCCCGCGGACTGTCTCGCCAGAGTGGTGCATGCTCTAGTTATCTCACGCTTGGACTACTGCAAAGGCGCTCTACGTGGGGCTACCTTTGAAGGTGACCCGGAAACTGCAATTAATCCAGAATGCGGCAGCTAGACTGGTGACTGGGAGTGGCCGCCGGGGTCACATAACACCGGTTCTGAGAGATCTGCACTGGCTCCCAGTACGTTTCCGAGCACGATTCAAAGTGTTGGTGCTGACCTTTAAAGCCCTAAACGGCCTCGGTCCTGTATACCTGAAGGAGCGTCTCCACCCCCATCGTTCAGCCCGGACACTGAGATCCAGCGCCGAGGGCCTTCTGGCGGTTCCCTCATTGCGAGAAGTGAGGCTACAGGGAACCAGACAGAGGGCCTTCTCGGTAGTGGCGCCCGCCCTGTGGAACGCCCTCCCATCAGATGTCAAAGAGATAAAGAATTACCTGACATTCAGAAGACATCTTAAGGCAGCCCTGTTCAGGGAAGTTTTTAATATGTAATGCTGTACTGTTTTTAACACTGATTGGGAGCCGCCCAGAGTGGCTGGGGAAACTCAGCCAGATGGGTGAGGTATAAATAATAAATTATTATTATTATTATTATTATTATTATTATTATTATTATTATTGACCTGAGTAGTGGCTAAAGTGCCTTGGCTCAGGTAACAGGACACAGCCAGGTTGTTTGACTTGTGTTTTTCTTCTGTATAGATTCAGCATGTCCTCCTGGGAACCCAAGAGGCAAATAAGTGTGCTGTGTGCCCTCGCAGTTGGGAGGGTAACAGGACAGGCTCTTGCCTCCAGCAAAGCTGGTTAGCTCATTAAGTGAATCCAGGCAGTCAATAATTCAATAGGAGAGTTCTAAGCCAGCCAAAGGGCTCTGCAGAGAGATTTGTCCACCGCAGGAGAGAACAAGATTGACACCCTGTCGTGCCTAGGCCATATTTTGCCATTTCTGCCTGGAAAAGGGACAGCTGAGATACATGGCAGAGGAGACACCAGAGGTGGAATTTGGGGATCAGCAATGGATGGGATGGTTGCATGCCTAGTTATTTTAAAAGCTGGGACCACCCTACCTAGTTGCTATTATCTTGCACACCCATTTTTTGAACTGTTTGCTTGTGTTATGTTCAAAGGAAATGATATAAATGTTTAGAAAAATTAGCTTTCTATTTGTTTGCTTTGTTTTGATCAAAAAGGTGGGTGCATGGATAGGCACACTCAGCAGGCTCAGGAGTGCCTCAGTTCCTTCTCCTCATTTGTTTGACTAGTCTAGGATTTCCAACCTCAACATGTTTTGGACTATGAGACCCACCAGCTCTGGACTGATAACAGCTGGAGTCCCAAACATATGAGGGGCATCGGAATGGTGAGGGTGGGACTAGTTTATTGTCCTGTGTGGTTCATGCTGAATAATGGCCTATAAAGAGCCACAATTTCATTTGATGTGTCAGGTGCCTCTAAAACTGTCATGGGGACCCCATGGCCCTGCAGATGTTATTGGACTCCAACTCCCATCATGGCCAATGGTCATGGATGAAGAGAGTTGTAGTCCAGTAGTATCCGGAAGGCCACAGGTTTGCCACTTCTGCCCCAGAGAGATGCAGGGACAGGAGGTCACAAGACTTTGAAGAGGACTACCTCAAAAGGCCAACTCCCTGCCAAGGGCTCCCTCTGTTTGAAATGTCATTTGGGTGACTCAAAAAATGGTTACTCATTCTGGCCTGAAGAGCAAGTCCTTGCCATTTTTGGATGGTCTTCATAGGAAAAACTCATCTATGGCCCATCTAGTCAGTATTCCAAGAGCAGCAGCTGTGATCATCTCTCCTCCCCACAAAAAAGCCCACCAATAAGATCCCAAAAGATCTGCATTGTGGTTACCTCTGTGCCAACTAAATTCTCCAGGACCCTCCCCTCGTTTTATTTCATGTGTGTGCACGCTGGGTGAAGGAGCTGCTCATTTCTCAAATGCTCTGCCCATGTGCGTGTCCATGAACCGGCATGCATGGCTTGCTTGGAATTTAATGTTCCTACACAGAACATTGAACCCATTAAAAATGAGCAATGGGGAGAAGGTGGAGTTCCCTTTCTTCCCTTGGCTGAAGGCCTCAACAGCTGCTCAGGTTTTAGTCTTCTTTAACTCTTTGGGTGGAGGCATTCATAAAACCTGGAGGCTGCATTCCTTGTCGGGAAGCTCAGGTCTGAGCTCAAGAGGCAGCCATCTAGGCCTCTCTATCTGGTCCTGGGCACTCTCATTAGGTCACACCATCCCAGTTCAGATCCATCACTGGCCATGCTCCATGCATTATCAGTTGGCATAAAATATGAGTCTGTTAATACCAGGGTGTCTATACACCCCTTTTTTCCGAGGGGGCTAATGCAGCCCACCAGCGTTTTTCCCTGGCCCCCCCCTTTTATTTTTTATTTATTTATGATTTTCAATTTTATACATTTCAATAATTTTACAATCATTTTAGCATATTGAAACTCAACTGCCTTCCTCCTCTTTCTGTAGTTCCTTAAATTTATTTTTAATATTTTATGCATAATCCAAATTAACTTAATTTGCTCATTTATTAATTTACTTTATATATATATTCTTTAAAAATTGCAGGTTGCTGCAATAATCCTGCCAATTTTCTTATCTGTTTACAGTTTATTTGTAAATATTCAACAAACCATTTCCATTCTTTTATATAAAAAAAGTTGTTATCTTGATTTCTTACTTTTCCAGTATGTTTCACCATTTCCGCATATTCATTAAGTTTTTGTATGCATTCTTCTTTTGCTGGGACTTCTTCTTCTTTCCATTTTTGGAAGTAACATTCTTGCTGCTGTAGTTGCATACATAAATTTCTATACAGTTTGAGTAATTCTGCCCCCTAATTTCCAAAAGGAAAGCTTCTGGAGTTTTTTTCCAAATTATTTTAAAAATCTTTTTCAATTCATTATATATCATTTCCCAGTAGGGTTTAACCTTACTATAAGACCACCACATAGAACAGTCATGTCCAAAGTCTGGCCCGGGGGCCTAATCCGGTTAATCTGACCCCTGCAACACTTTAATCATAACAAAAGGTCAACAACTTTGGCCCTCATGCATGTTCACTTCATCAAATCTGGCCCTCTTTGAAAAAAGTTTGGACACTCCTGACATAGAACCTTCTTTTTCTTTACATTTCCAACACTTATTTGATTTCGATTTATACATTTTTGCCAATTTACTCAGTCTTAGATACCATCAATAATATAACATTCTCACATTATTTTCTCTTAAACCATAGCATGCTGTAAATTTTATATCCATTTTCCTGGCCCCCTCAAGTCCCCACCAATGTTTGCAGTAGTTGAAAAATAAGCAAAGTAGAGCCCAGTGCCCTGATGGGGAGGTCAGTCTCTCATGGCTCCGCATGCATCAGACCAGTTATTTGATGAGCAGGCGACAGCCTCCTATATTTATGCATTGATTCATGGATTCATTCATTTACTGTGTATCCCACCTGTTTCTCCAAGGAGCTCAAAATGGTGCACATAGTTCTCCTCATCCTCATTTAAACTCCACAAGTAATCTCACAAATAGGCTGAGAGGCAGTGACTGGTCCCAGGCCACGGAGAAAGCTTCTTAGGTCGTGTGCCAAGGCTTCCGGAATTCTATTTTTCCCCCGTGGTGGCAAAGAGCAAAGAAAACAAGGAAGAGAACTTTTAAATGAGTTTATTCATTCCTAATTGCAAGAGACAACAGAACTCAGCAAGCCCTAACAATGGTGTTGCGCCAACTGGGCTCCTCCTCTGTCCTTCCTAGAAACAGCATCTCCCCTCACAGTGGCCACTCATGGCCAATTGTCAGTTGTTTATTGCACCCTTAATGAACACCGAGTTCTGCGAGAAGGGGAATCAGAAATATTCTCCCGTGACAATGTGTCAGCTGGCTGCTCTGCCTCTGTCTCCCCCCTCCTTCTCCTAACATTTCCCAACTTTTCTGTTCATCTGTCTCTGTGACCTTCCTCAAACTCCTGCTGTAAATCCATGCTGCATTCCTCTTCTCCTGCAGTGTCACGAGAACGGGTGGGTGGATGTGGGTGTGATCTCCACCATTCCTCCTCCTCCATCTCGTCCCCTTGAGTCTGACAATCCCTGACACCAAGCGGGGATTTGAACTCCTGTCTACCAGGCCCCACTCTGATGCTTTATCCACTATGCCACAATGGCTCTCATATCTAGGGAGCGAGTCAGGGTACCTGTGCATGTGCCTGCTTCCGTGTGTGCATCTGCACATCCATGAAGGGGTGTGCATGTGAGAAAGCGTGTGGGGTGGCATGCAGCCCGTGGAAGACTGCTCAAAGGTGGGCTTTGCCCTTGAGCCCAAAGATAATTAGCCACCCTTGTGCTAATGTCTATTTATAAATGCCAAGTGAGGAATAATGGCTATACTTTAAACGGAAATGCAACCCCTCTCACTTTAGTGGGGAGGAAGACAACAACCAGGTGATCTGTGTGCCCAGTCTGCCAAAGTTCAGATGCTGACTGTTGACAAGCAAATTCAAGGCCCCTCCTGCTCTCTCTTCATTCTAGAGTCATAGAATTGTACATTTGGAAGGGATCTGAGGGTCATCTATTCTGACTCCCTGCAATGCAGGAATCTCAACCAGATCATACACGACAGATAGCTATCCAACCTCTGCTAAAAACCTCCAATGAAGGAGAGGCAACAACCTCCCGAAAGAGTCCATTGCACTGTCAAGCAACTCTTATTGCCAAAAAGTTCTTCCTGGTGTTTAGCCGGACTCTCCTTTCTTGTAACTTGATTGCATTGGTTTGGGTCCTAACCTCTGAAGTAGGAGAAACCTATATTGCTCCATCCTCCATGTGACAGCCCTTGAGATAGTTGAAGAATATCTTTACCAGGCTAAACATTTTGCTTCTTTATCTTTAAGCTCATCTTGAACCAGGGGTCTCTTCAGGTAGAAGAGGTGTGGAGAACCTTGGCCCTCCAGAGCTTGCTGAACTAAAACTTGCATCAGCCCCAGCATGCATGACCAGTCAAGGATTATGGGAGTTGTAGTTCCAAATCTTTCAAATAGAGGGCCATCCTCTGGAATACAGGGCTAACCCTAATTCCATGTCAGAATCGGAGAGATTACATTTGTGAACCAGTGTCAGGGTAGAATAGAAAGATCAGCCCATTCATTCATTTGGGCCTAAGATCAGAGCTGGACTTTTAAAATGATTATTTTTGGCCAACAATCAAAGCCCATTAAACAGGATATTAAACACAGGCAAATATTACAAGAGTCAGCAACAGTTTATTACTGCAATAGAGAATGAAATATTTAACAAGTTTAATAAAGCTTAATTGGAAGGAAATTAAAAAATAATGGATATAAGTTCTTAAGAAATAGTCTCAGACTCCTCTCCCTACAGCCCTGTTTCACAGGCAGTCTTGTGAAACCAATGACTGCGGTGCTTGTTCATTCTGCTATTCCAGCCCACCCAATTCTTTTACATTTGGCAAACCCCTGCTAGGGCATATGGTCCTATTTGCCCTTAACAATGACCTTTGCCCATGCAACTACATTTGTAGATGGCATGTGAAGATGGCTGCACACATAGGTAAACAGAAGGTTGTGAGCAACAAGCTTGCTTCTCCCCAAAGACCGGACTTTTTTGTGATGAAGAAAGTGATGGTGAAAATGCACCGGAGACTGCGGGATCAAACAAACCAGAATGAATCCTCATTCGATAGCCAACATACCTAATCTCCCTGCAAACAAATCAGGATGAATGTTCAATAAACAGGTCAGCTGGAAATGCCCCAGGTGTGCTTGGATTGCAGCCTTAAAAAGTTTCCAGATGCTGCGACATGGGGCATCTTAAAACCATTTTCTGAGAAGGGAAGAACAGATGTAGAGCAGAATAATGCAGCCATTTCTCTAGGTATTTTTCTTGGGGAAGTTGATGATAAGTTTTTGAGCAGATGGCATGCAACACTTGCCTGAATGGAACGCAAATTTTAAAAGGGTTAATGGGGCTTGGTGAAAACTATGGAGGGGGAAGCTTTTTTTAAAAAAAAAACATATGTGGTTGTCTGATCAATATTGTTACCATTTCTGTGAGCACTGAGAAGATCTAGGGATATTGCACTTAGAAGGAAGTTTCTGGAGGTTTACTGACAATTTGTAAGATAAGAAGAAGAAGAAGAAGAAGAAGAAGAGGAGGAGGAGGAGGAGGAGGAGGAGGAGGAGGAGGAGTCTCAAAGCAGCTAACATTCATTGAGCATAGGTAGAGGGAAAGGGCTTAAAACATACAGCGATAAGCCCATTGCTCCTATATCAGATCTGCAGGGAGTCAGTCAACATCCTAGGAGACTCATGATTTGTGCGCATGATGGTATAATGGCAGTTGCACACCATCCCTTTTGATACTGTTTGCACCTACAAAAGTTTTAGGGTGGACATATTGCTTCATTTCAAGTCATGCATGTCCCATAACCTTCTGCTGAAATCCTATAAATTCCTTTACCAGAAATGTTCAGGGCAGGTTGTTTGTTTTTGTTTTGAGTTCCTTCTTTTGTTGCGCTACAGTGCAAGAGTGACCCTCCAGATAGCAATAATGCAGTAACTTTGGGGAAGCATTAAAGGTACATGTGGAATGATGTGTGACCAGTCCAGTATAAATTCAGCGCTATTGCACTATCATTGCATCAATGACTCATTGAAGGATGCACTTCCAAAAAATTGACCGGTGCAACCTGAATTTACCAGCCTGGTCACACAGTGGCCAGCAAGAGCTCTATGGGAAGCTCCCATGTCTGGCCAGACCCATTGGGCCCTAGTTTAAATATAGGACTGCCTAAGGGAGTCTATATTTTATGCACAAAATGCATCTCTGCTAATTTTTGCTAAATACTGGACAGCAAAGGTTGAAGTCGGGGACTGAAAGTACTTAGGAAAAGTGTCTTTTCCTTAGCTGGAGCAGATTTTTGCTCCTCCTTTTCTTCTAATTTCTCTCCTCCTTGCTTTAGTCTTCCTATCTCCTCTCCTTGCAAGTTTGCTGTCTTGACCTCCCTCTTCCCAGGCAGCCTCCTTTATTGCTAGCATCCCTTATCTCCCTCCCTGATCGCTTGCAGATTAGCGGCTTTGTTTCAACACCCACTTCCCTCTTTTTTTAAAAAAAGAAGAAGTATGATCTGCTTTTCACCCCTGTGCAATTTGGCTCCAGGGACCACGCATTTGCTCCATAAGACGCACAGACATTTCCCCTTACTTTTGAGGAAGAAAAAAGTGCGTCTTATGGAGCAAAAAATACGGTATGTTAAGATACCAGAAGCATTCCTCCTAGGGATTTTAGATCAAGAAATATGAAAAGACAACTGGAAATTATTTATGTATGCAACAACAGAAGCAACAATTCTACTAGCACAAGCTTGGAAGACAGAAGAAATCTCAATGAAAGAACAATGGAAAGAGAAACTTATGGAATATGCAGAATTAGCAAAATTAACAGATAAATTACATGAAATGGACAACAAAGACTTCAAAAGAGAATGGGAACCGCTTACAATATATATGAAGAGACAACATGAAGAGTTGGACTCATTGGCAGGGCTTGAGTAAAGATTCACAAATGTATACAAGAAAAAATAGCTGTAAATGTATTAGGAACTAACTGGGGAAATAATATGCAGGATGAATAAATTGAAAGTAAAACAAAGTGGAAGTATGAGGGAAGTCCAGGGGAGGGCGGCAGGAAAAAATGGAAAATTGTTAGAGAGATATATCATAAAGGATGTATTTATTGAAAAGCCAATAATAATAATAATAATAATAATTATTATTATTATTAAAATAGAGAATATTTTTGATCCCTCTTCTCCCAGAACTCGGTGTTTGTTAAGAGTGCAGTAAACAGTGAAGTGAGAGGGACTGCATATTCCTCACTTGGCATTTATAAATAGACATTAGTACAAGGGTGGCTCATTATCTTTGGGCTCAAGGGCAAAGCCCAACTTTGAGCAGCCTTCCACGGGCTGCATGCCACCCCACACGCTTTCTCACATGCACACCCCTTCATGGATGTGAGGATGCACACACGGAAGCAGGCACATGCACAGGTACCCTGACCCACTCCCTAGATAATCTATGAGAGCCATTGTGGCATAGTGGATAAAGCATCAGAATGGGGCCTGGTAGACAGGGGTTCAAATCCCCGCTTGGTGTCAGGGATTGTCAGACTCAAGGGGACGAGATGGAGGAGGAGGAGGAATGGTGGAGATCACACCCACATCCACCCACCCGTTCTCGTGATGCTGCAGGAGAAGAGGAATGCAGCATAGATTTACAGCAGGAGTTTGAGGAAGGTCACAGAGACAGACGAACAGAAAAGTTGGGAAATGTTAGGAGAAGGAGGGGGGAGACAGAGGCAGAGCAGCCAGCTGACACATTGTCACGGGAGAATATTTCTGATCCCCCTTCTCGCAGAACTCGGTGTTCATTAAGGGTGCAGTAAACAACTGACAATTGGCCATGAGTGGCCACCGTGAGGGGAGATGCTGTTTCTAGGAAGGACAGAGGAGGAGCCCAGTTGGCGCAACACCATTGTTAGGGCTTGCTGAGTTCTGTTGTCTCTTGCAATTAGGAATGAATAAACTCATTTAAAAGTTCTCTTCCTTGTTTTCTTTGCTCTTTGCCACCACGGGGGAAAAATAGAATTCCGGAAGCCTTGGCACACGACCTAAGAAGCTTTCTCCGTGGCTTGGGACCAGTCACTGCCTCTCAGCCTAACCTATTTGTGAGATTACTTGTGGAGTTTAAATGAGGATGAGGAGAACTATGTGCACCATTTTGAGCTCCTTGGAGAAACAGGTGGGATACACAGTAAATGAATGAATCCATGAATCAATGCATAAATATAGGAGGCTGTCGCCTGCTCATCAAATAACTGGTCTGATGACTGGGGAGCCATGAGAGACTGACCTCCCCATCAGGGCACTGGGCTCTACTTTGCTTATTTTTCAACTACTGCAAACATTGGTGGGGACTTGAGGGGGCCAGGAAAATGGATATAAAATTTACAGCATGCTATGGTTTAAAACCATAAAAGGGGACGCAGGTGGCGCTGTGGGTTAAAGCCTCAGTGCCTAGGACTTGCCGATCGAAAGGTCGGCGGTTCGAATCCCTGCGGCGGGGTGCGCTCCCGCTGCTCGGTCCCAGCGCCTGCCAACCTAGCAGTCCGAAAGCACCTCCAGGTGCAAGTAGATAAATAGGGACCACTTACCAGCGGGAAGGTAAACGGCGTTTCCGTGTGCGGCTCTGGCTCGCCAGATGCAGCTTTGTCACGCTGGCCACGTGACCCGGAAGTGTCTCCGGACAGCGCTGGCCCCTGGCCTCTTAAGTGAGATGGGCGCACAACCCCAGAGTCTGTCAAGACTGGCCCTTACGGGCAGGGGTACCTTTACCTTTACCTTTATGGTTTAAAAGAAAATGTGAGAATGTTATATTATTGATGGTATCTAAGACTGAGTAAATTGGCAAAAATGTATAAATCGAAATCGAAACACACACACAGACCCGTCCTCCTGACACTGCAGGAAAAGAGGAAGGCAGCATGGATTTACAGCAGGAGTTTGAGGAAGGTCACAGCTCAGAGACAGACGAACAGAAAAGTTGGGAAATGTTAGGAGAAGGAGGGGGGAGACAGAAGCAGAGCAGTCAGCTGACACTTGGTCACTGTAGAATATTTCTAACCCCCTTATACATTTTAGCCCCTTTCTCTGGTGCAATGTACCATCTCTACATCATTTTCATATAATTTTCTTTCAATAAAATACAGTCTGTGAATTTTAAATTCACTTTCCACATCCTTTCCCAATCTTCAAATTGTATATTATGACCTAAATCTTGAGCCTACTTTATTTGGGCTGACTTTGCCATCTCATCCAATGTTTCCCATATAGCAGGAGAATATATGACTTTTTAAGTAATTTTTCTTGCTCTCATTCCAAACTTTCTCATGGTTGTATTTATACAAATTCAATTTTTTATTGGTAAGCCAGATTCCTAGTTATTTTACTTTTTTTATGAATTTCTATCTTTGTGATCTCCTGGAACTCCTTTTTCTCCACTTCGGTCACATTTTTGTCTTTTCTTTATTTAAGTTAAACCCTGCCACTCGACCAAACTCTTGTATTTTTCCTAAGACTTTAGGGAGACATGTTTTTGGTTCTTCTTCTGTAATTACCAAATCATCTGCAAATGCTTTCAACTTAAATTCATTTCCCGCCTGCTCTTATTCCCATAATCTGTTTATCTTCTCTTACATATTTCTATTCAAAACCTCCAGGACCAAGATGAATAATAAAAGTGATAGCGGACATCCTTGCCTCATTCTTTCTTCTATTTTGAATTGGTTCGTTATCACCTTATTAATAATCAATTTGCATTCTGCGCTGTGTATACAGCTTGTATCCTTTTTGTGAACCTCTCTCTAAATTCCATTTCTTCCATCACTTTCTTCATAAAATCCCAAGATATATTATCAAATGCTTTTTCCGCGTCTATAAACATCATTGCTGCTTTTTTCTCATTTCTTACTACTAAATATTCTATTATATTTAAAATATTTCTTATATTATCTTTCAACTGTCTATCTGGAAGGAATCCTGCTTGGTCTGAATGTATATAAGCTTTTAAAACCTTTTTCAATCTATTGGCTAAAATATTAGCAAATATCTTGTTATCATTGTTCAATAATGAAATAGGTCTATAATTTTTGACCAAGGTCAGGTCTGTATCCTGCTTTGAAATCAAAGTAATGTATGCTTCCTTCCATGTTTCCGGAATTTTCCCTTTTGTTAATACTTCATTCATAATATATTTTAATGGTTTTACAAGCTGTTTTTAAGTTTTTTAATAATACTTTGCTGATAATCCATCTGGTCCTGGTGATTTACCCACCTTTATTTGGTTTATTTATTGCATCAAAAATTTCTTGGTCTGTTTTTTGCGTATTTAAAGATACTATCTCTTCTTGTTTTATCTTTGGCAGATGACTCTTTTTTATATATTCCTGAATGTCCGTTATTTTTCCGTTTCCTCTTTTATATAAATTCTGAAAATATTTTTTTAAAGTCTCTCTTATTTCTTTTGCTTTTTTCTATAATTATCCCATTGGAATTAATTTTTCCTATATGGTAGATCAATTGACTTCTCCTTAGTTGCTATGCTAACAACTTTCCTGGCTTATTTGCATGTTCAAAAAATTTCTGTTTAATTTTTTTTTTTTTTTACCTTCCATGTTATTTCCTCATTAATTATCATTGAATATTGAGATTGTAATAAAGTTATGGCCTGTTTTATTGATTGTTTGGATTTGTTCCTAAATCTTTTTCTTTCTTTGATATGGCATCCAAAATTTCTTTTTTCTTTGTTTCCCTAGATCATTTTTTTTTCCTTTGCGGTATTTTGTTGTATAAAAAGACCTCTCATAACTGCTTTGCTTGCCTCCCATACCATTTGGATTTTAGTTTCTTTATTTAAATTTAATTTGAAATATTCTTCTAATTTATTTGTTTTTGCATTGTCTACTATATTTGATCCTCCAATAAATCATCATTAAGTCTCCATCTAAAAGTTGACTGCTCTTCCTTTTGCATTTCCATAAACATTGGGTTATGGTCCGATAAAAACCTCGGATTTATCTCAATTTTCCTAACTTTTATTTCCAACTCTTTAGTGAGCCAAATGGCATCTATTCTCACACTGCTCTCATAGACATGAGAATAATACGTGAACTGCTCACCCATTAAATGCCTTACTCTCCAGATGTCTACCAGATTCAAAGTTTGGGCCATATCAAAGAAAGTTTTTGGAAGTTTCCCTCTCTTTGTCTCTTTCTTCTAATGGTCCTATCCATTTCCAATGAGGGCACTCTTTCAGGTCTCCCATTATTATGATTTTTGGTATTCTGGCTGGTATTCTGGCGTTTGTTTGTTTTATAATAAAACCTCCTATGTACTAATAATGGTAATCTCATTCTCTGGTTTTCATTCATTTTGTAGTGAAAATGTCCCCTTCAGGGTGGTATCGTCAGGCTCAAAATATCATGTAAAACATATTGTTTTTCTTAGGTTGCAGTTTTGTACATTTTGTTTCTTAGGAAATGCTAATAAAACACGAATTTAAAAATGCAGTGGGTGGGGACACACACACAAATATACATATATATATATATGCAGCTCTTGCTTGTTACGGCCTATGAAATATCATGACAATATCAAAGTTATAAGGAACATATTAGGTTTCAGTTTTAAATTGCATATCAGCAGAAACACACATGGGTAACACACACACTTTGATTACCTGATTTTGATGCGATGAGCTTTATATTTCTCTCCTCTAATATTAATGACATACATGCATTAAAATACAAGTTCAATATATACTTCATTTTCTTCTCGTTTCTTTTGAAGAATGGGTCTAGCAATAAAGTCTTGTAAACCAATAAAATCAAGCCCTTTCTATGTCCACTCAGAAGAAAGTCCTAGTGTGTTCATTCCAGGTAACTGTGTAGATGATTGCAGCTTCAGACCAAACTATAGGAGCCTTGAAAGGAACTCAAACCTCATCAAGTCTCTTTTTCTTTCATTACAGATATGTGAGGATGCTACAAAGAGCCTAATTTGCAGGTATTATAATTTGCACCAGGCAATCCTTTTGTTCATAATTTCCCCCAGCTGGCAAACACTCTAGAGACCATGGATCCTTGGAGGCTTAGATGGTCACACCTCCTGAGCATCGGGATTCAGTGCGGATAGAGGAGGTAGTGGAGATTTCCTAGGCACTGAAAGCTTTTCTTTGCAAAACCAAAAGCCGTTCCACTATGCCATCTTGTTCCTATTTGGGCAGTGGTGGCCACTGATTGATCTTCTAAGGCAGAGCTTTCCAAACTGTGTGTTGTGACTTGTTAGTGAATGGGTAGGCAAACTAAGGCCCGGGGGCCGGATCTGGCCCAATCACCTTCTAAATCCGGCCCGCCTGGTGTTTTTACATGAGTAGAATGTGTCATTTTATTTAAAATGCATCTCTGGGTTATTTGTGGGGCCTGCCTGGTGTTTTTACATGAGTAGAATCTGTGCTTTTATTTAAAATGCATTTGTGATGGCCTGGGAATCTGATTCAGAAGCTGAACCTGAGGAGTCCCAGCCTGTGCAGGAGTCCCCGCCGGATCCTCAGGAGCAGACACCAGATCCACTCTGGCTCTGGAGGTGATTGAGGACCCATTGCCTGCAGGTGCGCCTCTCCCAGCCCTGTCAGGGGAAGGTGAGTCTCCCCCTGGGTCCAGTAACCCCCCAGCCTCTCCTGAGCTGCAGAGGCTCAGGGCAGAGAGGCGGAGGAAACTGGTTTCTCCCAGGAGGAGTGCTCACCTTAAGGCCAGGAGAGGCGGGTCTCCTGGGGGCCGGGGCCGCCCCTGGCCTCAGAGAAGATAAAGGCCAGTCAGCCCAGTCCCAGGTTGCGGGAGCAACGTCGTCGGAAACCTGTTTCTGCCAGCACCCAGACCTGTTCTTCCGGAGTTCCCGACCACGCCCAGCTTCTTGCTTCGGACCCCGCTTCACCCTTTGTGGACAGTCTCCAGACCCTCGACCCAGGACCGGACTCTGACCACGCCTCACGGTAACCTCCCCCCGGGACCAGCACAGCATTTCTGGGTTATTTATGGGGCATAGAAATTTGTTCATTCCCCCCCCCCAAAAAAATATATAGTCCGCCCCCCCACTAGGTCTGAGGGACAGTGGACCGTCTCCCTGCTGAAAAAGTTTGCTGACCCCTGTAGTGTGTCAGCTGCAATGTGTAGGTGTGTCTTGTGAAGGGTCCCTGTGATCCTCCCAGGGCTGGAAAGGAGTTAGTTTAACCTCCAGTTTGCTAGTAAAACTGAATTACTGTGCCGCGAAATGATGTATGTCTAAAAACATGTGTCACCAACATGAAAAGTTTGGATAGCTCTGTTCTAAGGGCTTAAACTGACCATGACCAGGAAAAACGGGCAAAGGGGTATGGAGCCATAGTTATGCAGCAACATGGGCATCGGCAGATCCAAAAACAGGCAACAGCTCCTCTGCCGGGTAACCCTGAAAGAATCCACATGGTGGCTTCATGACTTTGTTTTTTTAAAAAAATAATATTTATTAAAGTTTCAAAAAAATTACAAAAATAAGAAGAAAGAAAAAAAAGGAAAATACAAAATACAAAGAAATAAAAACAATTAAAAACATTTCAATATTTCCATGTCTTGTCTTTCATTTACTTGTTTCCCTGACCTCCTCACACCTCCCTTTTTTGTATTCTAGTTCAATTAAATATTTCAGCAAATCCTTTCCAGCTTGGTTTTTATCCTAATAATTTATCTTAATGTACTATAATTTTACATTCTCGTCTTTCACCAATGAAAAAATCATTTTTTACCTAATCTTTTATATCATTTCTGCTAAAACCACATTACTTCATTTCAACATCCTTCTAACATTCCTGGATTTTACAATGTTTCTGTAGATAAACTTTAATTTTTTTTAAATCTTCTTCCAACAACTCTTCACCTTGGTGTCGGATTCTGCCAGTCATCTCCGCCAGTTCCATATATGACTTTGCAGGGTAGTGGATGTCAGCCTTTGCAAGATGGGGAGGGATTGGAGAAATAGAGGCCACTTGCAGGCTGTTGCTGTTTTCCAGTGGGATTATTATTATTATTATTATTATTATTATTATTATTATTATTTATTTCTACCCCACCCATCTGGCTGGGTTTCCCCAGCCACTCTGGGTGGCTTCCAACAAAAGATTAAAAATACATGAAAACATCAGTCTTTAAAAACGTTCCTAAACAGGGCTAAAAATCACATCTCAGCAAATTCAAGTTGTGCAAAGACAGTTGATTGAGAGGCCCTGTGCAATAAAATCCACTTCCCCAAAATACTGGACTTTTTGCAAGAAGGAAAGTGAAGGGGAAGTGTGGGATGGCACTTGCTTGATGCAACATCATCTAACCTCCCCAGAAACAAATCAGGATGAATGTTCAATAAGCACCCATCTCCTTGCCAAACCTATTTCCCATGCCTGGAAGGGAAAGCATAATTCAAATCTTCAATCTGCTGCACTCCACAGTCATACAGCTGATTGAAACTGACTTTAGCCCAGCCTTTCTCAACCTGTGGGTCCCCAGATGTTGTTGGACTACAACTCCCATCATCCCTGAGCTCTGGCCTTGCTAGCTAGGGGTGATGGGAGTTGTAGTTCAACATCATCTGGGGACCCACAGGTTAAGAAAGGCTGCTTTAGCCCATGAAAACTTATACCATAATGACTCTGTTGGTCTTTTAACTTGCCACAAGACTCATTGTGCATTCATTGCTTTGTTCTGTGACTGCTATTACACATTAAGAACACATCTACAGCATCTGGCTGGAAAAAACTAGCATGATTTGAGAACATAGGAAGCTGCCTTCAAGCAAGTTAGACCATTGATCCCTGTAGTCCAGAACTGTCTTCACTAACAGAAGCTCTTTGGGGTTTCAGGCAAGGTTCCCTCCCAGCCCTACCCAGAGATGATAGTAATAATAATAATAATAATAATAATAATAATAATAATAATAATAATAATAAATTATTTATACCCCGCCCTCCCCAGCCAGAGCCGGGCTCAGGGCAGCTAACACCAGTAAAATTACAGTAAAAACATAATGGCGGGGACAATTTAAAATACAGGTTAAAATGCAGCCTCATTTTAAAAGTAGCCCATAGATCAAAACCATAAGGGGAGGGAAAACATAAGGGTCAGACTGAGCCCAAGCCAAAGGCCAGGCGGAACAGCTCTGTCTAGCAGGCCCTGTGGAAAGATGTCAAGTCCTGCAGGGCCCTAGTCTCTTGTGACAGAGCGTTCCACCAAGCCGGGGCCAGTACTGAAAAGGCCCTGGCCCTAGTTGAGACCAATCTAACCACCTTGTGGCTTGGGACCTCCAAAATGTTGTTATTTGTGGACCTTAAGGTCGTCCGTGGGGGATACCAGGAGAGGCGGTCCCATAGGTACGTGCGTCCTAGGCTGCAGGGATGCCAGGGATTGAACCTGTGACCTTCTGAATGTGAAGCAGGTGCTCCACCACTGAGCTACAGTGCCCCCCCCCCCCCGTGCAAGACAACAGCAATCTGTAGCCTTTGGAAGTTTGTTTGTTTTTTGCTGGAGATTCCTTGTCCCCTCACAGAACTGCAGCTCCCTGGCAGGCTCAGAGCTGGCTGAAATGTGTCGTGTAACCATTCCCAAAAAGCACTTCTGAGCCTCTTTTATGCTATTTGTACACAGTGTGAATGCTGGTCAGGTGGGATCGAAAGCAGAAAAGAGCCAGTTTTTAAAAATCAAATGCACATTTTCTTGCCACTGTAAGTTTTTTTTTATTCTTCCCCATTTGGATTGCAGCTCTCCAGATTCCCTCCTGAGAGCAAAAGCAGCAGCAGCAGCTTGTTCCAACGGCCAACTCTGGTATGGGGCTTCTGTCAGCGGCTGCAGCCCAGAAAGTATTGTCAAACGCCCAGGCTCAGCTGGAGGAGCTAAGCAGAGCTGCATCTTTGAAGAGCCCCAGCTGCAAGCAACCCAAAGCCAGAGCCAAGAAGGGACTGGCGGAAGCGAGTGAAGGTCCCCAGCTGGTGGAGATCCTTAGCAAACCAGCTCTCACAAGTGAAAAACCATAGTGAGATGGCTTCTTCCTGGGTAATTGCCTCTTTAGCAGCCTCTTGCTGCCAGTTATCCTTACAATCCTAATTAACAAGCAACCAGATAATTAGGAATTTAATTAAGAAAACCAGACTCTCCAGAAATAGCTGGCATCTTTGGAAAGAATGTGTACGGCATGGCCACCGAGGCATTGCGTCGGCTCCCAGAGTGGGGAATGCTTGACTTGCTTCTTTCACCCCGAACTCTGCTTCCCAGTGGCATTGCCAAATCACCTGAACATACAAAACTGCCTTATACCAAGTCAGGCCATTATTCCACCTAGCTCTGTATTGTCAACACTGGCTGGCAGCAGCTCTTCCGAGTTTCAAACATAGGTCTTTCCCAGTCCTTGCTGGAGACACCAGGGATAGAACCTGGGACCTTTTCGCATGCCAAGCAGATGTTCTGCCACTGAGCTACAGCCCTTCCCCAAGGGCCAGAGACTCTTTCAGATGGCAGCAGCTAAATCTTGGGTCCTAGCAAGTGATGTTGTCTTTGAGGTCTCATCAGCACCACCCAGCTTGGCCAATCATAAGTGGGAGAGGGCTGCTGTACTCATGCCCTGCTTGTAGGCTGTCCATGGGTATCTGGAGACCATGTAAACAGGCTACTGGACTAGACAGACTTTTGGTTTGATCCAGCAGGGCTCTTCTGATGGAGGTTCAAGAAGAAATGACTTATCCACTGCAGCTTTCCTACAGAGACAGCTCCTTAACCATCACTAATGAAGAGGTCTAGTTTCCCATGTAACACTAAGCACTGCTTAACGTTATCTAAGGCTTATAAACTAGCTACAAACCTTGATTCAGGGGCGCCATCTAGGAGGGCTGCAGGGCCAAGGGCCCCCCAAATTCTGTGGCAACCATGTGCGTGCACGCAGTGCAATGTGCTCACGTCACTTGCGCAAGCTGTGTGGCACGCTCTTATGTGGCATGCATGTGATATGTCAGCCTGTTGAGTGCACACATGGCGTTAGCATGTTGCATGGTGTGTGCGCACGATGCAAGCACATTGCACATCATGCACGCATGACACCGGCATGTTGAGCGGCGTGCATATGTCACATGGCACCAGCCCCCTCAATTGTGAGGGCAAGCTGGCACACTTGCCTTGGTTAACAAGTGACCTTTAAATGTAGTTCATAAACAACACTAAGCTGCTGGGCTGGGTTCACACATAATGCTAAGCCGTGGTTTAATAAACTGCAGCTATGTGTGAACCAGGCCTCAGTGTCTGTCTCTGCAATGCGTGGAGATAGCAGCACCACTGCTGGCATTCTCAGGGCACTTGGCCCATAATTCCTTCTTGGCAGTCAGCAGTTTCTAGGGCTCTCTTTCTCTCCCTGGCTGCTCCCTGGCACTCAGAAGCAAGGAGAGTGAGTTAGAAAATCATGCTGCACATCTGGAAAGGGCTCTGGCAGCAGAAGATGCCTGAGTCACCCACTCTTCCTTCTCAGGGACTGTGCTTGGTAGGCCCAAAGAGCTGCACCCCTGAGGTCCATTTCCAGGGGCTCCAAACTGCAGTCATTTTCCTCAATGCAAGCAGCACACACAGTTCCTTTTAGCCTCTCCACCCTGCAGGTGGGTATAGCTTCAGGTGCCATCCATAAAAAGCCTTTAGACAGATGAGTGGGCCAAGCTATTAGTGGCCATCAAGAAAACATCTGTTGTTCAGCATCCATCAGCGGGATGTAAAAGAACCTGGGAGGGGGGAAAGGACCATCTCTTCACTTGGCAGAGCAGAATAGCACAGGCCTAGACCATTACATGGTAAAGTTTCACTGAAACCAGCTGACTCATCCACCAGTTTTAGGCTGTGGGTGGAACTCCATAGGAAATTAGCCTCTTAGGAGTCCTGTGGTGCTCCAGGGAATTCAGAGAGGATAAGCCCCAGGGAGTTCAATTAGTTTGGCAAGGTGTGAGGTAGGCTTACAATAGTCTGAAAAATGGTCTATGTTGGATGTTTAAGGGATGCTGTTTGTGAATTAGACTGCTGGTGGTGGCTTGATTAGGAATTTTCCATTCCAGGGAAAAAAGAAGTCACTTGCTGAAAAACAATGAAGAGCTTTGTGGTACCTTTAAAGACTAACAAGCCTCTTGCAAGGACTCGGTCCAGTATATCTGAAGGAGTGTCTCTACCCCCATCATTCTGCCCGGACACTGAGGTCCAACGCCGAGAGCCTTCTGGCAGTTCCCTCACTGCAAGAAGCCAAGTTACAGGGAACCAGGCAGAGGGCCTTCTCGGTAGTGGTACCCGCCCTGTGGAACACCCTCCCATCAGATGTCAAAGAGATAAATAACTACCTGACATTTAGAAGACAACTTCAGGGAAGTTTTTAATGTGTGACATTTTTATGTATTTTTAATCTTTGTTGGAAAACACCCAGAGTGGCTTGGGAAGCCCAGCCAGATAGGTGGGGTACAAATAATAAATGATTATTACAGTGGTACCTCGGGTTACAGACGCTTCAGGTTACAGACACTTCAGGTTACAGACTCCGCTAGCCCAGAAATAGTACCTCGGGTTAAGAACTTTGCTTCAGGATGAGAACAGAAATCGTGTGGCAGAGACGCAGGAACAGCAGGAGGCCCCATTAGCTAAAGTGGTGCTTCAGGTTAAGAACAGTTTCAGGTTAAGAACGGACGTCCAGAATGAATTAAGTTCTTAACCCGAGGTAACGTAAAGGTAAAGGGACCCCTGACCTTTAGGTCCAGTCGTAGATGACTCTGGGGTTGTGGCGCTCATCTCGCTTTACTGGCAGAGGGAGTCGGCGTACAGCTTCCGGGTCGTGTGGCCAGCATGATTAAGCTGCTTCTGGCAAACCAGAGCAGCTCACGGAAACACTGTTTACCTTCCTGCCGGAGCGGTTCCTATTTATCTACTTGCACTTTGATGGGCTTTTGAACTGCTAGGTTGGCAGGAGCAGGGACCAAGCAATGGAAGCTCACCCCGTCCAGAGAATTCGAACCGCAGACCTTCCGATCAGCAAGTCCTAAGCTCTGTGGTTTAACCCACAGCACCACCCATGTCCCAAGGTACCACCTGTATCCTGAGGTACCCGTAACCCAAGGTACCACTGTATTATTATCAGCTTCTGTGAGCCAGAATCCACTTCTTCAGATGTGTGGTCTGATAATCTCACCATGTATGCCCAGTTGCTGTTGCAGGAGCAATAAAAAAATTAGCAACCATAACCACAAGGGTAGCTGATGATGTGCCTTCCAGGTGGACTCCAATGCCCATCAACCTTAGCCAGCATGGCCAATGGTCAAGGATGATGTGAGTTGCAGTCCAAAATATCTTGAGGGCACTGGATTGGTTACCCCTACCTAGCTGTACCCAATGCATGAAATGTCCTTAAAAGAACAGGAGAATGGGCCTATGTCACACACAATAGGATGCTGGAACTAGATGGGCTATTGACCCAGCAGGCTCTTCTTACATTCTTGTATACCACTTAGAGGTTTTAGACGATCAAAGCGGTATATACATTTTGTTAAATAAATAAATTAACCATAAGGAGGGAGAGCAGCAAGCCCCCAATAACAAAGAACAGGTGGAGGCAGCAATGGACACCTGGGCAGGAGACTGAGCAGGCTGAAAGGTCACCTGGTCTTTTGCACTATGGTGAAATGGAGTATATTTCTATTGACAGGAGTAATTCCTCATAGTGGTGTGTCTGGTACCTTCATGGCATAGTTTTCATTGCATGCTGAGGAGGCACCTCTTTATCCCAGTCTCTAATATATTACTTACCCTTTTCTTTTGACTTGAAATGGCTTTAAATGATTTTAATATTGCATTTTTACACTATCGTAGCCTGCCCTGGGACCATATGGTGAAAGCTAGATCAATAATAAATAATAATAATAATAATAATAATAATAATAATAATAATAATAATAATTGTATATGCATAAGTTAGTATATGGAAATTCTGTACAAATCTGTCTTTTGTCCTCTCAGATGACACCTTTTCTCTTTTGGGGTGATGCATAAGGGATACTTTAGAGGGACCATCACTGAAGCCCAGGTAGATAAGATAAGCTTTTGGGGGTAGGTAAAGGTAAAGGGAGGGACGCAGGTGGCGCTGTGGGTTAAAGCCTCAGCGCCTAGGACTTGCCGATCGAAAGGTCGGTGGTTCGAATCCCTGTGGCGGGGTGCGCTCCTGCTGCTCGGTCCCAGCGCCTGCCAACCTAGCAGTTCGAAAGCACCTCCGGGTGCAAGTAGATAAATAGGGACCGCTTACCAGCGGGAAGGTGAACGGCGTTTCCGTGTGCGGCTCTGGCTCGCCAGAGCAGCGATGTCACACTGGCCATGTGACCCGGAAGTGTCTCCGGACAGCGCTGGCCCCTGGCCTCTTAAGTGAGATGGGCGCACAACCCCAGAGTCTGTCAAGACTGGCCCGTACGGGCAGGGGTACCTTTACCTTTTAAAGGTAAAGGGACCCCTGGCCGTTAGGTCCAGTCATGGCCGACTCTGGGGTTGTGGCACTCATCTCGCTTTACTGGTCGAGGGAGCCAGCGTACAGCTTCCGGGTCATGTGGCCAGCATGACTAAGCCGCTTCTGGCAAACCAGAGCAGTGCATGGAAGCACCGTTTACCTTCCCGCTGGAGTGGTACCTATTTATTTATTTACTTGCACTTTGATGTGCTTTCGAATTGCTAGGTTGGCAGGAGCAGGGACCAAGCAATGGGAGCTCACCCCGTGGCGGGGATTCGAACTGCTGACCTTTTGATCAGCAAGCCCTAGGCTCTGTGGTTTAACCCACAGCACCACCCACGTTTTGGGGGTTAGGGAGGACTAAAAACTCAAAATAAGTAGCATAAAGGTTCAACGGGCTGCCCGTGTGCATTGACACTGATATCACCATTTCAAGGCCACATCCTTGCCAACGCTGCGGGCTCGTTTGCTTTTTGGCCCACTTTCAAAGGCATTGTTGGCATCAGGGACTAGTAGAAGCCCTAGTTGCCGGATGCCATTCTGCGACTGGGCAACCTTAAGCAAGTAGCGGTCCCAAGTTGCAGGAAAGCCTTGTCCAAGAGAACACATTTATCCCACTTAATTACAGTCCATGGGACTGCACTGGGCAGCTGTGCCAAGCACCATTTGTGCCAAGTGCTCAAGTCAAGGGATTGTTTGTTTTACGGCATCTTCAGAACTCAGAGGCCAGCAGAGCAGATGGAGGCCTCGCTTCCTCTCCCTGGCCAAGTCCTGCAGGCTCTGGAGGAACTGGCATGGTTTCCCTCTTAAGTGGCCAGACACCTCCCACTTCTCCAAAGACAGTGGCTTAGTTCAGCTGCCATCTCTTCCCGAAATCACTGGCAGGCGCTTGCAGTGCTGTGCAAAAGCCATGCCCAACCAATGGATGCCGCCCAGCAGGGTCCAGCTCAGTCTCTATGGTCTCTGGTGCATTGGCCTAGAACTTCCTTCCAGGGTTGGAGGACTGACATGGTCATCTGTGGAAGCTGAAGCAGTAGGAGACCAAGTGGGCAGAAGGAGCCAGAGCTCAGCCTTATGCCATAAATGAAATGTCTAGTGCCAGGCCTGGGATGTGCAGAGTTAGTAAGGGGAAGGATAATAGCTCCATAGCAGAGCATTGGCCTGCATGCCAATGGTCTCTGGATGAATCCCTGGCGTCTTCAGATAGGGCTGCGAGAAACCCTGGTCTGCAACACCAGAAAGCCACAGCCAGTCAGTTTAGCCTCCTGCCTATGAAACACATGCTCTGCCACTGAGAATATACAGTGGTACCTCAGGTTACAGATAATTCAGGTTACAGACTCCACTAACCCAGAAATAGTACCTCAGGTTAAGAACTTTGCTTCAGGATGAGAACAGAAATCACACGGCAGCAGCGGGAGGCCCCATTAGCTAAAGTGGTACCTCAGGTTAAGAACAGTTTCGGGTTAAGAACGGACCTCCAGAACGAATTAAGTTCTTAACCTGAGGTACCACTGTAATGGCCATGTGCCTGTCCCATTCACATACAGTGGTACCTCGGGTTACAGACGCTTCAGATTACAGATGCTTCAGGTTAGACTCCGCTAACCCAGAAATAGTACCTCGGGTTAAGAACTTTGCTTCAGGATGAGAACAGAAATTGCGTGGCAGTGGCGCAGCGGCAGTGGGAGGCCCCATTAGCTAAAGTGGTACTTCAGGTTAAGCACAGTTTCAGGTTAAGAACAGACCTCCGGAATGAATTAAGTTCTTAACCTGAGGTACCACTGTATGTTAGTAGGAGTCTTTGGCTGCCCAGGAAGGTAGAATGTGTGCATGCTCAAGTGCGCATGTGTAGGAATGCATGAAAGGCATTGACAGAGCAATAATTTGATGGGGGGAGATGTATAAAAATAATTTATACACCACGAATCTCCATTTAACTCACAACGAAACCCAAAGGGAAAGCATGCTTATCTTTTATCATCTTAACCTAAGCAGGGAATTATTGATCTCCAGCGCTTGTTGCACTGAGAAATACATTTATCCTTCATTCCACACATCGGTAATTACTTTTTTAATCTCGTTTTTGGACACAAGATGTTTTGTGCAAACATTGTCATCCTCTTTTCTCCTTCCACTCCTATTCCCTGTGTCATTCCCCGCTGGAGGTTGAACATGGTCACACACATGCCCAGGTATACACCTAAAGGGGGCACCTGGCTGGGTTCCTGGCTAGCCAGATGTCTTTCTCTGCTGATGGCTTTCTTTTCTCTAATGAAGCTGTCAGGTCTCCCATGTGCAACTGTGTATGTATACCTGTAGGTATGCTTGCATCGTGTCCTTATGTATTTATAAAAATATTTATATACTCCACCTCTCATAAAAACATCAGGAAAGTGTGCAACAACATGGGGAAATAATTAAGAATAGCACAAAACAATCCTTAAAATGAGTGGCTACGCAATAAAATTTTAAACAGCTTGCCTAGGCCTATCAGTAATAATAAATTATAAATAATATTTTTTTCTTTATACCTCGCCCTTCCCAGTTCAGAAACCGGGCTCAGGGCGGCTAACAACAAATTTAAAACAGCTGTAAAAGCAGCATAAAATACAGTCTAAAAACATGAATAACAATAAAATTCAAAGTTCAGAAATCAATTTAGGGGAAATCCATCTAATACACATTAGATAATCCCCAGGGCTAGCTGGCTGAATTAGTCCTACTTGGGCCAGCGAGGAGGCCAGGGGAGAATTAGCTGTGGGGTCTCAGAGCAGGTAATCTTCATAAAAGGGGAGGGGGAGGGAAGAAAAGGGAAATAAAAGTTCAGGCTGAATTCAAATTAAAGGCCAGGCATAATAGCTCTGTCTTACAAGCCCAGCGAAAGGAGGTTAAATCCTGTAGGGACAGAGCATTCCACCAGGTCAGAGCCATCACTGAAAAGGCCCTGGCCCTGGTGGAGGATAGTCTGACTTCCTTAGGGCCCGGGACCTCTAAACTATGGTTATTCATGGACCTTAAGGTCCTCTGCGGGGCAGACCAGGAGAGGTGGTCCCATAAATATGAGGGCCCTAAGCCACAAGCAAGACTTCAAGAGGTCCCTGAAACCTCCTTTTAAAAACCTCCAATGAAGGAGAGTCTGCCACCTTCTCTGAGAAACTCCGCTGAACTCTAGATGAGATTCTAATGCTGAAGGCAGGAAAATCAATATGAGTTGGAGAAGGCATATGATTTCATCAATTTTCAGGCTGGGAATGGACGGGCTGTGATGGGTTAAACCAGGGGTCAGCAAACTTTTTCAGCAGGGGGCCAGTCTGCTGTCCCTCAAACCTTGTGGGGGGCCGGACTGTATTTTTTTTGGGGGGGGGAATGAACGAATTCCTATGCCCCACAAATAACCCAGAGATGCATTTTAAATAAAAGGGCACATTCTACTCATGTAAAAACACCAGGCAGGCTCCACAAATAACCTAGAGATGCATTTTAAATAAAAGGACACATTCTACTCATGTAAAAACATGCTGATTCCTGGACTGTCCGCAGGCCGGATTGAGAAGGCGATTGGGCCGCATCCGGCCCTCAGGCCTTAGTTTGCCTACCCATGGGTCAAAGAAAGACCATCCAACAGAAACCAACCAATCCTGACATCTCCAAAGGTAAGAGTAGGCTCTCTTGTGAAAGGGGCGTCACGGGAGGGTCTTGGCATGCCCCCAGCTGCCCCCTGAATCCGTCACAGTGGCCCAGCCTTTTGCCACACAGGCCTCTCCCTCGTCCTCACTTGCTCCTTGAAAGCTTTCCCAGTCAACTGATGGATGGGAGACGGCTACGTCCTCAGCCAGCCTGCTCACAGCTCTGTCCCAAAGGATACATCTGCAGGTCGGGCGATTGTTGCAATCAGAGCAGTACGTGTAATCCCCTGCTCGGTACATCTGTCAGTCACACAGATAGCCACCCACTGCCGAGTGAAATCAGATCACATCAGCTGGCCTTGTATCAACCTGCACCATACGGGAAAGCAGGAAAATCAATAGCGGCTTCTGAACAGAACCAGAGATAAAATTCTGGCGGTGTGATTTTCTTTTGCAACTTAAAACTGGAGTGGGCAAGACAAAGTCATTGTGCAGGTGGGCAGAAAAAGCAATGCATTATCTTTATCATCATCATCATCGTCACCTGCTGTACACGGGCAGCTCTCCCAAATCAGATTCCAGTGAATAAGACTGCTGGGCCAGATTCAACCCACTGGCTTCATTCCTCCAACAAGCACCAGACAGAGATCCAAGGACACAAGAGTATGATCTGCCACTGCTGCTACTAGATGTAAAAAGTTTATCTCTGCACAGCAAAGGACAAAATGGAAGCCGGATATTCCAGAAAATACAAAGAGTCAAGTGACTCTTAAAGACTATGGGTTGTAGCCAATGTTAGTCCTACTCAGTCTCAGAGTAGAGCTCCTGAAATTAATAGACACATCTAACTAGTCCTCGTTCAAAGCAGTATCATGTCCCTTTAAATAAACATGGCTTTCTCCCAATGGATCCTGGGAACTGTAGTTTGTTAAGGATGCTGAGAGCCGTTCCCCTCACAGAGTTACAATTCCCATAGGGGTTTCAAAATCAATCCCTCTTCCCTGGGAACTCTGGCACTTGTAGTTTTCATAGGGAATAGAGATCTCCTAACAACTCTCGGCACCCCTAATAAACTACAATTCCAGCATTCTTTGAGGGATAATAATGCTTTAAAATGTGGTGTAGATGTAGCCTCAGGACCATTAGCTTCAATAGGTCTACTCAAAGTAGGATTTAATTGGCTACAGTAAAGGTAAAAGGTCAAGGACCCCTGGATGGTTAAGTCCAGTCAAAGGCGACTGTGGGGTTGTGGCGCTCATCTCGCTTCAGGCTGAGGGAGATGGTGTTTGTCCACAGACCGCTTTCTGGGTCACGTGGCTGGCATGACTAAACTGCTTCTGGCGCAATGGGACACTGTGACAGAAACCAGAGCACATGGAACACCATTTACCTTCCCACAGCAGCAGCGCCTATTTATCTACTCGCACTAGTATGCTTTCGAACTGCTAGGTTGTCAGGAGCTGGGACCGAGCGACGAGAGCTCACCCCGTTGCGCAGATTCAAACCACCTACCTTCCAATAGGCAAGCCCAAGAGGCACAGTGGTTTAGACCACAGCACCACCCGCGTCCCTAAATGCTTAAATTGGCTACAACCTTAATGAATTTATTATGGCATAAGCCTTACACCAGATCAGACCATTGGTCCATTTTTATCAGTACTGTCAACACTGGCTGGTAGCAGCTCTTCCGAGTTTCAAACATAGGTCTTTCCCAGTCCTTCCTGGAGATACCGGGAATAGAACCTGGGACCTTTTGGCATGCAAAGCATGTTCTGTACCACTGAGCTATGGCCCTTCTCACAGCATGCTCATTGGCAGCCGAATGCGGATTGACTGTGAGGGGGACAAATTTGAAAACTTGGGGATGGGAGGGAGAATGGAACAGATTGGCCCACTGCCACCACTCCGTGGGGCAACATCTTCTTGCAGATCCCACTTGTGTTTTTGTTTTCTTAACCTGTGGCAGGGCTGGGTGGCACTTCGGCAGTGGTCCTTGAGTGGTCCTCTGAGAAAAGGGAGTGTTGCAAGCATGTCTCTAGTTTCATCTTTGAAATGATGAAGCGTGTCGGATGTTGCTCTCTGTCCACGATGCTGACATTGGCTTGGACTTTGGAGAGAGCATTGTCATACAATGCGCAACCCGCCCTGCATGGTGTCAGGACACGGCAATGCCTTATCGGGAAAAGCAGGTCATTCTCTTGTAATTAAGTGCCATAGCTCTGCTCCGATTGCCAATGAGGTAAGTCTCTCACCTAGAAGCAAGTTAAGCTAAAGTTGAAGGTGTCCTGTGTGCCCTCTGGGTACAGGTGTGAGGTTCCTGCATTTCGTTCTGAGCAGCTTCTCTCTCAAAATCTCAGTGTTGCATTCAAATACTGCATTCCAAGCACAGGAGAGGAACTTACGCCAGAGGCCAAACAAAGGCACAACACAACCTAAATATCCAGCCCGTGAAATGTGGTGGTGCCCCCAACAGATCCAGATCGAGGTCCCTTCCTGCGGGGGTCCTCAGCCTGCCTCACTGTCTTTTATGCTTTGCTGGTCACCATTGGTGTATAGAGCTGGAGTCACAGTCACTGGGCAGGAACTGCTTGCACGTCCCTGGGTATGATCCATCGGGTGGATGGACGTTGCAAACCACACTCTATAATCCTGCCTGCCTGTGATTTTATCTCTAACCCAAATGCCTTTGCACATGCCTCATTGGACAGCCAACCACAGTCAAATTTGCTGCCTTTAAAAAGCAATTTTTAAGTTATTTGAGCGCAAAAGGAAGACATTGAGAATTAATGGCTTCCCTGGCAGCTGACCTTTCTCCATGGCTGGGGAGCTCCAAAATGGACGGACCATGGGCTCCAATCAAACTTGCTGGAAGCGTTCAGTAATATCGTCAGAAGGGTGAAAGGAGACTGCTTGAAGTGAAAGATCCGAAGGCACAGGCTTTGGGATGGGGTCTCTTCGAAGTTGACATTGCCAGGTATCTGTCGAGGGCCACACCAGGAAAGGGCCCCCTGCCAATCCCTGGAGCCCTTGGCCCTGTGGCTCCTTCTCCTTGCCATTGCTTCCTGTCCACCTGCCTTCTCAGCATGAGCAAGGGTGAGAAGAGCAAGGAGCCATCAAGTTGGCATGCCTTAGCGCAGTGGAAAGTCCCCCCCCCCGCCCTCTTTCTCATAATGCTAGCACTCAGGTCCATCCAATGAAGCAGAGTGTTGGAAGATTCAGGACAGAGAAAAGATAAGTTCTGTAGCAAACTGTGGAACTCCGTCACATAAGCAGCTGTGATAGCCACCAAGTTGGATGGCTGTAAAAGAGGATTAGATGAATTCATGGAGGATAAGGCTCTCCGTGACTACTGGCCATCTTCTCCCTCCACGGTTGGAGGCAGTGTGCCTCTGAATGCAGGTTGCCAAGAAATGCAAGGGGGGGAGAATGCTTGTGCTCTGCTTGTGGGGTCCCCATGGGCACCTGGTTGGCTGCTTTGAGAACACAATGCTGGACTAGATGATCTGGCCAGGCTCTCTGTGCTGGTCCGTGGGTCAACCAAGAGGCGAGGTCCGAGTCCAGTCCGAGGTCGAAGGAGCAATATGGAGGCAGTCCATAAAAGCTGAAGCTGGGTGCAGGGCAGGGAGTCCGGTGAGGTCAGGAGCGCTGGCAGGAGAGCAGGACAGGGTTCAGGCAGGAACTGGCAACCTACAAAGTTGCTCCCACAACTTGGGACTGGGGCTGGCTGGCTTTTATCTGCCCCCAGGAATAAGGTGGCCCTGATCCACAGGTGACTCGTACCTCCTGGCCTGGAGGTGAGCACTCCTCCTGAGGGAACTTAGTTCCCTCCGCCTCTCTGCCCTGAGCCTCTAGCTCAGGAGAGGCTGGAGGGTTACCGGACCCAGAGGCAACCTCCGCTTCCTCTGACGGGCCTGAGAGTGGTGCATCTGCAGGCAATGGGTCCTCCATCACCTCAGGAGCCAGAGCAGACTCAGCTGGTGCCTGTATCTGAGGATCCAGCACCAGTGAGGCCCCTTCAGGCTCATACCCCAGCATCTGAACCGGAATCCCAGGCCATCACACTCTCCTTATGTTTTTACCCATCCCTCTCTGGGAATTGGGCCCAGAGATTCCAGAGTGAATGGGCAGTGGCCACAGCAGGGAGGAGGGTAGGGGACACGGAATACAACTTGCCCAAATCCCTGCCCCCAAAACTGGAGCCAGCATGGATGCAACTCAGGTGCTGTTGTGGATCTGTGTCATCTGTCCAGTATGAAATGGCTCACAACCGTACAATTGTTGGGAGGGTCTTGTGTGGCGGCATCACCCACATGATCTGCAGCTCCTCTCTCTTTCCTTTCCATCAGGCCATACCTGCAATATTGTGAAGCTTCTAAATCACAGGGAGGCAGGACCTTTTTCAATCCAAGGGCAACATTCCCTTCTGGGCAACTTTCTAATGGCCGTATGCCAGTGGTGGGTAGCAGAGGTGGAGCAAGCCAATCAGGCGCCTGGGGTGGCACGCATGGGTGTGGGGCCAGCCGGTGAGTCTGCCTGCCTTCTCCCACTCAGCCGCCCTACAGCTGAGGGGGGGGCTGTGGGCAGACCATTTGGGGCAGTGTGGAGCCACCATGTCACTCCCAGGAGAGACGCATGGCTCAGGTGCGCTGCAGGCCCCGCGGTGAGTGCCATCCACCATTTTGTCACCCCCTCAGTGGGGACACCCAGGGCGAACACCCCCCTACCGCACCCCCCTTGCTTTGCCCCTGGTGGGTGGGGCCAGAGGGCAAAAGTGGGTGGGGCAATGAATAAACTTTACTTTTGTTCTGTAGGCTACTTTCTACACACGGTCAGGTACCCTTCTCTATCCGCCATCTAGGCAAACAAGAGTCATGATCAGAGTGTATGGACATGTTTCAACAGGGCTTTTCCCCAGAAAATAGGTGTCGGTACTCACTATGAAGTTGTTACAGTAAGTACAAATCTTTTTGCAACAACAACAGCAAAAAGGTGCTGGTATTGCATACCATTAAGTACCTCCTTTTTAAAAAGCACTGCGTTCCAGCAAGGCCAAATCACTCCAGCTGTGAATAGAGTTACAAAAGGCCAGACAGAGAAGCTGGAGAGGCACATTCAGCCTCTAGACCTGAGGTTCCCCAGCGCTGTTCTAAGTGATTGGACAGGATGTAGGCAGAAAAACTAAGACTTAATCCAGACAAGGCAGAAGGGCTTCCAACAGTAGGACTGTTGATCCAGATATAGGGAAATGGGCTATTTTGGTTAGGGCTGCACTCTCCTTGAAGAATCAGATTCTAGAATTGGTGCTCCTGGAGATTTAGGTGACATCTAAGGCCAGGAGTGCTAGTGCACACCTTCGGCTGATGGGCAAACTGCACGTGTTTATGGTGTCAGTCGGAGCCATGGAACTGCCTTAGCAGCATCAAGATTGGATTACTGTTATGTGCTGTAAAGCGATACCCTTCTAGGGAGTTATAAAACTTCAGCTGGTACAAAATCTTGAAATGTGGCATATACAAACCTCACTAGCTTCTGAACTAGTGAACTAGTACATGACTAGGTATGGACAAATCCATCAATGATGGTTTCTCTCATTTTCCCCATCTTAAATTCAGCTCTCCGCATTTCTGCAACAGTTTGCAGATTATTATTTTAAAAAGTTCTTATAAAAGTTACCAGCATCTCCACACACTTTTGTCTAATATACACATCTCTGCACTTTTGCATCTTATTTTCACCAATATATATACACCTTTTCATGCACACTTTACTCCAGTATATGCTCCGAAGTACTTTAGTACATATGATTTGGCTGGGTGGGGAACTGCAAAATTCAGAGAAGTGACGATTTCAAGGGAGGGCTGTGTTTCAGCCCATGCATTGTTCTCAAAAGTACAAATGAGTTAGGCTCACCTTTACATGTGAACCAAATTGCATTTCTCCCCCATCCTTATATGTGACAGAGTTGTGCATATTTTAAATTAATGAAATACCAAAATACCAGAATGACATTTCAAAAATGAGGAGTATATCTCTGCAGCCCCACCTTGCAGCACAGTGATGAAGTTTCCCGCATCTACAGGGCAGTATCTGTCATCTTCCCTTGTTTCAATCCACCCTGGAAACAGCAGACAAAACCTCAGATTCCATTCACAGCAACAGGAGCAGCACCAGTTGCATGTCACCATAGCAACATCCAATGAGAGGCCTCCTGTTCACGGCTGCAGCATCCGATCACTATCAGGCTACCACCTGTAGCCCAGCGAGTAGGCTCTGAGTTTTTTCAGCCATGCATCTATCCATGTTTACTTGCTCATAATGTCGCCTTCAGACTTCTCTGTATTCTGTGGCAGGAGTCCAAGCGAAGGCTGGGAAATTAGATTTGCCCGGTTAAAGCACTCTGTGGCCCTGGCACAACAAATACACCTTTAAAAAAAGCAGACTTTTGAGGTTGGGGAAGTGATGGTTCAAGTATCAGGTAAACAAATGATTAATGAGGAGATAAATAAGCATTAGGGCTGCGCAGAGCAAAACGCAGAGCTCCAGATCTTTCCTGACCTGGCTCAGGTTGACATGGAAACATCCAACCTGGAAACAGCCGTGAGTCAATTTGGAGGCTAGAGTTTACATTTAATTTGGGTTTTCTAAAAATTGTGAAGCCCTAATTCTCATGTCATGGGCTTCTGCTCCAGCTGTGTTCAAAACACAAGAGGGTGTTGGCTCGTTTGCCCTAGGGTTCATCTAACACACAGAAAGTGTTGCATGTTTATGCCCACTGCCTGCATGTTCAGCACAATGGCTTACTTACATCTAGTCCTAGTCCAACTCACAGGAGACCCACTGAAATTAATTGGCATAGCTAACATAGGTCCATTAATTTCATTGGGTCTACAGAGTACAAATGAGTGGAATACAGCCCAATTCCTAAAAGGGGTGCTTTTTATACAACCTGGAAACTCATGTAGCACTCCTAATCAGATGGACAGCCTATTCACAAACACTTAATTGCAGACAGGCTCCACTTTAGGGATTGGAATGAAATTCAAATTCATTTGCATTTTAATGAAAGATTATCTATTTTGCACTTATTGAACATAGACTTGAACTGAAACACAACCATCTTCTGAAATTTGCAGGTCTCTGAATTTTGCAATGCAAATCTCCAACCAAACAATGTGTACACAGATGCATACATTGGGGAAATTTGCACACAAATGAATTTTATTAGTGAATTTTCCAAAAATGCATCGCATATGGGGAAAGGGGCATATTAGTCAAAAGTGTGCACACAAAATGTGTTAACTTGGAGAAATCTGCACTAAGGTGCTGGCGAATTTTCATGAGGATCCACAAACTGCTGTTGGTACATGGACTGAATTTAAAACTGGAAAAATGAGAAATGAAGTAAACTTAAATTGACACTTAGGCAGGTTTTCTGAACAACTTGGAAAGCCATCCACCAAAGAGAAAACTCTCCCCCACAGCCGCCCCATCAATGTCTCTGTAAGGCAGGGGGAGAGCATTACAGCATTTCTTACAAGATGATGGGGTTTGTCTGAATGGCAAGAGCAGATCCAAATAGTCTAAGAGCGCCATCTGGTGATTCAGGCTACAATCAAGCAAGCAATCCTTTGGACGCTTTCACAACAGTTGCACTGGCAGCCTGCTGTTTGAGCCTCTCTCAACAACAGCAAAAGACCCTTGTTTGAAAGCTATCTCATACTCTCCTACACAGACAAACGTGGAAGGGGGTCCGAGTCAGAGGAAAGTGAGAGGAGGTCAGATCCAGCCTTTGACAACGGAGGTCTGACTCTTGGTTTGCAATGGAGTGGAGAACCCCAGTTGATAATTAATAAATGCATTAGTGGATCAGAAGGGGGCACTTTAAACTGATGTATGGTTATGGATTTTATGCCATGGTTACAAAGATATGGATTCACCTTCCCAGGGGGCTGTTAAGAGCTATAAACAAGCAGCCCGGCAAAGTCTTATTAAGCGTCATTTCAGTTCACGTTGAATACAGCCCCCAGTGGGGCAATTGGACAACTTGGCTGTTTTCACTAGTTTATATACCCTTTGAATAAGCCACAGGGCATTGTGCCATTGGCAGCAAATCACCAAGTGGAGTAACTGGCAGTGTAGAGAGAAGACATGTTGCTACGCAACAGCCAAAAGGAATGCAAGGAGACTTCCAAAATAAGCATGAAAGAACATTGTTCCATGTGGATTTGCGGGGGGGGGGGAGGTACTCTGTAAGAGTAAATTCCTCCTCTTCCTCTTCCTTTTATAATAATCAATCAATCTGCATTGATTTTATTGGTAGCTCTCTCTATATAAATATAATAATTAGCATGGTTTGCTGTTTTGTTTTCAAAAATCCAATAATTTTCCCCAGATTTTTTAAATAAAAAATCTCCATTTGAAAATGCGAAGTCTTTGCTTTTTTAACAAATGTCACCTGCCCTTGGGTCTCCAGATTTGGGGGGGGGGAATGGAGACCTCAGCAGAAGGAGAGAGGAATAGAGGCCTCCCCACTCCCCAACTTAGTAACAAGAGAGCAACAGGAACTCACCAGAATGTAAGAGCCGCTGCCTGTTCTCAAAGGGTCATGTTAACACCCAAAACATCCACCCACCCCACTCACACATGAAAACAAAGTTCACCACAGCCAATCAACCACACCCTAGGCCAGGGGTAGGCAACCTAAGGCCCGGGGGACAGATCCAGCCTAATCACCTTCTAAATCCGGCCCATGGACGGTCCAGGAATCAGCGTGTTTTCACATGAGTAGAATGTGTGCTTTTATTTAAAATGCATCTCTGGGTTATTTGTGGGGCATAGGAATTCGTTCATATTTTTTTCTCAAAATATAGTCCGGCCCCCCACAAGGTCTGAGGGACGGTGGACTGGCCTACGGCTGAAAAAGGTTGCTGACCCCTGGACTCGATCATGGGTAGGCAAACTAAGGCTCAGGGGCCGGATCTGGCCCAATTGCCTTCTAAATCCTGCGCACAAACAGTCCAGGAATCAGCGTGTTTTTACATGGGTAGAATGTTTATTTAAAATGCATCTCTGGGCTATTTGTGGGGCATAGGAATTCGTTCATTTCCCCCAAAAAAATATAGTCCAGCCCACCACATGGTCTGAGGGACAGTGGACCAGCCCACAGCTGAAAAAGGTTGCTGACCCCTGCCCATGACCAACCCCAACCTCTCTCACCACCAAAGGAACACAAGCAAATAGCAAAGAGGACCTGCACAAGCGATGCTGATAAAAAAAACCCCACACATACATTAAGAAAAATAGAAACATTGCCACCTGGACCCACCCCCACTCACCATTCCCCGCTCAACCTGTTTCCCCCTTTTCTTCCTAATGTAACACTAATGTCTCAACAAATTAAACTGATCTGTAGAAAATGTAATGTGGAAAAAAGAGACATTGCACATACTTTTGTAAATAAAGAAATCTTTAATAAAAATACATTTAAAAGGGAGGGGGCATGTTAACGGACAGGGGATTGCATCTGCAAAGGTTTCCTGGCCCTGACCCCCTGCAAGAATGCAATGTTTGAATGAATACACGACGTGCAAATCACTTGGAACACATCCACACCAATCATTTAAAATTTTATAGCAACATGACCCTGCTCAGTTCCAACAAGACATGCTGGGTATTACATGTTTATATCAGTCACATATAAGGAAAAGAAAACCTGAGTGGGGACACTGTCAAATAACTGAACCATTGAATACACCGGAAGGCTTCAACTATCCATGACATAAGTAGGTACGAATAGTTGGAGGTTTTAGATTAACATCACTTCTATTTACATAGCTGAAATATGGGGACTGTGCCATATCAAAATGATTGTTCTTAGTTTGGACTCTAACAACTCTTCTGTGTGTGTTAGATGCTCAGAAAGAGCCAAGATCCCAAACTTTCTCTTGCCATCCCATCAGAGATGGTCCCTTGGTGTTTTTTTCCGATGAGAGGCAATCTCTAACTGGGCAGAAATAAACAACACAAGAGTTAGATCCTAGGGTAAAACGAGATGGTTTATACCAGCATCTAATGACCGAAGGGCCAGAGCATTAGGGGAAATTGCATTAAAAACGTGTATATTGGGATAATTTTGCACTAAGATATTGATGAATCTTATGCTGAAATACCAAACTTTGTGGCAAAGCAAACACTGCCCTTTGCTCCTTTCCCAAAGGGCTTACCACTCATTCCTCACACCATTCACAACCAATTATACTGTCTATTATACAATGAGTTTGCACTAACACAATTGTTGCATTGGACTCCTCTGTCGTGCAGCATTAAAACTCACCCATCTGCTAGCAAAATAGCCTTTGCACTAGCAGATAGAGAGTGTTAGGTACAGCCCGAAATAAACAAAGCAGCAGGGGAATATTCTTCAACCCAGCCCAGTTCTCTTAGGAATGCCATCCATTCTTATTTCAACATTAAAATCACCTTGACTGATCTGATGTGCAAATGTTGCAAACAAATAATATTAAAAAAGGATGAGGGCGAACTAACATGTGCCAATGAGCAATACTTGTGCCTTTTCACATTGCCTCTGTCCTTGCTAAAGGGTGTTTTTTTTTTTTTTAAGACTCCAAAACCACACTCTGCCAACAGATCCTTCTCCTCAAGAAAGAAAGAACCTGTCGCAGCAGAGATGAGAGGGAAGGGTGTAATTACTCCTAAATAGGCTGCCTTTTCCATGTCGCACATTAAGCATCAGATGTTCCTTAATGAAGCCTCGGTCTATTTTTAAGCACATGGGCCCTCAGTGATTCACACGCTGTATGTTCGCACATTATCCAGACAAGCCCTACATGAGAAATACAAATTAAAAATAGGCATTCTTGAAGGAAGCCAAAGTTGGAAGGGAGACAGGGGGGCAGGGTGTGTGTGGAAGCACTCTGTTTCCCCATGTGGAGCTGCTGAGCCAAGCAGCAAGGCAGCTGGAAGCATGCTGGCCGCTATGCCACACGGTGTGGGCATGCATATTTAGCAGGCGCCATCTGGAAAAGGATGGCTCCTTCTCAAAAGTTCAGCTGTCATTGCAGTGCAGAGCTGAGTAATGACTGCCACGCAGGCTTGGCTCGCTGCAGAATTTCACATTCCCAGGCAGGCCTGCCTGGTATGGAGAAATGGGCACATCTCATTATTACACCAAGGACAAATTGATGGATTCCCCCAAGCCTGTTCCCAAGCCATTTCTGAGTGAGGCTGGGGGGAGTTTTGTCCGTCGCTAGTTCCTCCTCTGTTCCTTGCTGTGCTATGCACAATGAGCAGATATATAAATATGTGTTAAATAATTGATATTCTAATTATACGATCTGTCACTCAGCTGTAACTCAAATCCTAAATTCCATAGGCACCCCATTTCTAGTCCAAAGCAGAACCCCTATGGAAGGGGAACCAGTTGCAGTGGCTCCCAGCAGCAGCTAGCTATTGCAGTTCCTATGTAGGCAGAACTCAAACGGGGAAGGCTGATACTATTCAAGATCAATATGACAAAGCTTTGGAAGAGAAAGGGCTGAAAATGTAAGACTGGATTGTTTGAAATTGTCCTTGAACAAAGGAGTCTGCAGAATCTAAATGCATCAGGCATATTTTAGGGTGGAATACATTAAGTGAAGTAAACATGTGAACATCTCTTTATTTGTTGTTCTTCATGCAGCTGTTTCTCTCCCCCCCCTTCTCTTTTTACACAATTGTTGCATTGTTTTGCAGCTTTATAACCAACCTCTTTCCTCCACATTTGGCTAGAAATAGTTACCCCTAGGAGAACGACTCCCAAAGGTCTCAACTCAAAGCTTTGGGTCCCACACTATAGGACGACCAACTTCTGGGAGGGTGGGAATTGTAGCCAACAAAGTTCATCTGATCTTGCCATGACAGAAGGAAGCTCACCTTGCAACATTCCTGCTCATCATAGAGTCTTAAAAGCACAAATGCCTTGCCAGAAAAAGTTGGCAACCCCAGATCAAGGTTTATTCCATGACACAGAGAAATCAAAGCTTATACACAACTCCAAAGGTTATTCCTTACAGGATTTGAATCCATGTTTGGCACAGGATTAGGGCCTTTTAGACTTGGCAAGTGACTCCAGTCACTCACTTTTTTCCTCCTAAAAAGTAAGGGGAAATGTCTGTGCGTGTTATGGGGGAATGCCTACGGGTGGCATGCCTACGGATTTTCCTCCTCTAAAAACTACGTGCGTGTTATGGTCGGGTGCGTGTTACAGAGCGAAAAATACGGTAATTAATTTCCTCATTCTTATGTACCTCTTTTGAAGCTGATCGAAGACTGTTTGGTTTTTCTCCAGTCAAGGCCAGATTAGATGAGACCTCTCACCAGACTTCTCAACATTTTCAGTTTCGCCTAAAAGCAGATATGGGGGAGCTCCAAATCTGGAGCAACAGAGCAGGAGGAGGGAGAGGAATGGTGCCTATAGGGCTTTCTGCAAAGGGATAATAACATCTCCCCTGCTCCTGCAGGGATAATAGGAAAAGGAGACAATTTAGGTCATGGAAATGGCCCAGGGGAAAAGGTGGAACCCTCCCCCCCAAAAAAACAGGGGTTGTCAATCATTTTAGGCCCATGGACACAGCTGTATTTTTAAGGAAGCGCCATAGGTGCCACCCACTCTACCTTACATGCACACACCCAATACAGGCAGCACATGCCCACAAACTTCATTTCCCCAGGAGATCTGGATCAAAGTCTGACCTAGTAGAATTAATCTGCATCTTCAAAGGCACATAGAGTGGAAAGAAGACCAACTTCCTTCTTTGGCCTTATGCACGTCTCAAGGAAGAGACAGGTAACCACATACCTCACAGATGAGGCAGTGAGACGGCTTTGAGGGCGCCTGGAGAAGACCTCAGGGGCACCATCACACTCAGAGGCACCACACTGGCAGCCCCTACTCTGATGAAACCCTGATCCCTTTGCCATGGCTGCCTTTAGATAAAAATGAAAGCATTGGGAGATCTGGTCACAAATCCTAGGTGGCCTAGGCAGCAACTGCTGTTTCTCACTGTCTCCATAGGAGCACACACACAGAGAGAGAAAGTGTCCAGCTGCCTGTATTGAAGTGTCCAAGTCTCCTATTTTACAAGGGGCAGTCCTCTGTTCAAATGACTGTGTGGACAGTCTTTTCTCTAAAGATGCCCTCTATTAAGAAAAGAGAACAAGGGCTTTGAAGCTGCCCATCCCAGACAGCCAGCTGAGCAGGTCACCTAGTCGTAGCCTTCTCTGCCATAGCGAGATGTTCTGCATTTCTATTTACAATATAGTAACAATGTTTTACGTACATCTATAGCCTACACAGGAGATGCGGGTGGCACTGTGGGTTAAACCACTGAGCCTAGGGCTTGCCGATCAGAAGGTCGGTGGTTCGAATCCCTGCGACGGGGGGAGCTCCCATTGCTTGGTCCCTGCTCCTGCCAACCTAGCAGTTCGAAAGCACGTCAAAGTGCAAGTAGATAAATAGGTACCGCTCTGGCGGGAAGGTAAACGGCATTTCCGTGCGCTGCTCTGGTTCGCCAGAAGTGGCTTAGTCATGCTGGCCACATGACCCGGAAGCTGTACGCCGGCTCCCTTGGCCACTAAAGCGAGATGAGCACCACACCCCAGAGTAGGCCATGACTGGACCTAATGGTCAGGGGTCCCTTTACCTCTACCTTTTTATAGCCTACACAATCTTTGATGTTGATCTGGATCCTTTGGGGCTCCTGCTTGGTGATGCATTTACTCTTTGGGGTAGGGCAAAGCACGAGGGGTGGACACCAGTACTACCCATGGTTTATGTCCAAGACACAAAAGTCCTCCTCCACATTTCAAGAAGTGATCTTTACTGCAGTAATCTGCAGTGACGTTTGCAAGGCAGTGACGGGAGAAGTTATCTGTAGCAGGTCTCTGAGTCTTCAAGACAACTGCAGATGTTCTCTGCACTGTAGGCCCCGGATAACTTCTCTGTTTGCTGTGCAAGAATGAGGCTATAGATTCCGCCCCCAATTAAGGGCTCTGCTTGAAACAGATTGGAGACTTGTTTCTTGGACAGTAAGCCATTAGGAGCAAATACCTGTGGCTTTTCTTTTTCCGATTGTATACCCACAAGCACAGAGACACACTGGAGTTTGTAGTTTAGTGAGGCCTAGTAGCTACTAAGGGTGCCACTGGGTGATAATTATTTTACAGATAGGATTCAAGCACGTACCGGAAATTTAAGTTTGCGCAGTTATAGGGCATTCAGTTGACCGAGTACAACAAATCCGCTTTTTAAAAAAGGGAAGGCTTATCCACACTGATTAACGCTCCATGCCTGAGTGTTGTTTTTGCCCTGAGCTTTTCCTGCAGAGACCCACTCTTTAAAACTGAATCAGAGCAACTGTAAATTTGGGTTTTCAGCAGATTGACATTTGCTCCAATTGAGCTTTAAAGAGTGGGATTTTAAGGGGAAAGCTCTGGGGCAAAAGGGGGGGGGGTACTTAGACATGAAGCCTTAAATTGTAGACCTGTGCCTGAAAAGAGTCGAGGAAAGGAAAGTATGAATAAGCCTGGACTTTTTGCAGTTAGGAAAGTGAAAATAAAATGCTGCCTAGAGCTGATGGGAATTGGAGCCCACCAACAGCTAGAGGACCCAAGATTCCATACTGCTAGAGTACACAATACTGAGATAGATGGACCAATGAACTTACAGTATCAATGGTCCTAACTCTGATATGCTTCTGTGGGTTCCTTTGGTTCTTGTTTGTTCCTTAGCTTAGACTTTCTTCTATGTTCTGTCCCCTGCTTTGTCCCATTGCTCTGACTCTTGGTCCGTGGCCCACCTTAGGTAGTTGTCTCGGCCCAGTCAGGAGCCATACCTGTCAAATCTCCACACTGATAAATGTCTATTTGCTGCTGGGTCCATTGCCATGGTGTTTGAAGCCCGGAGTGAGCTAAGTCACAAATGCTTGAAAGAGCATTTATCTTCATATCCTACCTCTCTTGTTCTGCACTAGCTGTAGGCTCCACACCAACCTCAAGGTTGTGTCACGTAGAACAATTTGAAGAAATCCAACCTTGATGTTACCAATGAATGCACAGCTGTAGTCAATATATTCCAAGCAAGGAGCTGCCGTTTCTTGCAGGTCCTTCTTGTCTTTTGGAGTTTGAAACATTTGTTGATGCAACCAATGAGGTTGCCAGCTGTTGAATTGGCTCTTGTAGCTGTTCATTGGATCAGTAATGAATCATCCGTTGCTGGTTTTTATTTTTGGGAATAAGAAGCCTGGATGACCTTCTTCTGGTCAGTTGGCAACCCCTAGCAACAGCAAACAGCTCTTTCTCACTCAAAGTTTTTTTGGCGAGCGTGCACCCAGAAAGCCTCTTCATGCTCAACTTGCCATCTCCATCTGGCCACAGAGAGCAAGAGAGAGTGAGCACTAGGGCAAACCAGGAAGAATAAAAGAAAGCAAACAAATGAGATGAGAAAGATGTTTGTACCTGATCATAAATACCACCTAGTAATTGCCACCCTGCAGCTTTATTGGAGCAATCTGGGTTAATAATTAAATCCCCAGCAGGGATCGCATGTCACTATGGGTAAACACCAGATAAATTACTGCAGTCTTAAAGGTCAACAGCAGGAGAATTTGCCCTTGTTAGCTTAATGGCAATGCAGAGCTCTTTGGAGAGGGAGGCCAAAGGCCCTGGCGAAGAGGAAGAACAAGAAGAGCCAATTACTCACGTCTCTGCAGCCCACTCATCCAGCCCTTTCTTCCTTGCAACCCCTTGATTTTAAGAGCATTTTATTATGGAGCCGATCAATCCCACAAGATTCTGGGAGGCGCTCAAGACCTGCAGGTCCTTCAAAGAGGAGAGAGATCTCCAAGGCCAGGGCGGACTCACTTACAGCTCTTGTTGGACTCCATCAGCTCCAACCAGCATAACCAAAGGTGGTCACATAAACAACATATCTAATGCACTCCTATAAGCATTTAATAGCTGTGGCTCCCCACCCCCCAAAAAATAATCCCAGAACTTGCAGTTTGTGAAGGTCGTTGAGAGTTCTTTGGAGACCTCTCACATCTGTGGTGCCTTCCAGACGTTACTGAACTAAAACTCTCACCACCTCTGACCATTGGCCATGCTGGCTAGGGCTGATGGGAGTTGTAGTCCACCCACATCTGGCTATCCCTGCCTCATAGAAATGTGATTCCCAGCTCCACTCACCAACTACAGTTCCCAGGATCCTTTGGTGGAATCCATGACTGTTAAACTACTATATGTGTTCTTTAAATGTACTGGGAACATGTGATCAGTGAGTGGTAGTCCAACAACATCTGGAAAGATACAGGTAGCCACCCCTGTCCTAGGCTATAGTCCTATAGTCTAGAATCCTCCATTTTGTGTTCGACAGTTACCAGGAGCTCTGCGAACAATAATGCCCTCTTTAAGAACACACACACCAACTGTCCCTTTTCTGATATATAATTTATGATTTTCAGTTTTATACATTTCAATCATTTTACAATCATGTTAACATTTCAAAACTTAACTCTTTCTGTGGTTCCTTAAATTTATTTTTAATATTTTCTGCATATTCCAAATTAACTGAATTTGCCCATTTATTCATCTACTATGAACATATACTCTTATAAAACTGCAGGTTATTACAATAATCCTGCCGATGTTCTTATCTGCTTACAATTTAATTGTAAATATTCAATAAACCATTTCCATTCTTTTATTTTTAAAATTGTTATCTTGATTTCTTATTTTTCTGGTAAGTTTCGCCATTTCTGCATATTCCAGAAGTTTTTGTATCCATTCTTCTTTTGCTGGGACTTCTTCTTCTTTCCATTATGGTGCAAGTAACATTCTTGCTGCTGTAGTCACATACATGAATAAATTTCTATAAAGTTTGAGTAGTTCTGTCCCTATAATTCCCAAAAGGAAAGCTTTGGAGTGTTGTTGTTTTTTACAAACATTCTTTTAAACATCTTTTTCAATTCATTATATATCATCCAGCCCGGCCCTCACTATGGCTTTGCCTCCAGATTGAAAACCTGGCACACGAATCAAGGTGAGGCTGCCCCAAATCCGCTGCTCAGGTTGTTAAGAGACAGAGGAAGACCCCAAACCCTCCCCTCTTGGCATGGCAACTCTCTTGTCAGCTCCCCACCAAAAATCAGCCTACACAATCGAAGCATCCATCTGCCTCAAACAGAGGGCAGGTGCTCTGCAGGAAAGGTATTTTGCGGGTTTTTTAAGACTTAGAAAGACTCACCCCAGCAAGCCAAGCCTCACTCTACTGGGGGAAGGCAGAGCGCCAGAGCATTTTTGCAATTCTAATAATGGCATCAGCAGAGAACTGCTGGAGGTACTCAGCAGGTAATAAGAGGACAGATTATACACACACAAACACACACATGATTCCTAGGCCCATTTCCAGCCAACGCTTCCAAGGCAGCTAATATGATACAGATTTTTCTATAATACAACAATGAATTGTATTATATATGGCCAACTCTATCCTTGTCTCAGGTCCCTGGAGTGCTCAGAACCTCAGGTAGTCCCTTATCCTAGGACACCTCCCTGGGGCAGACCTTGTTCCAAGAAATTGGTTCCCCCTTCCATCACAGAATGCCACTCTGCTTGTTTTGTTTTATGTATGTTTTCTCCAGTAGTGATGTGTGGAAGTGAGAGCTGGACCATAAGGAAGGCTGATCGCCAAAGAATTGATGCTTTTGAATTCTGGTGCTGGAGGAGACTCTTGAGAGTCCCATGGACTGCAAGAAGATCAAACCAATCCATTCAGAAGGAGATCAGCCCTGAGTGCTCACTGGAAGGACAGATCCTGATGTTGGGAAAGATGGAGGGCACAAGGAGAAGGGGACGACAGAGGACGAGATGGTTGGACAGTGTTCTTGAGGCTACCAGCATGAGTTTGACCAAACTGCGGGAGGCAGTGGAAGACAGGAGTGCCTGGCGTGCTCTGGTCCATGGGGTCACGAAGAGTCGGACACGACTAAACAACTAAACAACAATGTTTTCTCCCTTGTTTCCCCCCTCCTCTCTTCCTCTTTCCATGTCCCTTATCTTGCATATCATTCCTCCCCGCTCTTCCCTAAAACAGCTCCTTTTCCTGCCTTTTCTCCCCTCTCCCTTTCTCTGGCTTGCCACTGGGTTAACAGACCCAGACCCTTCCGCCCTGTCGCTCTTCCTGCAATGTTTGAAGAGGAGCTATGCTTGCCTTAAATTGTGTGGGGGGGGGTGCTCTGGATTGAGCAGGGCTGCTTGCATATCTGAGCAACCTCAGTTCTAATGATTCTTCCATCCTGGAATTGCACCCAGCAGCAGATGGGAAGCTCGTAAACCCAACAGAATTAATACCAGGGTGTGGGCAACTGTGGCAAGACTATCTCTACCCAGAAGGTAAAGGTAATAGGACCCCTGACCATTAGGTCCAGTCGTGACCGACTCTGGGATTCTGGTGCTCATCTTGCTTTATTGGCCGAGGGAGCCAGCGTACAGCTTCCGGGTCATGTGGCCAACATGACCAAGCCGCTTCTGGTGAACCAGAGCAGTGCACAGAAACGCCGTTTACCTTCCCACCTGAGTGGTACCTATTTATCTACTTGCACTTTGACGTGCTTTCGAACTGCTAGGTGGGCAGGAGCAGGGACCGAGCAACGGGAGCTCACCCCGTCACGGGGATTCAAACCACCAACCTTCTGATCGGCAAGTCCTAGGCTCTGTGGTTTAACCCACAGCGCCACCCACATTCCTTTCTATCCAGAAGAGCCCTTAGCAATTCTCCAGGTGGGGCAGGGGTGTTCTCCCTGCAACTGCAGTAACATGCTGTCTGGCAGTCAGGTAATAATAATAATGCCTGAATGCATCATTCAGGCACAGATGAAACCCATAAATGTGCGGTGCCCAGAACTTCATCCTCGCCAAGGCCAGAAGGTTAGTACTGCCTCCTTCTGAACCGTTGCCTGTCATGGGCCAAGGGCTACATTCAGAGGAGCACTTTGCCTGCTCTGCTGAAGCCTGGAGGAGTTTTCAATTACCACCAAGCGGCGGCCAGAGCCCAATCAATAGCATCGTTAATAGTGTTGTGTTTGTGAGCTGGGAATTGGCGTTGCTGCAAAGCGTGCAGAGGGGAGTCAGTTGCCTGCCAATCCCGTGTCAATCAGCATAACAAGATTATAGGAAACGGGTTAAGGCATTGGGAAGGATCAGTGATTTTTATCGTGCTCTCAGCTCCTATTTGCTAACTGGGGTCAATAGCTGGGCAAGCTGAGCGCATGCAGCATAGTGGAGTCATCAGGACTGGCCTTGAAGATGTGGCTTCTAGGATAGCCAGATGCAAAGGAGGACAGTGGCACCTGGGGGAGAGACTGAGCCCACACACGGGCTGCTTGATCACCATCTTCCCTTTTATAGTAATCATTTCTACATTTATAGTAATCATTTCTACATTTGCATCTATACCTATAAATTAGGGTATGCAAATACTATGCAAACCTATGTCCCTGTTTGCATTCTTTTTTCTGGTGATGCATAAATGGTTACCATAATTCGAGCTTATCGTATCCTATTGTTTTGGAAAGTTTCTTCCAGTCTAAGAGTCTGTAGCTCCTTTTGTGCTTTTCTTGCATCCCCCACGACATACTTTTTTCTTCTGCTGCTCTTCAACAGAGACAGAGAACCTCATGCTCAAGGGCTGGATGTGGCCCTTCAGCTCTCTCCATCTGGCCCTCACCAGCCCTCCTTCAGTGCTTTTTTGCATGGCTGGAATGTGTCCTTGATCTGTGGTAATGCCTCTTGGTTGGGTGTCTATACAGTGGTACCTCGGGTTAAGTACTTAATTCATTCCGGAGGTCCATTCTTAACCTGAAACTGTTCTTAACCTGAAGCACCACTTTAGCAAATGGGGCCTCCTGCTGCTGTCCCCCCCCCCTTCCTGTCTTTTGGGTGCTTGTGGCTGGGCTGGAAATAGAAGAGACCATGACACAGCACTTGCTCAAACATCCAAATGCACCCATGAGCCTGAAATACCGGTAATATACAATGAGTTGAAAAAGATTTTCAAATACAGTGGCACCTCAGGTTAAGTACTTAATTCGTTCCAGAGGTCCGTTCTTAACCTGAAACTGTTCTTAACCTGAAGCACCACTTTAGCTAATGGGGCCTCCTGCTGCTGCCGCATCGCCGGAACACGATTTCTGTTCTCATCCAGAAACAAAGTTCTTAACCTGAAGCAATATTTCTAGGTTATCGGAGTCTGTAACCTGAAGCGTATGTAACCTGAGGTACCACTGTACTTGTGCTCTCTCTCTTTAGAGACCTGTGCCTTTTGCATCGCTGGAACGTTTTTTTCTATACTAAGGAGAAAGACTCATCTGTTGCTCCACCCACTTTCGTCTCTGGCCCCGCCCATTCTGGGCCCATCCCTGGCATACAGCCCCCAGAAGTCTGTGAGTGAACCTGGCCCTCAGGCTGGAACAGGTTGCTTACCGTTGACCCAACAACTACTAGAATTGACCCCAGGACCGTAATATACTCCTGTACAAGATATCAATTTTCAGAATGTCTCGATTGATTTATTTTTAAATGAAAAACTTCTTCTCTTCCATTTCTATCATTTCTACTGGCATTGTTGTAATGAAAGATATTAATCCACTGCTAATACCGGTTTGGGTTAAACCACAGAGCCTAGGACTTGCTGATCAGAAGGTCAGCGGTTCAAATTCCTGCGACGGGGTGAGCTCCTCTTGCTCGGTCCCTGCTCCTGCCAACCTAGCAGTTCGAAAGCATGTCAAAGTGCAAGTAGATAAATAGGTACCACTCTGGTGGGAAGGTAAATGGTGTTTCCGTGCGCTGCTCTGGTTCTCCAGAAGCGACTTAGTCATGCTGGCCACATGACCTGGAAGCTGTACGCCAGCTCCCTCGGCCTATAGAGCGAGATGAGCACAGCAACCCCAGAGTTGTCCGCGACTGGACCTAATGGTCAGGGGTCTCTTTACCTTTTCCTTTAATATGGGTTTAGCGTTCAAATGTATGTGAGGGCAGAATTGTGGTTTTTTTCTCACATTTGACTTTGAGAAGAGTTTCTTGGATTGAATATCTCTTTTCATACAGCCCTTAGAAAGCCAATGATATTAGATCCCTATTTTTAAAATTTATTTCTGGGGTGAGAATATTTCTTATAGGCTTCTGCATCTCTGCTTATTGCTTCCCCTAGTTGAAGATCTTCAGCATACCAGATCTCTCTGCCCCCACAACCCTTATTGAAAAGGCGTTTAGGGCAAGGGCTGTGGAAATCCAATTCCTGCCGCTCAAAGGCAGCCAAATGACCATCAGTTAAGAGTAAATGGGCTTCGGATGAGTACAGGGGTATTGACAGGTTGTGTCTCTTTAAAAGCCAGCTAATGAATTGGATTGTGGGTATTGATCTGGCATTTCCTTTCTGCACCTGTTATCCTTCTGTTCTTCATTATAGGCCTGTCCAGGTTCTTTTTTTAAAAAAAGAAGCTTCCTGTTCATTTAATATTTGCAGGCGGTGGTGGGGATGGGATCTCTCTTGACTTGGAGACAGATTAAGGTGCGCTGCAATGGGGCAACATGGCCGGTCCCTCTGCTAACTTAGCAATATCTTTGCATTTTGGAGCACAACCGATAAAGTTGCTGGTTCCCCCCTCCTCCTCCTCCTCCTCCTTCTTCATTATTTCTTGGCTTTTTCATCATGACAACAAACACTAATATCTTCTTGGGTTAGGCAGTGGCGGAGGAAGGGGGAGAGGCGGTCTGCCCCAGGTGTCATCACTGGGGGGGGTGACAAAATGAGTTAAAAACTAAAAATAAAAAAATGGGCTCACGAAACTTTTTAGGAGTGAGATGGTGGCTTAGGCGCCTGCAGGTTCCGCACTGCCTGAAACATCAGCGTGGGGCTTCCGTCTGCCTACTGCCTCTCCCTCAGCCGTCCTACAGCTGAGGATGAGGCGGTGGAGAGGCTTCACGTGAAGGAAAGGCTCGCCCCATTCCCATGGGTGAATTACCCCACCCCCATGGGTGCAGCTCACCCCACCCCCGGCTGCAGGACACACCCCCGCACCGGGCACCCGAGCGGCTAGCTACGCTGCTGACATTAGGGCAGCGGTCCTCAACTTCTTTAGGCTCATGGGTGCATTTGGTTTTTTTAAAAATAATTTTTATTGAGTTTTCTATATTTAATTGCAATTCATTGCACAGATCTATAACATAAATCATTGCTCCAACAAGAGCATCAACTTCCCTCCCTCCCTCTATCTAACTTCCCAACATCTATTAACAAATTCTTCGCATTTCCATAGCCACTTTTCTACCTTATATCTTATTATTATTTCTTAAATCACCTCCTTATATGCAAATCAGTTCCATATTTTCTCATTACAAAGCATTTCAATTCAAACATACAAATGTTTTCAAATGTGTACAATTTTCTTTCATATAAAATATAAATTTGCTCCAGTCCTTCTGAAACAGTCCGTCTCACCGATTCCAGATCTTCCCCGTCAGCTTTGCCATCTCCACATATTCTACCATCTTTATCTGCCATTCCTCCAATGTAGGAAGTTCCTGCTGCTTCCATTTCTGGGCCAGGGGTATTCTTGCAGCTGTTGTGGCATACATAACCAAATCTACATCATTTTTTCTGAATTTCCTCTCCAATTAGCCCTAACAGAAATGCCTCTGGTTTTTTTACTAAAATTATATTTGGAAATCTTTTTCAACTCACTGTATATTATATCAGGCTCATGGGTGCATTTGGATGTTTGAGCAAGTGCCGGGGCATGGTCTCTTCTATTCTCTGCTCAGCCACAAGCACCCAAAAGACAGGAAGTGGGGGGGGGGACAGCCCTTCATACAGACTTTGTTTTTCCAAGAGATCTGGACAAAGGTTTTACCCAGTAAAATTAATAGGAGCCTTGGAAAGCACCATAGAGTTGAAAGAGAAAGTGCGAAAGACTGGAACTCTTCCAGCTTCCTCTGTCAGCTTTATGTACTTTTCAAGGGGGGGGGGAATTAACTACAGAAATGTCTCCTGTAACTCAAGGCAGTGAATATAATGCTGTCTTTCAGCTTTTACAGAAAGTATTTACATGTCCCTTTGTCATTTAGAATCAGTTGGCACTATCAGTTCTTGCTACACCTAGTGGATCCCCACCTTGGAATGGGGTTCGGTACATAGATGTGGTTCCTGCTCCAGGTGGATCACGTTTGGTGAAAACTCTCCACTATGACCTGTCCATCTTGGGTGCCCTGCACGGCATAGTTCATAGCTTCTCTGAGTTATTCAAGCCCCTTCGCCACGGCAAGGCAGTGATGGTGCTGGAGGAGACTCTTGAGAGTCCCATGGACTGCAAGAAGATCAAACCTATCCATTCTGAAGGAAATCAGCCCTGAGTGCTCACTGGAAGGACAGATCCTGAAGCTGAGGCTCCAATACTTTGGCCACCTCATGAGAAGAGAAGACTCCCTGGGAAAGACCCTGATGTTGGGAAAGATGGAGGGCACAGGGAGAAGGGAACGACAGAGGACGAGATGGTGGGACAGTGTTCTCAAAGCTACCAGCATGAGTTTCACCAAACTGTGGGAGGCAGTGGAAGACAGGAGTGCCTGGCGTGCTCTGGTCCAGGCGGTCACGAAGAGGCAGACACGACTAAATGACTAAACAACAATGTTTTCTCCCTTGTTTCCCCCCTGGCATGCTCTGGTCCATGGGGTCACAAAGAGTCGGACACAACTAAACGACTAAACAACAACAACAACATAGATGTGGTAAGGTGATTATGTATGTAATCACATCTAACAGAACACATTATTTACCCCTCCCATATATTTTCAACTTTTCATTATTTAAACACACACACACACCAAAAGAAAAGGATGAGATGAGACAACAGTAAGATATCTGAACCACACAACGAAACAGAGGTGTTCATCTGAGCTTAAAGAAAAATATAACAAACTGAGCTAAACATCTGCTGAAAATGAAAATAACAGAGGGTCTGAAGCACCACTGTGGGTGCTTTTTTTAAAAAAAAATCAGGACAAGAAAATAACCAGGGTAGCACAATTTGGAACAAAGGATTTGCCTGCAAAGGAGAGAAAAATAAGACACAAAAGACTTCTCTGTGCATGAAAAGCTCAGGGTCCAAAATGGCTAGGAAGCAGCTTGGGAGATAGACCCATTGATTGATTCATCAATACATTTGACGTCTAACATTGACAATAACAACAAGCTGCTCTTCAACTCCAGCTCCTTGAGGCGGTCAAAGCAGAAAGGTTCAGAGAGTGTAAAAATAGAGTTCTAATTGAAAGGCCTAAGTATTGCTCCCCGAATAAGTCAATTTGCAGTGCATATTTAGATCTAGCTTGTCCTTCTGCTGCTACTTTTAAATGGGGTGGGAGACAGGAGACAGCATGCAGGCGTGTCCATCTTCCTAACATTTTCTTAATAAACATTAATTGCATATATAATTTAATTTATCAGGGAAATGCAAACAAGAAACAAAAGCTGGGAGCCATAACTACAATAGTAAAGACCCATTTGCAGCTGGAATTAGGCAGTGGAACGGTGTCTGGAAAAATGGCCCACAGGGAGGGTCAAACTCAATGAGACAAGGGAGGTCCAGGATTCACACTCCCAACAAAGCAGGGGGTGGGGGCACTGGATCAGAATCATGCTTGCCCTGCCCCCGTGCTTCCCCATATTTCAATCTCTCATGCCCCCCACAAACTGTTAGTAAGAACTTCAGAAGGCCCTGCTGGAGCCAGTGTCCTGTTCTCACACTCTCCCTACTTGTGATTCCCAGAAACTGCTAAGGTTAAGCGGGCAGAAACAGATATGTTAAATGGATCCACCAGCCCCCCAAGTACCCCTATTTTTCAGGGACAGTCCCAGATTTACAGAAGTCATCACTGTTTCCGATTTGATCCCGGAATGTCCTGCTTTTCCTTAGGATGCCCCTATTTTCGTCACATAAATGTTGGGCGGTTATGCAACCCCCTGAGCCAAGGAGATAAGTAACCATAAACATTTAGAAGACATCTGCAGGCAGCCCTGTATTGAGAATTTTTAAAATGTTTTATTGTGTTTTTATATACGTTGGAAGCTCCCCAGAGTGGCTGGGGCAACCCAATCAGATGAGCAGGGTTCTAGATTCAGGTAGTGTCAGGGAACTGCCATCGGAGCCAGGAGCGGAGGTAAGGCTCTCCAGCGATGCTGGAGAGGGGCCCAGTAGGGAGAGAGGGAATTCATCCACTGAGGAAGGAAATCAGCGTGACACCAGGAAGAAAGGGGAGCAGGGGAGGGCTTCGGAGAGATGTCTCCAGGACTCTTCCACAGAAACTAGCGGGGAGAGCACAGGTCCTCCGCTGGCCACGCCCACCCTGCGCAGAAGACTTCCGCGCAGGGAGGCTAAGCGGAGACTTGGCGTCAAAGAACTTTTATGCTGGAAGAAGTTCAGGAAACGCCCACTGACGGATTCTGCCAGTGACTGACACAGCCGCGGAGTAAGGGCTGTGCAGCCAGGGAAAGGTTTAACCAGGCAACTTTGCCAAGAGTAGAGACAACTTACGCACGAGCAACCCCAATTCCCATTACAGGTAGGTAGCCGTGTTGGTCTGACGCAGTCAAAATATATTTTTTAAAAAATTAAAAATGTCCAGTAGCACCTTAGAGACCAACTAAGTTTGTTCTTGGTCTAAGCTTTCGTGTGCATGCACACTTCTTCAGATACACTGAAACAGAAGTCACCAGACCCTTATATATGTTAGAATTCCTGCTCCATGATTGCAGTCATGGGATTGTTGTCTTTCACATGACAGTATATGTTTTGACACCACAGAGTCGGAAGTGACAGAAACAGGATGTTTGTGTTACTGTGTTCTTGAAGTGGAACTATTGTCCTTTGTTCTTTTTCTCTTTGCTGTCTGATGCTAGAGAGAGAGGGAGCCATGTTGCAGTGCTCCATGTGTGTTTATATGTAAATAAAGTAGATTAGCCAAAATGCTGAGTTGCTGGGGTCTGTCACACAAGTTGCGCAAACTCTGCAGATCCCTAAGTGTGTCGGTTGGCATCGGTCACTGTGATGTTTGGGCTGAAGAAAGCTTATGAAGCTCCCGAACGATTGACCAGGAGGGACGGAACATGTCAGTCGGGCATGTGTCTCTACCAGAGTCCTACTCAAGTGTATGCTGAACTCCTGACAATATATAATGGGAGGGTGGGGTGGGGTTTTTCTGGGGAGGGTAGTAGGAGATGGGTGATTTATTCAATGGGTATGGTAAACCTGTGACTGTTAATGACTGCAATTAGTCCTACAGGAAAAAGCAAGAGATAGTATGCAGATGATTAGTGTAATGGTTCTAGGGGTTGCTCGTGCGTAAGCCGGTGCAAACACCGGGGTGTATTGCCTGAGTGAACCTTTTCTGTCCGGACAGCCACTCACCCGTGGCTGTCTCAATTGCTGACAGAATCCGTCAGTGGGAGTTTCTTAAACTTCTTCCAGCAAAGAAGCTCTTTGACACCTAGTCTCCTCCTACTCTCTCTGCACGAAAGCCTTCTGCGCAAGGAGGGCGTAGGCAGCGGAGGACCTCTACTCTCCCCGCTGGTCCCCAGCAAGGAGTCATGGGACCGCCTCGCCGCTTCCCCCATCTGTCCCCCTTCTCCACTGGTGCTACACTGATTCTCTTCCCCAGAAGATGGGCTGCTTCTCCCAATCCAGGGACGCTCTCTGGAATCCCTCTGGCTTTTGCTCTCTCCCTCCGGCACTGATGGCAGTTCCCTGACAATTAGTATATGGAATGAGACAGGAATCCAATATCTCTATTAAGACCAGGTCTCTCCATAGTTTTCAGTTTAGTGCTAAGTTGTAATTCAGCAACTTCTCTTTCAAGTCTGTTTCTGAAATTCTTTTGTAATAGGACAGCTGCTTTGAGATCCTGCATTGAATGTCCTGGGCAGGGTATTATTATTATTATTATTATTATTATTATTATTAAATAGGATGTTTCTGTTTTCATTGGGGAAATAGTGGAGGCCATGCATCCACACATTTAACCTCTGCTGTAGCCCTCAGGTTTCCCATAATAATAGACAAACCGAATTGCTGCTCTCCTTGGAAACTTGCACTATTCCTAATTTTACAATGCAACTCTCCAATGCCGCAGACACCCCAAATAAAAGCATACAGTACTGACAACCCCCCCCCATGTTTCTATTAGAGGAAGTGTGAATATAAATGCATATATTCATAAACATTCCATACAAAGCTGCATTGCATTAGGGAAAGATGTCTTGCAGAAAAAGAAGTCACAGAATGATAGAGTTCTAGTCCAACCGCCTGCAGTGTGGAATCTTTTGCCCAATGTGGGGCTGAAACACCCAATCCTGAGATTAAGTGTGTCATGCTCTACTGACGGAGCTGTCCCAGTTTGCTTCCGGGATTGGAATAGAATGGCCAACAGGCCCGATCCATCGGGCTTTTCTGATGCTAAAGAAAATTGCATACACACAGGGCAGGAGACTCAGCCTCCAAGGAATACAGGGGTACCTTGACTAAAGTCCAGTCTATCATAAGTCCATTTTGGACTAAGTCCAATTGCAACCCTGAAATGGGTGCTCCGGGTTGAGTCTTTCTTTGATATAAGTAGGGCCCGGCTGCTGTTTTAGGGGTCACTTTTCATCGTCTTGTTCCTGTTGAGTGTGTTTCGTTTGTTAATTGACTCCCTCGCTGCAAATCAGAGGCTTCCTGTGGAGTCTGTCGGCTGTGGAGTCCCAAGCACCCGCGCAACACAGAGGTGATATTTGGAGGTTTTGTTTTTGCTATTTTATTTGCGTTTTGGTTTGTGTGGCTTTTTCAGTTTTTTGACTGTGTCTTCGTTTTATGGGACTGACCTGTGACTGTGGCTTGTGACTTCGTTTTTGTGACTTGTTTGTGTAACTGTGTGGAACCCAGTTCAGCTACTGCTTGATTGTGTGACTGCAGAAATGGATAAAAGCCCCCCATCCAAACAATGATCAGTGCACGTAAGGGGGGGAAATGTTAATTTTTTTCATCTACAATATTGTCTTATTTATTTTATTGTACAGTACATTGATTATTGTCTTCATTTTATGGATCAATGGTCTTGTTAGACAGTAAAATTCGTGTTAAATTGCTGTTTCAGGGGGTGTTTTTCATTGTCTAGAACGGATCAACCCATTTTCAATTACTTTCTATGGGAAAGCACGCCTTGTTTTAAGTCCGCTTTGCTTTAAGACCGGACTTCCAGAACGGATTCCAGTCTTAAATCAAGGTACCACTGTACATGGCTCACTGCTGCTGCTGAAGTGATAGCAATAGCAGCAGTGGGCTACTTGGAGGTGAGATCTTCTGCCTCTTCAGCAGTCCCCTGCCCCACCATGCCACCTCTATTCTTATTTATTTTTATTTATTGAATTTACATACCGCTCAATACTTGGAGGTCTCAGGGAGGTTCACCTCTATAGCATCCTCTGCATTGCCATGTAAAACTCTCAGGTAGTGGCTGAGTTCTTCCATGACTGCAATGTGCAGAGCATCCTTCCACACCAGGGACACAAGCAGTTGAGCAGACACCAACATGTAAAGGCAATAAGTGACTTGAGCCGAGTGGAAGATTTGTCACCTTTTAAAATGGACAGAAGGAACAAGGCCAAGTCTGCCTCTACTCTGCAGTCTTAATTTCATAGAATCACAGAATCATAGAGTTGGAAGAGAACACAAGGGCCATCGAATCCAACCCCCTGCCAAGCAGGAAACACCATCAGAGCACTCCTGGCATATGGTTGTCAAGCCTCTGCTTAAAGACCTCCAAAGAAGGAGACTCCACCACACTCCTTGGCAGCAAATTCCACTGTCAAACAGCTCTTACTGTCAGGAAGTTCTTCCTAATGTTTAGGTGGAATCTTCTTTCTTGTAGTTTGGATCCATTGCTCCGTGTCCGCTTCTCTGGAGCAGCAGAAAACAACCTCTATGTGACATCCTTTTATATCTTTGAACATGGCTATCATATCACCCCTTAACCTCCTCTTCTCCAGGCTAAACATGCCCAGCTCCCTTAGCCGTTCCTCATAAGGCATCGTTTCTGCAGTCACAGGGAGCCAGAAAGTGTGGACTGATTAGCAGGACCTCCGGAGGTGCCAATTTGCCCCCGCAGTTCGACAGTGTCGCCACAGGTGTAAGAAACCACCTATGGATAGTTTCCATAGAGTTTTCTCTAATGGTTTCTGAAATGAAACAAAAAATAGCTGAGTCCTATTCTACTTATCTCAATTTCCTCCTCAAGTCACGCTCCCAGGGGGATTTCAAGCTCAGCAGCAGGGGATATAAATAAGTCAAAAGTGTAAGATAAATTTGAGAAACCAGCCCCTCATTCTGGACTGTTGGTAATGTTAAAAATAAATTTCATATGACAACAAAGGTTTGGGTATTAAAGTATGTATCCCCAGAGATGCACTAGAATATTTAGAACTGAATTTAGTTTCTTTTCAATCTTTCCGAAAGTTGGTGAGTCAAGAATGGAACAGCTTGGTTGCTCCTCCATTCTTGAGGCATATATTTGAGATTGCTTAATGCAGCAACACACACACACAGAGAGAGAGAGAGAGAGAGAGAGAGAGAGAGAGAGAGAGAGAGAGAGAGAGAGAGATTGTAGTTAAGGGGCAGTGATGGGTGGCTACTGTCTGGCATTTCCAGATGTTATAGACAATAATGAGGATTCTAATCTGAGAGATTCTGGAAGTGAGGACATAGCAACCAGATTCTGGCAGAGATGGATCAACACAACACCTGTAGCAGCCTAATCTGTTCATCTGCGTTCACACCCATAGCCACACGCGCACACACATGCAGACCCACACACAAACCTGCTGCTTCTACTCCTCCCTTCTTTTCCAGCCACTTATCTCAGCTCGCTAATACTAGCTGTATCACAGCAACCGTCATAGCAACCAGGAGAGTCCTCCGCTAGTCCAATTGGCAAACAGTTGCTAAGAAACCAACTTGACCTTTCTGCATCCACTCTCAGCATCTCTCGGTACCATCTCCAAATAGCCTGTGTGGATGATGAGATAATGTGTCGCCAGAGAGATCTGGCACCCATTTGGATGAGAGCTGAAAAGCTATTCCCCCCGTCTCCTCCATGCACACTGAGAAGTGCGGAAGATGTCAAAAGCAGCGCAAGGCTCCCTTCCGATGTTCCAGCTCTCATCCCTGCACAGGGGAAGGCAGTTCTGATGGCAGTGGAAGCTGGTCTGCTAGGGTGAGTGGTGCACTGCCCCACCAGCTTTTGTCTGCTGTCAGCCAGCCCCTCCATCTGCCTGCCAAGCGACACCACTGCTGTCAGGAATGGGTGTCAGGAACAGGCCAGCAATAAATTGCACGGTGTTAGTGCAGTTAACTCTCTATTCAAGAAAACATGGTCAGGCTTAGTGAGCACAGCAACTTGTCCTCGTAGATCTTGCCCCTATGAGACAGTTGTGGGGACTGAGAGTCTCTGCCGTCCTACAATTGTCTAAGTCTTCTCCTCTGCCGGGTCCTTCCCAAGCAATCTGAGACTCCTTCACCATACCTGCCATTGTTCCTCCTTCTTCATGCCACTTCTGGTTCTGGGAGACCAGCAGGGAGGGGAACTTGTCAGAGCCAGAGAGGGAGACACCCTGAGTCATCTCTGCCTCTTGGCTCCCTCCCCTGCAGCCTCCACTTCTACCTCTGGTTTTGACTGCTCTCTGCCACATCCTCTTTCTGCTCACTAAACCCTGTTACCTCTTCAGCTTCTGACACCTCCTCTTCCTTGTATTCTCCCTCTGAACATGCACCATCAACCCCTGGACTCCGAGTCTTTTTCCCATGGGGGTTCCTGAGTTGGTGCCCCCCTCCCCTGCATCCAGCCAGTCCATGACAACAGCCTCTCTGTTGCCTGTTGTAAAATGAAACAGGAGGAAGGAGGGGGACAAAACTAGAATGAGTTGGCTTTGCCTGTCATTGGCTTGGACTCCACCTACTATTGGGGCTCACTGCCTCCTACCCTACCAGGCCCCACAGCCTAATGGATAAGGATCAGTGCATGAGCTTCAGGAAAAGGATGTGCAGAGCAAATGGCAGGAAGGTCCCTTGGTTTTTATTGGTTTTGGAGATGTAGATCTGGCAAGACAAATAAACCTATCCTTGTTCTGTATATTTGTTTTGGCACTTTTCTTGCCCAACGGGCAGGGATGGGGAGCCGACGACATGCCAGGTGTTGTTGGACTCCAATTCCCACCAGCCCCAACCATTGTGGACCACAGCATCCAGCAACACCTTCTGAAGGACCAGAGGTTCCCCACCTGTACATATGGGAATGATGCTGAAGCCAGTGCTGCAAACTGCATTCACCAGACTGGGCTAGTTCATGCTTGGTTTACATTTGTTGTGGTTCTTATTTCCCTTCCCTTCAGTTCTCCTCTAGAACAAAGAATCCCAAATTGGCACTAATGGACCCTCTTCTTCCTGCTTCTCCTGACTTATCCATGATGTTACTTGTTCTCAGTAAGGTCACCCAGAAGTTTGGTGTCGAGGAACCACCCGATCTATGAGGTCATTAGCAAATATCCACCAAATATCTGGCTATGGCATGCAAAGCCCTAAATGACTTGGAGTTCAGCTGCATGAAAAGAGGCCTGTCCCAATACTCTCCTCCTTGCGATCTGAGATCAGCCAAGCAATTCCTGTTAATTGTTCCAACACCAAGGGAGATCTGGTTTACTGAAACCTGGAGCAGGGTTTTCTCGGCAGTTGCACCCAAGCTCTGGAAGGAGCTCCCACCAGAATGCATATTAACCGCAGCTGGAGCCTGTTTTATTTCATCAGGCCTTCAGGCAGGGCAGCAGATGTTAATAATTATTCTGCTCATCAGAGATGAAAAATATTGTGGATGTGAGGTTGTTGAGACTGGTTTTAGATGTTTTAGTGATTTAATTTTGTATCCACCAATTTTATTTAATTATCTGATGTTACAGCCAGCTCTGTAACCATAGTGTGAGGGGTGGGATATAAAGGTAAAGGGACCTCTGACCATAAGGTCCAGTCGTGGCTGACTCTGGGGTTATGGCACTCATCTCGCTTTATTGGCTGAGGGCGTACAGCTTCCGGGTCATGTGGCCAGCATGACTAAGCCGCTTCTGGCAAACCAGAGCAGCGCACAGAAACACCGTTTACCTACCCGCCGGAGCGGTACCTATTTATCTACTTGCACTTTGACGCACTTTCAAACTGCTAGGTTGGCAGGAGCAGGAACCAAGCAACGGGCGCTCACCCCGTTACGGGATTCGAACCGCCAACCTTCCGATCAGCAAGCCCTAGGCTCTGTGGTTTAACCCACAATGCCACCCATGTTAGTAGTAAGAAAATAAGCCAGTGGCCAACACCATGCTACTCTGGTTTGCATGCAACACTAAGCCAAACCATGGTTTAGCACAGGCATCCCCAAACTCGGCCCTCCAGATGTTTTGGAACTACAACTCCCATCATCCCTAGCTAACAGGACCAGTGGTCAGATATGATGGGAGTTGTAGTCCCAAAACCTCTGGAGGGCCACGTTTGCTTACGCCTGGTTTAGCATGAATGAACAAGCATGCTAGTGCATAGTATGAAAATTTCAGACACTTTACTCTCTCCTGCTCCCCACCAGGAACCACAGGAGCCAACTCCTAGGGGCTGTGGGGCCTTTGGCCCCCACAATAAAATATGTGAAGGGACCGGGCCCCCACAAAGTTGGTGGGCATTCCCCTTCAAATGGTGTGTGCATTGCATCATGTGATCAATTGTGCGTGGCAGGACTTACCTGGGCCCCCACAATATTTTATTCAAGTAGGCACCTCTGCCAGGAACTAAGAACAGACCTTGATTTGATTTAGTGTCATGTCCGATTCCAGGCTCACAGTTTGTCTCACTCCAAACACACCACAAGCTGTAATCTAGGTTCATTCTCAGCTACCTGCTCATGGTTGGTTTGGGAGTGAAACACCACAAGTCAGGATTTGCACATAATGCTAAGTCAAACCTTCACTTAGGAACTAAGAGAGTAGAGCAAAGCAGCTTCTATTTTAAAAATGTGCACCTAGCACACTTGTTTGTTCATGCTAAGCCATGGTTTGGTTGGGGTCACTTTGACTGCATATGAATATGTGTTCCATTACTGGGAACATGCGCAAGCAGCCACAGCACAGTGTGGGGCTGCTTGAAAGCCCTCTTGCAAAGAGCTCTGCATTGCTTTTTTGCAGAGCTTAGCCGCCTTTCTTCCCACCCAAATTTCCCCACCATCCTTAAACGATATCTGGCTTACAGAACATTCATTCCAATTTGTTAGTGCGGAGTTCATACAATAGAAAATTCATCATGCATTCATTCTGATTGGCAGGGGGTTTACACATCTTCCTGTTAATCACTCATTCCTCCACACTTTTCCCCATCACTTTCCTAACTGCAAAAAGACTGTGGCTTGTTTTTACAAATTGGGTTTGCTGCACTAGGGCAGCAGAGCCCATTAATCCACTTTAATTGTGCAAACCTAAAATTCCTGAATGCACTTAAATCCCTCCACCAAAATCTTGCCAGTCCAAAGTTTGTCAGTGACCAAAATTTGCAGTGAGGTCATAAAATGTTGCATCAAAAAACTGTTATACTTTTGGTGCACTTTCTGGCCTCTTTCTTTATGGCGAAAAGTCTGAATTCAGGACGGACTGTTGTTGCATAAGACTACCAATCAAACTTTAATTATGCAACCTGAATTTGAAGATAGGCAGATGAATCCCACCCAAAAATAGCAACAGTCTGAAAGCCTCCTTTAGAATCATAATGTGAGAAAGTATCCTTCAAAGTTTGCTGGGTTTTTTATCTTTTTGTGGGGGTTTTTTACCGCCTGAATATAGTAGAAACATTAGCGGCCACAGAAATGGGCAAGCAGATATTCCTGTATTGAAGTGGTCTTGTGAATCCAGCAAAACCTGCCTTGGTGCCCTGCAGGGAATCCACAGCAGGCACACTGTATTCCTGGCACTGCTCAGCTTTTGCAGGCTCCTGCCAGCTCTACATTTGGAACAAAAGCAGGCACACTAAAAGGTACTAATTTACACTGCATGGGAAAGTGACAGCAACTTTTAAGTATAGGAAGAAGGCAGAATAATTATCCCTCCTGCCCCCATAGGAACCCAGTGAGCAGCTCTACCAGGGAGGAAGTGGGATCCTATCCCCAGCTCAGCGTTGCCACCTGCTGGCTTTTTAGATAAACAACCCAGGCTTCCTGAGGCAGCTGCAGAAGTAGCAAGGGTGGAGTTGGAAAACCGATTACTGCATTTTCTGTGTGCGACAGAACAGTGGGTGGGGTAATGTTGGAATAATAATAATAATAATAATAAATAATAATAAATAATTTTATTTATACCCTGCCCTCCCCAGCCAAGACTGGGCTCAGGGCGGCTAACACCAAATATAAAAACAATTGATTAAAAAACAAAATTAAAATGCAACATTAAAACATTAAAATGCAGCCTCATTTCAGTGAAAACTCAATCAAAAAACTTATTTGGGGATAAAAACGTCAAGTCTTCACCAAGGCTAACTACCCAGACTGGTCCTACATGGGCCAGAAAAAAAGCCAAGGAAGTCGCCAAATAGGAGTTCCAACACAGAAGGAGAAAGGAAAAAAGAAAGAGGGGGAGAGAATCAAATTGACTCCAAGCCAAAGGCCAGGCGGAATGAGGCCAGCAAGATAAAAACAGAAACACCAGACTCAGATTTCAGCCCTGTCTAGGCAAGTTAATACATCCTATCAGAGCAGGTGGCGCTGTGGTCTAAACCACTGAGCCTTTTGGGCTTGCCGATCAGAAGGTCGGCGGTTCGAATCCCCGTGATGGGGTGAGCTCCCATTGCTCTGTCCCAGCTCCTGCCAGCCTAGCAGTTTGAAACCACGCCAGTGCAAGTAGATAAATAGGTACCGCTGTGGCGGGAAGGTAAACTGCATTTCCATGTGCTCTGGCTTCCGTCATGGTGTTCCGTTGTGCCAAAAGTGGTTTAGTCATGCTGGCTACGTGACCTGGAAAGCTGTCTGTGGACAAACGCCAGCTCCCTTGGCCTGAAAGGACATGAGCGCTGCACCCCATAGTCGCCTTTGACTGGACTTAACCATCCAGGCGTCCTTTACCTTTATCTTTTTTTACAGGAAGCATCCCATAGATATTGTAAGGATTTTTGCAATTGAGCAACTCACTTCTGACTCCCAAGCTGTAACAAGGGACCCATTTTTCTATCTTAGCCCAAAAATGGAAAGAGGACAAGATGCCAACGAAAGAAGAATCGGAAGCCAAAATTATGGAGTATGCAGAAATGGCAAAACTTACAGAAAGAATCAGAAACAATGACAATGAATATTTTTTTTAAGACTAGGAACCTATTATTATTATTATTATTATTATTATTATTATTATTATTCTTTATACCCCGCCCTCCCCAGCCAAGGCCGGGCTCAGAGCGGCTTACAAGCAATAATAAAAACAAGTTGAATGATTACAACTTAAAAACAAAATTAAAATACAACATTAAAATGTTGAAACATTAAAATATTAAAATGTAGCCTCATCGCAGGAGGAGAAGGAAAGGAAAAAAGAAAGAGAAGGAGGGAGGGAATCAAATTGGCTCCAAGCCAAAGGCCAGGTGGAACAACTCTGTCTTACAGGCCCTGCGGAAAGAAATCAGATCCTGCAGGGCCCTGGTCTCATGAGGCAGAGCGTTCCACCAGGCCGGGGCCAGTGCTGAAAAGGCCCTGGCTCTGGTTGAAGCTAATCTAACTTCCTTAGGGCCCGGGACCACTAGGGTGTTGCTATTTATGGACCTTGAGGCTCTCCGTGGGGCATACCGGGAGAGGCGGTCCCGTAGGTATGAGGGTCCTAGGCCATGAAGGGCTTTAAAGGTCAAAACCAGCACCTTAAATCTGACCCTGTACTCCACCGGGAGCCAGTGCAGCTGGAAAAGCACTGGGTGAATATGCTCCCATGGCAGAGACCCCGTGAGGAGCCTTGCTGCAGCATTCTGCACCCGCTGGAGTTTCTGGGACAGCTTCAAGGGCAGCCCCGCGTAGAACGAATTACAGTAGTCAAGCCTGGAGATGACCGTCGCATGGATTACTGTGTTGTACTTTTATGTTGTACTTACAGAAATACTGTAAAGAAATGGACTCACTAGCAGGGTTTGATTAAACACTTACAAGAAAATGTATAAAGGTCAAGAAATAATATGAAATGTAATTGAGTGCAAGATGTAATTATGAAAGAAAATTTGGTATAAAAATGATAAGAATTTAAGTGTATTGAGGTATAAGATCATAAAAATAAGACAAAAAATAAGAAGTAATAAATATTTAAAGAACCAGAAGGGGAAGTTGAGGGAAGTCATAGGGAGAGTTTTCTTCTTCTTCTTCTTCTTCTTTTTGTCTATATGACAAATTGTGTTCTGTGTTATTTGATTGAATATTGTAAAATCCAATAAAGTTTATTTTTTTAAAAGGGACCTATTTTTCTCTTTTGATTTACACTTAACAGTGCTAATAATGCACATTATCTAATCTAAAAATGGAAATACAGAGTGTCATATACTTCATGTTACCTTAGCATTACTGTTAAAGGAAATCCAGTCCTGCAATGTGGCAGGACAGAGGCGTGAGGATAGAACTGGCCATAAATCTGTATCTTATTTATAAAATGGCTCATGGCTTTCTCCTACACTGCACCACCCACTAAAACTAATAAAAGAGCATCTCATCAGAATAGCACGTCTTAGTCCAGACACACAGGCTGTGCTCCTTTGGTCTGGTCAGCCTGAACTAGAATCCAGTGAAACAGCAACAGCTTTGCTGCAATACACCTGGATGGCCTCAAAACTCATGAGTAGGTCCCTTAATAATAATAATAATAATAATAAATAATAATAATAATAATAATTTATTTATACCCCACCCATCTGGCTGAGTTTCCCCAGCCACTCTGGGTGGCTCCCAATCAAGTGTTAAAAACAATACAGCGTTACATATTAAAAACTTCCCTGAATAGGGCTGCCTTAAGATGTCTTCTGAATGTCAGGTAGCTGTTTATCTCTTTGACATCTGTTGAGAGGGCCTTCCACAGGGCGGGCGTCACTACCGAAAAGGCCCTGTCTGGTTCCCTGTAGCCTCACTTCTCTCAATGAGGGAACCACCAGAAGGCCCTCGGCGCTGGACCTCAGTGTCCGGGCTGAATGATGGGGGTGGAGACGCTCCTTCAGGTATACCGGACCAAGGCCGTTTAGGGCTTTAAACCTACCCTCTGGTTGAAGACCTACGGCCTATATTATGTCAATACCAAGGGCAGACGTATATAAACTGGGGGTGGGTGGTGGGACCACAGACAGATACATACTTGAACAGTTATCCTCAGCTGGATCAACCTGAACTGGCCCCAATTGGTTCAGGATATGGCGCACAGCCCCTAATTGGTAGGTGTTATAACAGTTCTGCCTGAGTGGGTAATGAAGAATGAATTTGCATGAGGGTCTGGATGATGTCTGTGGTCCCTGCGTGCCTCAATACTCTTGGCTGCATTTTCTGCAAACAGAAATCGTGGCCTCCATTTGAGACCAGGTGTGTGCAAGGAAGAAAGCCATCTCAGACGGCTTGGGGAAAACCTGCATATAGGGCAAGGAATGCTAAGAGTTTCCAGCATTTGTCCATTGTGAAGAAAGCTGCCAGACTGTCAGGATGGTAAGGAAACACTTATTTCTTCCCCAAAATATTTATTGTCCCGAGCCTACTGTGAAACGTGGGGTTTGCACCGCCAAATGTTGCAGGGGGTCATTTGACGGTGTTTGGCACCCTTTGAGAGTCAGATGTCAGGTTTTTTTGTGGAACCGTGACCCTGCAGATTAGGGCACCGAGATATGGCCTATCATAAAACATGGGGTTTGCACTGGGAAACATTGCAGGGGGCCATTTGCCGTTGTTTGGTGTTGCTCTCAATTGAAGAGGGTATCAGGTCTTTGGTGAAACCACGACCCCGTGGATTAGGGTGCTGAGGGCTCATTTTATGACCTACCATGAAATGTGGGGTTTACACTGCCAAACATTGCAGGCCACAATTTGACAGGTGTTTGGCACTGCTTTCGAGTGAATCCGACATCGGGATTTTGGTAAAATCATAACCCTGCAGGTTAGGGTGCTGAGGGCTCATTTTACGATGTACCATGAAATGTGGGGCTTGCACTTCCAGATGTTGCAAGGGGCCCTTTGCTGGGGTTTGGCGTCACTTTTGAGTGAACTGGACGTCAGGTTTTAGGCAAAACCGTGACCCTGCGGGTTAAGGGGCTGAGGGCTTGCAGTAATTAAGGTCCACTGGAAAAGGTATGACGCAAGATGTCAGGACTGCATAAAGGAGTATAACAGTGTTTTCTTTTTCATTTCTTTTCTTTTCCAGGTTATTTTTATTACTTTTCCAAATTATTAAAAATCAAACCAAATTACTTCCATTTAATACAATTTCTTAAAATCAGGTTTCCCGCTCCTGTTGCAAACATATGTCAATCATTTCCTCCCATAGCTGCACCATCTTATTTAGTGTCCAGTTGTCAACTTTCTTTCGCCGTTACATCATTCTTGCAGGTGACTGCATTTTTCCTCCTTACAAACAGCGCCTCTGTTACATCTTATAAACATAAAATCCATTTCACATGTGTAGTCCTTCATAAACATTTTTGTTTCGGACCTAGTGTGCTGGGATAATTAATTACTATCTTCTACTGTGCAGTCCTTTGCAGTGTTTATCTGGATGGCACAAAGTCACATTCCATTCCTTCCACTGTTCACCAACTAGCATATGGGCTACGGCCATAAATAACTCACAGAGAAACATGTCCAGTCTCTGCCATTCAAATTCCGCTCTGGAGTTCTTCCTTGCCACACAGTTATAAACATAATCTTTTCTCAAATTCAGCCTCTTGCTGGATCTACAGTCATACCTCCGGTTGCGAAGGTGATCCGTGCGGGAGGCACGTTCGCAACCCGCAGCCCTCATAGCCTGAAGCGCTGCGTCTGCACTTGCGCGTGACGCAATTCAGCGCTTCTGTGCATGATATCATTTTGTGCTTCTGCGCATGCGCAAGTGCCAAAACCTGGAGGAAACCCGTTCTGGTACTTCCAGGTTCGGCACGGTCCACAACCCGCAGTGTTTGTAACCTGAGGTATGACTGTATTCGGCAGCCATTCATTCTCCTTCCTCTGCATTGCTCCATCACACTCCTGGTTCAATCCAAATATAATTTTAAATAAAGACCATTCAACCTCGGTCGAGGACATAACAAAACGTTGTTGAATTCCTTGCTGAGCATAAATCTAAAGCCTCTCCCCTCTTTTTCACAGTGACAGACAGAATAACATAGTCGTGGCTACACAAGTCTCTTTCATTTTGCAGGGGAGGACAAGAAGAGAGAAGACCATTTGAAAACCAAATGAAAGCACAAAGCACCTTGTCTTCCCCCTTCCTTTCCCGGCTGTTGTAAGGATTCTCAAGCTTCAAAGAAAACATTCAGATACCTTCAAAGAGCCAAGCCCAGTCCTTTTGGCAGCTGATTGCAGTCTATTAGCATATGTCTGTCCAGGAGTGCCTCTTGATTAATGCCAATTTTCCAAATTATGGAAGAACCAACCAGAAATCATGTCGGAGACGGAGGCTCATCTATGGCAGGGACACACGCCCAGGTCACACCTGTTCTGCCTTTCAAGTTGGCATACATGGGCTTAAGCAGGCTGCAGTGAGCTCCGCAGACCCCACTGGGGAAAAGTGTCAGGATTTTTACCTCATAAATCCTGGCTTTCCCCTGCCTGAACCTCCCTGCTGCCTGTGGAGGGCAGCGAGGAGCAACTAACATTGACTTGTGACGTAGCTAGAAACCCAGAGTATAACAGTGCTTTTTAGGCCCTGGAAAAAGTAAAAAGAGCTACAGGGGGACTCAGCGGCTGGTGTAAAGGTAAGGATGCTCTCTTGGTGATGTGACAGCTCTAGAATTATTATTTTTTGGTGGGGGCTTGGGCAGATATCCCCTGTGGGCAATCCTTGCAGGGGGATTGGTTTTTTTTGGGGGGTGGAGGGTGTTCAGACCTTCCCCAAAACATTCACACATAATATACATAGAGTCCAGTAGACCTCTAGGTCTGTTTAACTGATTTTTATTACCATTATTGTTTCAAATGGTGTGGCCTTTTTTGCTAAGACCCAAGATCAACAGTGGATTGATTTCCCTTTGATGAATACAGTGGTGCCCCGCAAGACGAACGCCTCGCAAGACGAAAAACCCGCTAGACGAAAGGGTTTTCCGTATTGGAGGCGCTTCGCAAGACGAATTTCCCTATGGGCTTGCTTCGCAAGAAGAAAGCCCATAGGGAAATCTCCGGGGAACTCTTTTAAATGCTAGCGGTGGGGAGCAAAGCCTTCCCCCCCCCCAACCTTCAGAAGAGGTCCAGGAAGGCCGGCGGGGGCCAAAAGGCTTTGCTCCCCACCGCCAGCATTTTAAAAGCAGTCCGGGATAGCAGGGAAGCGCTTCCCGCTATCCCGGATGGCTTTTGAAGGCAGGCGGGGGGAGCAAAGACTTTTGCCCCCCGCCCGCCTTCAGAAGAGGTCCAGGACCTCTTCTGAAGGCGGGCGGGGGGCAAAAGTCTTTGTCCCCCCTGCCTGCCTTCCCGGGAGAGCAGAGAAACGCTGCCGCCCGCCAGCATTTTAAGATCGCCCCGGGACAGCGGAAAAGTCTCCGCTGTCCCGGGAAGGCAGGCGGGGGGGGAGCAAAGACTTTCGCCCCCCGCCAGCCTTCAGAAGAGGTCGGGGGACAGACTGTCCCCGGACCTGGTCTGAAGGCGGTTTCCATAGGAACGCATTAATTGATTTTTAATGCATTCCTATGGGAAACCGTGCTTTGCAAGACGAAAAACTCGCAAGACGAAAAGACTTGCGGAACGAATTAATTTCGTCTTGCGAGGCACCACTGTAATTGAAACTTTTTATTGAAAATAGTCCTAAATCAGTGCTACCCTCTCCATGCCTACAGTGGTCATAACTGATACAGCAGAGAAGAGGACGAGGGTGTAGAAGTCAAAAGGCATTGTATTCATAGTCACAGTATCCTGTAAACAGTGGTTCTGCCCGGATTCCTCGCCTGCAACAAAGAAGAAGAAAAAAGCATATCAATGGAAGATCACACTGCTTTACAAACAGAACAAAAATTAAATATGCTCAATGAAGATGTGCTTTTATTTTTTCATTTCACAATATTTACATATACAGTGGTACCTCGGGTTACATACGCTTCAGGTTACGGACTCCACTAACCCAGAAATAGTACCTTGGGTTAAGAACTTTGCTTCAGGATGGGAACAGAAATCGTGCAGCGGCAGCAGAAGGCCCTATTAGCTAAAGTGGTGCTTCAGGTTAAGAACAGTTTCAAGTTAAGAACGGACCTCCGGAACGAATTAAGTACTTAACCCGAGATACCACTGTAGCTTCTAAGCAGTTTACCAAAAAATTAAGAACATTTAAAATGATCCATAAGCGTCAAAGAGATCGAAAAACATTCAAAGGACAAATGCAATCAACAGTGTGCAAAAAGAAATTAAAACACACGTCAGCATACTGCATACTAACAGCGTTCTGAAGACACCCCTCAAGCCTTTTTTAAACCATCTGTCAATCCACAGAGAGACCAAGGAATTCTGAGAACATGTGCTGGAAAACATGCCTTACTTGGATTCCGGTGAGTCACTGAATCACAGAACTGTAAAGCTGAAAGGGACCCAAGGGTCATCTAGTCCAACCCCCTGCAATGAAGGAGGAATATGCAGCTGTCCCTTACAGGGATTGAACCTGCAACCTTAACGTTATCAGCACCACACTCTAACCAACTGAGCTATAATTTTGTCTATCTTTTATTGCTCCAGTCTCTAAAAAAGCAAGGGTGGGAAGGACTGGGGCTCCTCCGATGTTGTTGGACTCCTGGTCCCATCTGCTCCTGGCCAGAACAGCCAAGGACCAGGGAAGATGGGATCAGGAGTCCAGCCACAGCTGCAGAGCCACAGCTGCTCTAAACTAACAGCAGCCATTCCTTGGTACATGGAGATCTCCTTTTAGCAACTGACAGCTGCTTGCATTAAGAGGGGGAAAGTTCAGAGGTAGCCTACTCTGAAAATCAATCGACATGGGGGCAAGGAGCTTTCATGCCCTAGCTTGGGGGCATCCTAGAAGCATCTCGTTGGCCGCTGTCAGAAAGCACAACATTCCCAGATACCTGTGGGAAACCTGCGAGCAGGACCCGAGCAAAGGAGCCACTCTCCCCTCTTGCAATTTCTTATCTGCTCTTATGTTCTTGTTAGTTGCGGCTGATAAATAAATTGAGCCTACATGTCCAACTATTGAATGATATTGTGGGCTTCCCGGAGGCAATTGGCTGGAAACTGATTATGTGAGCCTTTGCTCTGTTCTACCAAATCTCTTAGTTTTCTTTCACTGTGCAAAGAGAGTTTGCGAACCGTGGTAACAGTGCACTATGCCTGCTTGCTCAGAAGTAAGTCCCACTTAAATGAGTGGGACTTACTCCCTGGGTAGCTCAGTTGGTTAGAGCTGCTGCTTCTTCTTTGGCGTTCCCTCGTAGCTGAGTAAGATTGTTTTCCATGAACATGGTCTTAACGGTGAATCTGTAAGTGACTGTGGAGGCAAATTCTGGATCCACACGTCCTTCCACAGTGGGGACATAGGTTTCCGGGTGGGAGTTGATCACGGTGTGGATTTGCCAAGCGTGCCTTCCTCTTAGCACGTTTCTCCCTTGCATCCTGAGTTCGAGTGTCTTCAAAGCCCATGATACCTTTGGTAAAGGCTGTTCTCCAAATGGAGCGCTCGCAGGCCAGCGTTTCCCAGTTGTCGGCGTTTCTACTACATTTTTAAAGATTTGCCTTGAGAGAGTCTTTAAAGTGCTTTTGTTGACCACCAGCATTAACGCTTCCCCATTTTTAAGTTCGGATAGCTTAGTTGGTTAGAGCATGGTGCTAATAACACCAGGGTTGCGGGTTCGATTCCCCGTATGGGACAGCTGCTTATTCCTGCATTGCAAGGGGTTGGACTAGAGCAGGGGTCAGCAAGGTTTACCTCGTTTGGGCCGGTTCACTCCAGTGGAGATCCCTCTGTGGGCTGGATCGTGCGCACTCGCTTGCGAATTCCAGCATATGTGTCTGCACAGATGTGATTTTTGGCATCTGTGCATGCGCAGATGCAACTTCCAGTGACATGGAAGTGAGTCCCCGTGCTGCGCTGTGCCAATTTAGCACAGCGCACAGGGACTCGCCGAGCAGGTAGCTCGGTTCGGGGAGCAGCTTGTAGGCCGGTTAAACAACCCCCATGGGCCGCTTGTGGCCCATGGGCCTTAGGTTGCCGACCCCTGGACTAGAGGATCCTCAGGCCTCTTCCAACTCTGTAATTCTATGATTCCCAGTCAAGCATGGACAGCAGCTTAACAAGGTCTCCTGCCTGGTCTCCCTATCTGGCACACAAGACAGCATCAACCTTATTGGCCAAGCCATGCCCACCTGCCCTGCGCCTGGCATAAAATACAAGGAGCAAGGCAGTTACAGGTGGGGCTTGGCCAAAAGCAGGTTTGCTGGCACCACTGATCTATGTTCTACAAGCGTTGACAATCAGCTGGTTGCTAAGGTTTGCAATGTACTGTGCTTTTACCCACACGGTTTGATTTCAAACAGTGCAGGGACCAAAGTAGGTCGCCTGCGGTCACAGCCGGTGATTGACAGATGGCCAGATCCAGTTCCCCACCCCAGCGTACAGGATTGCTGCCTGAGGTACATGGAAATCTCAGGACATCAAGGACAAAGGCCTTTGTATATCCAACTACAGCTCACAGGTTTGTCCGGCCCTTTTCACTTTCCATGGCTAAATGCGATGGTCACATTGCACGTCCGTTCTTGAGAGCCACGGATACAAACGAAACTTCCCAGAGGGCCCAGCAGAGGGTGTTACCTGAGGAGGGTGCACCGGAAGTCTCCCAGCCTCCTATATGCATCCTGCAGGTCTCGGACCGTCGCGTTGCTCCAGAGTCTCTCTGCTACAGCCCCAGCTCTAGGCCTGGAGGAAATAAAATAACATAGCCCTCACGTCAGAAACTATGACAGGGCTGGTGAAAATAAGTCACAGCTGAGGAGCAAGCACTGAAACCTGGCGAGAGAGGCTCCTGGGTTAAGCTTAAGGAATGGCACGCTTGCTTGGAACGTGAGAATTCTGACCAAAACGGAAACAGGAGCGGAAATTGTCACTATTTGCTTATTCATTCCGTGTCCAGGACAGAAATCAATCCAGCGAACACAACGATGGATCTGGTAGCGGGAAGGAGGCCACCATCTCCATTGCAATCATGGCATTCAAGCCTTAAAGCTAAAGGCCAACACAATCCAGAAGTAAAATAAAAATAGAAATAGGCAAGATATAATGGCAAGAGCAGAATCTCCTCTACACATATTAAAAGGAAATGAAAAAAATCCTCCGCAGGGACATAATTGCAAAGGCCTAGACACGTGGGCAGGGCAGGAGGAGACTTAACATATTTTTCTGTGTATAAGACGGCCCCTATTTTTGGGGACTCAACATTAAGAAAATGGGGGGGAGATTGCCAAGAGTTCTTAAGCTTTTTTAGGCAAATTGCCGAGAGTTATTGAGCTTTTTTTAGGGGGGATAGGTCAGAGTTGTGGAGCTTTTTAAGGGGGGGATTGCCGAAAACCCTTCACCCACCACACGGACGCTGACAACTGCACACATTGCTGGGGCCGCCCAATTGTCACAGCAGCAGCCAATTGCCAACAACCCTTGCCACAACCACCAATCAGCCGCCCTATCGCCACTGAGAATCTCTGACTCACGGCTGCAGCCAATCACATATCCCCCCTCAGCACTACCCATGTATAAGGTGAGCCAAGATTTCTAACATTATTTTTTAATAAGACACCCTCGTTTAATACACGGAAAAATACGGTATGTTGTTGGACAGACCATTACCTGCCTGTGCAGAAATTATGGGGCTCTGGCGAAATACTTGGGACCTGCCCACTCCTTGGGACAGGTTTGCTTTGGTTCCCTGTAGTAGCATGTAGTTGGTGACTAGTGGTGCAGGGATGTCATTTTACATCAGGGGCTTTTTCAGTCTGGGGGATGCATTCTGGGAAATCTTCTGGGCCCCACATGCCAGAGGCAGGCAGAGCCAGAGGCAATAGCAGCCAAGGCAGCATGAGAATATTTTACCCGAGCTCAGGAGGCTAGTTTCTACACATGCCTCTCTAGTCTCCATCTCATCAAGCAAAACACGCAAATGAAAGGCAGTTTGGAGTCCAAGGACACATTCCAGCCAGGGAAGAACTCTTGAGATGTGAAGCCTGGGGAGAGTTCAGAGGGCTAGACCAGGGGTCGGCAACCTAGGACCCAGGGGTCGGCAACCTAGGAAGCTCCTGCAGCCAAAGGGAAGCTGCGCACGCCCCCTCCACACTGGAAATAGCGTTTGCGCGCGTGTGCGTGCGCGCACACACACACACACACTGGCCCACCGCGGCGTCTGTGGGACTGTGAACCGGCCCAAGTCACAAAAACTTTGCCGCCCACTTTGCTAGACAGATATGGCCCCCCAGGCCTCAGGTCACTGGCCGCGAAGGGATCTTTACATTTGTTTACACTGAATTACGCGGGTGGCGCTGTGCTCTAAACCACAGAACCTAGGACTTGCTGATCAGAAGGTTGGCAGTTCGAATCCCCGCAACAGAGTGAGCTCCCGTTGCTCAGTCCCAGCTCCTGCCAACCTAGCAGTTCAAAAACGCGTCAAAGTGCAAGTAGATAAATAGGTACTGCTCCGGCGGGAAGGTAAACAGTGTTTCCGTGTGCTGCTCTGGTTCGCCAGAAGTGGCTTAGTCATGCTGGCCACATGACCTGGAAACTGTACGCCGGCTCCCTCGGCCAATAAAGCGAGATGAGTGCCGCAACCCCAGAGTCGTTGTGGTTGGACCTAACAATCAGGGGTCTCTTTACCTTTACCTTACACTTGTTTACACTGAATTACATTTGCCATTTTAATGCCTAAACGCCTTTGGAGAGGTCCTTTTGCATCTCGTCACTACCTCTTTTTTCTGTATTTTAACAACTCTGAACCAGCTTAGTATCATCAGCAAACCTGGCTGCCCCTCTCTCCTGCTGGGAAGCCAGAGGCGTCAAGGACACAATACAACCAGGCAAATGAGCTCAAGAAGGGCCTCCATCAGTGATCTTACCAGAGTCTTGGGGTTAAGTTTGTCACATCCACATATTCACCCCACATGCAGGCCTCTCCTCCAATCACCAGCTTCTTCTGTTCTGGGCTGCCTGTCAACAAGATGTATTCTTCAAAAAAATGTATTTAAAACAATAACGTCTAAAACATTAACAACATCTAAAAACAGTCACATACCCTCACAACCATTAATTTCAATTACCTGGGTGAACCGCCCACCCACCCCACTCACACATGAAAATAAAGTCCACCACAGCCAACCACAAATGAACAGCCACACCGCAGGCCAACCCCAACCTCTCTCACCACCAAAGGAACACAAGTGAACATCAGAGAACCTGCACAAGCAATGCTGACACCAAACCCTACATATACAGTGGTGCCTCGCAAGACGAAATTAATTCGTTCCGCAAGTCTCTTCGTCTTGCGAGTTTTTCGTCTTGCGATGCACGGTTTTCCATAGGAATGCATTGAAAATCAATTAATGCGTTCCTATGGAAACCGCCTTCCCCCGACCTCTTCTGGCCGGCGGCATTTTAAAATCGCCCGGGACAGCGGAGGACTTCTCCGCTGTCCGGGGCGATTTAAAAGCCCCTGGGAAGGCAGGCAGGGGGGACAAAGACTTTTGCCCCCCCCCCGCCTGCCTTCAGAAAAGGTCCAGGACAGGCGCGGACCTCTCCGCAAGCAGCGCGCTCCTTGCGGAGAGTTGCAAGCGCGCCCAGGCTTTCCCGCCCCGCCGCCGGGCTTCGGGACATCGTTCCGATGCCTCGCGGCGGGGGGGGCTTTCTCGCCCCGTCGCCCGGCATCGGGACGATGCCCCGAAGCCGGGCGGCGGGGGGAGGCGTTCCTGCCCGGCCGCCCGGCATCGGGACGATGCCCCGAAGCCGGGCGGCGGGGGGAGGCTTTCTCGCCCCGCCGCCCGGCTTCGGGACATGGTTCCGATGCCAGGCGGCGGGGGGAGGCTTTCTCGCCCCGTCGCCCGGCATCGGGACATGGCCCCGATGCCGGGCGGCGGGGGGAGGCTTCAAAAGCCGTCCGGGGGCTTTTAAATCGCCCCGGACAGTCCCGGGGCGATTTAAAAGCCCCCGGTTAGGCAGGCAGGGGGGGCAAAGACTTTTGCCCCCCGCCTGCCTTGGGAAGAGGTCCAGGACCTCTTCCCAAGGCGGGCGGGGGGGGCAAAAGTCTTTGCCCCCCCTGCCTGCCTTCAAAAGCCGTCCGGGATAGCGGGAAGCGCTTCCCTGCTATCCCGGACCGCTTTTAAAATGCTGGCGGTGGGGAGCAAAGCCTTTCGCCCCCGCCGGCCTTCCTGGACCTCTTCTGAAGTCCGGAGGGGGGAAAAAGGCTTTGCTCCCCACCGCCAGCATTTATAAAAAGGTCCCCGAGATTTCCCTATGGGCTTTCGTCTTGCGATGCAAGCCCATAGGGAAAATCGTCTAGCGAAGCGTCGCAAAACCCGAAAAACCCTTTCGTCTTGCGGGTTTTTCGTCTTGCGAGGCATTCGTCTTGCGGGGCACCACTGTAGTAAATAAAATAGAAACATCGCCACCCGACCGCACCCCCACCCATCTCCCGCCCCTCCACCTCTTTCCCCCTTTTCTTCCTAATATCTCAACAAATGAAACTGATTTGTAAAAATGTTACATGGAAAAAAAATACGAGAGAGACGTTGCACACTTTTGTAAATCAATAAAATATTTAATAAATAATAATAATAATAAATTGCCTGGGTGAACCAGAATACCTTTAACTACCTCCTGATGATGAGAGAGACGCACCACATGAGGGAGGGCATTCCACAAATGGGGAGCCACCACCAAGAAGGCCCTGCCCCTGTTCTGTGCCAACAAGGCAACACCCAGTGGTGCCACCACTAGCAGGGCCTCCCCTGCCAATCGTAGGGCCTGAGGGGGTCAAGACTCAGGGAAGCGCTCTTAGGTGGCTGGGTCGCAAGCCATTTAGGGCTTCGCACGCAAGGGCTGACACCCTGCGGGCCTGGTGACTCACAACCTCTCAGCCTCACACCACCCAAGATGGCAGGAAAGCCAACACCAGGAATGTACCTTCAAATGCCAATGGCTCCACCTGGTGAACCGCCATCCAATCCTGCCCATAAGAGATGTGGTTAAGATACCAGGGGGCAGACAGAAGAGCCCGGTAGCCGGCTTTGGTGACGCGAGCCATCTCTGCTTGGTATGTCCCCGCGTTCTCTCTCCACACGTGTATCAGGGTATCAGGCTTCACCTGCCCAAAAGAGAAGCAGGAAGGGAAGCACGTCAGAGACCAGAGACCAGGGAAGGGTCCTGCGTTCAGTGAAGACAGCAGGGCGGCCGTGGAATCATGGGAAGCCGCAACAGTGACGCCATGTGAATTACAGCCATTCTAAATGGAGATCTTTATCCCAGCTGCTATCTGCACCGGACTTGAACTGAATTTATAAGCAGGTGCTGTTGTTGTTCCAACCTGCAGAGTTGCTTTCTTTCTTATTGCTTTTTATATGCAATGGTTTTGACTGCTTTTTATATCTGCAACTGTTTTATGTATCTGATATTTACATACCTTATATATCTGGTATCTGAAAAAGTGTGCACGCGTACGAAAGCGTATTACCAGAACAAATTTAGTTGTCTATAAGGTGCTACTGGACAATTTTTAATTTTTATTTCGACTACGTCAGACCAACACAGCTACCTACCTGAGTCTAGAATCATGGAAGGCACCACATTGAGCTGCATGAAATGGAAGTCCATCAGTATCTGAAGAAGTGTGCATGCACACGAAAGCTTATACTAGAACAAACTTAGTCTATAGGTGCTACTAGACATTTTTTTGAGTTTTGTATATCTCTTTAAAAAGGTAAAGGTACCCATACGGGCCAGTCGTGTCCGACTCTAGGGTTGTGCGCTCATCTCACTTAAGAGGCAGGGAGCCAGCACTGTCCGGAGACACTTCCGGGTCACGTGGCCAGCGTGACAAAGCTGCTCTGGCGAGCCTGCACCAGTGCAGCACACGGAAACACCGTTTACCTTCCCGCTATAAAGTGGTAACTATTTATCTACTTGCACTTAGGGGTGCTTTCGAACTGCTAGGTGGGCAGGAGCTGGGACCGAATAACGGGAGCTCACCCCGCCGTGGGGATTTGAACCGCCGACCATGCGATCGGCAAGTCCTAGGCGCTGAGGTTTTACCCACAGCGCCACCCGCATCCCTTTATTGTATCATAAATCACTTTGGCATGTTCCATGGGAAGCAATGCATAAATTAAATTGATAATAGTAATGAATTAGAAAAAATAATAAGGAAACCAGAGAGGGGATAACGCTTTCTCCACCACGGTGATCCTGACTAAATCCCCACCCCAACACTCTTGCACATCCCGGGATACCCCAGGATCACCATTCATCAGATGTGTAGCATGTGCTTAATCAGATGTACCATGTGATTGATATGCATGCATTGATTGGCTCATATGTATGAATTATTATTATTATTACTACTAATATTCCTAATATTAATATTTCTATACTCTCCTTCATCCGGAGATCCCAGGGCAGTTCACCACAGAAAAATACAAAATGAGAACAAAAACAAGAAGGAGAGGAGCCAAAGGGACCAAACACACACAGGCTGCATGCAAAGCTCAATGTTCCAGGCACTCCTGTAATACAGGAACAGTCTGAACGGGACAGACAGTGGCAACCTATTCCTCTTTAGAGGAAGAGCAGAACAGCTTAGTGCTTAAAGAGAACAAAAGGTGGGTCAGAAATGCAAAGCGGCTTTGGGAGAGGGGAGGGAGAGAAGAGCATTGCAGACGAGTAGCAGCTAGAAAGAGTCAAGCGGCGCATGAGATCAAGCACACTTTTTGTAATATTCTCTCAGCTCCGGCGGCTGCCAACTCATGCAGGCCCTGGGGTAAGGAATCGGTGCCCCTCTAGGTGCGGATGGGCTCTCAAATCCCATTGGTCCCAGGCAGCAGGGCCAGGATGAGACTTGTAGGTGATGAAAGATGCATTCATCCCTAAGTGAGGTTCTGGGCTTTGATACAGCAGTCCAGCCAGAAGCCCAGGCTTGGTGCAACCACGGTGGGGATGTGCCAATGGGAAAATGGCTCTTACTCTGGCCTCTCAGAAACGTAACTGTGACCTTGACCCAGCCCAGGGGTAAGGAACCTCTGATCCAGGGGTCAAATGCAGCTCTCCAGGCCCCTCTACCTTGCCCTTGGGACCCTCCCCAGGCCACACACCCCTCCAAGCTACACCCTTTCCCACCTGTAGATGCTGAGGATAGACCTTGGGACCTTCTGCATGCAAATCAGATGCTCTACCATTGAGCTACGGCCCTTCCAGGTACTTTGCCTTGAGAAGGAATACAGTCATACCTCTTGTTAGGTCCGCTTCATGTTATGTTCTTTCAGGACACGCCCCGCGGCGACCTGGAAGTACCGGAAAGGGTTACTTCCGGGTTTCGCTACTCGCACATGTGCAGACACGCATGCACAGAAGCAGCGAATCGCGACCCGCCAACATGCAGACGCGGGTTGCGTTCTGCTCATGTTGCGAACGGGGCTCCAGAACAGATCCCGTTTGCAACCAGAGATACCACTGTATATGGGAAGGTTGCAAATTCAATGACACTCCTGCTCAGCAGCATTTGGTGGGGAAAGGGGCACAGGGATCCAGTTACACATTCTTCCTACATGCAATTGCTCCGCTACCAGATCTTGCTGCCACGACTTTTGCCCAGCTGTCCACATAAAAGAGAAGGCAGGAGTGGGGGGCGAGGGGGGGAAAGAAGAATTTCTGCTGCACCATGCAAGAAGCAGATCCATATATTGGTTGGTGGAGGGGAGAGAAAGTTGTGAATAGGACACAGCAGCTGGAAATTCACCTAGAGGCCTTCTCACCTTCACTCCGTTATCAAAAACTTCCTGCCATACCGCGTAGCCTTTGTTGTAGGAGGAGACTATATCCAGCAGCCTGGAGTAAAGAGAAAGAACTACTGAAAAAAGGAGGTGTTTCCCATCCTTCCCCCATTTATTCCTATTTTGCCTAGATTCCAGGCAAAGTACCTGGAAGGGCCATAGCTCAGTGCTAGAGCATCTGTTTTGCATGCAGAAGGTCCTCAGCTTCTGCAGGTAGGGGTGATGAATGGTTCTTCTCTGAAAACCTGGAGAGCTGCTAGATGGACCAATGGTCTGACTGGGAGGATACCCAGAGCTTACAGAGTTAACAGCTCAAGGGGAATGAAGTCCTGTCACTGGGGGGGGGGTGTTTGCATATGGGTATTGTACTCTGTGATGTGAATGTTTTTACTTTCTGTTTTGGCTGCGATAGGAGAAGCATCATGTCTCTGCTCTCTCCTGGCTGGTTTGTTGTTTTGCTGCTGTACAATAAAGCTTCGTAGAATAGAGGAAGCTGTTGTACGAGAGTTTCACTGCATGGCTAAAATTCCACACAGGCACACCGCTGCTCAAGATACTCTGCTCTAACTGGGAGAAGCAGATTGGCGCAGTGTAAGCAGACTGGATGCCACAACAGTGCTGCTGTTCGCAGCCTTGACGGACGCTCGAGGGAACACTGGCCCAAGATAAGGCACCTTCCTGCGTTCCTTCATTTGCACTCCCAACTCAAAAAGCTGGCTTGGATAGTCATATCTTAGCTTAATAAACCAAGATATGAATGAGTCAACAAAGCACCTTGGCTCCTTATTTTGCACGAGCTGCAATTAATTAAAAGTTGCCCACCTGGTCCAACAGAAAAACTGTAATCACCAGCTTTGGAAAATGTCAGGCTATTAACTTCAAACCCTGGTTTGTTCTAAAAGTGGTAACCATAGTTTGAACAAATTGGAGAACCACACATTAAGCCCACAACTTATGTGGGCGTTACATTCCAGGGACTGTGCCGAAATCCAAAGCAACTGGGAAATGGAGAAAGAAGAGGCTCAAGTGCTACTAGCCAATCCCAGCTACTCAGAAGTAGGTCCCACTGACTTCAGTGGGGCTTACTCCCAGATAAGCGTGTATAGAATTGCAACCTAACTTGGATCAGTTCTCCAAACAGTTCAAGAAAGGGGCAAAACCAAAAAGGACTATAGGTAAATATCTTGAGATTTGGAGAGGTGGTGGGAGATCAGAGTTTTGATACTCTCTGCAAGTATTTTTTTAATTTACATTTCCCTGGGGAGGCCAAAAGCAGAGGAATGCACCTGTACAAGAAGCATCACCTGGAAGACCGGGGTGATCTTCCAACATCTGGCAGCAGTCCCTACAGCTCTTGCTCTGTGAAAGCCCCTGAGCAACTGAGAGCAACGGTCCTTACCTCTGGATGTAGAATGATTCCAACTTGGTATAGTCTTCGCCAAACCCCATCTTCTGCATAAACGCTTGAACATCTGGATTGGACTTCCTGCATGGGAAGGAGAGGAGCCAGATTGGAACCACAGAACATGTAGCACCCACCAAAGGCTCTGAATGATGGCTTTCTCCGAGGCTCAACAAAAACAAAAACAAGAACGGGCCTCTCATCCTGCACACATCGGGTGATTTACTACGTAATCACAATGAACTGCAGTATACAAAGTAGAATCCTCTCTTTCTTTTAGCAGAATCCCTTTTAATTTTGATTTCTTTTTTAAGCAAGCATGATTTGCTCCGGAGGGTAGGACAGCTTCAAGTTACAAGAAAGGAGTTTCTGACTAAACATCAGGAATAACTTTCTGACAGTATGAGCTGTTTGACAGTGGAACGGACTCCCCTAGGAGGTTATGGACTCTCCTTTCTTGGAGATTTCTAAGCAGAGGTTGGGTGGCCACCTGTCATGGATGCTTTTGTTGAGATTCCTGCATTGCAGGGGGTTGGACTGGATGACACTTGGGGTCCCTGCCAACTATATATCTCTATGATTCTAGCCACTCCAGATGACAGGAAGAAACCTGAAAACAATGGGCAGAGCATGCCTACTGGTCAGGAAAATCTGCCTTTCTTGTGGATATCTATAATTAAAATGCTCCGGATATGTAGTCTGATGGAAAGTAACAGAGATGGAAAGGGAGACTGTATCTGATGGGCATGTAAATATACTGCACTTGTTTTATGACTTGTTGTTCTTTTGGCGTAACACAATCAGCCAATTACATATTAAAAATATGAGTCATTGATTTGTTGCTTGCATGGATGCATTTATCTAGTCAATTTTATGGGATAGGGAAGTCAGAAAGGGAGGACCAAACAGAGTTTCAGCAATTCTGATGATGGGTGGAGGAGTTTTTGAAAGATTCACAACATCTCTCAAGAAAACAGAGAGAGAGAGAGAGAGAGAGAGAGAGAGAGAGAGAGAGAGAGAGAGAGAGAAAGAAGAGAAGAGAAGAGGAGAGGAGAGGAGAGAAGAAACACTTATGGTTCCCAGCAAGAAAGCTGTACATGTACAACAAAACTATTATCCCAGAAGACACAGGTCACTGAAACTAGCCAGCTTCTCTCCTTCCCCAACCTCCTTGTCACTCCCACTCCAGATCCCTCCAAGAAATCAAGACTTGCCAGCATGTGAAGTCAACCTCATCTCCTCCCAGGTGAATGTAGAAGTCTGGAAACACAGAACTGACTTCGGCAAAAAACTTGGCCATGAACTGGTAGGTAGTATTGAGGATGGGGTTGACTGGCCCGTAGCTTCCGGAGGGATTGGGGCCCACATAGCAGGGAGTCAACAAGCCTGGGATGCCTAAGATGAGAAAAAAACAAAAACAAAGGCAGGGGTTGGATTGGGGTGGCGGGGAGTCTGCTTAAACACATGGAGCAGTAGACAAAAGAAAAAAGCAAGCTCTGCATGAGCGGCCCTAGAAGATGAGGCACTGGTCCCCTTTGCCAAAAGGGACCCAATGGAAAGACTTGTAAAGCTAAGAATAGCATGCAGAAAGTTACAATTCACTAACAGCCCAATCCTTACCATGTCTATATATCAGAAGAGCTTATACAGTATGTATCAAGCTTATACAGTACCAAGAACAAATTTAGTTGGTCCCTAAGGTGCTACTGGACAATTTTTTAATTTATTTCGACTGTGTCAGACCAACACGGCTGCCTACCTGAATCTATATACCTGCCAGTTGGTTGCGGGTTTGATCCCTGTATGGGCCAGCTGCATATTCCTGCATTGCAGAGGGTTGGACTAGATGATCCTTGGGGTCCCTTCTAACTCTATGATTCTGTTTTGATGATACTCAGAAGGAAGCCCTACTGAATTCAATGGGGCCTGCTCCCAGGAATGGGGTTAGGATGGCAGCCTAAAACATTCAATGTTCTACTGCAGGGGTGGGAAACCTCTAGTACACAGGCTCTAAACCTGGCCCTCCAGGGGTTCAAATTTGACCCACGGGGCTGTTTCCCCCAAACCGTCCCATTTCACACCTGATGTGTGGCTGCCAATGTTTGATCTGGAGCCTTAAAGTGCACTCTTGGTTGTGCGTTGGCAAGGGAAAGCGGGCGGCAGCTCTACTGCCCATCAGCTGACAGAGGGCAAAGCTGAGGCCTCAAGGGCTTTGAAGTGCCACGCTGGCCTTTCTGGAAGTTCTGAGCACTGTTCTGAACTCCTGTCTGTTGGCTATTTGCAGTTTAGTAGCGCTGCAGAGAGCTTGCTGGGGAGACCATGCATTAAAAAGGGACTCAAAAATAACTTAAACAAGGTTTTAATAACAAAAACAAAAATTCCTTATACACTAAATACATCAACAACAAACCAGACCCAACCACCAACCCATCCCCCAGGGTAAAGGGAGAGCTAGGTGCTGCTCCTTATATACTATATCCAATTGCTGACACAGCTTGATTAACACAACTCAGAAGCACCTGCTATGTTTCACAGCTGTAAGACTGGGTCTCGTTATTTGCCCTGGCCCTGACCCTGGCCCTTGAAGACATACACATTTTGTGAAATAATAATGAACCTTCATATTTTAAAGTGACCATTCAACACCGACTTCAGGGCTTTGTTGTGTCGTCCAACTTTGCCCAACTTTCAGATTTGGCCTGGGAGACTAGCCAAAAAATATCCCTTAGCCCTACTCTACATGATGAACAAGTGGGCCAAACCACAATGATACGCAGCTCCCATCAGACCTGACCACTGGCCACGCTGCACGAGGCTGGTGGCCATTAATTTTTTATATATATATAGAATATTTATTAAGGTTTTTAATAATAATACAATAAAGGTAAAAATAAAATAAAAAATAAAAAATAAAAACAAAAATACAGAAGTAAAAGTAATTAAAAAGAAAAAAATAAAACATGCAAATTTCCCATTTCTCATTTTCCTTTAACATGTTTCCCGGACCTCCTCGTACCTCCCTTTTTTGTATTCCGATTCAAATTGTTAGTTCAGCAAATCCTTACCATTAAGTTTTAACCTGTTTCTAAGCCTGATTCTCATATTCCCTTAAGAAATTACAGCTGGAAACCACTTAATTTCTATCCAACATCATTCTAACATTCATTAATTTTGCAATATTTCTGTAAGTAATCTTTAAATTTCTTCCAATCTTCTTCCGCCGACTCTTCTCCCCGGGCTCGGATTCTGCCAGTCATTTCTGCCAATCCCATATGGTCCGTCACCTTCATCTGCCATTCTTCCAGAGTGGGTAGATCTTGTGTCTTCCAATACTTTGCAATAAGTATTCTTGCTGCTGTTGTAGCATACATAAAGAAAGTTCTATCCTTCTTTGGCACCAATTGGCCGACCATGCCCAGGAGAAAGGCCTCTGGTTTCTTCAAGAAGGTATATTTAAATACCGTTTTCATTTCATTATAAATCATTTCCCAGAAAGCCTTAATCCTAGGGCACATCCACCAAAGGTGAAAGAATGTACCTTCATTTTCTTTACATTTCCAACATTTATTATCGGGCAAATGATAGATTTTTGCAAGCTTGACTGGGGTCATGTACCACCTGTAAATCATTTTCATAATATTCTCTCTTAAGGCATTACATGCCGTAAACTTCATACCTGTGGTCCATAACTGTTCCCAGCCAGCAAACATAATGTTATGTCCAACATCTTGTGCCCATTTAATCATAACAGATTTCACCGTTTCATCCTGAGTGTTTCATTTCAACAGCAAGTTATACATCTTTGACAAAATCTTAGTTTTGGGTTCTAACAGTTCTGTTTCTAATTTTGATTTTTCCACCTGGAAGCCAATTTTCTTGTCCAAATTATATGCCTCCATTATCTGATAATAATGAAGCCAATCTCGCACTTTGTTTTTTAGTTTCTCAAAACTCTGCAGTTTCAGTCTATCTCCTTCTTGTTCCAAAATTTCCCAATATTTCGGCCATTTGGCCTCCATATTGAGCTTTTTCTGTGCTTTTGCTTCCATTGGGGACAACCACCTTGGGGTTTTATTTTCCAATAGATCTTTATATCTTATCCAAACATTAAACAATGCTTTCCTGACAATATGGTTTTTAAATGCTTTATGTGCTTTAACCTTGTCGTACCACAAATATGCATGCCACCCAAAAACATTGTTAAAACCTTCTAAATCCAAAATGTCTGTGTTCTCAAGAAGCAGCCAGTCTTTCAACCACCAGAATGCTGCTGATTCATCCCCTTTCCTGTTCTTTACCCTGTTGGTGTGACTAATCATGCTTCTATATCTTCTGCCCGAGGGCAGGAAATCAAGAAAGTGCCGGGCAGGGTGTGAATCATCCCTGAGAATTTTCCTCACTTTCCTGAGGCAACGATCTTCCGCTATTTCACCCAGCGGATTCACGGGGCAGCCTATAATATCTTGTGCTGTATTCAACACCCTCTGTAGGCACTATCAGATGATGTCAAACCAGCATACCACACCCTGATGCAGTATGAATGGACACTTTCTATTGTGGACCGGTAGAAGGAGATCATCAAATGTTGATTGACATCGTTCTTTCACAATACTCAGAGGAGATGCAGTCTCTGTTGGGCTTTCTTAACCACCTGGGTTGTATTGATTTTCCAAGTAAGGTCTTCACTGAGATAAACTCCTAGGAATTTAAAGGAAGAGACTCTCTCCACACAGCCCTCCCCGATGTACAGCGGGGCTAGTTCTCCTCTCTTCCTCTGAAAGTCCAACACCATCTCCTTTGTCTTGCTGATATCAAGGTGCAAGTTGTTCCCTTGGCACCATGTAGATATTTTTTGGACCTCCCCTCTATACGCTGATTCGTCTCCACCTGTTATTAAACCCATTATGGTGGTGTCATCTGCAAACTTAATAATTGCAGTAGACGGGTCAGATGATACACAATCGTATGTAGACAATGAATACAGGTAGGGACTTAGCACACATCCCTGTGGTGTGCCAGTGCTGATTTTTAAGGAATTAGATGTTACAAATAATGTTAAATACGGGGGGTGGGGTTTTTGGGAATCCAAAGGGTGAATAATTATATTTTGTTTCTTTTTATTGGGTTGTGCTATTAGTACAAAAAATTTGGGGAATTTGTGAAAGGGAATCTGGGTCGAACTTAGAAAAGGGTTTTATGAATGAATAGTGATGCATAATTATTGATGTTTATAACTTAAAATCGGTTAATTAAAATGAATTAAACATAATAAGGTTAAAAAATGGGGATAAGAACTTGTTGAACAAACAATTTGAATTGGAATACAAGAAGGGGAGGTGTGGGGAAGTCAGGGAAATATGTCATTGAAAATAAGGATTGTAAATTTATATGTTTTTTTCTTTTTAATTTTTTTTTCTTTTTTCTTTTTTGATTTTGTTTTAAATGTATTGTGGAAAATCTCAATAAATACCTTTTTAAAAAAAACAAATAATGTTAAATACATTAGATTTACACACTGAAAGAGTCATATAAGCACCTGGCTCAAAGAGCTGCACATCTAGCACACCTCTTTCAGCCAGGTGGTTTTCGTTTGTGTCCAGATCCTAACTCTAGACTCAGAATATACATTGGCTCCAGGAACCACCAAGTGCGCCATTCAGCTGGTCGCTGCAGGCCAGCTCTTACCTGGACCCCACGAGAGGGTATGACCAGGAGTGTCAAATTCGGAAATCACCCTGATCCCACGCAGCCGGGCATATTCAATCACTGTCTTCACATCTCTGGCAGTGTACACATGGGTGGTAGGGTGGAAGGCTCCCTGGAAAGGCACAAAGTCACAACATCTTACTGCCCTGCAAGTCTTGTTAAAATTGTGTCTAGGCTGGAGTCCTTAAGAGAAGTGGGTTATTCAAAATTCTCACCTAGTCCATCTGCACTATACATTCAAAGCAATATCATACAACTTTAAACAGTCATGGCTTCCCCCAAAGGATCCTGGGAAGTGTAGTTTGTTAAGTGTGCTAAGAATTCCTGGGAGACCCCCTAATCCCCTCTCGGAGCTACAATTCCTAGAGTGGATTAGCAATCAATCCCTCTTTCCCAGAAAATATTTGGAACTGTAGCTCTGTGAAGATAATGTGAGTCTCCCAACAATTCTCTGCACCCTGGAAAACTACAGTTCCCATGATTGGGGGGGGGCACAGTACTGTTTAAAGTGGTATGATACCACTATAAATGTATAGTGCAGATGGGGCCTTCAGCCTGGCAGAGATATTGCTCACCCTCAAAGGTTTAAAGAAAGACAAGCATAGCGCCAACTCCAGGCTTTGGAGACTCTTTGGGAAAGACACCCTCCTTCTAGGAGTCTGTAGCTTCACTGCCATTTTCACCAGCTGTTCAGGCTGCTCCTGTTCCTCGTTTCTATCACCTACTTTTAAAAAAGGGATGTCGGTGGTGCTGTGGTCTAAACCACTGAGCCTCTTGGGCTTGCTGATTGGAAGGTTGGCGGTTCAAATCCCCGGGACAGGGTGAGCACCTGTTGCTCTGTCCCAGCTCCTGACAACTTAGCAGTTCGAAAGCACGCCAGTGCAAGTAGATAAATAGGTACCGCTCCGTCAGGAAAGTAAACGGCATTCCATGAGCTCTGGTTTCCGTCACAGTGTTCCGTTGTGCCAGAAGCGGTTTAGTCATGCTGGCCACATGGCCCAGAAAGCTATCTGTGGACAAGCGCCAGCTCTCTCGGCCCAAAGCAAGATGAGCACCACACCCCATAGCTGCCTTTGACTGTACTTAACCGTCCAGGGGTCCTTCACCTTTACATTTTGTCTACCACTTGCTTTGCTTGTCAGGCAGAGAGCCAGTAAGCAAGGAGGCAGTGGCATCTACCACTCCTGCCAAGTGGCACCATGATTTAGCAGGTCCAGGTAAAAGGCAGATGGACAACCTCTTTCAATGGGGTGACAGTAAGAGCTGTTTGACAGTGGAACGGTCTCCCTCGGGAGGTTGTGGGCTCTCCTTCATTAGAGGTTCCATCAGCAACCTTTTATTCGACCGTCAGTCAGAAAAAGTACTGTATTTTTCGCACCATAACACGCACCCGACCATAACACGCACATAGTTTTTAGAGGAGGAAAACAAGAAAAAAAATATTCTAAACGAAACAGTGGATGTATGATTTTTGTGGTTCATGCTGTGGCCACAGACATGTGATCTGACGGTGAATTTGGGGTAGCCCAATGCAAAAATCTTGAGGATCCATGTGGATCCGTGCTTTGTAACCACGTTTTTGCACCACTGCGGCCCCAGGCAACAGTGGGTGTGTGATTTTTTTGGTGCAAGCTGTAGCCATGGACATGCTATGTGATCTGATGGTGAATTTGGGGTGACCCAGTGCAAAAATCCTGAGGATCCATGTGGATCCGTGCTTTGTAACCACGTTTTAAGTGGGGAGCGAAGGAAAAGCACTCAAGGGACAAGGTGCACGCATGGGGTGAAGAAGGATGTTGTTAATAATGCAGAAGAGGGGTATAAGAGAAGGCTCCTCTCCTCTCCCGCTTTGCTCCTTTAAAGGCTCTGCTTCTCTCCCTCTTCCCCAGCTCGCTGAAAAACTTTGCTGCTATTTAGCCAGCTGAGTGGGGAGGAGAAGGGACAGAGAGCCTGCTTGCGAAAAAATTTGCTGCTATTTAGCGAGCTGTTCTCTCCCTCCTCCCTGGCTCGCTGAAAAAAACAGCTCCGGACTCGTGTAAGCGGCTCCTCTCCTCTCCCGCTTTGCTCCTTTGCAGAAGCAGGCTCTCTGTCCCTCTCTCCTCCCCACTCAGCGGCTCTTCTCCTGCTTTGCTGTTTCAAAGCGAGCCACGGAGGAGGGAAGGAAGGGGAACCATGGATCCTCTGCTCACGACTGCAGCAGATCCCCCCGCCATTCGTAGGCATTCGCTCCATAACATGCACAGACATTTCCCCTTACTTCTAGGAGGAAAAAAGTGAGTGTTATGGTGCGAAAAATACGGTACATTTGTCAATACACAGGTAAACATCCAGGGAGATTTTAGAGCTTAGCCAACACTAAAATGGGCTAAACAGATAGCCCCATATCAATACAGTCAATTATAGTCTTGTGACGCTTAAAAGCTAAAAAAAGAAATTTGGCCACCAAGGAAGGTATAGCTCTAGTGACATTATTCAGCAAGTGTAAAACCTGGTTTTCTCCGGGTAGGAAGCTAAATTGACATAGGAGTGGGTCTATAAAGTTTTGTCTAAGCTCGGCATAAGAAGGGCAAGTCAAGAGAATGCTTGACCAAGCCGATCCTTGGCCCCAGCCTCAGAAAGGCAGTTTCCCAATGAGCAAACAAGACCAGGACAAGATAGGAAATACAGTGGTACCTCAGGTTAAGTACTTAATTCGTTCTGGGGGTCTGTTCTTAACCTGAAACTGTTCTTAACCTGAAGCACCACTTTAGCTAATGGGGCCTCCCACTGCCGCTGCATCACTGGAGCACGATTTCTGTTCTCAGCCTGAAGCAAAGTTCTTAACCCGAGGTACTATTTCTGGGTTAGCGGAGTCTGTAACCTGAAGCGTATGTAACCTGAAGCGTATGTAACCCGAGGTACCACTGTATACTTCAGATGCACGCAACGCTGCAGTTTTCCAGAAGGGCACAAGCACTGGGTTTCAACACAAACACTGTATTCCCAAGAATTTCCTAAACAAAAGCAGGGCTGAGGAGGGAGGTCATGTACAAGTCCCTTGCCAAGTCCTTAAGGGATTCTTTGGTAAACTCCTTGTGCTGACTTACCTTTTGACTGAGATCTGGGAATGTCACGCTCTCGTACGGAAAGGATGGGTCGTCCACAATGTGCCAGTGGAACACGTTGAATTTGTTATAGGCCATGGCATCCTAGGGAATTGGAGAGGAGCACACACAGTCCTGAGAAATTGATTAGCAACAGCTGCTGGCTGGCTTTCTCAAGAAGCAGCCCTGCAGAGCTCACGTGGGGTCCCAAAAGTGAGATGTACCCTGGGTGCTGTTTGTCACGGGACGTCTTCCCCACCCACAAATCTAGGGATGAGAAGAACCTGGAGCTCTCCAGATGGTATTGGACCGAAGTACCCATCATCCCTGACCAAAGGGCATGCTGGCAAGGACCAACGGGAGCTGGGAGTTCAGTGACATCTAGAAGGCAACAGGTTCCCCATCTCTGCACTAAACCATGCCTGAAATCACCTTTCTTCTCCAACATGGTCTACATTCATATATAAAAGGTAAAGGTAAAGGGACCCCTGACCATTAGGTCCAGTCGTGGCCAACTCTGGGGTTGTAGCGCTCATTTCACTTTATTGGCCGAGGGAGCCGGTGTACAGCTTCCGGGTCATGTGGCCAGCATGACTAAGCCGCTTCTGGAGAACCAGAGCAGCGCACGGAAACATCGTTTACCTTCCCGCCAGAGTGGTACCTATTTATCTACTTGCACTTTGACGTGCTTTGAACTGCTAGGTGGGCAAGAGCAGGGACCGAGCCACGGGAGCTCACCCCGTCGTGGGGATTCGAACCGCCAACCTTCTGATCGGCAAGTCCTAGGCTCTGTGGTTTAACCCACAGCGCCACCCACATCCCACATTAATATATAAATTATTACAATTACTAAGACTATTCAGAGAGACTTCAGAGGCTCCACGTTATGCTTTATCCAGTCCCACAAGTCTTCCAAAGCGAAGCAGGCAGCTAAAGCCAGAGCCTTTTCAGTTGTGGCCCCTGTCACTGGAATTCCCTTCGCAGGCAGGTTTGCCTGGCGAAGCCTGCATTTTCTTTTCAGGACCACGCAAAACTGCTTTCGTTTGCCCAGGCTTCCTCAGGGGTTCTGTTTTGTTTGTTAATCCTCCCTCCCTTCCTTTTTAAGTTTTATGCCATATATAAACCCCTAGATGCAATTAAACCTAAACATTGCAGAAAAGGAACATCCTAGACCCTTTCCTCTGGCGCTGAGCACTACGTCACAAGACACAACATGTATAAATGCAGCAGTGCCTGTGAGCAAGGGAGGAGTCAATAGGCACAGCAGTCAGAAGCAGATTTCTAAAGAGGGTTCTGCACTGTTTTTTAAAGCAGATCCACTTCCTGCCATGCTGGGGTCATTCCAGTCCATGTGCATTTCCTCCCAGTTTTAACCCCTTCTCATTCTTCAGGCTAAAACTGGGATTACTGCGGAATTGCAGGACCCTGTTGAACTATATTACGCCTGCAGAGATCATGGCAAGTGCATCTTGGCCCGTTTCAGGAATACCGTATTTTTCGCTCCATAGAATGCTCTTTTTCCGTCTTAAAAACTAAGGGGAAAAGTCTGTGCGTCCTATGGAATGAATGCAAGGGGGAGGCAGGCAGGAAAAGCCCCCAAGAGCCGCACACAAGTTTCGCGCAGCTCTTGCGGGCTTTTCCCCAGGAGGGAGAAGGGACTGACGCGGCCAGTCAGTCCCTTCTCCCTCGTCGTAGAAAAGTCTTGCACAACCATTCCAGCCGGGGGAGGCTGCGCAAGGCTATAGAGGAAGCCAAGGCAGCGAGCACGATCCATCCCGCTCGCTTCCTTGGCTTCCTCCTTAGCCTTGCGCAGCCTCCCCCAGCTGGAAAGGTTGTGCAAGGCTAAAGAAGCCAACTTTTTAAAAATCTCTCTATCTCTACCTCTTTTTCTTTTTTCTTCCGTTCTCCACCCCCTTCTTTTCCTCTGGATCAGTGTTTTTATCTAGATTAACGTTTTAGTTTGGAGGGGGGGATATTATAAAAAAGGAAACTTTGCAGCTTTTTTTTTAGTATACAATAAAAACAGATTTAACAAAACACAAAAGAAGGAAATAGCACAGAAGAGAAAAGGGAAAGAGGGGGGATACAAAGCCATTTACCAGAGGTAGATTTTAACCCTTGCCTCACCTGGGAGCTTCTCTGGGCAGGAATTCCCTCGGCTTAAGTGGGGTGGGGGAAGAGTGGCAGGTAGGGGGGTACCTACCTAGACAGTGAAGCCACATGTCTCTCTGATGAAAATTGGGAGTGGGCATTATGTGAAGTGGCTGTGGATCTCCTGTCGCAGAATTGTAGGACTGTATAGAGTTGGGAGGGCCACCCGAGGGTCATCTAGCCCAGCCCCCTCACTAGGTAGGAATCACAGCTAAAGAACGCCAGGCAGATGGTCCCCCAACCGCTGCTTAAAAGCCTCCAGTGGTGGAGACCCCCAACACCTTCCGAGGTCATAGAATTGCCGGGTTGGAAGGGAACCCCAGGAGTCATCTAGTCCAGCCCCAGTGGACAGCGGGCGAGATCCATCCCGCTGTGCAAGGCTAAAGAGGAAGCCAAGGCAGCGAGCGGGATGGATCGTGCTCACTGCCTTGGCTTCTTCTTTAGCCGCACTGGAGAGGTTTAGCTCCCGGCTGGAGAGGTTGCGTGGCTATGGCAGAAGCCAATACAGCCAGCGGGATGGATCCCGCTCGCTGTCTTGGCTTCTTTGCTCTTTGGGGCTGGGGGGGAAACCCGGGCTTCCCTCGCAGCCCCGAGAAGCTCTGGGAGAAGCTCTGCACGCAGCCTGTCCATTGCTCTTTGGGGCTGGGGGCGGAAATAATATTTTTTTCCTTGATTTCCCCCTCTAAAAACTAGGTGCGTCTTGTGGTCCGGTGCGTCCAATAGAGCGAAAAATATGGTAACTTTGGTTAGGTTCTGTAGCAGTGTTTCTCCAGCTTGGGTGTTGCGACTACAACTCGCATCATCCCTCTAAAATTTTCCCAATCTTCCAACTCAAACAGGTTAATTCATTTTCCTTTTTACATTAAAAAAAAAAGTCCAAAAGGGTTCTCTGATTATTACTAGTAAGTGTCAGCAATAGAGCAGAAAAATCTGGAGGACCACAGTTTCTACACTTCTGATTCGGATGATCATCTGAACCAGACTCGTGAGTTTTCCAGAAAGACTAGCGACACTAAGCCAAATTCACATACCAGTGTCTCCAGAATTGCTCTCAAAGGCAAGTAATGGCGTGACGTATCAAGCAGCAGACCTCGGTGAGCAAAGCGGGGAAAGTCAACTACATCTGTCTTGTTTATGCGGAACTGTGCAGGGGAGAAGATGAATGACAGTCAGGAGAGTCTCCAAAACCCTTCGATGGCAAAGAGCATCCCCAGTTTTTACTACTGCAGCCTTCCCCAAACCTGATGCTTCCTTCCACCCCCACCCAATGTTGTTGGTTCACATCTCTCATCACATCTGGGCATGGGTCTTCTGACTGGTATGGGGCAGCTGCTCCAAGTTTGCAAGTCTGATGGGCATGCCCTGAAAATAAATGGTATTTGCTGGATTAGTCCAATCAAACACCCCAAAAGCACAAGTTAGGAGATAATTCCTCTGCCCTGTCATCTCAAATCCCTTGCATGAGGGAAAGGATGACAGCTGGCAGAGGGCATGGTGGGAGTGAAATGCAACCCATTTGACTCAGGAACTGGGCATTTTTGAACTTAGCCTCTGCATCTGTTTTTTCAGCTGGCCCTGCTGAGACTCATTGTGGGTAGAGGTGGGGTAGAATATCCCATGGGCTATAATTCAGATGTTCTGTTATTCCAGTGCAGAGAAAGGAGAGCCTGCAGGATCAGGCCAATGGTCCTTCATGTGTTCACAGTGGCCAATCAGATGCATTACGTCAACATCACCAACCATGGAAGATCCATATTCACTCACCGCCCCATCATTGTCTCTCCAGGCGAGTTGGCTGAAGGTCTCCAGCCCTGTGGAACAAGGCAAGATCAACTTAAATGTACATGGTTTAAAAACAAAACATGGGAGCGTAGAAAGTTGTCAACCATTTGCCCATTGAGCTCAGCCAGCTGGGAGTGGCTCTCCAGGATTTCAAGCAGAGAGTCTCTCTCTACCTGCAGAGGCCGGGGATTGAACCTGTGACCTGCAGCATGCAAAGCAGACGCTCAGCCACTGAACTATGGACCTTCTGCTTATACAGACCCAGGAAGAGGGACCGTGGGAAAGCTCAGTTGCCTTACCTCTGAGAGCTCCCCATACAGTTTGTGCTCTTAGAAGCATCTGCTCATCTGAAACGGTCAGCTTATCTGAAAGAGCATCAAACAAAAGAGTTGTTAGGACTTCTTAAAATGTAGCCTCACTCAGAATTATGCCAGTACAGTGGACGCTCGTGTTGTGAACGTGATCCGTGTGAGATGCATGTTTGCAAGTACTGGAAAACCCAAGATTTGCCCACGCTGGAAGAATGGCAGATGCAACTGATGGACTATATGGAACTAGCAGAAATGACCGGCAGAATCCGAGACCTGGGAGAGGAAGCAGTGGAAGAGGATTGGAAGAAATTTAAGGACTATTTACAAAAACATTGTAAATTATATGAGTGCTAAGAAGGGTGCGAGATTGAAAATAACATGGCACCATTAAGTTAGCTGAAAAGAATATGAGAATGAGTGAATTTTAAGAGAAAGATAAATTTTGAATAAATATTATGTCTAAATTAGGTATTTAAGATTTAGATAAAAGTATTCAAAGTTAGGGACACAATATTGGAAATGTATAGAATAAGAATGGAAACAAGGTGATAAATTGCTGGTTAAAGTTGTATAAATTTGGAACGCAGGAGCGAGAGATGTGAGGAAGTCCAAAAAGCGAAGAAAATATGATTACTGCAAGTTGTTAACTCTATTTCTGCTTTTTTTCTTGCTTTGTTTTCTGTTTTTTCTGTTTTCTTTTTTATTGTATTAATAAAATCTTTAATAATTTTTTTTTTTAAAAAAAGAGATGCATGTTCGCAACCCGCAGCATTCGCAACCCACGTCTGTGCACACGCGGCTTGCAACCCTGCACTTTTGCACATGTGTGACCGCCAAAACCCGGAAGTAACCCGTTCCGGTACTTCCAGGTTTCGGCGGTCTGCAACCCGAAAAAACACAACCTGAAGAAGCTGTAACCCGAGGTATGACTGTATATAGGGAACCTCCGATAGATAACAAGTCTGTTCTTCTAGGTTTATAGCAGGGGTCAGCAGAAGGCAAATAAGGGATCTATACTGTGATTATCAGCAGCCTAGAAAGGGTTCCTGACTCCCAAATGTTCAGCAGCAGCAGCAACGAAAGTTCACTCCCATCAATTTGGCCAGCCTTCCCCAACCTGGTGCCCTTGAGGTGTTTGGCACTTTCAGCTCCTATTCACCCCAACCCGCATGGCAAGAGGTCAGCGATGAGATGAAAAGTTCAGTCATATCTAGAGGGTCTCAGTTTGACCTCCCCTGCTCTTATTCTTCCTAAAGTACATAGGGCAGTCTCTGAAATAAGCAAACGTACCCTAATTCAGCATTCAGTGAGTGATGTCTGCTGCAAAAGGTAAAGGACCCCTGAATGGCTAAGTACAGTCAAAGGCGACTATGGGGTTGCGGCACTCATCTCGCTTTCAGGCTGAGGGAGCCAGCGTTTGTCAACAGACAGCTTTCCAACTCATGTGGGCAGCTCCTGATGGAATGGAACACCATGATGGAAATCAGAGAGCACGGAAACGCTGTTTACCTTCATACCACTTATTCATCAACTTGAACTGGTGTGCTTTCAAATTGCTAGCTTGAATGGAGCTGGGACAGAACAACTTAAGCTCATCCCATCGTGTGGATTTGAACCGCCGACCTTCTGATCGGCAAGCGCAAGAGGCTCAGTGGTTTAGACCACAGCGCCACCAATACCTGCTTGCAATACTTTCCAGCTGCACTGAAGCAACTCTCAAGCACAGTTGCCCAAGCACAGTAGCCCACACAGCTCTGGAGGTGGTGCTAAGACACTTGGTTCTCTTACAGCTCTCTGAGGAGTCCAGCGAAGGGTAGCCATCACATCCTGGCTCAGTGACACTCACAAGAAGCTCATTACAGGCGTCCTCAGTGTGGGCGTTCCCTGCGAAACACAATTGAAGCAAGCAAGAAAGAACAAATGAAAGATCACAGATAAATCATGGTCTCTGCTAGCACAGGAAAGACCTGCCAATGAATTTGGGCAACGATTACACTTATTTTCCCCCTCCCCCTATCATATTATGAAAATTTTTGTTAGGGCTGAGAACATGGTGACCATTGTATCAAAATTGTATTGATGATGATACAATATAAAATTGAATTGCAATAGTAAAGAGTATGTGTCTTAGGCATAGATTTATGAGTTTTTAATTCTCATTTTTCTTTTGCTTGTCCACGCAATTTATTATCTGAAATAAAAGAAACCTCCTGTCCGTGGTGTTTGATCCTGCTCGTTCAAACATCCTGAGATCTTCTGGCAGGTGTCATTGTCAAATGATATGACAGGCGTCCACTACAACCTACATACATTCCAGAAACAACTGGAGGTATTTTTGTTCCAACAAGTTTCCCAACTGCATACCTGGGTTTTTACCACGAATGTCTGCTTTGTATGGCTCTACTTCTATTTGAAACACCTTTGCTGTTTTTGTGCTTTTAACTGTTTTGCATTATCTTTAGGGTACATTGCCCTGAGGTTGTTGTTCAGAAGGCAAATAATGACCCACGTTCTAGCTGGGCCAGAGGCTAATGCGGGAAGAGCAAGAAATATAAAGTTGACCTTTGTATACAAGGCTAGTTGCTACACCCCCCCCCAATTTATTGCAAGAGGTACAACCAGAGTTCAAGGACTCATTTGAGTTAGACAACAGCAACAACAATGCAAGGAGGGTGCAAAGTAGGGACTGTGAAGGGGCGTGGCCTACAGAGGGTCCTGGGGGCCAGAAAAAAAGTCTTAGAAATGCAACTAAATAAACATGACTTGCATTATTTTGGACAACAGCATTATTAGTGTAGTGGTACATTTTAAAATAATGCACATGACTGTGTTGATACTCTTTTTCCCCCCTATACATACACACATCCCAAACAGCAGCACCTCGTACCATAATATTTAGTCTATCAGAATGAGTACAAATGAAATCCTTTGCATACTTTTCACAGTTTTAAAACTGAAATAAAACTGCTGGATGCAATGCTTTCTACAAACAGAGGTCAGACTCGGCCACGCTCGGAGCTTTCAGTTCCCCAGCTTGGAAGGGAGGAAGCGGCGTGTCTCTGGGCATGCACAGAGTTCCCCTCGACAATCAAATCCCGCAAGCACCGTCCGGGATGGCAAAGCGTGCAGATATGAAAGAAGAGCGGTGCTTCTCCTTGAAAATCACCCTTAGCCCCCCGACCCCGCCTGACCTGCGTCTTCGAGTCCGGGAAGGAAAAGCAGCGCCCAGTAACGTCGGAACGCCTCGTCCAGCACCGAGCAGCCGGGCCCCACGGCCGACGAGTCGGCATAGCCGAAGCGGAAGCTCCCGGCTCGGAGGCAGCAGCCGCCCTGGGCAGCCTGGAGCAGCGACTGCGGCTGCGGCCACACGGCAGCGGCGGCGGCGGCGAGCAGGGAGAGCAGCGCGCAACGGAGCCCCGCCATGGTCGTCAGCCGAGCGCGCAGAGAAACGCCGCCGAGCGGAGGATGCGGCGCAGCGCAGAGGGAAGGGCGGGCGGGTCATGTGACCGTGCAAAAAAACCGGTCGGAGGGGAAGCGGGTGCTGCCCCGGGGACAAGGCGGAGTCAGGGAGTCGCCCCTGCAAACGAGCCTGGGGAGGAGAGGGCGAGGGGTTTGCAGCCCCCTCTCCGCCTGCAACCAGCGCCGGATTTACGTATAAGCTAAACAAGCTCTAGCTTAGGGCTCCACTCTCTTGGGAGCCTCCCCCAAAATTAAAGGAAAACACAAAGTGGATGTACATTTCCAAAATATAAGAACCAAATAAAATAAAAACAAAAAAATTCCTTCCAGTAGCACCTTAAAGACCAACTAAGTTAGTTCTTGGTATGAGCTTTCGTGTGCATGCACACTTCTTCAGATACACACGTGTGCATGCACACGAAAGCTCATAGCAAGAACTAACTTAGTTGGTCTTTAAGGTGCTACTGGAAGGAATTTTTTTTTTGTTTTGACTATGGCAGACCAACACGGCTACCTATCTGTAAATAAAATAAAAACCAACATACAGCAACAGTGTTTTGTGTTGTGTAAGCTCCTATGATGTAAGTCAGGGGTAGGCAAACTAAGGCCCGGGGGCCGGATCCGGCCCAATCGCCTTCTAAATCCGGTAGGTCCGGGAATCAGTGTGTTTTTACATGAGTAGAATGTGTGCTTTTATTTAATTTTTTTCCATTTTTTAAAAATGGGTTTTCACAACATTATAAACAAACAAACACATAAAACAAACAAACATAAATCACAATCTTATTAAAAATTATGCTTATTAACATTGTTAAGTGACTTACTTCCCCTTGGTTGAATTTCATTGCATGTCCTTTTAACGGTTTTCCAAATCATAGTTCTTAAAATAATTTAACTTAAACATTAACATCCTTAGATCTTCACATTATGAAATTAAACATATTAACTCATCATTTACCTTAAATAAAATCCTAAGCCAATTAAGTATCTGCAAGCTGTTTTCAGTTAGTTTATCTTAACATGTTTAACTAAGTAATCATTAAATTTGATCCAATCTTCCTGATACTCCTCCTCCTTCTGGTCGCGGACTCTTCCGGTTAGGTCGGCTAGCTCCGAAAAATCCATCATCTTCATCTGCCGTTCTTCTATCGAATGTGTACTTTTATTTAAAATGTACCTCTGGGTTATTTGTGGGGCATAGGAATTTGTTCATTTTTTTTCCCTTTTCAAAATATAGTCCGGCCTGCGCACCTTAGTTTGGGGACCCCTGCTCTAGAGCAGAAGAAAACAAGCTTGCTCCCTCTTCCATGTGACAGACCTTGAGATATTTTAAGGTGGCTATCATATCATATTTCCTCTCAGTCTCCTCTTTTCCAGGCTAAATACACCCAGCTCCTTCTGTAGCACCCTGCTTGTGGTTAACACTTAGCTGGAATGAAATATTCAACGCAGCAATAGAGAAATTAAAATAATAATTTATTTGTCAGACAAATAAATGATAGGCACAGTGGTACTGTATATGGTTACCAAAGCTCTGCCCATCCTCCAACCCTGATGGCCAGCACTTATACAGTGGTGCCCCGCAAGACGAATGCCTCGCAAGACGAAAAACCCGCAAGACGAAAGGGTTTTTCGGTTTTTGCGACGCTTCGCTAGACGATTTTCCCTATGGGCTTGCTTCGCAAGACGAAAGCCCATAGGGAAATCTCCGGGGAGCTCTTTTAAATGCTGGCGGTGGGGAGCAAAGCCTTTCCCCCCCCCTCCGGACTTCAGAAGTGGTCCAGGAAGGCCGGCGGGGGCAAAAGGCTTTGCTCCCCACCGCCAGCATTTTAAAAGCGGTCCGGGATAGCAGGGAAGCGCTTCCCGCTATCCCGGACGGCTTTTGAAGGCAGGCGGGGGGGAGCAAAGACTTTTTTTTTTTTTGATAAATATTTTATTAGGTTTTTAATAAACAAATTTCCACTTTCAAATACATACTTCCATAGATCCAATGGACTCCCCCCATCTCCCAAGCACTGCATTCCCTGTGTAACCAAAACCTCAGCAATTTGTTAACTTATTTTATACATAACAATATATCTTCCATTTTATCGTGTTATCTGATGTAAACATTTCAGTACAATTGCATTAATTTTTAATTTCCACACAATAAAAATATTTCATTATCTCACTTCTGTCTTATAGTGTCTTATTTATCAATTCAGAAATTTGCCGATACTGAAGCTATACCTTCCTAGAAAGGAGCATTTTTTAACATTCATACAACTTATAATGCTTTTTCAAATAGTCCTTAAAATTTTCCCAAACTTCCTCCGTTTCTTCTTCTCCCGAGTCTCGAATTCTGCCAGTCATTTCAGCCAACTCCATATAGTCCATCAGCTGCGTCTGCCATTCTTCCAATGTGGGTAGATTTTGTGTCTTCCAGTGCTTTGCCAACAAAATCCTCGCTGCTGTAGTAGCGTACATAAAGAAAGTTCTATCTTTCTTGACCATCCTCTGGTCTACCATGCCCAGAAGGAAGGCCTCCGGTTTCTTAGGTAAGGTGAATCTCAGCACCTTTTTTAGTTCATTATGTATCATTTCCCAGAAGGCCTTCACTTTCGGGCAGGTCCACCAGAGGTGTAAAAATGTCCCTTCCTCTTCCTTACATTTCCAACATTTATTATCGGACAGGTGATATATCTTTGCAAGCTTGACTGGGGTCATGTACCACCGGTATATCATTTTCATAATGTTTTCCTTCAAGGCAGTACATGCCGTGAATTTCATTCCGGTGTTCCATAACCTTTCCCAGTCTTCAAACATAATGTTATGCCCCAAGTCCTGTGCCCACTTTATCATAGAGGATTTGACAATCTCATCCTGTGTGTTCCATTTAAGCAGCAAGTTATACATTCTCGAAATTAGCTTAGATTTTGGCTCAAGCAACTCTGTTTCTAGTTTCGATTTTTCCTCCTGAAAACCCACTTTTTTGTCTGCTTTAAAAACTTCCTGGATTTGAGCATAATGCAACCAATCTCGCACCTTGTTTTTTAACTTTTCCATACTCTGTAACCTCCATTTATCACCAATTTTTTCAATTATTTCCCAATATTTAGGCCAGTGGGCCTCCATATTGAGTCTTTTACGTGCTTTGGCCTCCATCGGTGAGAGCCACCTCGGAGTTTTACTCTCCAATAAGTCTTTATATTTTGACCAGACCATGAAAATTGCCCTTCTGACAATATGGTTTTTGAACAATTTATGAACTTTAACCTTGTCATACCACAAATATGCATGCCACCCAAAAGCATTATCAAATCCCTCCAGGTCAAGGACATCGGTGTTCTCCAATAAAATCCAATCCTTCAACCAGCAGAGGGCTGCAGCTTCATAATATAACCTCAAGTCCGGCAGGGCAAACCCCCCTCTTTCTTTCGCATCTGTTAGTATTTTAAACTTTATTCGGGGCTTTTTGCCCTGCCAGACAAATTTAGATAAATCCCTCTGCCATTTTCCAAAACATTCCACCTTATCCACGATCTGGAGGGCCTGAAATAAAAATAGCATTTTCGGCAATACATTCATCTTTATAGCAGCTATTCTGCCCAGCAAGGAAAGTTTTAATCTTGACCATATTTCCAGATCTCTTTTGATCTCTGACCAACATTTCTCATAGTTGTCCTTAAATAAATTCAAATTTTTGGAGGTCAAATGGACCCCTAGGTACTTTACTTTTTTGACCACATTTAGTTCTGTTTCTTTTCTGAACTCCTCTATTTCAGTAGTTGTCAAGTTTTTTGCTAAAACTTTAGTTTTTTGTTTATTCAGCTTGAATCCCGCCACCCGACCAAAGTCAGAAATTAATTCTAACGCTCTTTTAGTACTAGAGGCTGGCTCCTGTAATGTTAATACCAAGTCATCTGCAAAAGCTTTCAGTTTATATTGTTTCTCTCCGACCACAATTCCCTGTGTCAACCGGTCATTTCTAATCATGTTCAATAGCACCTCCAGGACTGAAATAAACAACAGAGGAGATAGAGGGCACCCCTGTCGTGTCCCTTTTTCAATTTTGAACTCCTCTGTCACCACGTTGTTTACTATCAATTTAGCTTTTTGTTCTGAATAAATTGCTTCTATTCCATTTTCAAACCCCCGCCCTACTCCCATCCTTTCCAAATTTTTCTTCATAAACAGCCAAGAAATGTTGTCAAAGGCCTTCTCCGCATCAATAAAAATCAACACCGCTCTTGTGTTTGAATTAATCTGTAAAAACTCCAAAATGTCAATGATGTTTCTTGTGTTGCCAAATAAATGCCTCCCAGGGAGAAAGCCTGCTTGGTCCTTATGAATCACTTCATTTAAGACTTTCTTAAACCTACTTGCCAAAATGTCTGCAAAAATTTTGTAATCCACATTTAGGAGTGAGATAGGACGGTAGTTTTTAAGTTGAGTTTTTTCAGATTCTAGTTTTGGGATCAACGTGATGAAAGCTTCTTTCCACGTTTCCGGTGCCTTCCTCCCCTCCATAATCTGGTTGCAAACTTCCAGCAATGGTTGTATCAATGAATCCTTCAGTACCTTATAATATTTGGAAGTAAGCCCATCAGGTCCCGGAGATTTGCCCAGTTGAAGGTTCTGAATGGCGCATTCAATTTCTTGAGTTGTAATATTACAGTTCAGGATTGCTCTCATTTCCTGGGGTATTTTTTGTAGTCCATTAGTTATAACAAATTGGTCCACCTCTGAGCTTTTTTGTGGCCTTTGAGAATAAAGTTCTTTGAAATATCTCTGGAAGGACTTTCTAATTTCGTCGGGTTTCTGAACCATTCTCCCTTCAATCTCTAGATTTGTAACTGTGTTAAGTTTTTGTCTCTTTTTCAACTGCCAAGCCAACAATTTTCCACATTTGTTAGCAGATTCAAAGGATCTTTGTTTCATTTGTTTAATTTTCCATTCCACCTCTTGATTTATCAGTTTCGAATATTGTGCCTGGAAAAACTTCACTTCTCTCAATACTTCCTTTGATTTAGGCCTGGATCTCAGTTTTCTCTCTCCTTCTCTTATTTTCTCCAAGATCTTCTCCTTCTTTTCATTCCAGAGTCTTTTTTTAATCGTGTTCTGTTGTATTAGAAACCCTCTTATAACTGCTTTGCTTGCGTCCCAGATTATTCTTTTTTCCACATTTGTCTTTAAGTTTATTTCAAAATAGTCCTTTAAAACTTTTTGGGCCTTCTTAACAATCTCCTGATCTCTTAACAAAGCGTCATTCATTCTCCATCTGAACGATCCGGTTGTATTTAGTCTCAATTCCATTCTCAAGGCGTTGTGGTCGGAGCAGGTTTTTGGGCAGATTTCCACTTTTCTGGTCTTAGGTGCCAGCCCTCTAGTTATCCATATTTGGTCGATTCGCGTCCATGTCATATGGGCCTCAGAAAAAAAAGTTCCTTCTTTCCCTAGAGGGTTCTTGATCCTCCATATGTCAATCAAATCCAAATTGTCAGTCATTTCAAAAAAGGTTTTTGGTAGTCTGCCATCTTTCGTTATATTAGCACTTTGTGACTTATCCATATTCACTGAGGCGACACCGTTCATATCTCCCAACATGATAATGTTGTTATAGTCCAAATAGTCCAGCATAATCTCGTGCAGCTTCTTAAAAAATTCCGATTTTCCATCATTTGGGGCGTAGATTCCTAGAATTAAAAACTTTTCTCCTTGTGTCTGGATTTCAATTGCCAAAATTCTGCCCTGTTCATCTTTAAATACAAATTTTGGGGACAAGTTCTCCTTTGCATAAATCACCACTCCTCTTTTCTTAACTTTATCCGATGAAATAAATTCTTGGCCTAACCTTTTATTGATTAACACTTTTCTGTGGAGTCTTGTCACATGCGTTTCTTGCAGGCAGATAATGTCCAATTGTTCTTTTTTCAAAATATGAAATACTTTTCTGCGTTTTTCTGGGGAATTCCCGCCATTTATATTCCAACTAAGAAGCTGTAGAGACATCCCGGCCTACTTCTTGGGTATCACAGTTGGGTATCTAATTTGTCGTCCTTTTCCGGAAGCTGTGGTGCCGGGCCGCCTCCAGATGATATGGATCCTGGTGGTAATCCCGGTGGTGGAGGCCAGGAATCTGCAGCTCTCTTTTGGAGGTCCTCCTCGTTGTCGTGTAGGAACTTCTGGTGGTCTTCTGGTGTTTTAATTCTTACCTTCTTTCCTCTATAGGTGAATGACAGACCTTGAGGAAATTCCCACCTATAAGGGATTGCGTTGTATCTTAACAATTTGGCCAAGTCTGTGTATGTGGCTCTAAGGTCCAACAAATATTTAGGAATGTCTCTGTAAATTTCTGCCCTTTTGCCTTCAACTTCCAGGGATTTTTTAAAATGTTGGCCTAATATCTTGTCTCTTTCCTCTCTTGTTCTCAAACAAACCAAAGAGTCTCTGGACTTATCTTTCTTAACCGATCTTCCCAGTCTGAAGGCCGTCACAATCCTGAAATCTTTATCTTCTTCAACCCCCCAAAATTTAGAAAACAACTCCGTCAAGAATTTCTCTAGGTTGCCCTGTTCCAACTCTGGGACAGCCCTCAGCCTAAGATTACATTCCTTACTTTTCAGTTCCACCATTGACAGGTAGGCTTGCTGTTCTCCTACCTGTCTTTTCAAAGGTCTTACTTCCCCTTTGATCTCTTCCACCTTCTTGCACGCTTGCTCAGCTTTTTGATTGGCTTCCGCAGCTAGTTTGTAGTTCTCCGCCGTAGCTCCTTGCAGTTTCTCAATAGCCTGAGTGTGCTGCGAAACCTGATCTGTTAACTTGCTGATAGTAGATGTAGCTCTATCAATTTTAGATGACTGATCGTCCACCTTCTTATTCAGAAGTGCCAGTTGTTCCAAAATTTGTTTCAAGACTGGATCAGTTCCTCCAGCTGCCATTTCTTCTGTAGCAGGCGTTTCAACTTCTTCCTCCTGCGCCGTCAGCACAGTTGGCACCGAGGATCTACGATGATGAATCAAGGTTGTTTGGACAAGCTGCCCAGCTCTCTTATCTTTTTTCTTTTCTTTAGCTTCCTCAGCTAAAGCTTCCTTAGCTTTAGCTGCTCTTGTTTTCGCTGGGCCACTCATTCCCCAGCTGCTGTTCAAGGTCAAATAGTCTTTCAATCCATGAGAAAGGCAAGCCCAGAGTATAAACAATTAAACCACAAAAAATCCCAATAGGATACAGTTCCCAGACCTCAATGCCTCCGCAAATCCACTAGGGGGGGTTTTCATAGGAAAGAAAGTTTCTTTTCCACCATCAAAGCTCCTATTTCAACTGAAGTCCCCAAGTTCAGAAAGGAGGCTTTCAGAAAGTTCTGTTTCAAATTAGTGCCACAAGGTAACGGAGAGGTTTCAATGACAGTATTAAAGCGATAGTGTATCCATCAATGCAACAGTTTATGTTAAGAAAAAAGTTTCAGCAGCCTGACAGTACTCCTTTACAACACTGGCAGTCCAATAACTCGGTTATCCCCTTCAATTCCACATCTCTTCACAGTAGGAGGAGGATTCTCTAACACAATGAACCAAAAAATTTACTTCTTCACTCTTTTCAATTTCTAGAAACACACAGTCTATTAATGCCCCTTCTTACTTCTTTCAAAGTCTCTTTTTAGCGCTTCAGCCCGCATCGGGTTCTTTTGCTTTGCTCTGATTAGCAGGACCGGAAGGCGGACTTCCTGTTACTCGCCTCCCGTTTTCAGCCGAAATAGACAAATTTAAATTAATCCTTAATCAGTTCTTTGGTACCCCTTACTCACGGGTAGATTGCAGCCAATTTCGATGTTTTTCAAGAAGAAAGGTCGGCGCTCATCAGCAACAGCAGCGCGGCTTCACTTCCGCGAAAAGAGCGATGAACTCACAGCGCCGCTCCCCCGTTCACGATCCGGAGCCTCTTACGAGGTCCCTTCCTCGCTTCTGGGGGGGCTTCTGGCACCCGCCGAGTCCCACGGCCACAGGCTCGCTCTGCCTGCGGTTTATCTGAATGGGTCTCCGCTTCGCCGTAGCGGACGACCCTTTTTCGCGGAGCCCCTCTTCACTGAGTAAAGAGGACCGCCATTGCCGTTTTGCGCCGCCTCCGGAAGGACCTCTTCCGAAGGCGGGCGAGGGGCAAAAGTCTTTGTCCCCCCTGCCTGCCTAACCGGGGGCTTTTAAATCGCCCCGGGACTGTCCCGGGGCGATTTAAAAGCCCCTGGACGGCTTTTGAAGGCAGGCGGGGGGGAGCAAAGACTTTGGCCCCCGCCGGCCTTCAGAAGAGGTCCTGGACCTCTTCTGAAGGCCGGCGGGGGGCGAAAGTCTTTGCTCCCCCCTGCCTGACCTTCCCGGGAGAGCGGAAAAACGCGCTGCGATTCTCCGCTCTCCCCGACGGCTTTTGAAGGCAGGCGGGGGGGAGCAAAGACTTTAAAAGGCGATTTAAAAGTCCCGGTTAGGCAGGCAGGGGGGACAAAGACTTTTGCCCCCCGCCCGCCTTCGGAAGAGGTCCTGGACCTCTTCCGAAGGCGGGCGGGGGGCAAAAGTCTTTGTCCCCCCTGCCTGCCTTCCCGGGAGAGCGGGAAGGCAGCGCTGCGTTTTCCGCTCTCCCGGGAAGGCAGGCAGGGGGGGAGCAAAGACTTTTGCCCCCCGCCAGCCTTCAGAAGAGGTCCCTCTTCTGAAGGCTGGCGGGGGGCAAAAGTCTTTGCTACCCCCCCCGCCTGCCTTCAAAAGCCGTCAGGGGGCTTTTAAATCGCCCTGGACAGTCCCAGGGCGATTTAAAAGCCCCCGGTTTGGCAGGCAGGGGGGACAAAGACTTTTGCCCCTCGCCCGCCTTCGGAAGAGGTCCTGGACCTCTTCTGAAGGCTGGCGGGGGGGGCAAAAGTCTTTGCTCCCCCCTGCCTGCCTTCCCGGGAGAGCGGGAAGGCAGCGCTGCTTCTCCGCTCTCCCGGGAAGGCAGGCGGGGGAAGCAAAGACTTTCGCCCCCCGCCGGCCTTCAGAAGAGGTCGGGGGACAGACTGTCCCCGGACCTGGTCTGAAGGCGGTTTCCTGGACCTCTTCCGAAGGCGGGCGGGGGACAAAGACTTTTGCCCCCCGCCTGCCTTCGGAAGAGGTCCCTCTTCTGAAGGCTGGCGGGGGGCAAAAGTCTTTGCTACCCCCCCGCCTGCCTTCAAAAGCCGTCCGGGGGCTTTTAAATCGCCCCGGACAGTCCCGGGGTGATTTAAAAGCCCCCGGTTAGGCAGGCAGGGGGGACAAAGACTTTTGCCCCCCACCTGCCTTCCCGGGAGAGCGGGAAGGCAGCGCTGCTTCTCCGCTCTCCCGGGAAGGCTGGCGGGGGAAGCAAAGACCTTCGCCCCCCGCCAGCCTTCAGAAGAGGTTGGGGGACAGACTGTCCCCGGACCTGGTCTGAAGGCGGTTTCCATAGGAACGCATTAATTGATTTTTAATGCATTCCTATGGGAAACCGTGCTTCGCAAGACGAAAAACTCGCAAGACGAAAAGACTTGCGGAACGAATTAATTTCGTCTTGCAAGGCACCACTGTATTTCCTCAACCCAGCCCCCTTGCTCCTCCTTTGGCTGCCTCTGTCCAATCAGCCTGGTTGAAATTCCTATTGGCTGTTTGCTAGAACCAATCATAAAAGATACACCCATTTCCTATTACCTTTTATGGGAGGCAAAGAGCTATATTTCCTTCTATCCATAAATGGCAAACAAGTAGCCATATATCTTACATTTGCCTCAACAAGGCACCTTAATTACCAGATCACCTTTTGTCCTTGTTGCCCCTCCATTCCAAAATAGATGGCTAAAACAGATGGCTCATGGTCTTACAGAGATCTTGGGTTCACATTCTCACACACCATCAATGAAATAAGAATCTAACATAAGAATCTAACATTTCTTACTTTCTAAATCCTTTGCATAATTACATTTAAGCCAACAAATCTCATACATTAACATAGATTGCTTTTTAGAAGAAAAGGCATTTTCAGAGTAAAACTCTTCAGTTTACACCCCCCTTTCCTGGCCAGCTGCTTTTCCCATTAGCTCTTGCCCTTTAACCTTAGGAAAATGTGGCTAAAGTCTCTAATGGGAAGAACATGGTATTATTTTCTGTTAAACAATAAATCCTACTATTTACTAACTCTTAGTTAGTGCTTTTGCAGCTTGATTGTATTCTGTAATATGTGGGGTCAGTGTAACCTTTTTGCTCCCAGCCTATAATTCCCTTTTACAACTTTGAGAATTTTGGCTCCTGCTATAAATCAGGGGGGCCCTTGTCCAGGAGGATAAACATCTGCCAAAGTCCTTAGCCAGCTGGTTTTCTGCCTGGCATAAAACATACAAACATTTGCAAATATATCTTTAAGCTCATTTTAAAATACAGGCCTTGATCAGATGCCTCAGTTCAACTGCTCCTCATACGGCTTGAAGCACTGAAGGGATTCTGGTTCCTTCCAATTCTATGACTCTTACTGGTATGATCTGATGATCACTCAGTGGCGTGCGGTGAAATTTTCCATAGGGGAACAGAGACAGAAGCATCAGCTTGAGAGGACGGTCGGGGTGGGATGGGGTGGTGGTTTGTGGGTGGGGTGTCACAAAATCCCACAGGTAAGTATTGTGCCTCCCTCCCTAAACCAGGCAGAAGCTTCCTGGGCTTTGGGAAGGCGAAGTCAGGCCCCTGACAGGATGCTGGATTCAAGCAGAAGTCAAGCATGGCTCTCCCACTCTGACATCTACCTGCTTCCAGCCCAGTTCTCACACATATCTCTCGATTTTGTTTTTGCCCCACCCATTTGCCTTCAAGCATAGAGCAACCATTGCTAGATCCAGAACCCCAGGGATTAGAAGGGACTCATACAGACTAACCTCCCCTCTAAAAAACATCCCCTCACAACTGCATTGTATTGTCTATTTATTGAAATAACAGCCAAATAAAGCTTTTGATAAAATACTGTTGTACTGTTGTCCATCTGACTCTAGTATGTTTTATATATTAGAGAGAGAGTTTTATCACTTGTTTGCTAACCAGGGCTCCTTGGGGACTGGCAGGATATTGAATAGATGAAATAATAATAAGCAATAATAAATAATAATAATAAGCAAGTCACATGAAGTACTGGTTATGCAGTTAGGGACTGGCGATTAGCTACGTAGTCCAAGCAAAAGGTACAAACAGAATACAGGAGATCTTGGATCTATTTCTCTTTCAGTGTAGGAAAAGACTTGCTGGATAGAACCAAAGTCCATATGTAGTCCAACCCGTCACCAAATACTGTAGATGCCTTTGAGAAGCCCTCTGTCTTAGGTGGTTTCCCTGCAGGGAGAGAAGGGTTGCCTTGCCTAAGTGTTAAGAGTTAGGGAGGCTTTTTTGATCTCTCAGCAAAAGGATGGTTGGGTGGTTTTGTGGCGTAGCTCTCTCTTGGGAAATGAGCGTGGCATAAGTAGCACATGGGTTATCTCACAGGAACAAATTTGTCTCTGGATGCTTTCCTTTCCTAATCTTTTGTAACTAGAACTCTGCCCGCCTGCCCTACCCGCAAGACTGATGTTTCCTTCTGGAGAGACCTTGGAAAATAGGTGACAAGACTTAATCTTTCCAAATCTTTCTTCTTTTTCCTGACCTACAGATCGCGGCTGGCACCGTGACTAATTATTATAAATGTTTTGTATTGTGCTCAGTTATTGTTTGTGTGGAGTTTGTATACACACATAAAACTCAATAAAATATAATTTACAAACAAAGATAATGAAGGCATTTATGATCCCATTATGAGGGCTATAATAATTGCATTAAGAGTTATGAATCTTGTTTAGTGGAGCTGCCACAAACATTCATTACGTTATTACAGGCATGTCCAACAGGTCGACCACGATATACTGATTGGTTGTGGGGTGTCCTTTGTGATCTCCACCCAAGAGGGGGGAAAGCCTGCCCCCCAAAAAGCTCATTAACTCTGGCTCCCTAAAAAAAGCTGAACAACTCTGGGTAGATCACTGCCAGTTTGTTTTTTTTATACTGTGAGTAGATCACAGTCTCTTGGGAGCTGGAATAAAGCATAATGAGTCTTTAAAATCTTATACTAATTTGCAACTTGATGCTATACAAAGTTTGCTCCTTATATTTCTATCATGCCCAATTCAGCAGGTTTCTTCTGTTTCAACTTTTAAACGCCTGCTGATTTTTTTTCTATCCTACCAGGCCTATTCAGGCAATTAATAACACGTCTTTCCAAAATGGTTGATTGATCTGCCCAAGGCTTATCAAGTCCAACCTCCTGCAACGCGGGAATGTCAACTATAGCATCCCTGACAGATGGCCATCCAACCTCTCCTTAAAAACCTCCAAGGAAGGAGAGTCTACCACCTTCTGAGGGAGTCCATTCCACTGTTGAACAGCTCAGTTCTTTGTGAAGTTTCGTCAGAATCTCCTTTCTTGTAAATTGAATCCATTGTTTCTGGTCCTAGCCTCCAGAGCTTGCTCCATCTTCCATGTAGCAGCCTTTTAGATACAGTATTTAGATATTTGAAGATGGCTATCTCCTCTCAGTCTCCTTTTTCTCCAGGCTAAACATACCCAGCTACCTCCGTCTTGGTTTCCAGACCCTTGATTCCAGCTTGTCAATATCCTTCTTAAATTGTGGTGCCTATAACTGATTTATGAAATTGTGGTTTATAAATATTTTAATGAATAAATAAATATGTTATTTTTTTCTTAGCTTAAATACTTTGTTTAAAGTATTTCTTAAATGCTGCTCATTTAAAAGTTTTAAGGTGGTGTACCAAAGTATTACCAAAATTATTCACAATCATATAAGCGGAATAGAGAAAACAGCAACGAATAATTTTAATCATAAGAAGCAAGAGGCAGGCTAAAAAACAGCAGGGTAAAGGCTGTTCCAACTAAAATGTCATCTAAAAATACCTGGGCAAACAGGAAAGTCAACCAGGATTTTAAAAGACTATGTTGGTGGCACCAGATGCATCTCTTGCGGGAGGGCATTCTGAAAGAGTTTAAAAGGGCAAACATGTTTTTTTCTCCACCCCAATTTTATTCTCACAATACTCCTGTGAGGTAGGTTAGGCTGAGAGGCAATGACTGGCCAGAGTCTTGTTACAAATTAATGGTTTACTGAATGGGGTTTTTCATTAGGGTTTCCCAAGTTGTCTAACCACTATGCCAATCTAGGTTGGGTTTGATTGCAGAGAAATGAAGTGTAGGTATCTGACAACGCAGACCAGAGAGGAAATTCTGAACATTGTTTTCTACTATGAAGTTTTTTGACTTCTGCAATTATGTTTTTGTAGTTTTGAAAGCAGGTAAGTAGTACATACAATCAGGAGAGAATATATGTTAAGTCAAGTCCCATTGCAGAAGCAGTGGATACAACCGGAATACCTGGCTTCACCCCAGATTTGTGGCTGGGGCAAAAAAGGCATATACCCATACCTTTGGTGGGAATGCCTGTGCAGGAGTTTTGATCAAAGGTATGTCATGAATTTTAATATAATTAGAGGCCCTGTTATGATTCTATTTACCCTCTTTGAGGTGGTAAACATGAATATCAAATGTGCAGGCTTTTAAAACATTTCTGTTGGCTGTACCGCAGCCAAACTCTCCATCACACAGAAAGGGGAAGCATCACATATCTGAAGCATATGGGATATGGAACATTGCTATTTCTAATAAGCACGAGTGAAATGTTTTGAAAGGTACAGAAAGACCCAGAGACTTTTTAGTGGAACTTTATTCCATATGTAAAGACTTGCAGTGGCAACAACATCATGCAAAATCTGGAATCCCTGGCAATGCTTCTGGAATAACATCTTTTACTGTTAATTTCAGGTACATCAATATGAATGGTATAAATCTTCACTTATTTATGGGCATCTGGAATACCCTATGATTTTTCTGATTTTGGTATTAACCATTGTTGTAGTAGTTTTGTTATTTTAAATTCTTAATACGTTTTTACTTATAATAAAAAGATGGAGTGGACACAAAGAGCTTAGAGGAAGCTGTCTAAGGCTCAACTCTCATGTGTGATGCCATCACCAAGAAGAGAGTTACTCTGAGCATGTGCTGGGTACTTTGCTTTACTAATGAGTAGGAAAAGCTAGTCCTCCAAAAGCGAGGATTAGAGAAAACAGCACTTCCCAGGTCAGATGTTTCCAGGTCACTGGTTTCTCAGTGGACCTGTGCGTTAGTATTGCTTTTTAAAGACATTAATTGCTGTCAAGCCACAAAATGCATTCCCTCACAGTCCACACAGCATATGCTTACTGCTTTTCCTTGTTGTCTTTTTGATTAATACTTCGTGCCCTGTATTTATCTACAGTGGACTGCATGTTTTGTTCTTTTAAAAAAGGAAGAGTCATTTAATAGCAGTTAGCAATTGACCCTCAAATTGTGTGTTTGTTGGGAAGGGCAATCACATGAACTTAGACAACCTGATTACTATGAATGTTTTGCTCCACGCAGTCTTGCAAGAAAATTTAAGGGTTTTTTTAGCAGCCCTAGAATACTCTCTCTCCTGACAGACTTGCCTGGTCTCCTATGTTGTAGACTTTTCAGCACTAGAGAAAGACCATTTTTATTTATAAAGTTTCCTGCATTTAGAATTTGGCACTATTCTCCTATGCTGGATTAAGGCTGGTTCTCTGCTCATTTTATGTTGTTTCTGTGCTAGTTTTTACAACGACATTGACTCACTTTTCTGCTGATTTCAGTTTTATTTTTATGTATTAACATGCTTGAAGTGTGCATTTGTGATGTGGCTTGATTCTGCTTTTATACAGTGTTGTAAACTGCTCAGATGACTGTGCTGAATGAGCAATATAAAAATAAGTGGTGTGCCTGTCTACTGAGAAGTAAATGCCACTGGGTCTCATTCCAAAAAGCCTAACTTCACATATATGTTGGAAAAGATGAGTCTCAAAATCTAACCGTTGGAAACAAAGGCATTGCTTGGAATGAGGCGAAGTTTTGTAGGCCATTCTTCAATGTTTATGCTTGTTATCATTTTCTCTTCAGTTTTGATTCAGTTATTTAATCGGAACAATTTTTTTGAATTGCTCTACACGATGGGTATAGATTTTTCTTGGTACTTACTGACATTATTATGGAAATGTGGCATACAAATAAAACATGATGTGAAAGGGCTTCTCCACACAGTACATAGTTACATACCTTGTAGAATTTGCTACAAGATGTTGTGGTGGTTGCCCACTTCTGTAGATTTAGACCAGTGATGGCCAAACTTGGCCCTCCAGCTGTTTTGGGACTACAACTCCCATCATCCCTAGCTAAAAGGACCAGTGGTCAGGGATGATGGGAATTGTAGTCCCAAAGCAGCTGGAGGGCCATCTTTGGCCATCACTGATTTAGACAAATCCATAGAAGATGCAGGTGCCCATCGGTGGGGTTTTAGTTTACTGAAATGGATGTCAGGTGTTTTATGGGGAGCAATTCACATGTGGCATCTAACACAAATCAACAAGATGCTGAGGAGATATACATTTTCCAGAATGAAATTACTGTGAACCAGGCAGAAGGCCTTTTTCGGTGGCCACACCTTGTACTGTGACCTCCCTGCAAGATGCCCAAGAGTTAAAACAACTACATAATTTTTCGGCAATGTCTGAAGGCAGCCCTGTTTGGGGAAGCTTGCACTGTTTGATGCCGTATTTTGTTGGAAGCCGCCCAAAGAAGCTGGGGCAACCTAGTCAGACGCGCGGGGTAAGAGAAATTAATTGTTATTCTTCTCTAGCAAACTCTTGCCACAAACCGCGCGCCACTTGCCCCCAAACCCCTTTTGCCACACCCAAGATGGAGGCGCCCAACCACTCCCTTTCTGAAGGCGAGCAAAGCGAGGAAGGAAACCTCTCCCGCTCAGAAAATGGCCGCCGCACTGGAGACTCCCTTTTATTGTTCACGCGCGTGGCCACACTCAATATGGCCGTCACCACCAGCCTCTCCTCAGAAAAGCGTCAGCGCGCCGGGAGAAAAGAGGGGCGGGGCTTGTCGCCGCTCTTCCCCACCCCGCTCTTTCTGGCCCGGCCCGCGACGCCGGCGACGTCAGGCGACGCGGGGTTGCGCCCCGCCGCTGGCTGCGTGCGTGCGTGCGTGCGTGCGTCGAGGTGACGGAGCGGGCCGGACGCGTCCCTTTGTTGGCTCAGCGGCGCCTGTGAGGAGAAGCAGCAGCAGCAGCAGCAGCGGGCAGAGGCAGCAGCGGCGGGTGTTTGTTATCGGTCCGCCGAAGGGAGGCGGCCAGGCCGGAGCCTTCGAGTCCGCCCGTCCCCCCGGCGGCCCGCTGGGGCCGGCCCCGCTCCGCGCCGTCTCTCCCCGCCGCTCCAGCCGCCGCCGCCTCAGCCGCCGCCATGGACTCGGACGAAGGCTACAACTACGAGTTCGACGAGGACGAGGAGTGCAGCGAGGACAGCGGCGCCGAGGAGGATGAGGACGAGCCCGACGACGAGGACGAGCCCGACGACGACAACCTGGACCTGGGCGAGGTGGAGCTGGTGGAGCCCGGGCTGGGCGTGGGCGGCGAGCGCGACGGGCTGCTGTGCGGCGAGACGGGAGGCCTGGGCCCCGGCGGCGGGAGCGGCGGAGGCCTGGGCAGCAGCGGCCTGGGCGGGCCGGGCCCCGGCGGAGGGCTGGGCCACGAGCAGGAGGAGGATTACCGCTACGAGGTCCTGACGGCCGAGCAGATCCTGCAGCACATGGTGGAGTGCATCCGAGAGGTCAACGAGGTCATCCAGGTGCGCGCGCGGGGCCCGGCCGGCTCGAGGGGGCCCCCGGCTTGGCTTGCACGCGGCGGGTGGCGGAGGAGGAGGAGGAGGAGGAGAGGAGCGGAGCAGCCGCGGCTGGAGAAAGCTCGGGGGGGGCGGGGGAGAGGGAAGGGGTGGGCGCTGCTCGTGCAGGAATGCGGGCCGTGGAGGGCCAGGAGGATCGGCCGCGGCCTGCTCCAGCCACGCCTTCGCACAAGCGCTTCGCCCAGCCAGCGAGCTGCTTGGGAGGCCCTTGCTTTTCCTCCCGCGTCCTCCCTCTCTAAGCTCTTATTTCTGCCTCTTGGCAGGGGCGACGCGGAGGGGGGAGCAGGATGAATGAGGAGCAATGGCTCGGGGTGCCGTTGTCTTGTTGCGATGGGGGGAAGGAAGGGGGAATGTGCTCAAGCGGGTGTTGCCGGCTGTGTTAGTGTGTGCGCGCTCAGGGTTTTCAGTGAACCCGGCGTGGCAGCCGAATGGGCCGTGCAGCGTTAGAAACAGCGGCTTTGTGGAACTTTAAACCCACAAACAAAATAGCCTACGCTTATACGAGCTGGAGTTCCCTGATGCATAAAGCATTGTTCCCAGTTGGAAGAAAGAGAGGCGGATATATATACACACACTCTTACTTGTAAGCAGTGGAGGGTGACTAATAGCCATGAAATGCATGTGTATGCATAGCCTGTGACAATTCTCTGTGGACCTTAAATGTGTATATGCCATTCCTATTATCATCAGAAATAATCGATGTTAACACAGTTATCTTAGACTTTTTTTAAAGAACTGTACCCTGTAGTCAGCCAGGAAACCATTGTCCAGAAGGTTGTACCCCTATGATCCCTAGGCATCTTTTTAAAAGCTTCTGGACTGTGAACTTAGGGACTGCACCCAGGCCCAGGAATTGAGCCCCAACAATCCTTTGCAGAGTGCGCCTTCTGGACTGTGCTGTGCAGCTTTTCAGTATTGCAAAATAAAAGCAACAGGGCAGGGCTCAAGAATGTGGAGTGGTGTGGGTCTGGAGTTTTTAGGTACTGTTGTGGCCTTGTGAGCTGTATAGTTTCAGATATGCTTCAGTCTGCACCCACATGTTTAGAAACACTCGTTCGTGTTGCACTTTTTGCAGGTTCCACAGATACTAGAACTTTCTCAGAAATAGGGTTAATCATACTTCAAGTAGTTCCATTGAAATTGATGGACACAACTAGCTTCAGTACATTAATTTCAGTGGGTTTGTGCTGAATAGTTGCCAGGTCTGCTAGAAGGGGGATGAGCCTTCCAACTGCCAAGGGGTCTCATCTGTCTGACATAATGCTTTTTGGCTACAGTAAAATATGAGTTTGGGGACATGGAGATGCTGTTATAAGATTTTAGGGTGGTGTGTGTTAGAATTCCAATAAATTGTGTATTGATTTTTGTGAACAATTTTATTCCTAATAGTGGTCATGAAGCTAGATGGTGGTTAAATCTTTTCAGTTCTAACCATTCATTCATATTAGGCATCCTTACATGGTGCTATCTTGAAAATTGCTGGTTCTTCTGGTAGAACTAGGAAAATCTCATGCTTTTATCTGGGTATTTTACTGTGCTTTTCAGTCCTCAAGATGACATACAATTGCCTAGGATGTGTGACCCCGCCCCCCTTACACAGACAATAACTATTAAGGTAGTCAGGCAGGCAGTATTCTGTTAGCATCTTCACCATCATGAACTTACAACCATATTTAATGGTTTGCCTTTAGATAATATACCACAATAAAACATAAGTGCTCCCCTACACATACTGATCTTGCTGAAAAGTCATTGATTCCTGCAAAATATCATTTGACTTACTCAGGAAAGTTAATAACAGATTAACATGATTCAGGAGCACTCTGTCTTAGGTACTAAAGAAGGTGTTAAGCTATGGAAGTTTTGATTCTAATTTTGTTTGGTTCAAGTTGCTTTTCTTGTTTGGCAACCACGTTACTTCTGGTTGGTAGGAATAATTGTCCTCCCTTGTCTCACAGGTTAGTTGCCATAGCAGGGGGTAGGCAATCAGTGGCTTACATAAAACTCTTTGAAAACTTCTTCCTTAAGCAGCTCCTTTGTTTGGATCAACTAGGAGAGGAAGTTACTTTGATGATAAAAGTACAGGCATCCTTACTTTGCATGGTGTTCACATGGTTGCTGAACTTGGATATAACATAGAAGATAAGTTGCATGGTGCCCTGACTGATTTTGTCTGTACCATCTGTACCATACATTTAAAGCAGTGCCACTTTAGAGGTTCATTACTTCCCCTAAGAATCCTGGGAAGTGTCTTTTGTTAAAAGTGCTGAGAGCTGTTATTCCACATCACAGTATTCCCCCCACAGAGCTTCAGTTCTCGCAAGAGTCAGTCCCTCTTCCCAGGTAGCTCTGTGAGGTGAATGTTGGTCTCCCAACAGCTTCTCAGCACTTTAACAAATGACATTTCCCAGCATTTTTACTCTTTAAAGTGATATACCTTAAAGAGTACCTGAAATGTATAGTGCAGATGGGACCTTTGTTTTACTGCATGTGTGTGTTGTAACCATTTTCTAGCAAATACTTTGCCAAATCAAAATCTCCCTCCTGTCCTTTGAGTGGAAAAGAGATGTAGTACTGGTATATCTGGCAGGTGGAAAAACCAGTAGGAGATGGGGGGCAGCATTCTAACATTTATTTTAACTGTGATGAGACAGGAGAGAAGCTAGGATTGGAAAATGCATTCAGATGATACAGAGAGGATTTAAACATGATTTGGCCCTAAACATGACTAAAGAGAAGGGGCAGTGCTTTTTTCTGGAGAGGATGCAGGGGTACAAATACCCCTAAACATTTTATTAATCTAAGTTTGGCCTCATTGAAGGGCAGTATTTCAATATGAGTAGGAAAATGAGAGTACCCCTAAGCATTTTTTTCAAGATAAAAAGCATTGAGAAGGGGTAACCATGAACCTATTTGGGGTCCTAGAGGGGTCATTGTGGCCAGAGATTGCTCTCCTATTCCCAACAGAAGACCTGCATGTCAGTTTTATATTGGGCGTAGAACTCTCAGCTTCCAGCCCTAAATCTATAGAGTTAAGCTGAAAGCAAACTGAACCCAAACTTTTTTAAGGGCCTTCACTGATGTGGTGAGAAGAATGTGAGAGGTAGTGTACTTTGCCCTGTAGATTGCAGCTGCTGTGTCATTATCTGTTCTTACCCACCCTGTTTGCAGCCTGGCAGTTTGCACTTTAAATACAACAAAGTTTTGCATAACAGGGGAGGGCTGCAATAGAGTCTGACTTGACAGCAAGTAGGAAAATACTTGTGAAGTAACTTGTAGCACTATTTGTGTACTTTTGTCATCCAAAGTCATGTTGGCTACTTCACATTAGTAGTGAAACACTTGCTTTTTGGGAACCTTCAGCCTTAAGGTTTAGTCCTTTGGTGATTTTTTTTTTAGGCAAGATGAAAAATGGCTGCAGTTTGATTTCAAATTGCAAGGGTTGGGTGGTTGTTATTGCAGAGTGAGTAACAGTGGGTGTGGATGCATTGCTTCTGCTTCAATTCTGTTCAAGTAGACCCTGATCTTAAGCTTATCTCTTCTTAATCTGTAGTGTGAGATATGTAAGAAGTGTGTATCTTGGTATATTTGTGTCTGACACTTCAAGGTCAAACATAAGATTGGAGTTTTATTCAGGGAGCAAATGTGCTTGGTCAACTAGATCTCCAGTCCCAGCCTGCTGCTGTTGGGTTATATGATCGGCTTCCCAGCTCTTGCTCCTCAGGTCTTCAGTTTTTGTGAGGCTGAGCTAGCACATGCTTTTTACTTGCTTAACCACTTCTACCTTGTGATATATTGAAGTTGTCTTCAATATATTACCCAGCAAACAGAAACTTTAGAATGAATGCCTTCTGGGTTGTTGGTTTTGTGTGTGTGACAGACACAGGAATGACTTACCACTCTGTAATGATGGAATGAGGTGGGGTTACTTGCTCAGTCTTAAAATCTGCATCAAAAGTCTATAATGAGCAGGAGGGAGCAGTTCAGCTAACTTATATAACATCACATGTTCATGTTTACATACTACTTTTGCAAGCATGCTGAATGCTAAGTTATCATTAGTTATTTTGCTGAATTCTTATCCAGGCACCATGGTTCTCAAATGTGAGTTATTTATTGAAAAGTCCTGAAATGGGCTTTGGAAATTATCAGAACACGATTGCATTACTACTTATGTTTCTGAATCTGAGGTGCTTGAGTCCACTTAACGCAAGATATTTTTGTTTTTGGAAAAAATACTAGAATACAGAATACCAAGCTAGTGTCAGACAGAAGTAAATGCATGTGTTGGTATTTGTTCTTACGCAAGTGAAAACTAATCCTTTCCTAATTGTTGATTGCTTGTATTTTAAAGGTTAAGTGCACAGACCTAACATTCCTTGAAAATTGAAGCCATTAAACATTATTTCCCTTAGGCTTTGAGCAGAGGGTTAGAGAAGAGAGGGGAAGTTGAACATTAAATGCATTAAATGACTTATCAGTTACCATATAAAATGCTACTTGATACATTATGAAATAATAAAATTAACACATTTTGATTCTGACAATAGTCAGGTATATTTTTGATACGAGAGATGGAACTACAAGCTGCTACAATCTAAATTAACTAAGCATATCCCCATGAGCATGAAGAAATAAATTCATTTTTTAAGAGAAAACTCAAATGAATGAATACAAGTAGGCTTCTGAATAGCTTCTTGCCTAGTGATAAGAAATTCACACAAGCTCTTCTAATAGAAAGATTTGATCTATTTTGCTTTTACTTTGGGACTAGTTGTGCTGTATAAAATTGTTATGTTGACAGTCAGGCTTGCAACTTGCTTGCAATACTTCTCTATAAAGTAGCTAGTACTGTTTCTCTGTACATTCTCATTGGATAGTTTTTCTTCACTTTTTCCATATGGGACTTTGCATGGAAGAAGAGAATACTATTGAAACATCTTAAGCTTTTGAGTATTATGCCTCAATATGTGTAGTAGGATAGGAGTTTTTGCACATAGATACGTGTTTGCATTAGTGAGAACTCACACAGATACCTGTTGGACACATGCTCTGGCTGGGAAGGGAAGAGGATTGACAAACACCCAGACTTGGTCCAAGAACAGTTCTGGAGCTGCTGCTTCGCCAACATCTCCTTGTTTTCTCCCTTTTGTGGGCAGCCCTGCAAACTGAGTCCAGATTCTGTTGTGTTCTCTGCCTCCTTTCTTGTGAGGAAACTGTATTTGTGGCCCCTGGCTTGAGGAATATTTTGTTCCCTTTGTCCTGAGGTCAGCTGCTAGGAAGACACAGCTACCCATGGCCTCTTTAACAACACTGCTGCTTGTTTCTTTTCTGATTTCTCTCCTCCCCCAAATTTCCTTCACCCTCTTCTCTCACTTTAGACTCCATTCTTGTCCAGTGGGCTTCTGCCACAAATTGAAGTAACAGAATCCATGTGTTTAGTTATCTTCTCATATTGTATCTGGAACCAATGGGTTATGGCAGTGGTTTTCAACCAGTGTGCCATTTAACCCTGGGGTGCCTTGAATTACGGTCATGGGTGCCGTAGACAATACTAGCACCTGACCTTCTCGCTCGCCTTCTCTTCCTCCCCTGATGCTCTCTTGCATCTCTGCCTCCCAAAGGTTTGTGCAGCTGTTTGATGCAGCAGCCCTGGCTACTAGCTCCCCAAGCAAATGGTGCTTCTGGGGCTGGCCAGTGGTTACTTTCCAGGTTCCTGTGGAACAGTGTGAGGAGGCACCTCTCTTTGGGGCAGGGGGGCAGCTCAGAGACCAGGGGCTGCCCAGAGGACTCCCATGGAGAGAGGAGAGGAGGCTGAAGGAACACTCCTTAAGGGAGCGTGAGGAGCTACCGGCTCTGCAGGCAGGGGGTGTCATAACTGGGCTCCTGATCCCCACAGGGGTGCTGCAGAAAGAATGTACAGTCATCCCTCTGGTTGCGTTTGCTTCATGTTGCGGATTTTCGGGTTGCGAACGCGGCAAACCCGGAAGTGTATACTTCCAGGTTTTTCGCACGCGCAGAAGCGATCTGTGCACTTTGCACATGTGCAGAAGCGCACACGCAGTAGCGACATTCTACTTACAGACTTTTCAGTCTGCAAGCGGCACCCCGAAACGGATCACATTCATAAGTAGAGGTACCACTGTAGTTGGTCAAGGGAGTTGTTGACCCAAAAAAATTGAAAACCTCAGGGTTATGACACGCTAGCATGCTTTGGAACTGTTATTACATCATGTGATAAATATGATTCTTAAGACCCAAGGAAAGTCAGCATGAAGGTAAAATCGGAATTAGCTCAGAAAAAAGATAAATGTGAGGCCTAGTTCTCACATACAGCTTAACCAGTAGTTAGCCTATCTGGATGTACCATGTACCACACCGGAGTGCAAAATGATGTTCTTGTGACCCTACACACAGCACGATATATCAGAGAAGGCCCTGACACCTAATTTTCTATGGGGAAGGAATTTTTATTTGATATGGAGGAACATTCATTGATGTGACCCTCAGCATGCACTCAGCCCATGTACTGCTGGATCAAGCCAAAAACCAGTCATGTCCAGCAATTTGCTCTCACAGCTGACAACCTGATGTGTCTTACATCATCATCATTATTATTACTACAATTTATAACTTGTTCTCACAGTTGACAACCTGATGTGTCTTACATCACCACCACCATCATTATTATTATTACAATTTATACACCGCCCTATACTCGGAGGTCTCAGGGCGGTTCACAACAAGACTGAACGCAGGACTGAGTGCAGCAGTGCTGGTCCTACTTACAATGCCCAGCAACTGGTATTCAGGAGCATATGGCCTCCAACAGTTGAGTTAGAGCACATAACCACATGGTTAGGAGTCTCTGATACCCCCATGCTCCTTGAATTTGTCTACTCCTCTTTTAAAGGCTGTCCAAATTGGTGGCCATCACTGCTTTTTGAGGGGACAAATTCCGTAATTTATGCTGTGTGTGAATGAATACTTCCTTTTTCCCCCTGTCCTGAATCTTCCAACATTCAGCTTCATTGGATGCAGTGCCTCAGGTTCTAGTGTTATGAGAGAGGGAGGCAAACCTATCTGTGCACTTTTCCTGCACCATCCATAATTTCATACAACACTGTTGTGTCTCATTATTCACCTTTTCCCCAGTTAAAAAGTCCCAAATAGTGTAATATTTCTTTAGCTGGTAACATTTCATCAGGTGGTTCTCAACATATTTAAAAAGCTTCTTTGTAAGTCTTTTTTCAAAACATCTTTAAAAACTACTAGAGAGTTCAGCTGCAGCAAAGTCATCCAGCTTCCTTGACAGGAAGCTTACTAGTCTTGTTCTTTAAACCACCATGTGATTCATATGCTTACTTTGAGGAATACTGTTCACCTTAAGATCAACAAAGGCTGAAAAGTGCCAAGAATGGACCAAACGAAAAGCCGCACCAAACAAAAAGCCGCATATGCACCCATGATATGAAAGAAAAGCCTAAAGTTATATCATGCCACTTCTTACCTCAAGATCAAAACAAGAGAAAAATACAAATGATCAGTGCCAAATTTACTATTTTACTATTCCTGTTGTCAACAGCCCTGCTTCAACCTGTTTTCACCTTTCTGTGTGCCTGTGGTGCTATTGAGGATATCGGCTAATCTTGTTGATTTACATCTGATGGGAAATGACTCTTGATTCCAATTCCAAGGAGCAGAACGTAGAGGTGTTCTTTGTGTCTCCCCAGCAGTTGTGAGAACTCCCTTCCCCTACAGGTCTATAAAATTCTGAATCCATATCCTTTTCTCTGCAAGCTAGGGGATAACACAAATTGGATACGTGTTATAAATTATTTTAGTTCTAATTCTTACCTTTGGTAAGCTCTTGAAAATGGATTGGACTGAAATTGAGCTCAAATTTCATTGTTCCTTGGACTCCCACTTTATTTGGGCTTCCAGGGAGTGGTCCAAAAATACTTACAGGTGTGTCATACTGGAAGATGAAGCTTGTTGGATGTGGCCACACTGCCCTAGTGGTTGTTGATGGAAGCAGAATTGGAGGAAAATTGAATTGGTTTAAAAGTTGGGCATTGCCTTTACCCAATGTGAAAGCACATGAGTTTGAAGAATAAGAGTGGATTGGCAAGTGTTCATATATGTGAAACTGTTTTATTGAAGGATCATGATCAGGTGTAATGCTTTTTGTTTCTAAGGTAAGAAGCAATAGCACAAAATTTTAATAAAGAAATTTAGGTTGAATGTTAGAAAGGACTCCCTAGTAGTGATGATGATAATAATAATAATATAGCACAGAAAAGATGCCCAGGGATGTTTTGGGATCACTTGCCATTGGCTTGTAAGCAAGCTTTGACACACTATTTTCATGCATTTGTTGATTTTATTGTAGCAGTGCTTTGAGTGCTTTTAACAGAGAAGCAACTCTTTAATATTAACAATAAATAGAAAGGTTTATATCAGGCTTCCTCAACCTCAGCCCTTCAGATGTTTTGAGACTACAATTCCCATCATCCCTGACCACTGGTCCTGCTAGCTAGGGATCATGGGAGTTGTAGGCCAAAAAAAATCTAGAGGACTGAGGTTGAGGAAGCCTGGTTTATATTCTTTTTGCCACTGGCTAATGGAGGCAGTTGTGGTAATAGCAGCACTGCAGGCCCTCATTAGCCAACCAGAATTTGACTCTTTTACTTCTCTGTTTTTTAAAAGCAGATGAATAGCTACCACTTGTGACAGTGGTAGGAAAACCAAGCCTTTTAATTCTGAGTTTGGTGGACTGTGCTCGGGTAATGTAGTAGCTAGATTTGTTGGAGAGACCCTGCCTTAAATTCCTGCTTGGCCACAAATCTTCCTGAGGAGCCTTGAGTTGATCTCAGCTGAATCTACCTCACAGGGTGGCTTTGAGGATAAAGAGAGGGGGGTATATTCTGCTCTGAGCTCTTCAGAGAAAGGGAAGGATTATAATATAATAGCGGAGCAATCTCCAGCTCTGTAATTGCATCTAGCATTAATTTTGTTTGCAAAACTTCATATATTATTACCAATGCACAAAAAAGGGCCTAGGCTGTCTGTCATTTAAAATGATGCACACTGAAACCATTGGTACTGAAGAAATGTGAGGCTTTTATAGCCTCTGTTTGAAACCTGGCAAAGTAATTTCATACTTGGAGTATTTTGAAATGTTTCTGAGTCTTTGTGGCTGTAAAATAGATTTGTTTGAAATATTGCTGATATTTCAGCTCTGTGCTAATTGTGGCAGCCATTCCAGAAATGAAGACCATTACTTGAAGCTGTCACTTTCAATGCTTAAGTGACTTGCAGATCCTTGATATATTTTTAACTTCAAGAGGGTTGCCTACTGGAATAGGACAGCTGTTTATTTTGCCACTAGCAGTCTTTGGGCAACAAGAGCACACATGTAATCACCCTAGCCCAGACCTAAGTAGAAAGGGGGGGTTATGTAACATGTTGCTCTCCGAGGGTTTAGAATAAGCTGGCTTGAGTTATGTGGGGTTTTTGTTTTTTGTTTTAGGCTGCAATTTTTTTTAAAAAAAAAAACATGCGTAACCTGAATAACTCTTGGGGGCCAACAGATCATATTGCTGTGTTTTGAGAATACCTGTGATATTTATTCTGACTTTTCCTCTAGATTTTTTTTTGTAGAAATTCAGTAGACTTTCTGCAGTGAAAATTGTATAACATAAACCCAATTGAGAAGACTCCCTCTTAAAAGGGTGGCATGTTGCACTTAGTGACCACTTGATACTAATCTATTCCTATAAAATCTTGATTACAGTGCTGTCTAAATTATTCAGTTGTATTGCATGGGCATTTAACATCTGTCAAATCTGTGAGGACGCGTTACACCACCACAGTAAGTGTAGGTGCACACATGGGTACTATGTAAATTTGACATTTGCAGAAAATGCCCAAGAGACTTGGCATGGCCTTTACTAGGATACGAAAAGTTTTTTTTTTTAAGGCAACAAGCCCTGGTAAAAGCTAGTTTTTCCCGGAATAATGTATTAATTAATCCTTTTAGCAGTACTGTTTAATCAAATGCATATTGTGTTGCTGTGGATTGTTCCATATTGAATATTTAACATAGGAAAATCACCTTATACAAGTCAGACTCCTGGACCACCATGTAGTTACTATTGGCTGTACTAACACCAGTCTTTCTCAGTTTTCAATATGCCAGATATTGAATCTGGGAACCTCTGCATGCAAAACATGTTCTCTACCATTGAACTACAGCCCTTCCCTTAAGGACATCTTAACTGTTTAGAAGCTTAGTTTTTGAAAAATGTCTGAAATTTTAGCATGTAACTCAAATATCTGGCCACCACAGTGTTTTTGCTGTCTCCTTCAAAATATGCTGGCAGATGCCTAACACAAGACATTAATATCCATGATATCTCTTTTCCACTTTTTCAAATGTGTTTCCTTTTCACTCACATTTTCCTTTGCCATATATCTTAAGAGACCCTTCCTACATGATGGCTTTCTCTTGGGCAAATTTTAATATGCCAGGATACTCTGTTTTGTATGAAATGACACAGATGTAAAGCGTGTCACTAAAATATATGCAAACAGAGGTGTGACCTTTTTCCATTCACTGTTCACATTTATTTTAAATGCAAAAATAGAGAATTAGATATGTGGACACGTACTGTACACCATGTCAGGTCAGCATGCAACGAAATGCAACACTTTCCTTAAAAGCAATATTTCACCCTCCCACTCTCTTCCTTCTTCCCAAACAGATTGCCAAAACTCCCCTCCTCTCTGAAAGAACACCCTACTTTTCTGGTAGAATGAAGCTTTGGGTGGAACCATATGGAAGCCCATAGTTCATTCATGAGTAAAGGTGGAAATTTAATAACTGGGCTGCTCTTTTCTGAAGCAATAATATTTCTAGGGCTTCCCACTTTGCACTGTCAGTTCCTGAAGTGAATACAGGTAAAGTAATTTTGCAGTAATATGGTGGGTTGTACATCATTATACAATAAAGCCAAGTGTAGGAGATTGTAAACCCATTGTCTCAAATTTCTAGTGTAAAGCTTTTCACTGAAGCTGATTGAAAAAACTACCTTTCCCCTTTCATTAGTTTTCTGGTGCTAGTGTCTTTCCTTTCATTGAGAGCTAGTGTGAAATCCTGGTTAGTTTTTTGAGCTTAGATTCAAGGAGCTCTAGTTTGAATACCCACAAGCAACAAAACTCACTGGGTGACATTGGGGCAGCCAGCACATAAAATGTGACAAGCCCATTGATGTATGCCACCCTGAGCTTCCTGGAAGAAAGTGGAACAGTAATGTGAGAAATGATGAGTCCAGGCTTCTAAGTACCAAAACTAGCTTCCATTTTAAGCTTCATCATTTGCTCCTTGATACCACACACTTTCAGTTGACTAGTTTTGTGCGGTTGACCGGTTTCTGAGGATTTCAGTGGGAAAGGGTAGGAGACACTTGCTGGCTAAGCACGTAATGAAGCTAGTAGAAGTGGAGCCCCTACTTTAAGCCTTAGCCTGTAGGAAAACTAATGCCATCTGAAATTTTGTGAGTCAAGCGTGTGTCTAATTAGGTAGAAATGATTTTTAAATTTAGCCAGGAACTGTTTGACATGGAACGGTAGGCAGGAATGTTTTGGTAATTTTGCGTTGTGTTTTAGAAATGCTGAATGAAATGCTTCTTCATTAACTAAAATGTTGTGTGTGTACATGCGTTCAAAACAAATGGATGAATTGACTGGGCAGTGCTTTTTTACATTTGAACTATGACTGCCATAGGGAGAGCCAAGAGTTCAGCACTCCTGAAGTCTTTCCACATTGAACTACCACTGTGCCTATCCAGTGCTTGGGATGCAAGGAGGCTCCTTCCCCAAATTATAGTGAATTTTTGCTAGTCTTATCCTGTAGGCAGATTAATATTGCTGAATATCTAGTCAGTTTCTCTCCTGCTCTCTCCTTGCCTTCCAAGTGTCTTCCATTTCCCTTGTATTGAACAGCCCTAGGGTGTGTAGCCATGAACACAATTCATGATTTTTAATTAACGTTTAGAATTCATACCAAAAACCAACAAAATCTTGCTTGCATTAGTGTGGCTAGGTAATTACAGTGGATGCTCGGGTTGCGAACGTGATCCGTGCAGGATGCACGTTTGCAATCCGCAGCGGCGCCTCTGCGCACGCGTGGGTTGCAATTCGGGGCTTCTGTGCAAAGCGTGATTTCGTGCTTCTGTGCATGCGCGACCGCCGAAACCTGGAAGTAACCTGTTCCGGTACTTCTGGTTTTCGGTGGTACGCAACCCCAAAAAACGCAACCTGAAGCGTCTGTAACCCGACAGAGCTTGAACCTAATGTTGTTATTTCCTCCCTCCCCACTCCAGATACTGTGGGCAAGAGTTTTGTAACAAGCCCAGGGCAGTCAGCACTGTAGTCCTACAGACTACAGCTTCCTTCCCCTCTGAGCACAGGCCACACTGGCAGACAGATGGAAGTTGGAACCCAACTCTGTCTGGCAGGACACATATCCCCCTTCCTCATCCCACTGTCTCCAGTGTTACGTTAGTAGCTGAAGAGTAGGGTATGAATGAAGGTGATGTGGGAACTCCCATTAGATGCTTTAAAAAAGAATCCATGCTAGTTGAATTGCAACTTCAAATGTGTTTTGTGCTGTGGGCATACTCTTGACTTTCTTGCAATTGGAGATCAGTTAGATATTGGTCTTCAACTGGTGCTGTGGGACTCATAAATGGATTATCTGAGGATTTTTTTGCATCTCCCTCCCTCCCAGTGTGGATCCTGTGTTGTGTGTTGGGATTAAAGGTGGTTTCTGGGTCTAAGAGAATGTTGAAGGTGTTTCTATTATAAACAAGCATAACAAAGTTGCCTTTCAGTGAAACTGTTGCATTCTAGTAGATTATTTGTGTGGATACAAATTCTACAGGGTCCTAGGATTGACAGTTTCCTCTGAGGTAGCAAACCATAATCTCTTACAACTGTAGCATAGTACTATAATAGAAATGAAGTGATCAAAGCAACTTGATATTTAAATGCTATGTTGTGAAACCTGCAACTCCCATCAATTCGTCCCTGATCATTGATTATTTGGGGGGGGGCTGATTGGAGTTGGAGTCCAATAATATCAGGCTATGTGTGTATGTGTGCCACACGTTTTCTACCCACCTACCCTGGCTGTAACATACAGTGGCAGATTTTGTGATTTGGTTTATATTTGTAGTGCTGCACATTCATTTTGCTAGCACTAGTCTTCTGAAGTAACAAATAGTTACTGTAGGCTTCTGGCAACGTTTAGAAACTTTAGAAATAGGTTATGAATATGGCGGGTGAGGTATTGAATGGCTTTATATTGCCATCTTAAAAACTGTTGTCAAAATCGCAACACTCGGAATTGGGTAGTGTAACTCTTGTTCCAGATAGCAGCTTACTAAAAAAACCCACATGTCTGGCCTTTGATACTTGGGGTACTTGAGGTAGTATGTGCTATGAGTCTGAAGTAGTGCTGGATAATTAGAATATTGGTCATTGTGTAAAGTAATGTCTTGTTGGAGCCATTTCTGAATTTCTGTCCATGGGTGCTAGAACCAGTGATGCTGCTTAGCTTTGCAACTGGGATGGAGTAGGGCTTAGAAATAAAATAAGCTTTTATGACATGAGTCAAAATACTATTTGTATTTCAGCTGGGCTCATAAATAAACAATGCCATTTTCAAGGCTCCCTGCCCTGTGTCATTCTCCCTCCCCAAACCTTACCTTCTAGCAGCAGTAGTGCTGGGGCCTGGCAACCTACAGTTCTCAGGCACTTCCCGTTTGTAAGTCTTCCTGGCCTTATGAAGTCCTCTCACTTAACAGATTCCTGTTGCTGAGTGTAAGTTGTAGTGTTAGAAAGGTACCAGGCGCGTTTTGCGACTAGTGTGGGTCCAATTGTGACGACATGGAGATCTTCGGATGCCAGATTGGCAACTGGGGGAAGCAAAATGTCATTTAGAGAAGGATCTGAAATATTTTCTTTGAAGCTTGAATTTGTTTTGTTCTGGGTTTTATTTGATGTTTTAATGCGTTGTAAACTGCTTTGTTCTTTAAAATATAAAGCAGTGTAGAAATTATGATGATGGTAACAATAACAAATTCCACCGGGAGGGCAGGGATGGCACCTAGACATTACATTGTGGAGACTGTAATCTAGGTTTAAGGTACCATTTGGCAATTAGATTATATATCTGATTTTTGAACACTGGCAAGTTGTGTTGTTTTTAGGAAGCAGGTAGGTGTAGCTAGCAAAATATGGTAGAGGAAATTCAGCTGCAGAGAAGTCTGGGGATAGTGAAGGATCTGTAGTTGTCTTCATCTTTAAGAGCTTTGTTTTTCTAAAACCCTTGATTACTTAAGATTTCTTTTAGGAAAACAGGAAACATAGGCAGACTGTAATCAAAAGCAAGGTGTCTGTGTTTTTTTAATGTAACTTTAAAAACTGTTTTTACTTGCCAGGGTGGCTAACCTGTGACCCTCTCCCTATTGTTGGGCTCCCATCATCCCAGCCAGCATGGCCAGGCAGTCAGGCATGATGGGAGTTGTAGTCTAGCAATATTAGCAAGGCTACAATTTTCCCACCACTACCATAAACAGAGGTTCACCCATTTGTGACACTGCACTTGTATTGCGACTCTGAGACACTGAGTACCTCCAGAGCTTAGCATCATGTCAAATCATGTCCGTCAACATGTACAGGGGCAATAGAGCCCCTGTGCAAAATATTTGTCGACTGTACTGCCCAGAGCTCCTTGGAGGAAGGGGGATGTAAATGTGTATTGGAGCTTTGATGCCTACGCATGTTAAACTTCCAGTTCTTCATGGGCATGCCTCTGTTTTGCTGCTCATTAACTTCTACCATGACATTTCCCCCCCTTTTTCTAGAATCCAGCAACTATCACCAGGATACTCCTTAGTCATTTCAACTGGGATAAAGAAAAGCTGATGGAAAGGTAAGCAAACTGCTTTTCTCCTTCTGGAAAGTGTTCTGGTAACCTGGTAGGTTTAGTATTTCAGTTATCTATACTTGGCTGCAGATTAGCATTCACAATGATTTTCAGATTTTTGTGAGAGCAAGTTCTCTTAGTGAAGAAAATGGTGTTCAAGCCACCCTGAGTGCTTCATTCTATCTAGACAATCACCAGTTGCCTGTGTTAGAGGCAATCAGATGGCTGAATGCAAGACTTGCTGTGTTTTAAGGTTGTGGGGCAGAGTGGAGAGGACAAGGGTGGGGTCAGGGAGAAGCCTCCTGTTCCCAAAAGATACATGCAAGGTACTGCCTTTTTATATTGAATATGCCAGTCTTTTACAATGTGTTCTCCCTAGGGTTTCATAACCCTCAGTGCAACCGTAAACATGGTCCTGGGTGGTAACTGGAGAGAGAGTTTTCAAATCTGGGTGATTTTAGTTATCCTGGCTCTCGCCCTTGCTTGTGCCTGACAATACTCATTGTATTAATGTCAGTCTACGTTGCTGTTGACATATATTGAACAACCATATAATGTGGGCAGAGCTAACTGACTTGTGTCTTGCTGCGTTTAATTTGTAGCTTGAGTGTTGCTATAATAAAACACGATTTTCAGGAAATGCAGATCTTGTATCTTTTTTGCAAGTTGTATTTGAACTGTGCCAACCTGGAAATTTGGAGGTTAAGCAACTGCAAGGAAGCCAAATAGTCTCAAATCAAAAGAGTTCCTTCTCTAACTCCCATGAGGAGTTCAGAGTTGGACACATGGAGATGGTACGCCCTGGCATGAGGTACTTTCGGCATTCGTTGTTGTTGCACTTAAAATGTACAACACACTGTCTAAAAAAAATCTTTTTAAAGTCCTAGTTCAAAGAGTAACATGAGAAATATGATACAGTGGTGCCTCGCAAGACGAAAATAATCCGTTCCGCGAGTCTCTTCATCTAGCGGTTTTTTCATCTTGCGAAGCAACCCTATTAGCGGCTATTAAAGGCTTAGCGGCTTAGCGGCTAAAAGGCTATTAGCGGCTTAGAAAAAGGGGGGAGCGAAAAAAATTGCAAGACTCGCAAGACGTTTTCATCTTGCGAAGCAAGCCCATAGGGAAATTCGTCTTGCGAAGCGCATTGAAAAACGGAAAACCCTTTCGTCTAGCGGCTTTTTCGTCTTGCGAGGCATTCGTCTTGCAGGGCACCACTGTACAAGTGGAAAAAGTGATGGAGGTAGGGAGTCTGTGGCTTGTCAGAAGCTGCTAGTCTGCAGCTACTTTCATCCCCAACCATAGTTCTGAGATTGAAACTAAGAAGGGTAGATTGCCAAAGATAAAATTGAAGAATCTGGTGCTTTGCTGATTCCTCAACCAAGTTAAAATGTGGCCTTCTTCATTGTGCTCCAGCTGCTTTCAAGTTAGAGGAATTTAAATCACCAAGAAAAGATTGTAAATGAGAAATGTGATTTAAATCTATTTAGAAATAGCTGGATCCAGCTATTAAAAATATTGGTGTAAAAGAGAAGGCTAATTTATATTTCTTGCATATTAACATTTGGTTTGACAGCTTGTTTAAGATGGCAACCTTAGTTAAGAGAATGGTAAAGTCATATCTGAACTGCCTATTTTTCTCTTGTTTGGAACAGCAGACAATTGGGTAGGGAAATGAGGTTGAGTAATTGTGTCTTACAACAGAAAAATTGCTAGTAAAGTCAAAAAGTTGTAAATGGATTCATTATGCTTTTTTTTTCATCTAGAAAATCACATAACTACTGGTGGTCCATGTTTTCACCAAGAATAAAGCATGACATTGGCTGTTTGTGTGCTTTGTTTTTTTGTTTTAAAGATCATAGCTTTCAGGTAGCATAGCAAACACTACTCAGTAGGAAAAATATACATAGTTGTGTGGCACTTATTCCAGGTGTCCCAAGGATTATTATTGGTAACTTGATTACGTTTATTTAGGAACAGATTCCATTTGTGATATAGCTTTTCATTCCCGTAATGCTTGTGAATCTATTAATGGATGCTCTTCCATGTGTAAACTGATGTAATCTGCTATTTAGCTTCGAAATCCTCTTGGGCAAACTCTTAGGAAAATTCCTTGTTCTGAAATGATAGAAGTATTCTTCCAGAATCTCTTTGATTCCAAATCCTTTGGATTTCCCACTTTCTTTTTCTTCTCATGTCTCATTTCTAATTACACATGATATTGTACAGTAATTCTAGGAAGCAGTTTCCGCTTATTATAGCTAGGTTGCTTGATTCAGCATTGATTAGGAATTTAAACTTGTTATACAATGGCAAAGCAATATTTGTCCTTAAAGGTAAAGGGACCCCTGACCATTAGGTCTAGTCATGGACGACAATGGGGTTGCGGCGCTCATCTCGCTTTATTGGCCGAGGGAGCTGGCGTTCAGCTTCCAAGTCATGTTAAATTTGACTAGACCCAAGACCCCAGTAGTGCAGCATTCTGATCTCGCCATGTCCAGCCAGATACATATATGAAGCCCACAAGAAGAAAATGAGTGTAATAGCACTCTTCCTCTGTTAATACCAGCTGCTGAGAATCACAAGACATGTTGTTTCTGATACTGGAGGTATAGCCACGTGGCTTGCATCCATCCACTAGAAACCGTGTGTTCCGTATCAGCCCAATTCTGTGTAACTTTCTCCTGGCCCTGTTGAACTTCAGGCATTTTGATTAAGCTTTCCTGACTTCTTAGTTAATTTTAACTGAATTTATGTTTTGTATTGTTTGTAAACCCACTGTACTTATAAGCAGTGGTGTTAGGTGGTGTGCAGATCGTTGAAATAAATACTGTATTTTTCCATGTATAAGATGCCCCCATGTATAAAAACAACCCCTATTTTTTTGAACCCAAAATTAAGAAAATGAAACTCTAAAATAGAAGTGAAAATCTGGATGATTGCTGGTGGCAAGTTGTTGATCTTTTTTAGGATGATCTCCCTCAAAGTGTCCAGCAAGAGGTGCATGCAGTGCACCACAGTACAGAAGCAAAGGCAGCGACTGGGGCACCACACACTTCCCCTTGGTTGCAGCTGCTGCTGCTGCGGGGAAGCAGGCTCCTAAGCAGGATGCCAAGGAAGAGCCAGAGAAAGGCAGCGGCCATTCTGCGTTGGGCCATGCCATCAAGCAAACTAGGCTGAGGAAGGTGATGAGCGGGCTGGGGGCAAGGTGGGAGTTTGAGAGGGGAAGAGGAAAATGAGGAAAGAAGGGCAAGGAGCGGTAGCTGAGGCAGCTCTCAGCGGTTGTGGTGACAGGCTGCTCTCGATCTGGTGGTTGAGCCCACAGGTGCTTCAGGAGGTGAGCCAGTCGCTAGCATGTAGCTGGGGGGGCGGGAGGAAGGGGGGATGGCAGCAGGAGGGACCACCTCAGCCCGCCCAAGCCAGAATCCCGAACATATGCTTAAATATTTTAAAATTCCCCAAGATGCCCATGTTCCGTGTACAAGACAACCCTCAATTTTTCACTAATTTTTTTAAAGCAGAAAACCTCATCTTATACACGGAAAAATACGGTAAATGGCAAATGTCTGCCATTCTACTATCAACACACTCTTCTAAGCAACAGATTAATCTGATGCCTGTACAAAAATGTGCTGCAACACTCTTGTTAATATTTTACTTTACGTTACACTGTGTTAGTTGTGTTAGATAATGGGAGATGCCCATCTTGGCATAATTTAAGAGTTCCTTCTTGTTTTTCACCTGTAAGGAGTTTAGCAAGACCTGTGAGAGCGCAAGTTTCCAACAGCTGCCCCAACTGGGTAAGCTCTTTCCTCCCCCACCTCTCCCCCAGAGTATTCAGTGGTTTCCATTCATTCTTGAGTGGCCTTAAATACCAGGCTATCACAGACCTGACTCAGACACTGCCCATTTATTATGTCACCCGAGAAATAAAGATGGCTGCTGCTTTTGAAATTTCCAGTGGGATAGCTCAAGATCAGGCAGTTGGTTATTCTAAGCAATGAGAGCAGCAGCTGCAGAAATTGCAAGGATTAGAACCATAGGAAGCTGCTTCCTAAATGGTTGGTCCATTTAGCTCAACATTTAATATACTCACTGACAACAGTTTTCCAGGGCTTTAGATGGGGTCTTTCTGAATGCAATTTGGAGAGGATGAGAACTGAACCTGGCAGCTTCTGCTTGCAAAGCATCTCGTCTGCTACTTGAACTAAAACCATTAGCTGAAGCAGCATAGTTTCTCCTATCTTAATGCAACTCCTGTTTAAACGTAATAGAGGCAGGAAGATCTGTTGCAGAAACTCGGAAGTGGCAGGACATTACTGTAGGAATTGAAAGCATGGCTTGTTAGAGAAGGTTCTTGAGGTATTAATCTGCACAGGTAGATGGACTTGCTTGCTTGTTGTTGCTGTTGTTTTAATCGAGGTTTTTAAAAAGTGCACTAAGACAGCACTGGGTATTAGGTGGGGATGAATTTATTATGAAGTATGCTCCAGGCAGCATAAGAGAGTACAGCAATGTTATGTGTTTTGGAAACTAGAGTTGCTAAACAGAATAATTTGTCCAAAGTTTTCACATGTAACTTCAGAAGAATCTGGAAAGGTCCCCCTCCCCCCCGTGAACAATTGTTGCATAGCAGACCTGCTGTCTGAGCAAGTCCTAATTTACACTCCAAAGACTAAATTTGAAGATGCTTTCATAAGTTGCTATCTTGACAATCCAAACAACAACTGTTTTATAGTTGTTTTTAAAAATGTCTTGGCTACCTACAGATCTAAGGTAGGTGATCCAAAACACTGCCCATATACTTGGAAGAGCATGAACCTGAACTACTCCTTTGATGCAGGAAGTTCTTGAAGCAAGGCAGCCTAGATATGCCTGTCCTGAACTTTGTATCCTTTGACTGCTGGTGTTTTCCTGGCTGCAAACATTGCAGGGCTATTTGGATTGCCTCATCTTCACAGTTTTTACAGGGCCAATACAAATGGCAAGGTGAGGCATAGGTGGTGGAGAAAGAATAGGCACCCTTCCCATTTTAAATAAGGACTGAAAAGCTCCTCCTTACTTACTCAATCTCTAACTACTATTCTCAAGTGAAGAACAGTTTTATTTTGTTGTTTTTAAACATTTGGCTTCACTTCCCTTTTGTGTTCATGCAGGTACTTTGATGGCAACCTGGAGAAGCTCTTTGCAGAATGTCATGTAATTAATCCTAGTAAAAAGTCTCGAACACGTCAGATGAGCACAAGGTCATCTGCACAGGACATGCCTTGCCAGATCTGCTATTTGAACTATCCTAACTCTGTGAGTAACTTTTAAAAAAAGGCATTTAAAGCATTTAAATCTTTAAAACATTGTCTCATTTGACTTCTAAACTCTTATTTTGGATGTCTGCAATTTAGCCAATTTATATATGGGTTGTTATGGAAGATAATAGCCAGTAGTCTTTCCTATATCTGTCTTGGCCTTCATCTAGCTATCTTCTCTCTGACACATGTGTTTTCCCTGTACAGGGAGTTCTTTTGTATAGACTAGAGGAACATTTAATGTGAACCTCCTCCTACAGGCTGAAGTGGTACATGGTAGAAACAGGTTTTCCTCATTTGTTGTTTGAGAACTAGGCTTCTTTTTCTTTTAATATAAATGTAAAGCTATATATTAGGCTACTAATAAACCTTTTTTTTACAAATAGGAAACAGGAAAATAACACATGTATTTCAAAAAACTAATAAGCTTATCATAATGCAATTGTATCAATATTGTAATTTTTGGAATACAATAAATGATTGCTAAATTTTCCTTGAAGTTTTTATACAGTCTATTCTTTAAGCATTACTGTTTCATTGTTTGAGCTGTGTAGCACACTTTATTTAACTCTTATTTGAAGTTTGCCAGAATTTTTGCTGTTTGTTTTGGTGCAAGTAATAAATATGACACTAGTGAGTAATGTGTATTTCTAATGATTCACGAATAATCAAAAGGTATAGCTATTAACCAATAATTTGAATAAGGCTCATATTTCTAGTTGAATATGGATCTTTGACATTGTTCTTCAAATTATATGGCTTCCAAGTGTTACTCTCATTGACTTGCTTGCCAAGGCACAGCCTGCCTCTTCTGTATTATGGCAGAAGATTTGGGGGAATGTTGTGGGACACATACTCAATTCACATTGGACTCCTGCAAACCTTTTTGAATCTCGGTGTTACTCCATTTGCATTCTCTGTGACCAACATTACCAGCATTCTCCAATGTGACCAACATTTCCAGTATACTCCATATTGAAGATTAACAGTGACATGCAACCTGCCTTTGTGGGGACATATTACCGTATTTTTCGCACCATAGGGCGCACCAGACCATAGGGCGCACCCAGTTTTTAGGGGGGGAAATGAAGAAAAAAAATATTTCCCCCCCCCAGCCCCAAAGAGCAGCGTACAGGCTGCACACAACCTGTTTTGACTTCCCCTTTAGCCCCGTGCAGCCTCTACCTCCTGGGAGAGGCTGCGTGAGGCTAAAGAAGCCATGGCCCTGTGCAGCCTCTCCTTGCCGGAGGGGTTGCGCGCAGCTATGGAAGAAGGCAAGGCAGTGAGTGGGATGGATCCCGCTCGCTGTTTTGGCTTCCCCTTTAGCCCTGTGCAGCCTCTCCTTGCCGGGAGACGCTGCGCAGGGCTAAAGAATCCATAGCCCCGTGCAGCCTCTCCCTGCCGGAGGGGTTGCGCACAAGCCTATGGCGCAAGCCTGCATTCGCTCCATAGGACGCACACACATTTCCTCTCAATTTTTGGAGGGGAAAAACTGTGTCCAATAGAGCGAAAAATACAGTATTTGATCTTACTAGGGAATCCCAGGGTTTCTCAAATATTTGGAAAATGCTCTTTTGTGAGATTATCCGCTTCTTTTTATCATCTCAAAAACCTCTTGATAACATTGTTCTTCTTAGAATTTCATGCAGTCTTTTAACTTTGCTTCTGTTTTATGGGATTTCTATCCAAGTACTTCTGACTTCATGTAATTTAATTTTATAACAAGTTCTAATGCCAGTCAGCGAGTAATAAAATTGAGTTTCCTAAGTAAAATGCAATATCTTCATGTGCTGTCTTGCATTCATTATTTTTATTGTGTGTCCTTTTGGTTCTTATATCATTTGTTTGGATCATTGTGCAAGTTAAACCATAATTGTATATATGGATGCTGTCCAACTTCAAGGCAGAGTCTCAAATGCTTTTATACTTGCAGTTGATACTGAGTTACTCCTTCAGCTGGCATATGGTGCATCACAATGTTCCAAAGCATTTGGATCCTACTTGGGTGGGTGTTGCTTAAGGGGTGTTCCCCATGGAGCCTTCAATGTAGGGTTCTGCATTTATCCCCTATGTCAGTGGATTTCAACCTTTTTGAGTCCATGGCTCCCTTTGAGTCCACCAGTCACTTACATTGGGGTTCCGTTACAGGACACACATAAGTGGGATTTCCTTCCATTCTCCCCTCCCTCTTTTTGGCACCATTTTTGGCACGTCTGTAAGTGGGAGCACGTGTCGGTGGGAACCCAAGCAATGCCGCTGCTTTGCAGGGCCAAGCTGACGCACTCCACGTGGCAACCCTAGCCTGCCTTTCCTGAAATTAGAGTGTACATTGGGTTGGGGAGAGCGCAAAACAATATGAAGATAAGACGTATTTTCTTATTGTGGGGAAGGAAACCGAGAAACACAGCACAGGACACACATGCATACATGGCTCTTTCCTGCAACATTCTCCCTGTCCCCATAAAGCTTGGTGACTGTTAAGGAGGTGTGGGTTGCCTGCAGGGAGAGGTAGAGAAGAAGAATGAGGAGGAATGTTGAGGGTAGAAGGAGAGAAACACAGAAGACGCTCCTCACTTTCAGGGTTATGTTTAAATCCCTCCTTATAGCACGCGTGCGCGCACACACACACACACACACACACACACCATTGAGCTACTTTGCTGTTTTCTTACATTTCTCAAGTGTAAAACTAAGGAACTGTTAGTTACTGAAGCTGGGGAGAATTTTTTTTTTGGGGGGGGGGAGAGATTTAAGTCATGCAATAGTGTTTCCCCACTTTTTTGCCACTGTTTTGTTTCGGGAAGATAATGGGCTGCAGGTTAAAGTTGGCAGTTCCCCGAATGTTCCTCAGGGAGAAAGAGAGAGAGAGAATATGCAGGAAGATATGGGCTGCAAGTTAATTAAAGGGTGCCCCCCCTGGGCTCCCCTGAATCTTCCTCAAGCCATCCCAGGGTTGAAAACCAGTGCCCTATGCTGTTTAACATCTACATTAAACCACTGAGAGGGGTTATCCAGAGGTTTGGAGTATGTTGTCAGCAATATGCTGATGGCACACAGTTCTACTTCTCTGTATCTGCAGGTGAGGCAGTGCTTGTGTTGGACTGTTGTCTTGCTTCGGTAATAGACTGGATGAGAGCCAACAAATGAGCTCAGTCCAGATAAGATTGAGGCATTGTTAGTGTGTGGTTCCTTATTGTGTGGCTGCCTATGAAGGAGTTGGGTATGCAGCTTGGATCCTTGGCTGTTGCTTGAGGCTCAGGTGGCCTTAGTGGCATGGAGTGCCTTCCATCAGCTTGGGCTGGTGTTCCCCATGTACCTCTATCTGGACAGAGCCAGCCTAGAGCCTCTCTATGCTCTAGTATCATTACAGCAATGTATTATACATAGGGCTGCCTCTGAAGATGGTTCAGAAACTTCAGCAGGTAAAGAATTCTGCAGCCAGGTTGCTCACTGGGACAAGACTGTGTGAGCATATTGCACTGATCCTAGTCTGACTGCACTGGCTACCAATTAGTTTCCAGGCACAATTCAAAGTGCTGGATTTGACCTATAAAGCCTTAAACGGCTTAGGACTGCACAAGGACCACCTCTCCCCATATGAGCCTGCCTGGACCCTTAGATCATCATCTGAGGCCCTTCTTTGTGTGCCTCCTCCGTGAGAGGTTTGTAGTGTGGAAACACAAGAATGGGCATTTTCTGCAGTGGCTCCCCATTTGTGGAATTATGTGTATAACTGAAACCCAGTGAAAAGCTCTGCAAAACACCCCACCCCCTTTCTGCTCTTTTAGTGATGGTTCTGTGATGTCTTTATGAACACATATTAAGTAGGGGGCTGCCTGTATACCAAAGTAGTCTCAAAATTAATTTCTTTCTAAAATTATTTCCCTTTGTATATTTAGTAAACTGTTGTTCAAAGGGATCCTTGTAATTTTTTGCTCTAATCTGTTTTGTTCCTTGGTGCATCATCCTGTTGTATAGCACTTCCAAATATCCGTTATCCTACCCTAGCACGTTTTTTTTATAATAGTTTGTCATCTTTTTTAAAAAAATTCAACCTGATAGTCTTATGTCCCAAGATGAGTTAAGCACAAATTAATGTTGGCAGATGGATGAAAAATGGATTTAGGTCCAACTAATCTTTGTGGGATTTTAATTCTTATCACTGACTAGCTACCTTTCGCTAGCAATGTTTTTAAAAAGTGTAGAATAATGAATTAATCTTGAAGAAAAGTGAGGTGATGTTGGGGTTTTGCCAGTGGTAATACCAAAATGCATATCCTTCTCTTGAAGTAGATAAAAATGTATAATTAAACATTAGAGATTCTGTTTTTCCTCTCATTAATTCCAAATTGAATTTTCCCTTGTCTGTCTTTGCTCACTCCCCAGTGTCTTGTGACCAGGCCGTTGGTGCACAGAGACCTCTGAGTAATGCTATATATGCAGGGGTTAGAAAGAGTTCAGTGGAGCTGTTTGCATAGGATGATGCAGCTTTATGAATATTGCTGTGAGCGCAGATCTCTGCTTGTGAAACAGCAAAATTAGATGGAAGAATACTAATGCTAGAGTCAAAGTTTGGAATTTATAAAGAAGCAGAGCAGGTATTTCCCACAGGTAATTGAGAGTGACTAGTGCCTATAGCCAGGACGTGGGTGCCGCTGTGGGTTAAACCACAGAGCCTAGGACTTGCCGATCAGAAGTTTGGCCGTTCGAATCCCCGTGACGGGGTGAGCTCCCGTTGCTCGGTCTCTGCTCCTGCCCACCTAGCAGTTCGAAAGCACGCCAAAAAAGTGCAAGTAGATAAATAGGTACTGCTCCGGCGGGAAGGTAAACGGTGTTTCTGTGCGCTGCTCTGGTTCGCCAGAAGTGGCTTAGTCATGCTGGCCGCATGACCCAGAAGCTGTATGCCAGCTCCCTCAGCCAATAAAGCGAGATGAGCGCCGCAACCCCAGAGTCGGTCACGACTGGACCTAATGGTCAGGGGTCCCTTTACCTTTATAGCAATAAAAAAATAGCCTTCCTGAATCAGCCCAAAGCTCATCTAGTTCAGTGTTCTGTTTCGAACAAAGGCCAGCCAAATGCCTTGAGGGCTTTAGAGGCAGGCACATAGCATAGTGTGGTCCTGTGGGTTAAACCACAGAGTCTAGGGCTTGCTGATCAGAAGGCCGGCGGTTCGAATCCCCGCGATGAGGTGAGCTCCCGTTGCTCGGTCCCTGCCTCTGCCAACCTAGCAGTTTGAAAGCATGCAGTGCAAGTAGCTAAATACCGTATTTTTCGCTCCATAAGACACACTTTTTTCCTCCTAAAAAGTAAGGGGAAATGTGTGTGCGTCTTATGGAGCGAATGCAGGCTGCGCAGCTATCGCTGAAGCCAGCACAGCAAGAGTGAGAGCTGCGCAATGCCTCTTGTTCTGCTGGCTTCCCGGCAAAGCAGGAGGAGGAACGGAAGGGAGCCCTTACACGGAGCCCCTTCCGTTCCTCCCCCCGCTTCGTTGAAGAGGCGCTGCGCAGCTATCACTGAAGGGGCTCTGTAAGGGCTCCCTTGCATCCCTCATCCTGCTTCGCTGGGAAGCCAGCACAACAAGAGGCACTGCACAGCTCTCACTCTTGCTGTGCTGGCTTCAGTGATACCTGCGCAGCTTGCTCTGTCCCTTCACCCACCTCCCAGAAAAGCCAGCAAGAGCCGCTCTGTCTTTAAAGCTGGCTTTTCTTGTTTTTCTCTTCTAAAAACTAGGTGCGTCTTATGGTCGGGTGCGTCTTATAGAGTGAAAAATACGGTACCACTCTGGCGGGAAGGTAAACGGCATTTCCATGCGCTGCTCTGGTATGCCAGAAGCGGCTTAGTCATGACCGGGAAGCTGTGCGCCGGCTCCCTCAGCCAGTAAAGCGAGATGAGCGCCGCAACCCCAGAGTTATCTGCGACTGGACCTAACTGTCAGGGGTCCCTTTACATAGCATAGTGTGTCTTGACGGGGACTGCCTTCTCATGGCAGCAGCTGACAGGGCCTGTGGTGGCATTGATCAGGCCCTGGGCCATGTCCTGATATTTTTCAGCCCCACCATGTTAATTATGTTATCCCCACCCATGGCATACATACATTGAGGCAGAACTGGTATAATTAATATGGAGCTACTTCCAGCAACCCCTGAGGCTTGAGAGAAGAATCTTGTTGTCTGGGTAGCCCAGGACCTCCTTACACACTGCCCAGGCTTGTGCCCCAGAGAGGAGGCGCACTCCATTGTCTCTTGAGACAGACGGGTGCCAACAACTACAACAACCAGAGTTCACATGTATGGCCCAGGGTGACAGTTGGCTCCACTGGGCAGGAACACTGACTGCAGGGCTGCATGTCTTAGGGACTGGTAGTAGTAGCCCAGCAGCAGCACTGATTGGAACTTTTATGTTGCTACCAGGGAGGGCAAGCATGTGCTCTCATATACCGAATCTGAATGTGCAGAGTCTAGGAAGCAGAACTTTAAACTTGGCTATAGAAATACTTATTCACTTCAATCCACAGCAGAAGGCAGCACAAAACTTGAACTCAAAAACTCAAAAACAACGCAGACGAATAAGCCTGGGGTGAGATACCAGAGCTCTTGCAGATTTTACTGGGTTTGCTTGAGCTTTCGCTCTTAACTGCCCATTTGCTGCACTGCATTAAACACGTTCCTCTCAGATCTCCTGGTGAGGGTGAACAAAATAGGAGAGATGCTATATAAATAGCTGGCAACAAATATTTCTGAGTGGGGGAGCTTCTCATGCCATTGCTTTTGTCAGCAGCTAGTTACTGGACCAGGCTTTCTTGCTGTTTCCTTTCCTTGAAGTCTCTTGACTAGTCCATAAACGTGATTTAAGTTCAACAAGTTAAGAGGAAGCCCTGAAGAGAAGGCAACAGTGGAGGTTTAACACCATGCATTTAATATCCCTTGGCGTAGCACATTTGGATAGAAAGAATTTACGATATATTTGCATTGCCAGTTGTTGTCCTCAGATTTGAAACTTTTGCAGTAAAGTAGCCTAAATTTCATGTGAGGTTAGACTTGAAAAAAAGCCCTAGGGTTGTTGGTGGTGCTGGGAACCATCACTTCTTGTCACATGTAGTATGCATGTTTAATAGCTGCATTGTATACTTTAGCTTCCTGCTTCGTCCTGGACAGTAAAAGGCAAAATCTTCCCTACCCCCACTCCAGTGCTGGGATGCAGATGGGTACAAATGCAGCTGTTTAAGGAGTGGGCGGGGAATCTGTCCAGCCACCCAAAGCTCAGTGCTGGAGTGGAGAAGGTTACAAATGCTGACTGTGTTTGTGCCTACCTGATGTGTGAGGCTGAGTGTGTGTGTGTGTGTGTGTGTGTGAGAGAGAGAGAGAGAGAGAGAGAGAGAGAGAGAGATGTGTGCTTGTGCCAAGGGTGGGGAAATAAAGGCACATGGTTGTTTTTCTTTTTGGGGGAAGCTTTTTGTGTATGCCCACTAAAGGTTAGGCAACTCAGGCTGATAGCGTTTCCTCACCCTGGTAGACTACATTTATTACACGGAGGGAATGTCTTTTTGCAAGTGTAGAGAATTCATTGAAAATGATTAATGAAATGCTGTCAACAAGCCTGCATTCACATCTTTCAGCTTTCAACCCTTGGGGCTACTATGCCTGGAAAACTGGGCTGAATTCTTCTCCTTCTCTCCTCTCTCTCTCTCTCTCTCTCTCTCTCTCTCTCTCTCTCTCTCTCTCTCTCTGTGGGGGGGGGGACTGGAAGCACTGGGATGTGCAGAAATTAGGTGAGACATGGGAACAGCAGAGGGGAGGGGGCAGTAGAGCCGAGAAGGCAGTGATTATACTTTTCACAGGTTAGCTGCCATTCATGAACTCTGCATGTGGATGGGAGCAGGCTTGTGCTTTTGGCCATGCCTCTCTGATTATGTATTTCCTCTGTGTCTATGCATTGAGTGGAAAATATGTGAATATATGAAGGGTACATGTTCCGCATGATCCAGGACCTCTGCATGGAATGCAGAGATTGGCAGGGTTGGGCTTGGCAGGGCATGTGATACGCAAGGGGGCAGTAGTCACAGCCACCCCAGCACAAAAACTATATGTGTGGAGGTTAATCTGTGAAGATTTAAGTCAAATTGGAGGTTTTGAGAACCAGTGTGATGAAAATAATCATTCAGTAGTGCATTAAATGATGCACAAGAGGCCAATGTTGCTTCTAGCTCTCTCATGTTACAAATCTCATTGTCACAACTTTCTGCCTCCACCTTTATCTTTGATATATCACATAGAAATGGCCCTCCAAGCCCCTCTGAACTCTCCCCAGGCCACACACCCTTACTGTCCCTGCTTCACATCCTCCGTGAGAGACTTTGCCTGACTGGATTGTGTCCTTGAACTCTGAGAATTCCTCTTGCTTCCCTTGATGGAGGATAGACGGGTTTGTGAGTGTGAACACTAGGCTAATTTCTATGCAAAGGTAACAAAAGGATTGATTGCTCTGCTCCGTTTTGCCTCTGGCCACATCCATCGCTCTCATGTGACACCTCCCCCCCCCCAAGGTTGATCAGAAAAAAATATGACCCATTGCCTAAAAATGGTTCCCTAGCGCTGATTCCGATGATGCCTTGGCCAGAGAACTCCATAGTGCACAGAGTACTATTTTGACATCTGGCATTATTATAAGAAATGCTTTGGGAGTAAGCCCTGAGTAAAAACCCATACCTGCTGCCTTGCGTGACATCTTCAGAAGAAAAGGCTAAGGAGTAAACCCTACACACATCTGGAATGTAGTCCCTAAGATGGTCGGATAGAGCCTAGTATGCCTCCTTCTGACAGCTTCTGCAGCCAAGTTGGTGCCAGATGTATTGCTCTGCTTTCCTATGGACCACAGTGAGGCTGAGAGCGTGGTCTTGTCGTCTGGGCAGCCCAGGATTTCCATGCACACTGCCTAAGTTTGTGCCTCAGAGAGGAGGCGTATTCCATTGTCTCAAGACAGACGGATGACATCAACAACAATTACTGTAACATGTTTATGATCATGTATTCTGGTTTTCTTTCTCTTGGGCTTCTGATTTGTGATTTATTTATTTTTAACATTATGAGAATGAAGAGTGGGGATATTTACTTTTTATGTGCTATTTGAACTCTGAAACAAAGGAACTAACTGCACCAAAAGATTTCCTGGTTAAAGCAAGTGAGTGCAGTTAGGTCAGTTAATACTTGAAAGAAGCTCTAAAGTAACTGCTATAGCAGTAATGATAGCTAACAGCCTTCGACAAACCTAGTGCCCCTCAGATTATTCAGGACTACAACTCCTATCAGCCTCAGTCTCTAGGGTGATGAAAGTTGTAGTCTGACACAATCTGGAGGACACCAGGTTGGGAAGGGCTGCTCTAAAGGGAAGATGTTGACATTTTGCAAGATGATGATTCTTTCAGGAAAAACTGCATACAGCTAATCTTGCAGCAGTGGGAAAAGAATACACAGTACACATAACATTCTCTCTCTTTGCAGTACTTCACCGGTTTGGAGTGTGGACATAAGTTTTGTATGCAGTGCTGGAGTGAATATTTAACTACCAAAATAATGGAGGAAGGCATGGGACAGGTAAAACTTTTTTCCATCATGTTTTGATGTCAGAGAAAGAATTGTTTGACCAAGGGTCCACAACTTTGCTCGCCATTTCAAGTGTCTAGGAGGTGTGGCGAGCCTTAGGGTTTGCCCAACCATGAAGCTGGAGGTGGGCTTGCCCCTCTAGTTATATTGTGCTTGGCCAGTTTCTTTCCTGACCCACCTCCCCTGCCCACAGGTTGAGCGGAAGCCTGAGGATTGTAGTGCTTCAGAAGCGCAGTGCTTAAATGACAAACTCCCAACACTCACTCCAGCTCTGTGCTGAAGGGGTGAGAGCTTGCTGGCTTGACTTTCTTCTTTCAAGGCATTCTATTGCATCAGAAGCACCTCGGAGCCCTGGCTCCAGCTGTGAACCGAAGAGGGAAACTGGATCTTGTTATCAAGCTATGCTTCCATGTAGTGCAAATCCAAAAATGATCCTTCACCTGCCTTCCCAGCTCTAAGCTTGGAGCAGGGAATTGTCCCTCACTCTGTGCTGCGTTTTGGAGGTTCAGTGCAAGTTCAGGGATAAGACACCCACCTGCCTTTTCAAATCTCCCCCGTCAAAAACCAGTCTCTTGGCAACCACAAACTTCTGCTTGTCAACGAGAATTTGTGGACTCTTTGTTTAGGTTTTGCCTTGGGAGGGTGTTTAAAACAATCACCTGGGAGGTTTGTTTTATATTACAGCTGATGAGTACAGTTAAACTTAGAGCTTAAGCCCTTGGCTGGCCAACCTCTTGTAACCTGTGTTGTGTTTTAGAAGTGCTGCTGAGTGTACACAGTTCTTAGAGATTCTTCACTGCCATTCAAACTAAATCAGATGTTCTTTCTGACTCCTGTTTCCCCCCCTCACCAGACAATTTCATGCCCTGCTCATGGCTGTGATATCTTGGTTGATGACAATACAGTTATGTAAGTATTATAGTTGATACATGACTTCAGTAATACCTCCCTTCCTGTGTTGAGCGCTAAAACAGATCGGTTAAGGATTGACTGGCCCAAAGCTGTGTTTTATCGAAATATAATGGGTCAGTCTTATATGATCATCCATGGACATCTTTGGATGCCTTGGGAGAAATGAGACTCCTCTGTAGTCTCCATAATGGAAGCCAAAGAATGCTTCTGCTTTGCCATCAACTTCACCTTTTTGCTTGCAGTATGTTTTGCTTGCAGGAGCTTTTTTACAAAGTCATAAAACGACTGTCGCTGAAGTTTTTCATTGGCTGATTTCACAGACTTAAAGCAAGAGACCTCTGAACTGCAGTTAGGTCATCTAATAAATTTATGTTCATGATCTCACAGCCTTACCTTAGATGGTTTAGTCAACCTTGTGTAATCCTTTCCAGGAATAAAATCCCGAGTTTGGCCTTATTCACCCCTCATTCTTTGAAGATTGCTTTTAGTGTTAAATTAGTGTTGTGGTCCTTTTTCTACTGTTTCCATTTTAAGTTGGGACTTGTATAAATATGGAAAGTAGGTATAACTGTACTGATTTCATCATGTGAAGCCCATGTAAAAGGTTCTGTTCGTTTTTATAGAGCCTAAAATAATCTGACTAAAACATTAGTAAACTAGTTTTATCTTGTAATACAACATCAGTTGCAAGGGAGTACTTTTGAGACTGTCCTCAAAAAGCATTAAAAAAAAGGCACATGTTTTTAGGTATCCTACCTTTTCTTCCACATACACCAATTACGTATCATATTTTTAATGAGAACTGTTCAGAGAGGAATACTGTGCCAGCAGTAAATGTCATTATCTGTTAGGTCATTATGTATTGGATCTTTTTCTCTGTCTGACATCCCCATAGTTTTAAATGTTGTGTTCCATTCATTGTCCAAGCATCTCAGAGGTTCACAGGTGGTCTCCAGGTAAGGTACCTGTCAGACCTAGGTTTGTTTTGGTTCACAGAGAATTATACCCCCAATCTCTTGTAGTTGTAATTTGTTTTTATGTTTGTTATTTATTTAAAAGCATTTCTAAATCACTTTTTTTAAAGGAAAGAAAAGCCCTAAGTGTTATACAGAATTACAATATAGAAACAATAAAAACAGAAATTCAGTTAATAGGGTTCAATCTCATAGGTTCAGGCAAAAAACCACATCTTTACAAAACACATTAGAAGCAACTGATGGATGATGCTTCAGGTATGGCACATTTTGACAGAGGGAGATTGCTTTAAAATCTTCAAGGCATCAAATCAGTGCGCTTCTCGTGATGAGAACAATGGAGTTATAGGGTGGTGTTCAGCTTTACTCAGAATAGACTCATTGAAATTAATGATACGACTAAGTTGAATTCATTAATTTCAGTGGTGAAACTTATTTGAATACCATGCATATTCCAAACCATCTGGAAGGCACCAGGTTAGCAAAGGCTGATCTGTACCCTTTAAAAATGTGTGCTTCCCCAAGTACAGGTTGAAACATTTGTTATGCTGCCTAGCAGCCAACACTTTATATCCAGTGCCAGCCAATGAATAAACAAGAGGGTAAACAGCGGACACCATATGCCCCAGGTACATAATGGCCTTCTGCAGCTTTCCTTGGACCCCCCCCCAAAAAAAGAGTTTGTAAGTGACCAGCTATACATTTGTTTTCCTTAGAGTTCACTGATTGAGTCTTTAATATGCTAATGCAAATCCCTAGATTATGGTGCACATCTCTCTATTCATGGCCATCTGTATGAAGGGACGTCGTCTTTCAAAAGTTTCTTGTCCTATATCTTTTTAGACAATTGTTACATATAATTTGATCCAGAAGTGCAAAGTGGAAGAGCATCTAGTCTAGTGTACAAAAGTTGGAAATTAGTATTGTGGGTTTTTGTTTGCCCGTGCTCTGGAATATGCCTTAGCATGTGTGATTTAGCTGGCTTGCCTCCTTGTTCTTCAGACAAGGAGCACAGGGAGAGGAGAGGCAGGAGACAGTAACTCTAAGGTCACCTTAATGCAGTGGTTTTGAAGCTTGAATTTTATGGGGATACCCATGTTTCTTCAGAAACGTATTGGGTGTATCTAATTGAGAAGATGAGTAATGCAGGATAAACTACCCAGAAAGGCTGCTTGCGCACAGTTACCAAAATTCCCCTGCAATGTGGCTGCAGGAAGGGATTTGTGTCTCAGTGTGTGTTTGCTTGCGCGCGCGCTCTCTCTCTCTCTCTCTCTCTCTCTCTCTCTCTCTCTCTCTCTCTCTCTCTCTGTTACACTCAGTTCATATGGGACAGGACTGAGGCTTTGTGCACCTCTGAACATGTCCCCCAAATCCTCTTCAGTTAAGGTGGATTTCTCAACATGGAAAGTATTTCCTGTAGGTAGAAAGCTTGAAATGGGACAACTCTTTACTCAGTAACGAACAGTGTAATATTAAAAGAATGAAAGTATGCTCTTGGTTTGTACACATAAAGCGCCTTCGTGGGCCATGGAAGTGCTAGCTTCTTTAAGCAGCCCATACAAGGCTAGGTAACATAACAATAACACATTGAAGCAGTCCTCATTTTAAAGAGTTTCAATAGAGCTGGCATCTGCAACCCATTAAATGTTACAGAAGTAATGCTTCAGATGAACCTTTTCAGATATATCTGCAAGACTCCTCCCTCTTATCACCAGGCACCAGCCATTATATCAGGCTGCAGCAGAGGAGGGGGTGAAAAGGGATGCCGAGCCACTCTCATTAGTGTAGCTGAGAGACTGGCAACATCTGGTGCCACCTCTGCCTAATCTGTTTCTACTCCAGCTCATCATTAGAAGAACTTGTAATCAAGAACCTGTACATGAATTTGCTTATTTATTCTTCCTTCCCAGTCCATTTGACTTTTATATTATGTCTTTTTAGACTGTAAGCCTGAGGGCAGGGACAATTCCTGTTTGTAGTCATTAGTAAGTTCCTCTGGGACCTTTTTTGGAAGAACAGCAGAATAAACATAAAGTAATACAACAATGCAATAAAATGCTATATTGAGGGTTTCTGGACTTAACTTCTGCAGTGAAGATTAGGGGCCAGGCAGACAAAAAATAATCACCACCATCTTTTGTACCTACCAGATTACTTTTGTGTGTGGACACTTGTAAGTGTGAGGAGGCTTATTAGTATCAGAAATGCTGTTCCTCAACTATAGAACATGATTTTAACTTTGAATAGTTGTCCATTAATGGAAAAGGAATTCTGTTAAATGCATGCCTGCTAGTGTGTTCTAACACACATTTTTAAAAAGTGGATTGCCATCCCTGTGCTTTGAAAAATGTATTGTTTTGGGGTGTGGTTTTTTTTAGTGTTGATACCCTTTGTCAGCTCTGATGTAAGACTAGCTCAGTTTGGCTGTTCCTCTCGCTCAGCTATATTTCATTTACCTAGTGGTGTTGGAATTTTCTTGTTCTTCCCTCACTATACCTTTTCCCCACACTTCTGTGTTGCGTCAAATGGTTAACTTTAAGGCAGGGATTGTCTTTCAGCTGCTTTGCCTTTTGTTGAACGCTAGCAGGAGGCAGCATGTGACACAAGTGTTCCAAGGTTTGCACAAGCACCCTGTTATCTTCTGGGCTACGTTTAAAGTGCTAGTTATTGTTTATATAGCAATTGTGCAGCTTGGCCCCCAGTCTATCTTCTTAAGTTCCTGTGCTCATATGAAACCCAGCATGCTTTTTTCAGTGTCTTCCCAGGAGGCCCAGACTGCCTTCAATATCCGCCTGTTAGGTTAGTTGGGACCAAAATGTAGGTTTTTTGTGGTGGCACCCCGACTTGTGATCCCTTCCATAACTCATAGAACTGTAGAGTTGAAAGGGACCCTCAGGGTCATCTAGTCCAAACCCTTGCAATGCAGATCTCAACACACCGTCTCCCATCTAATTTGAAACCATAAAAGACCCTGCTTAGCTTTGCAAATGCGTTAGCGGTTTTATTGCCATGCCACTAGCTAGGTATTGTCATGCATGTAAATGCCTTAGAGGTTTTATTTACAATTAAGTGGTATGCAAAGTCTGTTAAATAAATAAATAAGGCTTAGCCTGACAACTAAAAATGTTTATTTGGCTGATACCTAGGACTTAACCCAGGACAACATAAAAAACACTAAGTATACATCTTTCAGAACCACCAGGGGCTTCAGTATGGCATGTGCAGGGAAGACCTGCTGCAGGCAGAAATAGCATGTATATTTCCATGTACTTGTCCTTTAAAGCAACAAAAGTATTGTAGGCCATATGCCACAAGATGCCCATTTGCAAAGCTGCTTGAGTTAATCTCCACAGTAAAAATTTTACTTGGTTGATGGAATAAATAGTGCAGATATTGGGAGCTCTGCTTGATCAGACCAAAAATCCAAATAGTTTAGCATTTTGCTGGAACCCCAGAAAGAGGAAATAAAGCTGATGGTCTTCTCCCAAAGTTGCTCCTAGAGGTTGCATATAGTCATTAGTCAGGAGTTTAAACATTAATGTTGGACAACCTTTACATTCCTTCAAGGAAACCCCTTTGTCATAGGCTTCTACTTTCAGATAGAAGTTTTTTTGTCTAGTATACTTGTTTTAGAGCAGAATTATCTAAATAAAGCTGCAAAGCATATGTTAAACATCACTGACGGAGACTGTCACTAAATACTAAACTAAAGTTTGATCTTTGTTATGGCTCTTCATTTATCACACGGTGTACTACTTTGGATTATTGCCTTCAATAATGCATGAAACCTACATTAAAACATTATTGTTTTGAAGTATATGGTTATTTACAAAAAAGCCTCTTAAATATTTGATTGGTGTCACCAGAAATCTACAGGTGTCTGTTTTAACTTTTGATGATAGGTTCTGTATGGTATGCATGTTGCACTAGTTAGCGTCCGTTTTTCATTTTGCTTATGACTTTGCAAGTACAGTGTTGTACGTCCATTCACTAATTTACATTGGGATGGAAATCAAGATTAAACATTGCCTTTGTGTTCTGGGCTCTGTGAAGGAAATGGTTGCAGGCATGCCAACAACTGAGTAGAAATATGCAAAACATCTGGGGAACAAGAGAGCGAATAAAATCTGGTCACAAAACAGTGGTGGGTTTTTTTTAAAAAAGCAGGGCATTAATTCTGCTTTTAAAATGTGTGTTTGCCAAGTAAAAATATAGCATGCCTTAAAATTGTGGGGGTAGGGGTTGGGGAATTACGCAATCTGCGAAAATTATTCTCCTTGCTCACGGCTTCTGCCAAGCAATAAAGCTGATGTAGCAAACAATTTCTGGACTGCCAAAAAATGAATGTTCTCAATGAAATGTTTTTTCTCCCTTCTCTTCTTAGGCGCCTCATCACAGATTCAAAGGTTAAATTAAAGTACCAGCATTTAATAACTAATAGTTTTGTAGAGGTGAGTGTTATGTTTCAAACTATGCTGAAGAGACAGGCTGTGATTTGAGGGCTTTCGCCCATCTCTTTCTTGTCTTACACAGCAGGCATCTACATGTAGTTTTCATGGTGGGGGTGGGGGTCAGATTTTGTTCAGTTGTTGGCAGAGGTTGCTTCCCCCACCCCAGTTAACAGGGTTGATCTTACATAGGCTCATACTGATAGTGTTAAGCTTTTTGTTAATAGGTGGCATGATTTTAGCTAGAATGCCGCTTTAAATACGAAAATACTTTAAGCTGGAACGTTGCTTTATAGCACAGCATTCTGCAGCAGAAATTTGAAATCCCAGTGCCTAATGTAATGGCTATAGACAGCTGTTCAGGAGATTAGAGAAGGTAATAGTTGTTAAAGGCACATTGCTGATTATGTGCCAGGTATTTCAAGCACTCGATTTATAGTCCTTTGAGAACAACTAGGCACAAACTTTTTGTGTCTTCATCAGAACCTAGAGCAGGTACTTCTGAACTGAATCCAGTATTGCTGTGGGGTGCTACTTAAGCAGATGTGTTACAACTTTATAATTGGCGAACCTTTGAGGAAACTCAAAAACAGCCTCGCTTGTTGTCCCCTCATTTGTAATAAAAGGATTTTTGAATTCAATTTGTGGAATGCCGGTGAAGCCTAAGCTGAAGAGGACTGAAGAATCACAATAAACCACATGTGACCCTCAATTCAATCTTTGTTAATGTGCCTGCACTGGTGTGACACTAAGCCACAAAAGTGCCAGGTTCTCCTGAGCAGACGACACATGGGAGCGACCCATATGGGAACATCACGGACCTTTGGCCCCCTAAAAATTAAACCACTTAACATGAAAGATGAGACACTTCTAAAACTACCTTGTCAAGCTACCTTGCTTATTTTTGAGCTGAAATTCAGATTCTTAAAGCTTTGCCAAAGGGAACAAGATACTTTAGGATGGATGGGTGGCTGTCTTTTAGGCATAGATTATGACCTTTAGAGTATCTTAATTTGCTTTTGTCATCAGAATAGATTTTCTTATAGGTTGCATTTGTAGTCTTGGTGACATTGGGAAGGTTGGTGGGGGACTACTAAATTGATTATCTGGAGTTGGTTCTATTTAGAAGGTTATCCTGGGTAACATTGGGGCCCTCCATTTCATTTTATAACTGATTCTGTGAAATTGGCTTGGCATTTTCTGCTTGGCTGTTGGTGTGGAGGGACAAGGTCTATACCAAAATGAGAATTGTGGCATTTTCCTGTGAAGATGAAACAAAGCTTTGGCTAAAAGGAGACTTCTGGGGAAATGGAAGGGAAATACCACACTTTGATATCTTTAATTCTGGTCAATTTCCAAGTAAGATCTGGTAGCTTTTTATTTTTGCAGTGCAATCGGCTGTTAAAATGGTGTCCTGCTCCAGATTGCCACCATGTTGTTAAAGTTCAGTATCCTGATGCTAAGCCTGTTCGCTGTAAATGTGGCCGTCAGTTTTGGTAAGCAAACATTTCTTGTGTTGGGTTGTAATGATTTTGGATTACTTACCACTAAGCAGAAGGTGGTTCCTGTTTCTCTTGAAATGACAAGTTCCCTTGGTAAGCCGATCCGTGCTGACTACCAGCAAGCCAAACACTGCCCGTTTGGGATCTGATAAACTTGAGAGTTTTTGCTTCTTGTCTGGGATTGAAAAATTGAGGTTCTCAGGTACCCGTCAAGCCACATTACCTTGCTGGTATAATGGTTGGCTTAGGAGGTAACAGTTACAGTTGCTTGAATTAGAGCAAGCCTCTAAATTTTCATGTTGCATAACCATAGACTGTGTAATATGTATAAATCTTTTTATTTTTACAGCTTTAACTGTGGTGAAAACTGGCATGATCCTGTTAAATGCAAGGTGAGTGTCTATGGCAGAGTGCTGGAAAAGTAAACTAGCCTTTCTGCTTAAATATCACAGTTGTAGTGTTGTAATATACTTTGATGATACTTACCAAGCTATTCAGACATCTTTGCCATGGTTACCTGTTTAGTTTCCCTTAAGTTGTGTGTAATTCACCCTGAACTATTTGACTCTGGGTAACACGTGTATGAAAGAATAGTCCATCTTGACTGTAACAACAAAATAAGCACTCCTCCCCTTAGTTCAGATCTTTATTTCCACCTAGAGGGTATTTGACACAAACATGAAGAAAATCATAGTTGTAAGAGATATCCACGATACATAATTATTCGAAGGTTTATTTTGGAATCCTGATGTGTTATCTTGGAGCGTTGGATCTGAATGGGCAAGTCTTGCTTAACAGGATATGATGTCCAGTTCAGAGGAGCCTGTGAGCCATGAGGTGCAGATGCACATTTCTCTGTGGCCTTTTTCACTTCTTCTCTTGTTTTACAATTCTTTTTTTTCTCTCCCCTGACAGTGGTTAAAGAAATGGATTAAGAAGTGTGATGATGACAGTGAAACTTCAAACTGGATTGCAGCAAACACAAAGGTTTGGTAGCATCACATTTCTCTTTAAAACATGCCATATAAGCTGCACCTTTAAAATTCGGAGGCTTGGGAGCCGCGGATGGGCTGCGCACCTTTGCCCTGTGCTCCGGGGGGGGGGGGGCGGGCTTTGCCAGTGAATATAAGCTGCACTTTAACTTTTCACAATTGGAATTTGGGCCAATATGTTAGATGCTCAAAATTTCACATTTGCAGAGCTGCTTTTCCCTTACAAAAACATAACTGTCAAATCCTGAACTTCCATTGTGAGTAGTGAGGGGTAAATCCTCCATGTAAATAATGGGCTGTGTTTTCCTACTGCCCCCCCACCCCGTTCAAAGTTCACAGTGAAGCCAAACATTACCACCAAAAGGTACAACAGGCTTCTGTCTAGCTCTGCTTAAAATGAGGCTTTTAGAGGTAAATTCAAGGGAGGTGCCAAACTGGCAAACATCTCAATACTTTATAGATTGAGAAGTACTTACATGTGGTTTGCTGAGTATAGGAATACAGAAAATTGCTTTAGGCCAAATCAGACCATTGGTCCTACCTAGCTCAGTATTGCCTATGGAGACTGACTGTGGCTGTCCAGGATTTCGGAGTTTGGCCATTCCCGGCCTTTATGTGGCGATGTGAAGGGTTAGACCTATTACCTTTGGTTTGCAAAACATGTGCTATTTCACTTCACAACGATCCATCCACATTCAGTGCATGTGGAACCCAGTCTCACTGGACTTAAATCAGTAGATCTAGAATGTGTTTAATATCAAGTGTCAAAGCTGAGCGTCACACACACACACACACACACACACACACACACACACGAAAATGTCCCATTACTTGCAAGTGGCTTCCTATCTAAGCTATCCCATGAACTGGAAGAAGTGCAACTTTTCCTGGCATTGATCTGTTATTTTGTGCTATTATATTGCTATAAGACTACCTTTTCACTACATTGCTAAGGCAGCAATGGGAAGCCAGCTGACAGCTCAATGTGTAACCAGAAGAGCCACTATTGCAAATTCTTTGTAACATCACAAAGCACTGTCTGCATCCCTCCCCATTTTTTTAAGTTGGAAGACACCCACTTTTATTTCTTTCCACCACTCTTCATACCCGTCACAGGAATGCCCTAAATGCCATGTGACCATAGAAAAGGATGGAGGCTGCAATCACATGGTCTGTCGGAACCAGAATTGTAAAGCAGAGTTCTGCTGGGTGTGTCTTGGCCCCTGGGAACCTCATGGGTCCGCCTGGTAAGTTTAAATGAATTCCTCCCAGGCTTTCTTTATGTGTCTAATTGTACTGCCATGTTTTGTTTCTGTACCCTGCAAAAATAATTTCTGTGGGAGAAAAACACAGAGCAGTAGCTGGTGCATATGACTATACCTCTTAGGGTGAGAAAGGTCTGGGCTGTTTCTTGTTGAGCCTCTGCTCAAGGTGTCAGAGGGGCTTATTATGTTTACAGTTAACATATTTTTCGCTCTATTGGACGCAGTTTTTCCCCTCCAAAAATTGAGGGGAAATGTGTGTGCGTCCTATGGAGCGAATGCAGGCTTGTGCCAGGGAGAGGCTGCACGGGGCTATGGCTTCTTTAGCCCTGCGCAGCCTCTCCCAGGAGGTAGAGGCTGCATGGGGCTAAAGAGGAAGCCAAAACAGTGAGCGGGATCCATCCCGCTCGCTGCCTTGGCTTGTTCCATAGCTGTGCGCAACCCCTCTGGCAGGGAGAGGTTGTGTGCAGCCTGTACACTGCTCTTTGGGACTGGGGGGGATATTTTTTTTCTTGATTTCCCTCCCTAAAAACTGGGTGTGCCCTATGGTCCGGTGCGTCCTATGGTACAAAAAATACGGTATGTACTGACCAAAGAATACTTGGAGCCTCAGAGCAGCAAAAACAAAAGATACTATGCTCATAAAAATCTTTTTTCAGGTACAACTGTAATCGCTATAATGAGGATGATGCAAAGGCAGCAAGAGATGCCCAAGAGGTGAGTCCATAACTCTTGGTGACTAATATTATCAGCTTCAGTAAGATGGTTTGGCCTAGCTTTTCACTGTGCTTGCATTTCCCAATTGAGCACTGCTAGCTTTCAAGCTGAACTCCACAAAACTGTTAGACTTTGACACAAGAGGCTCACCCATTTTGTTACTGCTCCCTGATGTTGTCCTGACCAACTTGTAAAACAATCCATCTTGAGCACTGGAAGCAGTAATCTGAGTATGAATATGCCCAACCCCATATGCTACCAGCCAAACCCTTCTTGGGCAGTTGCTTATTGATGAAAGAGGTTTTCTACCAGATTAATTTCTGTATGGATATCATTTCTATCTAGGCAGTTTATTTCACCATGTTGCACTTGGGCAGTTTTGCCACAGAACCCACTGCCAATAAGACCTTTCTGCTATGTATTTATATGGAAAAATAAAAATGTTTGTTCATTACATGACTGGGTATATGCATTTTATCAGGTCCACAAATGTGGCAAGTAGAGAATTGCAACAAAATGAAGTTGATCCTAAGTCCCTGTTCAGGGCTCCATGATCCTGTAGCACTGTTTGGGGATTGCAAGGGACTCTTTGTTTTCTTTTCCACCTGCTTAAAACTCTCTCTTCTGTGTCACATAGTGCCAACAAGATCAGACTCAAAGCAAAAGGAGTACTGTGGGACTTTGAAATAAGAACATTGCCCTGTTGCGGCCACATTTGCCAAGGCCCCTCATTTATGGGGCAAGTCAATCTGCTATTACTCTGTTTTAACTATTGATTTTCTTTTTCCCTAATGGGAATTAACACAGCGATCCAGAGCAGCCCTGCAGAGGTACCTCTTCTACTGCAACCGTTACATGAACCATATGCAGAGCCTGCGCTTTGAGCACAAACTCTATGCCCAAGTCAAGCAGAAAATGGAGGAGATGCAGCAGCACAACATGTCATGGATCGAGGTCCAGTTCCTGAAGAAAGCAGTCGATGTCCTCTGCCAGTGTCGTGCCACACTCATGTACACATACGTCTTTGCCTTCTACCTCAAAAAGAATAATCAGTCCATTATCTTTGAGGTAAGGAGAGTTTACCAGACATTTTTTAACCCAGCTGTTGGGTCCTAGCATAGCGTAAGAGTCCTGAAGGATCAGATCAAGGCTTATTTAGTCCAGTATTCTGTTCCCATAGTGGCAAACCAGATGTCTAAGGAAATCCCACACATAGAAAATGAGCTCAATAGTCCTCTTCCAGTCCTTTTTCTTAGTAACCAGCAATCCAGAGCCTTATTGCCTCAGATCCTGAAGCTGGTTATAGTAGCTGTTGATGAGTAGCTCGGGTGTAGAATTACGGTCCATTGGATAAGTGACTTCTGCAGCCCCTAAATTGGACTTTCTGTAACAACTGTGATTTTTTTTTCCCAGCGGTTTTGTTCTGAAGGCCTTTTCTGTGATGGCTCCAGAGTTGTGTAGTCCTGTCCGCCACGAACTCTGTATGTGTTCCTTAGTTAAACAAAAACAATTTCATGCAAGTGCCTGGGGTGATTGGCAATATAGGCTTATTAACTTTGTTGATTATTTGCCACATCCCACTTTTCAGCAAAAGCATCTGCACGTGATTTACAACTTAATACAATGGCTCACTTCTTTGCAAACTTAAGATGGGGGTGGGCATACAGGATGCAAAACAGTGGGTCAGGTGTTAACGTACATACATACATACAGGCATAATTTTATTTGTACGCTGCCTTTCCACAGATCAGACCCTGCTCAAGGCTGCTGACAACAGGAAAAAATACATAACTAAAAATTAAAAGGAGCCATAAACAATAAATAAAACATTAAAAATGCACAACCAAACTGAACAATTTTCACATTAATTGTAAGATTTAAAATAAATATACAAAAAACAAACACCCCCCCCCCACATACACATCAGCAACAGGGGAAAAAATTCACAGCAAAACCCCACAAACAGTTCTCCAGCCAAGAGTCCCTTCAGCAGCCTCAACTTTTTTTAGCTGGAGTCAGTCTGGGCCCCACCCTCCCAGGCCAGGTGAGAAAGGCCTGCAAGGCAGGCAGCAGGTCCTCCAGGACTCCTTGACAATCTGCAGATCACCAGCATTCTACTGATAGAACCTGATTTGTCTGCTTTCTGGTCTGCCCTGACTAGAGACATGATTAGGAAAGAATGGTGGAAGAAGTAAATGCAAATTCAGCTCTCACAAAACTTGTGTAATGAAATTATATAATGACCAGGTGGAGGGTCACTGCAGGAGGCAGTTCAGAGAGGGGAGGAACACAAAAAGACAGCTGTTTCTAGTTTGTTCTTTGTTTTTATGCACTTTAATTTCACATTGTCTTAAGCCACCTTGCAAAGTGTCCTGTTGAAGAATTCCCATAACTATTCAAAAGTCAGAAGTTGTGGAGTTTCTTCAGAATGGTGGGAATCAAAGTTTGTTTTAGAGGTACATAACTTGTCTGTAGAGTCTCCTTGCCTTTTGAATGCCTTCTCTAGGTAGGCCTGCTTGGTACCCTCATTACTATCATTTAGGAACTAAGCAAAGTGACAGCAACGAAAAACAACTACCAGATTTAGCTCTTTTGTTAACTTGTAGCAGTTTTGATTTTTACTTTCTACTCTGATAAACTTGCTGTTTTAGTTGGCGTCTCTACAGCTTATTTTCTTTTTTATTGTATTTTAATACCTTATTACTTTGTTAGGCACTCTAACAATATAAATTTATGTTGACATATTGAGTCAACACGAGATCCCATTGTATTCCAGCATAAACAAAAAGTTGCTTCTTGATCTTAGGAACCATTGTGCAAAATTTGTTCACAGTATCTTAAGAGGTGTCCAAATGCATAGCGAACTGACAAACCACTTTCCAAACACATGCAAATAAATAAATTTCAACTTGCTGTATTACCAAAAGTGCAGTATTGGTACGTTTTGGAGTTATAAAATGAAGTGTAAGCAAATCCACAATTTAACAAGTAAAAATTGCGTCTCATTCCTTCAGCCTTGCCACAAAGGCAATCTTTAATATTAGATTTCATTTCCTGTGGGATATCAGAACAGGAACAGCCAAAAATGTAAACAGTGTTGTCCTTGCTACTTCACCAATTAACAAGTGTAGGGGTGGGGCCCACTTCTAGGAAACTTAACAAATGCCACAAATGGTGAGTGGAGTCAGAGACAAATGTGTGTGGAGTAACTAATATAAATTTTACCTTATTACAGTGTTAGTTTTTACACACCCACCCACCCAATATGCCTCCATCCATATGAGCGAGAGGCATTATCAGACACATTTTAGTCAGGCGAAAACACTCAGTGATGCTGTAAAGCAAGATCAGTGAGAGGCATGAGCTGGTGATAATTTTGAGAGCCAGATAGAAAGGCCTGGTTGGTAAATAGTTTTTTTCCTAGCTTATAAAATGCAAAATAATTAACTGCTGGAGCCAATTATAATATAGCTTCCACCTGACTTCCAAGACAGGAGCAGTGAATTGGTCACATAGATAAATGCCCTTAAGAATTGTGATTTCTTAATGGGAAAGAGTAATGGCTGTTGGTCAGAAGTCATGATTGCCCAGAATAACATATACTTGGTTTGCAGCCACAAGATGGTTTTGTCTGCCAGTAGTGCTATAGAGGGTGATAGTAGGTTTTCCAATACGTTAGTGTGTTTTCCTGCCTGCTATTCATACAACCAAATGAGAGAACCCCTGTAAGACAAGAAAAATACTCAAAGTAGGCTTCAATGAGTATTTGCTAGCAAAAGGGATAAATTCCATTCATGTGGTGATTCTCAAATCAAGGAACTGCTTATGTTTATTAAAAGTGTGCCTTGTATTTTGCCTGCCTAGAATAATCAAGCAGATTTGGAAAATGCTACCGAGGTCCTTTCTGGGTATCTGGAGCGAGATATATCTCAAGATTCACTGCAAGACATAAAGCAGAAAGTGCAAGATAAGTACAGGTATGTTCCTTGTTCAAAACTGATGGATTGTTAATTCATTTCATGTGCCAGTCAAATCAAAAATCAAATATCTTTAATACGGTCAATGCCAGTCTCTTAGGCATTAAAGTGGCTTAACTTACAGGAAATGGCTGAGAGAGATTCTGCTGCTTACTCCCAATACAATCTGTGGTGGAGGGAGGCTAGGCAGCTAACTTTCTGTGTTGGCTTTCAACCAGGTTTCCTGATCGACTGCTGCTGTTGAATCAAGCAGCTGGAGACAACAGCAAGTTGCAGCACATGGGAAAATCAAGTTAGCATGCCCTGTTTACAGGGGCTTCTTGGCTGTTAACATTTTGAATTGTTACCTAGCAAGCGAGTCCTTATTTTTTTGCTGGCTCTTGAGCTGAAGGAGGCCACACTGACCTCAGGTTGCATGAATATGGCTTTCTGTTGCTTTAAAGGACATGATCTTGCCTTTATGAGTGAATGAGAAATTGGCACATGGCACTGGCTTTGTGACACAGTTGTGCCTTAACGGTAAAGGTAAAGGGCCCCCTGACCATTAGGTCCAGTCATGACCGACTCTGGGGTTGCGGCGCTCATCTCGCTTTATTGGCCGAGGGAGCCGGCGTACAGCTTCTGGGTTCATGTGGCCAGCATGACTAAGCCGCTTCTGGTGAACCAGAGCAGCGCACGGAAACGCCGTTTACCTTCCTGCCAGAGTGGTACCTATTTATCTACTTGCACTTTGACGTGCTTTCGAACTGCTAGGTTGGCAGTTGGCAGGGAACGAGCAACTGGAGCTCACCCCATTGCGGGGATTCGAATCGCCAACCTTCTGATCAGCAAGTGCTAGGCTCTGTGGTTTAACCCACAGCGCCACAAGGGGGTCACAAAGGTAGTTTTTACACCTACAAGGCATGGTTCCTTTAGTGGGTTTCCTTGGGATAACATTTTTGCAGGTGAGGGGTTTAGTTTAGTTTGTGTCGCACAGCAGGAGCACTGTCTCAGCTTACAAAATTCCAGGTTGTAAATATTGTGCCGCCCTCAATTAATAGGCTCCACTTTTAAGAAATTGGGCCAAGACCCATGCTTAGCAAATAAAGCTTGAGTTCAACTGTCGTAGCATTAATAAAAATAATGATTATGTGGTAATAGGTCCTGCCTGCTCTGCTTCAGCGCATAATCTCTCTCACCTGTAAAATTATCCAGATGGGAGGCCCTTTGTCTGTGTTTCCATTCTGAGCAAAGTAAAGGTAGACATTCCCACTGCGAGCCGCTGTTGACTAAACTATTTCCATGCTACCTTGAAATGCATTGTGTGCGAAATATTCAGCCTTTGTTTTCTTAACTGTAACTGTGCGCCCTTCCCCTTGCAGATACTGCGAGAGCCGGCGAAGGGTTTTGTTGCAGCATGTGCATGAAGGCTACGAGAAGGATCTGTGGGAGTATATTGAGGACTGAGACTGGCCTGCATAAAACGAACTCTGAAAACCTTTTACCATCTAGAGTGCTCATGCAATTAAAGCAAAACACACACAAAAAGGGGCACTACGCCTATTACACCGCTGGTCTGTAGTACCGGAATTCTGTTTTTGTTAATGGAAAAAAATTTAAGTAAATTATATTGTAATAAAAAAGGTAGATAAACCATTGTACAACAGTATTCTAGGTGGCCAGTAAGTGTGACAGACGCACTAAGAAAAACAAAACAACCCTCCAACTTTAACTTGTAATGTAGCTTCATTCTCCAAGCTGACTTCCCCCCCTCCTTCTTTCTCCTATGCGTATTACAGATAAAACTTAAAACAGTTTCTTGACACTGCTTTTCATGTCCAACCAGCCATTTTGATGTACTTTGGTATGAGATTTCCCCCTCCCTCTCCCCTTCTCTACTCTCCCCTCCTCCCCCCACATGCACCAGTTCATGGGTGAATGTTGTTTGGCTTATTGTAAAGAGGATTTGGGGCGGGGGGAGGCGGGGCACACAGCAAGGAAAAACTTTGTATATGACTTTTAAAAAAACAAAGAGGACAACACAGTATTTTTCAAAATTGTATATAGCGCATATGCATGGACAAAGAGCAAGCGTGGCACGTGTTTGCATAATGTTTAATTACAAAAATATTTATTCTTTAAAAATCTTCAAGATGATGTCTATTTGCTGTGCATTTTTCTTTCATTTTGCTTTTTACCTGAGATTGGGATGGGGGCAGTGTGTGCTGCTGTAACAAATCTTTCCCTTTCCTTCTCTCTCTCTCTCTCTCTCTCTCTCTCTCTCTCTCTCTCTCTCAGATTTTGATTTCCTTCTTCCTCCTCCTGCAGCTCCTTTGCAACTATTCCATGGTTTGGGTGTGTTCATTGCTGGCAACGGACACCGTCCCATTTGCACTTCAGCTTCTGATGCAAACTGGTTTACCTTGGTGTGTGTTTTTAACGTTTGGAAATGAAAGTGTAGTGATTCTGGCTGCTTTGTCTTTTTGCTCAGAATAGCCATCCCTCTTGTCCATTTCCATGCATGTCCAACATTCACCTTACACCTGGATCATCGTCATACATAGGAAGTGTTAGGAATTTTCCTCTGTGGATTGAAGTGCTCAAATGGAACATTCCTTGTTGCTTTGTCTTGTCAGTTGTGAAACACCGAAAAAAGGGAGACGGAGCTCCTCCGGGTCACGTTTTTGCGGCTTGGTTGTTGGAAAAAGTGCCTGATACAGCAAACACTCCATCTAGTTGCAAGGATCTGCAGTCTCTGAAGTCATTGGGGTATTTCCCCTCTCTCCCCCCCCACCCCAGTGAGAGGGAAGAGTGAGTTTCATCTACACAGTCCTTTTTTGTAATAAAAGCTATGATAAAGCATCACTTGGAAGCAATTTGTTTAAAATCTGCTCCTGCGTTGTGTGGGTACACGATGGCAGTGTTTTACACTTTCACGTTGAGAGAGAGAAAAAGTAGATCTGCTAAAGCGGTATTTAAAGCCAGTTTCTGCTGCTCGTTCAAGTAGAGATTGTGGCCCGGATCCAAAGATCTGCTCAGCTAGTTCCATGAGTCCCCAGTGATGGTTTGGCTTGTGTTTCCAGAACAGCAGCCACCTATGTCAGCTGGCAAAGACTTCCGAAAAGGAAAGGAACTGCAGCAAGCATGTGAAATATTTCTGAGCGCCTGCTCTTGAAAAGAGTAATAAGATTTTGCTGAGCTCTTGGGTTAATCTAATGCTGCCTAGCTTGTTTGTTGAGCGGTACAAAAAGAAGCCGAGCTTTGCATCTGTTCACACGTAACTTGTCTGGCAGGGCTTATTTAGTTGCTTGTTGCCCATCTGCAATGGCCCAAAAGCTGAGTCGGGCAGAAGCTATAGAGGGAAGAGGAACTTCAGCTTTGACTTGGTAACATTGCAGTGGAAGATGAGTTCTCGCCTTCAGTGGGGTGTGAATACTTATTCAAAGAATTCCACTCCCATTAAACTGAGTGCGATGCAACTGTTGCTTGGATACTTCTCCTTCTAAGGCTTTCTGTCATGTCTTTTACTATGCTTTTGCACACTGCTGCTCAGACTGAACTTCCAGTCTAGTCAAGATTTCTTTTCCACGTTCTTTTAGCATCTTTGCCTAGAACTGGGCTGATTGGAACAGGTGGCCCTGCTGTGTGGGTGTGTAAATTGGATGAATGTGTTCCATACTTTCAGCATTTTCCCCAGATTTTTCGCATTTCTAAACACCTTGCTCTTGCCATACCCTCCCCCCGTCCATTTTTTTTAAAATCCAAAACTGTATATAAATCTGCTGTATCTTCTGCTCCTGAGGATCGTACACTTAATTTTGGAAAACTTTCTAAAACTCTGTGGGCTTTGGAGTGAGATCACTTGAACAGAAGCTCTTGTAAAGGCTTGCTCATCAATCCTAGACAGTTTTCCTCCTCCTCTCCTTTAAGCAGTCTCTTCTTTCCTTAAAAAGCAAATACTTGGCAATGAAGATGCTACTCAAGCTTTGGTTGGTGCAATATGCTTAAATAATGGTTTGTGTTGACTTTATCATGGGCTAATTGAATGAGGGCCTCTAGCCACACACAACAGGAGAGCAGAGCATGGTCTGTATTTAGCACCCACCCTCTTTTCTGTTCCACCTAATTCACTGCAGCTGTTTGGGGTTTTTTTTTGTAGTGTATGTATCAGACAGTCTTAATTTTCAAAACCATTTAACCCTGAAATGTTTTAGTACAACTGCTGTGTTTAAAAAATCAGTTATTGCGTGAGACAAGAGCAGTGCTCTTTGGAGAACCTTCCCATGGACAGGAGGATTTTGTTATTCAGCACTTGGGGGTTGGTATGACAATCGGACTGGGCTGTGAAGGACTGAAGACTTGTAATCTTCTAATTTTTCCATCTAGAGAGCACCTCATGCTGTGGAAATAACTGTTATTAGACTTCATTGTAACTGCTGGACTGTTCCGTGTTAAGGCTAAACAGAGGGAGAGAAAGTGTTCCTAATTCTAATAAACTTTTATTTTGTTATTTCATTAGTTTTTTTGTGTTTGCTTGCAGTAATTTTGTCCTCTGCTTCTAAATTGGAGCAAGCATCTCCTGTCACTGCCTGGTTGTTGTTTTTTAAAGAGCTTGCTGGGTTGGGTGCTCCATCTCTTGAAGTCAGAAATGCTGACATCTCTAGTAATAATAATAATAATAATAATAATAATTTATTATTTGTTCCCCAGCCACTCTGGGTGGCTTCCAACAAAGATGAAATATACATTAAAATGTCACACATTAAAAACTTCCCTGAACAGGGCTGCCTTCAGATGTCTTCTAAATGTCAGGTAGTCGTTTATCTCTTTGACATCTGATGGGAGGGTGTTCCACAGGATGGGTGCCACTACCGAGAAGGCCCTCTGCCTGGTTCCGTGTAGCTTTGCTGCTCGCATTGAGGGAGCCACCAGAAGGCCCTTGGCGCTGGACCTCAGTGTCTGGGCAGAACAATGGGGGTGAAGATGCTCCTTCATGTATACAGGGCCGAGGCCATCTACGGCTTTAAAGGTCAGACCAACACTTTGAATTGTGCTCGGAAACATTTTGGGAGCCAATGTAGGTCTTTCAGGACCGGTGTTATATGGTCTCGGTGGCCACTCTCAGACACCAGTCTAGCTGCTGCATTCTGGATTAGTTGTAGTTTCCAGGTCACCTTCAAAGGTAGCCCCATGTAGAGTGCATTGCAGTAGTCCAAGTGGGAGATAACTAGAGCATGCACCACTCTGGCGAGGCAGCCCACGGGCAGATAGGGTCTCAGCCTGTGTACGAGATGGAGCTGGTAGACAGCTGCCCTGGATAAAGAATTGACCTGCGCCCCCATGGACACCTGTGAGTCCAAAATAATTATCAGGCTGTGCACCTGGTCCTTCAGAGGCACAGTTATCCTATTCAGGACCAGGGAGTCCTCCACACCAGCCCGCCCACTGTCCCCCAAGAACAGTACTTCTGTCTTGTCAGGATTCAACCTCAATCCATTAGCCGCCATCCATCCTCCAACCGCCTGCAGGCACTCACACAGGCCCTTCACTGCCTTCACTTGCTCCAATTTAATAGAGAGGTAGAGCTGGGTATCATCCGCATATTAATGGACACCCAGCCCAAACCCCCTGGTGATCTCTCCCAGCGGCTGCATGTAGATGTTAAAAAGCATGGGGGAGAGGACAGAACCCTGAGGCACCCCACAAGTAAGGGCCCAGGGGTCTGAACACCCATCCCCACGACCACTTACTGGGCACGGCCTCGGAGGAAGGAGCGGAACCACTGTATAACAGTGCTCCCAGCTCCTCTAGACGCTTAACACATTTGTCTGACTCCACAGTGAGACATCTGCGGACCATTTTAAGGGGCAGGCGCAGACACAAGCGTGTGATAACAAGATAGGAAAACTTGCCAGCTTAGGGAATAGCTAGAGAATGAGCCAGATGGTAGTTTGGATTTGTTTCTGTTCCAGGTGGTGGGATGAAGCCACTGTTGATGTGGGTTTGTCGCCCATATGCAAATCTCAACATACCCCTCAAATACATAGATGTACCAACCCTCCACATGTCTGCAGCTCCACTTCCTTGTCTGTGCATGACTCTACTGCTTGATCCATATGATTTTTATCTAGCCCTTCTTCCAAAGAGCTCAGATAACACACTGGATCCCTTCCCTGTAGCTCAGTGGTAGAAAACCTGTGGCCATCTAGATGTTGCTAGACTACAACTTCCATCGTCCCTGACAGTGTCTTGCTCAAGGTTATTCAATGAGCTTGCAAGCAGAAGCTGTTGTAAAATGGCCAAACAGAACTAGAACCAACACTGGGCACTGAGGCATATTTGAGTATTCAGATATTATATTGTAGTACCTTTGCCCCTCTCTATTTCTATTTTATATAGCAGTATCCAGCTACATGACACACTAGTGGTATAACAGGTGCTTACCAAAAAGACTTGCAGTAGATACAGGGAAACAAACGAGGAAGGAAGAGATGGGTGAGGAAGGGAAGAATATGCAGTTATTTAAATTACATGTACTTTGACAATAACAGTAAAGCACTAGGATCATGAGGGAGTGGCAATTTGAGAAGGAGGAGGAGGGAAGTGGGTAAGAGGGGACACTAGGAATGAAACCAGGAAGGAGGGATGTTCTGTTTTGTGGCAGAAATGTGAAGTCTGTGCAACAGGCGTACATAAAATATGTTTTCATAGTAGCTTCCCTCTGAAAACTTTCTCTGGAGCCCCCACCACAGCTCTCAGACCTTTTCCACCGATTACAGAAACTGCTCAAATGAAAAGATGCTTGCCATGATGTTTTGTAATGCATTTTGAGGAGAGGCTGTATACTAATGATGAAGCCTTAGAAGAACGACATCTGTGTCCGCCTTTTTCTAGGCAACTAGCAATTTAACTATGACAGTGTGCTCAACACAGTTGGGGACTGTTTCCATAGAAACAGAACCCTTCTGCAATCCATCTTGCTGCTCATAAGGGGAGAAGCATAGCTGTTTTTCATCCACCTTTTTTCATGAGCTTTTAGTCACTTGTTGCACCTGCAGTTCTGAACCTGACTTTAGGTGCAAAGGTGTTGCATCCTGCTTCTTGCCAATTTTGTTAAACGAAAGCAAAATCTAACTTTTATTAGTGTGGTTTAAGAGCATTTCCAATGCAGCCACTGAAAAGTATTTCATTAAAAGCAATTTCCACAAAATTCCCAGATGTGCTTAATAATTTATGGAATTTAGTGTTTTTAAAAGGTATTTTCTATAAATTTAAAATCATTACTTAACCCTTTTAAGTCTGAAGAATTGTAGATGTGCAAAATTAGGTATTGATCTCATTTTTAAAGTTCCTAGCTTACATTAATGTATGAACACAAGTTATTACCAGTGCTCCAGTTCTGTGAGTGTCAAGATGGGCACGATCCAGCCCACACAGTTGCTGCAGTACAAAGTGGGTGTAGCCAAACAGAATAAAATTTTACTTCACTGCTGATTCTTCCATTTTATATTTGCAATTTCCCTCCCTGTTCATAAAAAGTGTGTGCCCCTTTTCTACTGGGTTATGCCATAAGTGTTTTAAACTGTTCATTTGCTCCATTCAAAACTATATACTCAATTACAAATACTGACAAGCATCAATAATTCAATTTAGCAGTACCAGTAGATCTTAGTACAACTCAGTACCCAACTCAGGGTGGGGAAGCTGTGAGCCTCCAGATGTTGAGCTAGGGCTCCCATCATCTCTCACTTTTGGCCATGGTGGCTTTGGGGTGATAGGAGCTGGGAGTCTAATATTTCAAGGGCTGCAGGTGGCTCTTCCCTGCTCTAAAACAATACCGACTTAAATGAAACATGTATCTCTTTGTGTTAAAAATCTTACCCAGATACAGTACTTTAATTCAACGCTTTTTTCCTAAAAGAAAATGTTTAGGGGTACTCTCATTTTCCTACTCGTATTAAAATACTGCCCCTCAATGAGGCCAAAATTAGATTCACAAAATGCTTAGGGGTATGTGTACCCTGTGTCCACCCAGAAAAAAGCACTGCTTAAATCTACCAGAAATATATTGTGTGTATTATGCATGGATGCCCACCCTTTGCCTGTGTGCATGCACTTGTTTTTCATGGGACAAATTTCATATATTTTTTCCTGCATGTACAGTTAAAGCTTCACACACAAACCTGCAAGCTAGCAGCTACACTTCATTTCAGGGAACCAGCAACCTGACTGCTCTGTCCTTGTTCTCTCTAGCTGAAAAAGTGTATGAAACGCCTCAAAGACTATAATATGGTTCACGGCATATGCTGTTGTAGGCTAGAAATCACACTGACGGATGCCTGCGATGAGGCAGTGGGTGGTGAGGAGAGCAAAGTGAAGCCCCAAAGGCCTTATACCGTACTCTAAAGTGAAGCAGAATAAGATGGTAGAACAGCTTAGGCAAGGAATATCTTTCCTACGACTCCCTGTCAAGACTGTATCAGTGCATATTTTTTCATGGTTTTAATGCTCATCGAGCCTTTTAATAACACGCTTCCTCGCCTGCTCTGTTTACCATCCAGCCTGATGGGAAACTCGAAAGCTAGCTCATTATATTGAAATTATGGTTGCGCCAATAAATAATAATAATAATAATAATTTATACCCCGCCCTCCCCAGCCAAGGCCGGGCTCAGGGCGGCTAACAAGCAATAATAAAAACAAGTTGAATGACTACAACTTAAAAACAAGATTAAAATACAACATTAAAATATTAAAATGCAGCCTCATCACAGGAGGAGAAAGGAAAAAGAAAAAAGAAAGACATTGCCTTTCCCCCTTATGAGTTAAAACAGGCTGCGTACTGTTTCCTTTTAAAAATATCCCAGTGTTGGGGTTTTTTGTTTAAATAGTCCTAAACCCCCCCCCCAATAGTTAGCACTGTAAATAGAAAATTGCCATGGCTTTCCCCACGTGCACTAGTTTTCTAGCTGCAGGGATGTGGTGGGGTATTATTTAAAAAATAATAATGCAAGAGGGGAATTAAAAATATGATTTCCCCCGAAAAGTTAGCACTGAAAATAGAAAATTACCAGCGCTTTCCCCTCTTGCACTAGTTTTCTAGCTGCAGGGATGTGGTGGGGTATTAATTTTGTTCAAAATGCAAGAGGGGAATTAACAATATCATTTCCCCCGAAAAGTTAGCACTGTAAATAGAAAATTAACAGAGCTTTCCCCTCTTGCACTAGTTTTCTAGCTGCAGAGATGTGGTGGGGTATTATTATTTTTAAAAAATGCAAAATATGATTTCCCCCTCACTCCGAAGTGGTACAGTCCATTCTACCGCTGCGCGTTCTACAAGTCTTCTCTGGGAATGGTCCATTTGCCAAAAGTGGGAGGGAGGGAGGAGCTTATTATGTCGCGGCCGCGCCTCCCCTCCATCTTCCCGGCAGGCCTCGCGGCGGCCGCATCCTCACTTCCCCTCTCCCGCTGACGTAAAATCCCGTTTCGTCGGGGGGCGGGATCGAGGAGAGCCATGGTTACCGCGGCAACAGCATCCGGGTTCCTCGCGCGGCGCGGGGAACCTTCCGCTTTGTCTGGTAACCATAGCAACAAGCGGCTTGCCGGGCCTGGTTGAGAAACTGAGGCGCCATGGCGGAGGTGGCCGTGCGACCGGTGAGCGAGGGGGTCCTGTATTCTCGTCTCTTGCCACCTTTGCCTTCACTCCCCGTTCCCCTCACGTTCCCCTTGGGAAGCGGTCGGGGTCCTTCCCTCAGAGCCCGCGCGGCCTGGTTGCTACCAGAAAGCCTGGCTTGGAAACACGCAGGCTGGGCAGGCGCCGGTACTCCTCTTCCTCCCCGTCACGTGTAGATATTGGGGATGGTGAGGGAGGGGGTCTTCAGCACCGTCTTCCGAGGGGGCTCCCTGCTTGCTTGCCTACCCGGCCTTCGCACCCCCAGATTCCTTCACAAGGTGGCATTCCTGCATGGCGCGGGGTTGGACTAGATGACCCTTGGGGGGTTCCCTTCCGGCTCTAGGATGTTATAATCCTTATTGATATAAGCAATATAAGGGATAATAAGGGCAAGGCTGCAAGCTTTCGCGATTTGCTCTGAGCGTCAAGAATCAGTGCCGGATTTACGTATAAGCTCAACAAGCCATAGTTTAGGATCCTCCGGTCTTGGGGACCCCCAAAAAATGAAAAGAAAAAATAAATATGGATGTACGTTTCCAAAATAGAAGATAAAAAACAAAATAAAACCTTCAATTAATATTTATGTATAAGCTCAACAAGCCATAGCTTAGGGCCCCCCGGTCTTGGGGACCCCCAAAAAATTAAAAGGAAAAAAATATGGATGTACGTTTCCAAAATAGAAGATAAAAAACAAATAAAATAAAACCTTCAATTATTATTTATTTATTATCTGGCCTGGTTCTAATATATCTTTACAATAGCCCTTTAAACTCGGCATCATCTCCATATTGTCAGTGGTAGGGGAAAGAGGAAAAAGAGAGTGAGTGGCCCAAGGTAATCCTCTAAGCTTTGCAGGGATTTGAACAACCAAGTCTCCCGTGCTTATGCTAAATGTTCTAATCCTTACATCAGTCCCGGTTTTCATCACATACAGTTCCCATCAGCTTCAGCCCCGCATGGCCAATGGCCAGGGGTTATGGGAGTTGTAGTCCAGAACATCTGGAATGCACCAGGCTACCTTCCCCTTGTATAGAGAATAATTGAGGGGGTGGGGAATCTCAGCTGTAGCTGCAATTTATTTATTAAAGTATGTGTAGTATGCACCTCATAACAAAATCCTAGGGTACAAGAAGATTTATAAAAGAGATAAAATACAGTGGTACCTCAGGTTACAGACGCTTCAGGTTACAGACTCCGCTAACGCAGAAATAGTACCTCGGGTTAAGAACTTTGCTTCAGGATGAGAACAGAAATTGAGCAGCGGCAGCAGGAGGCTCAATTAGCTAAAGTGGTACCTCAGGTTAAGAACAGTTTCAGGTTAAGAACGCACCTCTGGAACGAATTAAGTTCTTAACCCGAGGTACCACTGTACCCCTAAAAACAATACAGAATGATGATTTTAAAGGTAGTGTGCTCTAACATTAGATTTGTTAAAATAACCTCCAGTACATCACTTCAAAGGACATGATTCACTGGTGTTAATTTTTGGTGGTGACAGCTGGAGAATATAGTTAGAACCAAGATTCTTTATGGTACATTCCAGGAATTTTAGTTGCTCTTTTAATGGTGGTTTCAGCTCAGCATTTCAAGTTAGACAGAAGGCTCTTGATCTGCAAGATTGTCTTGCTCTATGTGACTATATTTGGTAGTACAGTGAGAAAGTTTTGATGTCTTGGTTGCAGAATGATTTTTACATTGGATTTTTAAAAACTAAAGTACCTTCATTATCCAGCACTGCTACATCATTGCCCCAGGTCACTATTAATTTAAAGTAAATACTTTTGTTTTTCCATTAACCGTTGCAGGCAGTAGTGCTTAAAAGCAGTAATTCTAAGAATAAAATAATGTGACATAAAGCTTTCCTCCTGGGCAGACGCACATGGATCATGATGAATAACCTCCTTTGTCTTCATAGCTGTACTCTGTGTCTCAGCAGTTTGCCTGAAAGCTACAACATTAATTTATTGAATGAATTTTTGTGCTACTCTTCAGGTAAAATCCACAGGGTGGCTAGGAAAATACACTTAAGTACATAATAACAATATAAAATGTCATAAAACATTAGCAGAGGAATTAAAAGCAGATGGCTAGATTAAAGCTTAAAAAGCATGGAGAAATAATAATATCTTTCTTCATTGGGCACGAAAAAGACATCATTATTGGCACCAGCTGAGTCTTCCTGGACAGTGCATTCCAGGGGTCTGAGGGCCACAGCTCAAATGACCCTCTTGTGGATCACCACTTGCCTCAGGTCTCTAGCAAAGGGACTCAAAGAAGGGTGTCCAAAGAAGATCCCAGAAATCAGGCGGACGTATGTGTCCAGGTGGTGGTCCTTAATGTATCCTGGCCTTAACCAATGTATGGTTTTAAAGGTTCAGCTAGCATCTTGAACAGAACCCAGATGTTTACTCTGTGAAACTATTTTAAGAGTAGCAACATACATCTGTCTCAGTTAGTACAAAATACAGCTGCTAAGTTACCAACTGTAATTTTTTCCAAATTGTATGTAGGCAGCCCAGCATAAAACTTTAATGCAGCTGGGACATTGTCACAACATTAAAAAACTGTGTCCGCCTGTCTTTGTCTAGGAGAGGCCATGCATCAACCTTCCAAGTGTAAGATGGTTTGTGTTGCCCCAGCCACTTGGATGTCCAAATAAAAGAACAGATAGATCTAGTAGGAATTCCAGCCTAAGAACCTAATTGTTCTGACAATGTTCCCCACCCCCAGCTTCGTTCTCCAAAATCATGAGAGAAGGTTCTCAGGTTACAGCTTGTTCTTTCTGTAGTTTTTCTGGGAAGTGCAAACCAAGGGTAGCTTATGGCACAGCAAATGTATACTGTAGTTGTTTCCCTGAATTCCCTGTATAGATCATTTGTACTAAATGAGCAACGGTTCAATTTCTAGGAAGTTGCATTTTCCTATCTCAATTCCCCCAACCTCAGTTGGCAGAGGCATAGCAGTTGAAATGCCAGTTGTGGTGTAACCATGTACTAATGCCACAGACACCTACTGGAACTGGAACTGATTAGTTTTAAAGCTAAATGTAAATAACTCCATAGTTAGCTTCCTCTGCTACCCCTCTTCTGGTTTAGTGTAAAGTAAACCCAATCTAGGCAGCAGATACAATTGTCAAAGCAGGGAGTGGATCACCATGTTGTGGTGACGAGATTCACATATATATTCAAAAACATGCATGGCCACTGCTCTCAACAATAGATTTTAAAAATAATAATAATCTAGCTTTTTCTGTGTGCAAGCCCAGCTTCAGGCCAAAATTTCAGCACTCAAGACAGGCAGCAACTCTGTTACAACTTTAAAGGTTCTGCACACTGTCAGAATCCATATAATCAATAACAGCAGCAGCAGCAGCAGGATGGCAGGTGTAAGTAAGTGGAATTAATCCAATTCTGTTACTAATAATAGATATAATGCAGTCAGCAGCTTTGTGGTGGCTTTCTGTCTCCTTTGTTGATAACAGAGCATAAGCTGCATCTGTTAGGTCTTTAAGAAAAAACTGAACCATTTGGGGCTTTACAGAAAGATTTTTTTTTTAAAGTGGTGGCATGTCAGAGATTGAGAAAAGTAAATGTGCTTAATGTGAATAGAGAGAATGCCCCCCTTTATTCGGGGATCAACCTGTGAAAATTCAGAACAGTCATAAGGGGGTAGTATTGCATACAGAGCATAATAAATGTATGGAACTTGCTGCTTCGAGATTAGATGGGGGTGAGGGGGCGCCAGCTTACATAGCTTAAAATGGGACTAGACAAATTCACCTGCTATTAACTGTGATGGTAAATGGAACCTTTATGTTCAGAGGCTGTATACACCAGAATACTAGATGCTAGGGGAAATTGGAGGCTGGAGTGAGAAGGGTGGCTGTTTTGTTGTCAGCTCTGCTGAGAAGCAAGACTTCTTTCTCCATCAAGTGTGAACATGGCAGCGGTCATTCCATCAGACTCAGAAGTGGAAGAAAAGGGAAGCAGTTCCCCTTCCCATTGGTGCTGCAGTTGGCTCTTGTGTTTCCATCTCTGCTGCTCAACCTGCATCTTAGAACTAGTCAGGACTGGCCCACCTAGCAAAGTGAGGGGGCCACCTTGGGCAGAAAGATTCACAGGGGCAGCAAATCCCAATGCATATATTTATTTACACCCCCTTGTTCCTGATATAGATCTGCGCTCACCCCTTATTCCCTGGCAGAGAGGGGGGCATCATTTTGCTTTTTGCCTCAGGTGCCAAAGTGTCTTGAGCTAGCCCTGGAACTATAAGTACTTGTGTTTCCTCATTTCTTACTCCCTCCCAATCTATTTTCTTTTTGTGTGTTGTGTCTTTTTAGATTGTAAGCCAGAGGGCAGGGTCTTTTTGGTCTGTATTGATTTTGTAAATAAATGAACGAATGAATGAATGGTAAGCTCTTCTGTGGCCACTGTAGGAAATAGGATGTCGGAGTGGAACACTCCAGAACACTTCCAAGCTCTTTTCCATTTAGGCTATTCTTGGAACTAAATAATGTTGTACCAAAAACAGGATACATAAAATTGGGAAAATGAGAAGTGGAGTGTTACAGAAAGACTGGAGCAAAATCATAGAATTGTAAAGTTGGAAGGGACCCTGAGGGTTATCTAGTCCAATTCTTTGAAGTTCAGGAATCCTGCCCACAGCCATCCCTGGGTGGGCTTGGACAACCAACCTTCTGGTTAACAACCAGACCCTTTGACCCATTGTGCCACTGGGAGCTTGTATTTTTTTTTTACCCCTCTCCTAGTATTTTCCTATTGCAAATTACAGGATTTGGAAGATCGTGGCGGCGGGGGAGGACCAAGAATGGATAGCTGTGTCTCAAACGTTCGGCGTTTTCTCTTGATTTTCTGTGGCAAAAGATAAAGTGGGGCCTTTTCTGGCCATTCCATCCCTTGTGGCTAAATTATTTTTGTAGCTTTTACTACACACCTAGCATAAACAAGGCATACCCTGATATACAAGATGTTCAACCCCTGCAGAATTTTTTTCAAAGCATGAGCTTCTTGAAAAGTTACATTAAGCAACTGCTTCTTTAAAAAGATACTATGATATTACAGGCTTTAAAAAAACCAGATTTGAAAGCTTCTATTAAATAACGTTCCACATTAACTTCCGCAGCCCAAAGAAACCTTCCCTTTGCTTGACTCTCTGCTTCTCTCCCTAGAAAACTGTTTTATTGATCACATGGTTGAATTTTTCAGTCAGCCCGGCAATTAGGCTTTTCTAGAGAGGAGATTTTGCTTCTCAGTTCTAATAAATGTAGAAGTAATGCTTTATAGATTTAGGCCTTGTTCTCACTGTGGTGGTGAATCTGTATCTAGGCTGTGAGCTGTGGGGGCTCACATGAGTGAAAGTTCCTTCAATGCAAAATAAAAATAAAAACCCCTGCATGTAGAAACCGTGTCAGGGTTTGCTTTTTTGTTGTGATGTGTATATTCTGAAGTTGTATATTGCAAGTTTATCACCTCCGTATGAACAAGATCTTTGAAAATGTGCTATTTGCTTTATTAATGTATGTGTATCTTACCTGTACTAGTGGCCATGAGGACTGGGGCTGATGGAAGTTGGAGTCCAACAAGATCTGGAGGGCCATCCCTGTCATGGTCCACAATTATTAGTGTCTGAACAAGCCTAGACTGTATTTCATCTCATCACAGTTTTAATGCCTCTTTTTTTGTATTATTTCAGCCTGCATCCTTCTCAGCATCCAAAGAACCTCCAAGAGCTCGCTCAGCAAGAGGTTTGTTCTAGCTTATCTATTTCATGAGTAAAACGCTTTGTGAAATAACGGAGGTGTCCTTTTGCAGTTACTGAATTGCTTTGACCCAACCTAGTGAATCAGATCCATTCTACAACCCACCCACCCACCCACACCCTGTGATTTACAGGTTGGTATGGAGAGACATTTCCATATATCATTGTGATCTTGAAAATGATCTATCAGTCTTTCATTTGATATTGGTACACAAATAGTTTAGGCCCAATGGATATCTGTGGGCCAAACTATCATGCTGGTATCGGATTTGTGTCATAATCAGTCTGCTTTCTCATTAATAATGATAATGATTATTATTATTATGATTACTAATAATAATTTATTTATACCCCACCCATCTGGCTGGGTTTCCCCAGCCACTCTCACTCGCTATATAGCAGGAGGAGGGGGCTTAAAGCAGGCAAAACTGGGTGGGGAGGAGATGAACATTCTTGCCCCTGCATCACTTCCCCCCATCCATTTGTCCCTCAGTGGGGCACCAATAAGTGCAAATAACAGGAAACTGACACATAACCACATTTTTCAAGTAACTACCGTGTGTCCAGGTTCTGTATGCATTGGCTCTCTGAGGATTACTACAGATATGTGCCAGTGGTGTTATGCATGGTACCTAGCATATCAGCTGGGTAGAGGAGTGGAGAATTCTTTTGTTACTCACTGTAATGTCTGTTTTTCTAAGCAATGTCCTATCCAGCTAGTTATCTCGTGAATATGAATCCTGCATTTTGTACCTAATGTTTTGTCCTTGGGATGAGCTTTATATTACTAGTCCACTTTTGAGTGCATTTTGATGCGCCCCCCCCCCTCCACTAAAGTCCTTGCATCCTTTTCCTTAGCATTATTCTGAAGCATAGCATTTCACTTGCGTACTATTCACTCTCATTCCTAAGCAGACAAAGAGGGGCAAAGCTAAGCCCTCTTTCTGGAATTTCCTCGGAAAGGCAAAGGCAAGTCAGAGTTAAGAATAAACTTCCTCACTTTTAAATAATTTAAACCAGATGGGGTGGAAAGGCTGACCCTGCTTTTGCAGAACTGTACAGCATAGCTGCAGAAATAGAAAATGGTGTGACTGATACAGTTCAGCAGCCTTGAAAATGAAATGTACACAAAAATGTACTAGCCAGCAGGAACAGAAACTGGGACTGAGACTGGGACTGTTCAAAAGGCAATTCACCATTACAGCTGGAATCAAGAAGAAGCATAAAACAGGAAGAACTGCAAACAGAAAACTTTTAACTAATGTTGCAAAGGACCTTTGTGACTAAGCATTACAGAATGATCTGTACCTCAGGGTTGGGCACTGCTGGGTAATATAGCACTAGGTAAAGGGACCCCTGACCATTAGGTCCAGTCGTGGCTGACTCGGGGGTTGCGGTGCTCATCTTGCTTTATTGGCTGAGGGAGCCGGCGTACAGCTTCTGGGTCATGTGGCCAGCATGACTAAGCCGCTTCTGGCGAACCAGAGCAGCGCACGGAAACGCCGTTTACCTTCCCTTTGGAGTGGTACCTATTTATCTACTTGCACTTTGACGTGCTTTTGAACTGCTAGGTTGGCAGGAGCTGGGACTGAGCAACGGGAGCTCACCCCGTCACGGGGATTCGAACCGCCGACCTTCTGATCGACCTTCTGATCGTCAAGTCCTAGGCTCTGTGGTTTAACCCACAGTGCCACCCGTGTCCCTACTGTATATTATAGTATACTGTATAGTATACTGTATATTAAATTCCATATGGCACTTCTGGAAAAGGACATAACTAGGTGGAAAAACTAATGCTTTGCATGTAAAAGAAGTATGGTGCCTTTGTTTCAATTCCATTTCCAGCTAAATGTGAAAAAGTAATATCTCGATAGTGCTAAGGGGCTCCGGTGTGGAAGCAATCCTGGACATCCTTCCAGGAAATTAGCAATGTGTCTACGGTAGATGTAATGGGAATTGGGGTTGCTCGTGTGTAAGTTGCCTCTACTCTTGGCAAAGTTGCCTGGTTAAACCTTTCCCTGGCTGCACAGCCCTTACTCTGCGGCTGTGTCAGTCACTGGCAGAATCCGTCAGTGGGCGTTTCCTGAACTTCTTCCAGCATAAAAGTTCTTTGACGCCAAGTCTCCGCCTAGCCTCCCTGCGTGGAAGTCTTTTGCGCAGGGTGGGCGTGGCCAGCGGAGGACCTGTGCTCTCCCCGCTAGTTTCTGTGGAAGAGTCCTGGAGACATCTCTCCGAAGCCCTCCCCTGCTCCCCTTTATCCCTGGTGTTACGCTGATTTCCTTCCCCAGCCGATGAGCTCCCTCTCTCCTTGCTGGGCCCTTCTCCGGCATCGCTGGGGAGCCTTACCTCCACTCCTGGCTCTGATGGCAGTTCCCTGACAGTAGATGAACACAACAGTGAAACACTACTTTCCATTAAAAACATAATAACCAAAGGCACCAAAAGCAGAAGAGGAAAAGGTAACAGAATGGAGAGAATAAGGCTTGTCATGAGAAGGAGATAGCAAGTTCCAACCCATCCACTACAGTTTGGCTTCTGGTGAAACCTACGTTATTCATCTCACTATCTGCATAAATATGTAATTGATTTCAGTATAATTTCGTATAATTATTTATGTCCACATTTGTGGACTAAAAGGGGCGTCAGCAAATACTGCCCATATTCTGGATCTCAGACGAACATTCAGATTAGGGCAATTTCTGCTCCCATTTAATTTCCAACATGATTCTTCAACATACATACTCTTAATGGTGTAGGTAGAAAACACTTGACAAATGATTAGATAATTTTATGTTGTACCAATTATCTTGAACCTTGAAGTCCTTTCTGAGTGAAAGTCCTTGAAGGTAGTAAACCCTTCAGAGCTTTGCTGCATACCAGGCATTATTCAGGGACTAACACATTCACAGGGGAAACCTTCATCTCTGCACCCCCACACACTTACTTTACCTCCTGGGTAGACCTTCTCTGAAAAACCAGTTTCCTTTGTTTGTGCCTCAAAATCTAGAATACACTCGAAATAGTTTCTCCCCACCCAGAATCAAACAGTGTTTGAATAAAAGGAGCTCTGCTTCTTGAAGCAGCATGGGGTTAATAATAATCATGCTGTGTCAAGATATTAATCTTACTACTTCATTGTAAATGAATTGGATATTTTCTAAAATGCTTTTCTGGTTTTGAATTAAAAATGTCTAGCTCCAGTCATACCCATTTCCTCTCCCTGAGCATTCCAATCAAATCATCTTGTAGTTAGTGATAGTATCATACTGGGGAAGACATTTCTCTCTTTGTATACTGCTGGTCGTGTGGAACAGGACTCTAATTTATTTTCTTTCTTTGTAAGGAAATGCTCTTTGCAAATGGTAAGCTTCTGGTTGATTAAGTCCTGTTTGTTAAGTTTATAGAAGAAACATCTCATGAAGTATTTGTTCTGGTGTTCAGTCCAGGTTTTTGGCCAGATTCATTACAGGCATTTTATTGTGGAGAGCAGGACGCTAAATGGAATTAAGTCATTTGGATTTTCTTGTGGTGAAATAGACACAAAATAGTGGGAAATGGACAAAGGCCAAGAAAAAAATTGAATTTATTGCTGGATGAGCACGAAACAGATAGATGTTTTTCATGAGGAATACTTTGTTTGCTATGAGCACAGATACATTTCTAGTTGCTTTTGGCAGTGGCTCCCACAGCCAACTTCTTTCTATAAAATGAAATACAGTGGTACCTCCGGTTAAGTACTTAATTCATTCCGCAGGTCCGTTCTTAACCTGAAACTGTTCTTAACCTGAAGCACCACTTTAGCTAATGGGGCCTCCTGCTGCCGCTGCGCCGCCGGAGCACAATTTCTGTTCTCATCCTGAAGCAAAGTTCTTAACCCGAGGTACTATTTCTGGGTAAGCAGAGTCTGTAACCTGAAGCGTATGTAACCTGAAGCGTATGTAATCCGAGGTACCACTGTATATGTGTGTATATCACAGTCACATAAAATAATTTGGGCACCATACAGCAGTATAAATACCACATTTCACCATGTAATGGTCACATTTTTTGTGCTGATTTTTCCTTTCAAAAAAGGGGGTTGCGACTATTACGTGGGGGTATATTGGACCGAGGCCATTTAGGGCTTCAAAGCAATTATACAAGCCCTATTCTATTCCACCTGCTGAATGTTTTGTCAGTTTAGTCCGGAATAGCCTCCCATGGATTTAGAAAGCTGGAGCGTGACTGTTCTTTGATTAAAGAGAGCCTAGAAAAGCACGCTTGCCCTATGGTCAGTTATCAGCCATTGGAAATATACTTTGGCAGCTGTGGTGTATGTGAACTGGCCACCCTCGTGTTTATGCACGCTGGATCCGTACCTTATCCACACAGACACATAACTTTTTGCAACCCTGGCAAGTGAACTGAATCCTGACAACTGGCAACTGGCTCTTATAGTTGTTTTTTAACACAGCATTCCCCAAAGACATAACAGGGATACTGGTTTGCCATAGAGAAAATACCAGAAAACAGGGCCTGTCCCTGCTATCAGGGAACCTGGAAATATTTTTGAAGTGATGGGGCATGCTGGTTCAATATTAAATTTAAAAAATAAGTTTAAAAAGATTCCAACAGTACTGAAAAGAAACAGCTTATGAATGCTAAAGAATAGTAGACAGATATAAGCATCCCCAAACTCGGCCCTCCAGATGTTTTGGGACTACAGCTCCCATCATCCCTGACCACTGGTCCTGTTAGCTAGGGATGATTGGAGTTGTAGTCCAAAAACATCTAGAGGGCTGAGTTTGGGGATGCCTGGATTAGAAGTTCATTATTTAGGGCTTGGCCTCTTCATCTCCATATCAACTCTGGTCTCTCTCTCACCCCACCCCTTCTCATTACACATTCAATACTGTTAGTTGGAGCCCTTGCAAGTGCTGATAATCTTCTGTCTGCATGGGGGGATGCCCCCTCCCAATCTCCCCATAGAAATAGAGGAGGGAGCAGAAAACCCAGTAAGACCAGCACTTGGCCCCAGTCTCCTAGATCAAGGTGGTGGTTGCTGTTGTTCCATGGTTTTCACAAGCCACTATGAGACAAATTGCCTGTTTGGCCTCCTTTTTTTTTTACAGGGATCATTTTCTGTCTCTCTGAAGGAAACAGGATACCTCTAGCTCTGTAAACTGGTGTGTAGCTCAGCCTCTACAATGCAGAACTATAAAAAAGGCTTCCTGATATTGCCAGCAAATACCCTCATCATTCTTACAGACTAGCGTGCCAAGACAGGGCATCAGTGAGGACTTGTGACTTGCTCAGTCTCAGTTAACCTGCACTGTTGTGATCAGCCATCAAACAAACACGTTTTTAGGCATGCTAATTATAATAGCATCCTGATTCTCATTTTTCCTTTTGGTTATTTTAAAGGAATCTAGAAACAAGGGAGGTAAAAACTTGTCAAATAGTCCATTTTCCACTAGGGGGAGATCTGGAGCCAGGAATGGCTATTCTATATTTAAACCCTGTTCTTATTTTTTCAATTTCAATCCAATTTTTTCCTTTTGTGTGTATGGGGACTATTAATATAGAATAGTGAGATGAATTATAGCTTTGTTGCAAGCATCAGAATTGTATATGATGGGTTTTATTAAACCCAGTTGACTGTAAATAACTGTGAGCCATACAGGTTTATTGTTTGATTTAAAGTTGGTTCCAGTGGCTGTTTGCAAAAGTGAGCAAAGGGAAAAGAAGCACTAAGCAATGAGACAACAGCTGTGTCTTGGGGAGTAGAGAGATTTCAAAGCTTTCTGTTGTGTGTGTGTGCCAGGAGATGGGCTTATCACCTGCATGTGCTTTGGAGTCTGTGTGCGCAGTGTAGTAAGACACCTTTGTGGTTAGATGAGTTTGTCATGCTTCATCTGTGATTATTCTCGGCCCTTGGGATCATAGATATTTGTAGATGCCGGCCACTATTCTTTTGTTTAACATCTTTAAGCAAACCCTTCACTTCTCCTGTTGGGGGGTGTGATCACATCTCTGGAATCCTAGGTGAAAACAGAATCTCTTGTAAAAGACATCTTACACCTCGTGGCTAAGGGATTTTAAACCACTGGCCTGTAAAGAGAAATGTTAGAAGGTCTCCTAGGGCTCATGCATACGTTTTAATCCTCCTCTCTGATCCTTGCTAAAGGGAAGCGATGGCAGCCGACTGGATGTAAGACTCATTCATGCTAGCCTATTGCCTTTCATTTTGTGCCAGAATCCTTACTCCTTGCTCTTCTGTTGCCATTGTTTCTTTAGGCCTTTGTTACCGCTGTTTCCCTTGCTTCTTTTAAAGAGGAATTATAAATCCCCTGGCCTGGATAATTCTAAAGCTGCAAAAAAAAATGGAAACAGTCACAGATTTATTCCCCACAGGTTGGCAGTAAACGAGGCAAAACAAATAAAGCCCCACAAATACCAAACCCCACATCTGGAACTGCCTTCCCTAGTAGCAGAAATGGGAAAGCAAACATTACTGTTATTAAAAATTGGAGGTTTTGAGTGTTACCTACTATTTGTTTTGGAAAGTAGTTTGTCTGCTTGTCTATCTGTTCTCTATAGGTTTGGATGCTTCTTGAGATATCATTGCCAAATTCAGCAGGAGGGTGGCCAGGGTGGGAGCAGCAGTTCTCCTTGATGCTGGGACACCAGCCACCATTTTGAATCAAGATGGCAGACCAAAATGTGACTTTGGCATGACCCTGCCTGCTTCTTTGGTATAGGTTTGGCCACCTCTTGAGATATCGCTGCCAAACTTGGCACAAAGGTTCCCGAGATGGGGATGGCAGACTGGCAGTCTTTGCCATTGTTTGGACCCCAGACATTATTTTGAATCAGAGTGGTGGACCAAAGCATGACTTTGGCATGACCTCACTTATTCTTGGCATGAAACTCAAAAATTACGCTACATTTAAAAACCATAGTATGTTTTGTTTTCTTTTAATTCTTGGGCAGTGCCAGGCACTCCCTGCTAGTTGTTAATACTTTGTGCTTAGAACAATCCCTGACATAATCTAATGCATGCGTGAATTTGAATTTTCTCACGGCCCAAGAATTGGGGGGGGGGGGAGAGAAACAGGTATGTGTCACTGAAGTTTAGGTTGCTGCTGCAAGCCTATTATGATAGGAGGGAAAATTATTTTGTCATTCTTGAGGCTGCTTATACAGACTTATTTCCTAGGAACTACGTACAGTGTGCCCAGATCCTGTGCGCTTTACTGGAGCCAACCAGAAACAGTGTTACAACTGAAAAAGCAAAACTCTGACCAGTGAGCTGGTGGCTAGGACCCTCAGAGAGAGAATGTGTTATTATATGGGAAAGTGTACGACTTGTAATTGTAATTTGTGAACTTTGAAAGAAGTGTACCTGCCTGTGCAACAGCCTCTCGCAATCATTAGAAGTCCTGGAGTTCCTGCAGGTATTTTTCAGGAAAAGCTAACAGGGTGCGGCAACAGGAGGACAGGACAAGCACCAGCATAACCAGGAACAACGAGCTCTCCGGGACAGCTGGAGCCAACTCTGCTGGTGTAATTTACAGGCCCTAGATCAGATGTGAGCAAACGAGTGAGGCCGTAGTTTCCAGTGGGCAGAGAAGATCAGGCACTGAATCTCAGGGATAGGGAACAATGTCTAAAAAGCCTGTGCACTCATATAACGAATGTACATACATGTCACACTGGCATGCCTGGCTATAAATCCAAATCAGACAGCCAGAAATGCTGTGAGCTTAAGCAAAAGGAACTTGAATAATCTAAAGGACGCCTATCTATCTTCTAGGATTTCGAAACCAGAGAGGGATCGGGGGGGCCTGGTAACAAGTTTGGGTCCAGAGAGATGATGCTTTGGCACTGACTCCCCTTCAGGTAGCTTATGTCACAGTAACTGCACATGGCTTCCTGTGGTGAAGTTATTAAAAATGTCTGCCCACATATCTGGCTGACTGTAAGTATGCTATGTCATAGGCTGCCTGTAGCGCTTCACCAAAAGAAGGGCACTTGCCTCTCCTATCTGCTTTAAAAATAAAGTGAGCTGTTTATGTGATTCAATCAAACACTTGACGAAAGGTGTGTTTTTCAGTTCAGTTGGAACACTAAAAAGAAAACTTGATTCAGTCTTCCATGAAGCTTCCCATCTCCCCAAACCAAAGTCTCTTTACCTTGAAGGGAAGGCATGCTAGACACAGGATACAAGCCTCAGTCTGAGCTGGGCAAACTTAAAGGGGGCTTTACTCTTATTATTAGAAGGGGGGACGCGGGTGGCGCTGTGGGTTAAACCTAGGGCTTGCCGATAAGAAGGTCGGTGGTTCGAATCCCCACAACGGGGTGAGCTCCCATTGCTCTGTCCCTGCTCCTGCCAACCTAGCAGTTCGAAAGCACGAAGTGCAAGTAGATAAATAGATACCACTCCAGCAGGAAGGTAAATGCCATTTCCATGCGCTACTCTGGTTCACCAGAAGCGGCTTAGTCATGCTGTACGCCGGCTCCCTCGGCCAGTAAAATGAGATGAGCGCCTCAACCCCAGAGTCGTCCGTGACTGGACCTAACGGTCAGGGGTCCCTTTACCTTTACCTATTCCCTTCTGAGGTGCTTTCTCTCAAATTCTCACTCCCTACTTCACCATCAACTCGGCGCTCTTGCTCTGGCAGTCTTTTGTCTTTGTTTCCTGCTAGGCTTCTCCATCGTGATACTGGCTTGCAGACATTGGATTTTCCTGTTGGTTGCTATGGTTACCTTTGGGTTGCCATAATTTCAGATGCAGAAATGAATTTGATGAACTGCAACTCGTGCCCATTTGATGTGAACAGCGGCTTGTTCTGAAAACTTTAAATAGTATCAGGAAAAGCAGTGTCCATGCTTGCCATTGATTGCATTGTGACTCGGTACTTCTTTAGAGCTTAAACACTGATTTCTCTGCAGTAACTATGCAATGAGAGGATAAGAGTTACAATACTGGCTCTGTCCCAAAGCCTATCTTGCAATAGCTAAGCAGTTGCCCTAGGTCTACTCACAAGTAGAACAAGTTCTGGGTTCCATTGGGTTATTGCCTCTAAAGCTCTGACTTCAGATTTCTATATTTAAAGTACAATTCCATATGATCTCGCTTATCCACTCAGATCAACCAGAGAAATCTTGCTCCATCAGCTACTGTCAGAGGTGCAGTTGCTGCTTTGTGGCAGCATCCAGGTTGCATAAATCCCTGTCCTGGAAGATCCACGAGGCTCTTTTCCAGTACCAAATGAAAACGTCTTTCTTCCGGTGGCCTGCCAGGGTTTTTTAGTGTTGTTTCGTGGCGTATTTAAGGGTGATCTTGCTTGCTGGTCTTGCCTTTATTTTTAACACAAGGTGATAGTCAGCTGCCTTGTACCACTAGGAAATGAGATGGAAACTTAGGATATAAATATTTAGTGAATGGGTAATGATCAGCCATCCTTTATTCTTGTGCCCACCTTTCATGGCTCTGCCACAGTAATAATGCTTAGTATGATGTTTCCTTCCCTGCTTACTTCTTTGTCGCTGCCTCCTGCTGTTTTCTGCTTCATTGGAGCATGAACAACCAAGAACCTCATGTAGCAGGTCTGGTCCAAGGTTCAGCTTCTCTCTGGGTGAAGTACAAAAACTGGGTCTCAAAAGGCATCATCTACTAGATCTCTAAATGTTTGTTTTGCTGCCTTTTTTAAAAGTAATATTTATTAAGAGTTTAAGAATTACAGAAAAAAGAAAGAAAACAAAGTTAAACAAAACAAAACAATACAATACATAAAAAAACAAAAAACACTACTTATCTTAACAAAACAGAAACAAAAACAGAAAAAATTAAAAACACATCCAATATTTCCATATCTTGTCTTTCATTTACTTGTTTCATCGACCTCCACACACCTCCCTTTTTTGTATTCTAGTTCAGTTAGCTATTTCAGCAAATCCTTTCCATCATTCTCAGTTTTTGTCCTATAATTTATCTTGACACAATCTAACCTTACTTTCTTCCCCTTTGACCCAGTAACAACCTATTTTTACTTAATTCTTTATAAGATTTCTGCTAAAGCCATATAACTTCATTCCGGCATCTGTTTTGCTGCCTTTTTGCACAGTGCCAGAACTGCGCAGTCTGGAGAGTAGGAATTGGCTGATCCACTTGTACTACATTCGCAAAGACTATGATTCGTGTAAGGTAGGAATATGATATACCCTGACTTTTTTGCACTTTAAATCAGAGGTGGGGAACCTGTGGATCTCTAGATGTTGCTGAGCTCCGTTTCCCATCAGCCCCAGCCAATGACCAGATATTATCAGAATTGCAAACCAACATCTGTAGGGCTATAGCTTTGCCATTAGTGCCTTTTAAGGATAACTTAAGAGAAGTACCCAGGCTTTTGCTTTGGAGAAGGACTTCGGTTCTTCTTGGAACACTTCCAAAACAAGATTTAAAGATGGGGAATATACCAAGGGCTCCTTGTACAGGTTCCTCCACCCTTCTCTGGGTCATTATAGCCAGAGTTTCTTATTAAACCTGAATCAGAGGTAACCATGGTTCGCGCTAATCAAGATTGCTTCCAAACCATGATTTGAAGTGGGTTTGCATACCCCGGGTTTGGAACAATCCTAGTAAGGGTTAATATTCTTTCTGTTCCCAAAAGCCTCCTGTTAACTGAATTAACTGAATTTTTGTTTTGCATTTTGTTGGCTGGTTGCTTGCTTCAAAATCTAATGAGAGCATGGCAGCACATTAACATGTTCCATCCTTAGGAACTGCTATCCCTTTACCAAAACTTGTCAGAGTCATGAATGCAGCTAGCCACTTTCTCCTTTGGAATAAATCGCAGCCTCCTATATCCCCCCCCCTCGGTCCTTCCTCACTGTCATCGGGCCTCTGCTGGTGATCCTATGTATGCTTACTCTGGAGTTCGGAGCAGTGGGAGCCCCATCTGCTGCAGCCGGGACCCCAAGAATGGAGCCTGGGAGGCACATGGCTGGTGTTGCTGTCTCTGCTGGTGGCCAACTGTCTTTACGGCTTGGTGCCCCTCTCCTGGCCAGGCTGGGGGGCAGTGGGAAGCACACTGGCTGGCACCTGTGCTGGGGGAGTTGGGGGCTGCTCTTGCATGACCCGCTGTTGCCTGCTGGCCATGCCCCCCCGTTGTGGTGGTGGCCTATTGCTGCAACTCCTCTTTTTGCTGGGCACCTCGGCCTCTCAGCCAGCCCAGGGGTGGGGCACCCATGGGCGTCCCTTTGCTGGCCACAAGGAGAAGGAGGCCCGGTCTGGGCACGGCTTGCCTTCCTGAGACTCTGGAAGGCGGCAGGAGCTCAGCCCGATGAGGGAGCCTGTTGTGGGGGCTCTCAGAAATCTGTGCCCCTCTTGCCCTCCACTGCTTGTGGCCCACTTGGTATGAAAATTTGGACCACCCTGCTCTAACCATTATATCACACTGGCTCCTAGAGGTGCAGTTTTCTCTTTGTAGTGAATACAGGAATCTTTGGGAACCTCTGGCTATTTTTGAAAAATAATTTACTCTTGGTGCTGTGCAAAGAGAGTGTTCACTTCTAAGGACCATCAAAGCAGGCACTTAATTTTCCAATAGATGGATAACAGCAATCTATTCCACAAGTACTTGGGTGGCAGGAGTTTCACTTGTCCTAATGTTACCTATTCAGAGGTCGTTGCCTTAATGTTAACATTTTTAAATGCAAAAGGGTTTTTTATAGTGCCATTAAATGAAATTGAAAGCCTTGCCAATGTCAAAGCCATCAAAAAGCTCCTGCTCTTGGATAATTTGACTTCAGGAGGCTCTTTTCCAGGAAGGACAAATTACCAGCGCGAGAGGTAGTGGTTTCAACAGGCATTTCCTTGCTCTGAAAAAAGGAGAAAATTCTAGGCATTTCCCCCCTCTAGCACAGAGACTGGGAATTTGTGGCCCTCCGGATACTGCTAAGCTACAAATTTCATCTTCCTTGACCCTTGACAAGGTTGGCTGGCCACAGGTTCCCCACCCCTGATCTTTTAGGTACCTTTCATTAACAAATACTGGCTTAATGTTGAGGCTAACTTATTAAAGGGTAGGGTTGACAACATTCTGCCCCTTATCCAAAAAAGGAAAATCTTTTTATTGGAACATAACTGCTTTACTTTGTGGTTCAGATTCTTATAAAAGAGCAACTCCAAGAGACCCGTGGGATATGTGAATATGCAGTCTATGTTCAAGGTAAGCTACAAGCACCCTCCCATGGCTGTCATGCTTCTACCTTGTCTGACACATTTTCCAAGAGCAACCTCTCTTTAGGGCTGAAAATAAAATTATTTCACTGACTCCCTCAGTGAGTTCCAAAAATACGAGGGTGCTTCCATAGTCCACATAATCCTCGTTATTAGAAAACTATAAAAAATGGGACATTTGCCTAATCTCTCACTCTTAAGGGGATGGGAGGGAACATGAAATGTAGCCCAGAATGATATTATAATATTTCCACACCAGCAAGAGAGATAAATCTGATAAACATAGCTCAAAACACACAGGTCACATTAACATAAAAGCGTGGCTTACCATGAACAAGCAAATATCTCCTATTTCATTTTTCCTTGCTCATCTGGTTATACTGGGAGGAGACAAACCATGATCCTTGACTTAGCTTTTCACTTCCAAAAACCACAATCTGCAGCTAAGATTTCTTATTTACTTACCAACTGTGGATTGTTGGAGTAAAACAAACCACAACTTCTGGTTCTGATGTAATATTAGGCCAGGAACCGTGCTTCGTTACCTCCCAGTGCAAAGAGGGAGGGGAACAATAGCACAGAGAGACACATTCATGGCAAACTGCTAACTACAGTTTACTGTGACATGATTACTAGGAGTCTGAAAAAGAGGACAGTTGTACATCTCTCTCTCTAAAGTGTGCCCTGAAATATTTAAGGTACTTACAAACTACCAAGAAAGTTGATATTCAGTACACATTTAGCTGAAGATTACTGCAGGATTCTGAGAACTGGTGGTATTTATTTTAGTCATTCATTAGCTACATTTTCTACCAAATGGCACACGGCATACGATACAAAAAATTACAATAAATCAGCAATCCAAACATTCAACACTTATTGCACTCTTATTATAAATTTATTATTATCTTACCCTTAGGCCATTCTTCTCCCCTGAGCAGCTTAGAGCAACTTATGTACGGTTCTTCTGTCCAGGCTATATGGGGTCATACCTACTGGAGCTAGTAGAAATGCATCATTTGCTGTTTTTACATTTTAACCGTCAGTGTGTGGGACATAAGGCAGAACTCACCGTTATAGGATAAAGATGTGGCGGCTTCTATAATTTTCCTAGTTGCTGTGTCGGATGCTAAAATCCACGGCAGAAAGTTGAATCAGGGATTGGAGCTTTGAACTCTTCATCGACTGTGGTCCTTGCTGCCACTGCAAAAGTGTCTTTGTCTGCTGCAGCTGCACACATTATGCCACTGCTGGTGTGTATAGCTTGTGCTGTGATAACAGACGAAAGCGATCCTATGGCTCTTTTAGGACACGCGGGCCAGAGAAATGCTAAACTACCCCATGGGCTACGCTTACCACAAAGGAACAGTGGTGCAGATGGCACCATGGTTTCCAGATACAGAACCCACCAGCTGCCAGCTCTGCTCTGCTGTGACCTACCTACTTCAAAAGCCTGCTGTGTGCTTCTGCTGGGAAGCTGGTGGGGGCAGGTTCTCCTCCTGCACTTCTATACATTTCAGAATTGCCCAGGGTGCAGCTTACTTCCTCGAAAGGACTCCCGATTAACATGCTGTGCATTGTTGTTTCTCAGCTTTGATTTTTCGCTTGGAAGGGAAGATTCATGAATCACTTGAGCTTTTCCAAACTTGTGCTATTCTTACGCCCCGGAGTGCAGACAACCTCAAGCAGGTGGCGCGATCGCTGTAAGTGCCACTTTATTTGTCAGTTTTTGGGTGTTGCATGAAGGGAGTGGGGTCACCAAAGGCTGTTTTACTCCCGTTAGCCTTCAAATTTGCATAGGTGAGCTACTTAATCATACACCCTCCCTTGTCCACACACTTAAAAACATAAAAGCCCTGCTGGACCAGACCAATTCAGACCATCTAATTCAGCATCTTATTTCAAACAGTGGCCAACTAGACACCTGTAGGACATGAAAGCAACAGCCTGCCTCCATTATTTGTCTCCTGGAAACTAGTATTCAGTGACATACTGCCTTTGAACTCTGAGTTTCCATGTAGCCACCATTCCTACTACTAGCTGTTGATTAATTAACCCCCATGAATTTGTCTGCTAAAGCTGTCTAACCTAGTGGCCATCACCACCGGAGGAAAAATGATGTCTATCAGATCTGGCACTATTAGCACAGCACACACTTAAAAGAGAGAGGAGTCACTATTTTTAAAAACCTCTCCAGTCCCCCAAGCCTTAGGGTGGATAACATTTTAAAAGTTATTTAAAAGAGTTGTAAAAAGGAACAACAGCTGTGAAACTCAGATGGTAGCACCAAGTGGGCAGATACGATCCATATCATGTGACATGACATTATCTGTCCCTGCATTAGGAAAGCAAGAAATAGGGAATATCCAGTCTTCTAATAAAGTCCTTTTAACAGGCGTTGCGACATGCTATGAATCCCCAGTATAGTGGACAAGTATTGGATTCTTCTGTTTGACTCTACAGCACAGTAGGCTTCCCTAGAGCTCCCTTTGATCCTCTGACTGACACACAATTGATGGTCCAGTGATACCTTGGGAGGAAAGGGTAAGAAAAATAAGATCTGACATTTTCTTGCAGGTTTCTTTTGGGAAAACACAAAGCAGCCATTGAAGTGTACAACGATGCGGCCCAATACAACGAGAAGGACTGGGTATGCCTAAGGTTTTCTTTGCTACTTGTAAATAGAAAGGAGTAGAATTTGAGACTTGCAGATCGATGGCTGACCTATGGGTCAGTTTTGTGCAGCACTTTCTTCTGTGCGAGGACAGCAGCTCCAGCACCAGCCTTCTCCTCGGAATGCAGCTTATGAGGAGAGGTGTTAATATGAATCTGGGTCTACACAGACACAGCCTTAATGAATCCTGTGGCAAGTGGAGAAAGTGCTCCTGCAACAGCAGGAATTGCTGCTGCCTCTATTGCGTGTACTTCTCAGTTGGATATGTTTCCTATTGTGATCATGTGCAGTCACATGACCAAGGACGGCTATGGCTGCTCCTTTATAGGGGAAAGGGACTGTGTGGATCAGCTCTTAGTCCCATTGGGAGTCTAGTTGCATTGAAGACATAAGCCTGTTTCATAAATTCCATGATACAGGAAGGAATATACAACCTTCCCACATAGTTGATCAAAACAGAGGAAGCGCTGGTTAGTGTCTCTGCCAGATGTGCACACAGATGGCTCCCTGCTTTAATATTCAGCAGGAAAACAAAACATGGCTTGATACTCGCTCTTGGACCGAATGCCGCATCTTGGGTGGTGAGTCCACCACAGCAGAGCATCAGCCTAGGCAAAACATTGTGTACCAAGCTGGATTACCACAACGGACACCAAAATGATCACTGCCAAGGCATATCCATTCATTTATTTGTCATATTTCTTACCCTGCTCTTCAGCCAAGAGCTCTCAGAGTAGCTAACAAAGGTTTAGAAGCAGCAAAAAGCCTAAGTACTATTAACATGGATAAAGCAGCCAGAATATATCATTGCCAGACATGTTAAATCAGAGGTCTTAAAATTTAAGGCTCTAAACACTCGAAAAGTGCTTGAGCAAACAAAAAAATGCCCTTGCCAGGCACACAAAAGACATTGAACTCTGCCCAGGTGAATCTAGTGTTCATTTATTTGTTAAATGCATATCATGCCTTTGTCCCCAAATAGCGCTCAAGATGGCTTGTACTTCTGCAGAAGCCTGACGGCATCTCTGTTGTTGAAATGGTACACTGACAAGCCTTATAACTAAATTTATCTTCCTTATTACATGATGTAAATGTATATTGGGCCCGGTATTTATTTTCTGCTTGCATAAGCTCATCCATCAGGTTTATATGCAGAATTCCAATGATAGTTGTTAAAAGAAAGATTAACAGACGTGTCTGGCTAAATCTTTGCTGGGTTTTCAGTTTAATTGTATTTCTGTAGAATCTTTGGTCATAAAGATAACAACTCAGATCCATTGAACTTTTCTTTCTGATTCTGGAAGACAAGTAAGTTACAGTGGTCCAGTTCACACATCATGATAAACCATAGTTTATGGTTTACTGTGAACAATGAACATGCAGATCTGGGCCACTTTGCTGCTTCTCATTAACACACCACAGCAACAAACCATGTTTCTTGGCTTAACATTATATCCAAATTGGAGATCGTAGTAGTTTTGTTACACCTAGTCAGTCAGGAAGCAAAAAATCATGCTTTGTTTGAAGTAAAACCAGTCATAATCCCCAGTTCAGACATAATGCCATAGTAGGGATTGTGGTTTGTTCTTTCCATGAACTAGTGGGGATGAGCGAAGCCGCTCAGATCAGCATGTTAACTATTAACTATGTTTTACTGTGATGTGTGAATGAGGCCAGAATTTGGCTATTTGTAAATGAAGAGATTTGTCAAGCTCAGATCTGGGGCATTTAGTACTGTTAATATTCTACTGAATGGAAATGATTTGTTACCAATCCGAGAAAATGAGAGGTTTCAATAGATTGTGCCATTCCTGGTTTTTTTTTGAGCATATTGAACCTGTGGTTTTGCAACTTGTGAGCTTGAGACCAATAATGACAAGAGGTATCACACGTGGATTTCCACATGTCCCTTTCCCCTCACATCTAGGAGATCTGCCACAACTTGGGTGTCTGCTACATGCACCTGAAGCATTTCAACAAGGTAAAGGGGGCAATCGTCTGGCAAGCATGAAAGGTCCGGAGAGTGGCAGCCTGAGAATGGGCATTTTTTTTTTGCAGTGGCTCTGTTTGTGGAATGCTTTCCCCAGGTAGGCCTGCCTGGTGCCTTCATTACATAACTTTAAGCACCAGGTGAAAACATTCCTCTTCTCCCAGGCCTTTGGCTCATTAAACAATCCATGGTCTTTTAAACTGGGGGTGGATGGGTATTGTTTTGTTGGTTATTATGTTATATATTTTTGAATTTTTATACCAGGGTGGTCAGATATTTTTTTAAAAAAATGTTTGTTTTTTTATTTAAATTGGATTTTTAAAATAACATGCTTCTGGAGGAAAAAAATCTTTCTAAAGATAGTTTTCTATTTAAGTTACATTATAGTCCAAAGGCTATTCATAAGGAAATAAGGATTTGTTTTAAGTTTTTCATGTGTGCTGAAACTCAGTCTAAGTTGGTTTTTAAGGAAATGATTATTTTTCTCCTTCCAAATATAAACAGTTAACTTATTAAACCTCACAATAATTTCATAATTATCTATTCCAGTCCTAATTGGCAGATACGTTGCAGAGAGGGCAACTTGATAAAAGGACTTGGGGGTTGTTCTTGCAAGCATTGGAATGGAGTCTTTTCATGACTGACAGGTCCCTACTATGCCTCTCATTTTCATGTTAGAACCACAATATTTGTTTTTTCCTAAAACAGCTGCTATGGTCATAACAAGGGTTGAAGGCAACCCTGTTTAGGGAAGTTTTTAATGTTTGATGTTTTATTGTGTTTTTAATATTCTGTTGGGAGCCGCCCAGAGTGGCTGGGAAAACCCAGCCAGATGGGTGGGGTATAAATAATAAATTATTATTATTATCAAATAAGTTATGCGCAACTGAAACTTTCCCATAATATTACTTTGTGTACAACTTTGTGTACAACCTGGTAGGATTTGGGTTTGAATTGCAGAAATCAGCCCTTTTGGTGGGTGGGGTTTCAAGGACTGACACATAGAAGAGTGGCTGGGGGGAAGCTATGGGGTATAACAGCCTTGCCCAGACTAGTGCCCACAAGATGCTTTGCACCACAACGTCCATCATCCCTTACCATTGACCATGCTGTTTGAGGCTGATGGGGACTATAGTTGGAAACAACTGGAGGGCATTAGGCTGGAGAAGGCTTGGATGTAGGATTGAACTGCTGTTAATAGACAGGAAATCATATGTGGCTGAGCAGCATGTACGTGTATGGCCCCTGGAGTACCTAGCCCATGTTCCTATAGTTAGTGAGTGTTTGACAGAAACAGCCCAGACCTCCTCAGTCTCTGCAAAATGTGAGGCTTATTAGCTTGCTGTTTGAATGGGACCCTAAATGCGGAATCCTCTGCATGTTCAACCAAATCCACACCACGTATTGGCTGTCAGAATTTTGAGTGGAAAGCTGGAAGAGCAAAGATACCCACCTCTCATGGAGTTGTACAGTAGAAGAGCTGGAAATGCTCCAAAATCCTGATATCTGACAGGAGCAAGCCAGCGGCAAACCACACCAAGCAAGTTGGAGTTAACCGTTTATAAGCAAAAACAGAATCTGCACAGGAGCGTCAGGCCTAATGAGTACAGCAAATCATCTCTGGCAGGTCTTGCCCCCATGAAGCAGCCTCAGTCATCTCTCTCTCTTGGCCTCCCTCTTCCTGCTTCAGCCTCTGTTTCTGATTCTGGACTTCTCTCTGACACAGAGTACCCTCACTCATTGAGCCCTGTTACCTCTCCAGCTTTCGACACCTTTTCCCCGCAGTCTTCTCCCTCTGATCACTCATTGTTGTCCTGCCACCAATCCCCTGGCTCTGAGCCTTTTTCCCTTGGAGCTTTCCCAGTCGGTTCCTCTCACCATTCCTACATCCAATCAGCCCGTGACAATATCTGAGTATGACCTGAATGCCATATTCCATGTGTCGTTGGCACAAAAGCGATTTAGAAGAATCCTCGTCATTATATATTTTACATGGCTGTTTATTTTTGCATATTTAAAATTTTATATATGGATGTTTTATGATGGCCTATACAGTGGTGCCCCGCAAGACGAACGCCTCGCAAGACGGAAAACCCGCTAGATGAAAGGGTTTTCCGTTTTGGAGGTGCTTCGCAAAACGAATTTCCCTATGGGCTTGCTTCGCAAGACGAAAATGTCTTGCGAGTTCCTGCGGGTTTTTTCCCTCCCCCCCTTTTTCTAAGCAGCTAAGCCGCTTATCAGCTGATCCGCTAAGCTGATAAGCCGCTAAAAGCCGCTAATCCGCTAAGCTGTCAATGGGCTTGCTTTGCAAGCCGAAAAAACCGCTATACGAAGAGCCTCACGGAACGGATTAATTTCGTCTTGCGAGGCACCACTGTACTTGTAATGCCTAATAAAGGTTTGGCGAAGTAAGAAGTACCACGAAAGGGAGCCTAGGACCTGGCGAGCACACCACCTGTTTCCTGAGCTGTAGCCTGGAGGCTTTCGGACGATCGCATGAAAATGCCTGGGCTCCATGTATTGTTTGTTTGGTTCCAACCATATCTTTAGCATCTGTAGCCCTCCAGATGTTTGCGTCAGCCCTTGTCCGCATGGACAATGGTCAGGGATAGTGGGAGATTTCTGAGTGATGAAGCCAGTTGCAGAAAGTATCCAAGATAGCAATGCTGTCTTTACTGAGAATACTGTAGCCCTCGGGTCATAGCTCGCTCTACTGTCACCAATTAGGAAGATGTACCAGTTTGATTCTTGCAAGCCATGAAAATGGTCCATTCTCTCCAGTTTGGGGCACACAAACATTTGCATTGAGGTGTTAATGGGCCATTAGTATGAGAAATTTCCTCCTGCTCACATTTCCCCTTTGCTGCGCCCCGACCGTACACCATGCTGCTTCCTTGCATCGCGTCACATGGGCCTATAAAATATAATGAAGCCTATAGAATGTGCTGGCATTTTAGCTTTTTAGCAATGAATATCCCATGGCTGCATAATTCTTTTTTACTTTGTCAGCATCTCTCTCCTTTAATGTGCCTGGAAAAAAAGAGAGAAGAAAACCTGCAACCTTTCATTCCAGTCCCACCGGCTGGGCCCAGGGGAGGAAAAGAGGCCATTGCAATCGATGCCTCTCATTGGAGGGGATTAACAATGTGCCCAGGAGGAGCAGTTCTGCTCCTTTGTGCAGTTCAGCAGCCCTCCTGGCTCAGTGCTGGGATAAGCATTTTGTGGAATGATGAGCTGTAAAAGCCTCGGTAACATCCATTCCTGCCAGTCCGCAGATTCTGGCTTCCTAGTGCTTCTAGGCCTATTTAACTCGGGAAAGCACCCAGGAAGACAGGAGGGGGAGGGGCAAAGCAAATGCAGCCCCACCTTTGAGGCTGAGCCCACTGCCCACTTGGCTGGAGCATTCAAGGGGGAAGGAGGGAGGAGATGAACTGTGCTCCTAGCTTGCCTACTATAGGACCTGTTTTGGCAGTGGAGGGAGAGAGTTAGAAAAAAGGGCCTATCCCAAGAGCTTCATGCAAGAAATTATATTCCGTCCATAAGAAAGAAAGAAAGAAAGAAAGAAAGAAAGAAAGAAAGAAAGAAAGAAAGAAAGAAAGAAAGAAAGAAAGAAAAAGTATCACCAGAGGAGCTCAAGTTGGACCAGCAAAAGGGAGTGAGGAATTAACAAGCAAGGGGAGTTTTTAAAATTGTGAGACATCCACAGTTGTCCAAAGGGGAGAGCATTGGCGCGTGTGTTAGCTTGGTTGCTTTTCTGTCTTTCTCCTATGGGTGTAGCTGCATCATATATGCAGCAAGGGAGTGGGACCCCAGATACCTGGTTGGTTTGCATTCCAAAGGTCCCAGGTTCAATCCTTGACATCTCCAGTTCAAAGGGATACAGATAGCTAGACTTTCTCAGCCCGAGAAGGGCAGCAGCCCAGTGGTAAAATGTCCCAGCTTGAGTTTCCAGCATCTCCAGGTGTGGCTGGTAGAAACTCCTGTCTGAAACCCTGGAAAGCCACTGCCGTTGAGCTAGATCAATGGGTGGTTTGACTTCATACAGTCCAATCGAATAAGCTCAAAACTTATTTGCTCATTCTTTTTCTGGGCCATTGAGTCACCACACCATGAGCACCAAACACTGCCCTTCTGCTTTCAGGTTTTTGCAACCACAAAGACTGTATTTTTTAGCCCACTGGCTGCAGAAACACGCTTGTCTCTTTTCTCTCCTGCTATCCTAGTGTAAATGAACCAGTGCTCAGGCTGGCTCTTTGCCAATTTCAGTAAGGAGAGATCTAGCTTTCAAAAAGATTTATTTTGTCGCTCATCTTTGGTGTTTTATTATATAGGTTTACCATTTCAGCATGAACCACTTCATGAAGTTCACCTGAACAGTGGCATATAAATATCTGAAAATGAATAATACACTCTGTGCTCTGCTCAGGCAAAAGATCAGCTAAATAATGCCCTGGAGCTCAACCGACATGACCTGACATACATGATGCTGGGCAAGATCCACCTGTTGGAGGGGCAGACGGACAAAGCCATTGAAGTCTACAAGAAAGCAGTGGAGTAAGAGCCTTTCTTCTCTTGTTCTGTTGGGGGTGGAGGTTAGAAAAGATGTCTTGTGACCAGGAATTAACCTCCTTGTACAGAACTAGGAAGCGTTGAGAAAGGTCTTCTCTCGTGGCCCAGGCAGCCATCTTAGGCACAGTTTTGGATTATGGTTCCCACCTTTCAAGTCCCTTTGAAGCGCATGAATTCACACAGGTCTTCAACCCCGAGGCTACAAGCCAGTGTGACAGCCTGCAAATCAGCTTCTTCAAACTATTTCTGAAGGCTGTTCCGATGCTAACACGAGCATTTTCATAGCACTCATGAGGGGAAACAGAATCTGCTGCTGCTGTTCTCACAGTATGAGCCGAGGAGCATATGTCAGCCCCATTTCCAACAAAAGGGGTTCTGTTCAAATAGCCTCTAATAGAATTAGGTTTGTTCATTTTTTGGTGTGTGTGTTTTTTGTTTTTTTAAGGAATCATTTGTCTTTTATTCCTTCCTCGGTTTGTATTTATTTATTATTTAATAGGTGCATTTAGAACCTGCCTTTCATCGCAGTAGATCCCAGGGCAGAGTACAAATTGCATAAAAGCACATAAAACAGCCATGCACTGCAAAGCTGACAGGAACGATAAGAACAGCTGTATGGCCTTTTAATGTAAATCGATCAGAGAGCTTTGCTGTGGTGCAGTATGTAAACTGAAAAACAAAATACAAACAACACCTCTGGTAGAGTGGGGGGAAAGCTCCTTTGCATTTGCTTCCCCAGCCAATTAAAATACGCAGCAATGGCAGCTGGATGGGTTTGTTAGCCCTGGAATATTCCAGAGGCAAATGTATTTAAGCCTTTCTGTGAGCCCCTTGCTTTCAGCAAGTAAATATTTCTGCCCGGCATGTCATTTGCCATAGTCTTCTGCTCAAGCCACACAGTGGGGGCTTGGTAGTCCTTCTTTAAGGCTGATAAAATGTCTCCTTCACATGCAAGATTGGGGCTAGTCCTCCTATTACGCAGGAAGCAGATCACTTCAAGTGGCAAATTTTGGACCCCCATCAAAGGGTATCAACTTGTACGATATTTACTGTCGTTTATTTTTATCACCATAGTGGGGAACATTTGTATCTTCTGCTTCTGGTGCAGAAGTGTCATGGGCCATCTCTGCGTGAAACTCGTTTATGCCCTTGCATAACAATGTATTAATGAGGGCACCAGATGCCATAAAACTCTTGGGTCTCTTTTTCTTTGTTTCAGGTTCTCTCCGGAAAACACAGAGCTCCTTACAACTCTGGGCTTGCTCTACCTGGAGGTATGGGAGGTTGCTAATTGGTTAGTTGCTCAGTTTGGTCCAGCAGCTGTTCATGGCATTCATGTTGAGGCATCCCCATTGCCGCTTTGAGACTTTTCTCAAAAAGTTACACCAGACTATCTCTTCTAAATATGTGCTTTAGATCCTCACAGGAAGGAACTTATCTTACGCAGTTGAGCCAAAGCAGAGTGCAGATAGGCTCTGCTTCTAGAACCTGCTAGTCCAAGCATATGAAGAAGGGAAAAGTAGCTTTGTGAGTTTTCTATATAGGAAAGGACCATGTATTGGATAAAAAGGCACCTTAGAGAAATTCAGAAATGGCTTTAAAGTTTCCTGGGGATAAGCAATGTCACATAGTTTCGTGAGTCGACAGTTTTCTCTGTACCATAATTCTGCCAAATCCCTAGCTCACTCCCAAAATGGTTCTTGTTTATGCAACTTGGGCCTCCATTTTTTCTCTGGGCAGGATTTCCTCATCTAAATGCTTTCTTCATTTCCTAGCAGCCTCGGTAATGGCCCAAGATTATTAGGTTTCTAGTGTCGATTTCCCAGGAGGAAATGATAGGGCTTTGAATCATGGGGTGTGATATTTGGGGCTGGTTGACTTTTGAGTCCTTTCTCATGGGAGAGCCAGATTTAGAGCATGTCAGCCAAAGATGCACAACAGTCCTTTGGAGAGAGTGTGCAGTGGCTTCCTGGTTGTGTTGGATGAACCTCAGAGAGTTGTTTGTTGCAGTTCCTAGAGAACCTGCATGTGGCGTAGGAAGTAACTACAACCGTGGAGTAGAAAGCAGCGAAAAATGTATCGTGCTTCAGTTGTTTAAATATTCTACTGATATTTTTCCCCTTTACTTAGCTCGAGGTTCATCAGAAAGCCTTTGAGTATCTTGGGAACGCACTCACGTATGATCCCAGCAACTATAAGGTAACTCAGGGGATGGGAATATATTGAATTGTTGGTGGAAACAGAAGAAAATCAATATGAATGTCACAAAATGGTAACCTAAGTAAACAGCTGGATGAGCTGGTCAGAGTCACTAAAGCACCCTTTCCTTCTTGGCTCTCTCCACATGTTTTGGACTGCAACTCTCGTCAGCCCTAGTTGTAGTCCAAAACATCTGCTGGGCACCATGTTGGGGAAGGCTGATCTTTCTTAGTTCTTGGTCCTGCCTATCCCACAAGGTTCCAGGTATGTGTGGTTTGGGGTGTATTCCTGATGTGCAAAACCTTTCTCCAGTCATTGCTCTGATAATGCCTTCGCGTTCTTTACTCACCGACAGTGGGGAAAACCAGTTTGTTAGCCTCCTACGATTTGGTTTTTGCTTTATTCTGTTCAAAAGGCCATCTTGGCAGCTGGCAGCATGATGCAGACGCATGGAGACTTCGACGTAGCCCTCACCAAGTACCGAGTGGTCGCTTGTGCTGTTCCTGAAAGCCCCCCGCTCTGGAACAACATTGGAATGTGCTTCTTCGGCAAAAAGAAATATGTGGCGGTAGGTGTGTTTTGTGTCATCTGCCTACCCTATTACCTTCCTGAATTTGCATCCATTTGTGATCGTCTTCCCCCCCCCCTTTCTCCTCTCCCCAATCCTCTGGCATGCAGAATCGGAAGTGGGGAGGCAGGCATTTCTTTCAATAGCATTGGTGTTCCTCTGGCTATTTCTTGGCTTCTCCATACCCCAACATAAAGGAGGGAAATGCCCACTTACCCCTTCGCACAAACAGAGGCAGGGTTTTATCTTATTTGCACTGATGTTTGGAAAAGATAAAAACAGTCAGGGTTTTGTTAATTCCGTCTTAGCTAGCATAGGCAACTGGAAAGCAACATCAGTGCTGGTTTTGACGTATAAAGCCTTGAACTGCTCATGACCCCAATACCTTGAGGACCGTCTCTCTCCATATGAACCTACCCAGACCCTGAGATCATCTTCTGAGGCCCTTCTTCGTGTGTCTCCACGAGAAGTATGGAGGGTGGCAACACAAAAATAGCCCCTTTCTGCAGTGGCTCCCCATCTGTGGAATGCTCTCCCCAGGGAAGTTCCCCTGGTGCCTTCATTGTATACCTCTAGGCACCAGGTGAAAACGTTCTTCTTTAATCAGGCCTTTGGCTGATTGGCATCTAATGCCCTTTTAAATGTGTTGTGGAAGAGGGGATTATTGGGTTGTCTTCATTTTTGTTTTTATTATCTATTCTGTGCTTTGTATATTTTATTTTATCTTTTTCTCTTTCAGACCTCTTTGGGAGCTATGGGTATAGGGCAGCATACAAATTCAATAAATGATAAAATAAATGAATGAGGTTCTTTTGAGAAGCGTTATTATTTGGAAGGATCAAGAAAATTGCACCCTTGGCCTCTACCCCTTAAGCAGCCATTTCATAATGCCTTTGCCTTCTCTCTTATTGAACGGAGCCATTTCCCCCTGCAGGCCATCAGCTGCCTGAAACGAGCAAACTACCTTGCTCCCTTTGACTGGAAGATTCTGTACAACCTTGGCCTCGTCCATCTGACAATGCAGCAGTATGCCTCTGCGTTCCACTTCATCAGTGCTGCCATCCATCTCCAGCCAAAGCTGGCAGAACTCTACATGTTGTTAGCAGGTAGCACCACACACACCTGCCACCCTTGCCTGGTTACTACAATGGAAATTCTGTTTCTTATTGACGTTGGGGATGCCACCCTGGTTGAAATCACTAGTATAAATTTATGCAGTGTTTTAAGCACATGGTTTATTCAATACTGATGATATCATTTCTTCCCTTAATAATCCCAGTAGACATTATTCCCATTATACAGACTGGGGACTTAGTGCAAGAGACTGACTTGCCTAAGGCTACCTCTTATAGTCATGACTAAATGGGCAGTTCGAATTCAGATCTCCCAGGTTCACATCCAACTTTCTGTTCAGTGAACTAAACTCTGGTTTGAAATAAAACCAGCTGTGATGCAGGTGCAAAAGTACCAGATCCATGGGTAAGGAAGACGGAGGATTCTTATCCTTGGTTAGCATTGATCCTGAACACAGGATCCTTAGACCATGGGTCTATGTAGCCCAGTATTGCCTTTTCTGGTTGGTAGTAGCTTTCCAGTGTCTCAGCCAATGGGTCTTTCCAGTACTTGAGATCTTTAGCTGGGGATGAAGAACCTCTGGTCCACCAGACATTGTTGGACTACAACTCCCCTTATCCCTCAGCCCTTGGCCATTCTGGGTAGGGCATATGGAAGTCACAGTTCAACAACATCCAGAGGGCCACAGGTTCCCCATTTCTGCTTTAACTGGAGTTGGCAGGGAGTGAACCTGGAAACCTGAGCAGGGCCTTTCTACCGACAGCTCTTCTGAGAAGACTGTTGCTCCCTGTCTCAAACCTGAACGCTTCTCTTGAAGAGGCTTGTGTGTTCTCTCAGCAAGCTTAGTGTGTTGTGACCCTTCCTTAAGAGCATTGCATGGGGGCCGGGCAATCAAATTCAAACCCTAGTCCACCATCAACTTCCTGGAAGGCAAGTCATTCTCTCAGTCCCTTTCCCAGCTGCAATACGAGAATAAAGACACTGGCCAAAGGTGCTGAATTAATTTAGAATTTCTTCACTTTGCCAGCAAGAGTTACCCCATTTCCCCTTTCTTGATACAGTTGCTTTGACAAATCTCGAAGATGTAGAGAATGCCAAGCTCGCCTATCAAAAAGCTTCAGCGCTGGACACGTACGTTTCTCAGTTTACTTGGGGCAGTTTACTTGTTAAATAGTGCTCTTTCTGCACCTACCCAAGAGTGGCTCCATAGAGCACATATCCTCTCCCATTTCCTCACTAGCAGTACCTTAAGGCTGGCACTATCTGTGAGCTTTCTTGTTTCTTACTCAACTTTTGTTTTACTGGGAGGTGGTGGGGGGATCAGGAGGTTGTGCATGCATGTTTCTGTAAGGGGGCTCCAGTCCATGAAAAGTGTTTTCCACACTAAATCTCCCTCTGGAACTTGCCATATGAACCTAGTTCCACTAGTCAATAGGTGTGTGCAAGTGTTGTCCTGCACAGATTAATCTGGAAATGTACTCTGTAAATCTTGGGCCTCCAGTGTTTGCTGAGCTTCACTTGCTTCTTTCAAGTGCAATTGCATCATTGCTGACCTAAAAAATTAAAAAATCTGCAAGAGTGGGCAGCAAACAGCATCACTTCCCAGTTCCTTAGCAGAGCCAAAGACTAGATTAGTTCTAGTGCTCACAGCTCACCATTTGTAAGAAATCACCTCCACTGAATCTTGTCATGATCTCAAAGATAACGTGTGTGCTACCTGGGAAGGTGTTCTTGGTAGCCACATTATAAAAACCATCTCCTGCCTCACCTTTTGGGGTGGCTTTTGGAGACCAGCTGGGAGAGGCATTTCTGTTTTTTAAAAACTACCGTATTTATCGCTCCATAGGGCGCACCGGACCATAGGGCGCACCTAGGTTTTAGGGGGGGGGGATAAAGAGCTGCCCGAAGCCCGGGGCGTGCAGCGGCGTGCTCCCCGGACTTCGGGCTGCAGGCAGCTATCCGCAAGCCTGTGGAGCCCAGCGGGAGTTCCTGCCGGGCTCCGCAGGCTTGCGGATAGTTCCTGAAGCCTGCATTTGCTCCATAGGACGCACACACTTTCCCCCCTTCATTTTTGGAGGGGAAAAAGTGCATCCTATAGAGCGAAAAATATGGTATTTCCCTTGGGATTAGAGTATTTGACCTCCATCTGCTCCATGTTGTTGGAACAGGATCAATAAACAGTTGCCAGCTTGCAAGTTCCAGGACTATGATAAGGTGCTTTGCCCTACAACTGCAAGGTATTTTGGGGATAGGTTTCAACATGTGCCTCACATGAGTGAAACGAGTTTCAAAGCCAGTTGGAAATCTCTTGTGGTTGGGGCATCTAGGATTGTTAATGCACCAACTATTATCTTGCCTCAGAACTATGGAGCTAATTTTGGTCACATTACACCAAATCCTGCCCAATCCTGACACTTAAAAGCTGCTGAACTCCAAGCATAAGCACAGCCAGAGGGGTGCAGAGGGGCAGCTACCCCCCCCAATCAAGTAAATAAAAATACTGAACTGACCAATTGCATTGCAGATAACTTGGTTCTCTCCCCCCCCCCCCCACACACATAAAGGCTGCCTCCTAAAATAAATCCTGGCTACGCCCAAGACACAAGTTCAGTGCATGTTCCCAGGCACTTTAAAAACTTCAAGATCTGGCTTCCAGCACAATCATTAGACATGCTCTTAAGAACCTTCATTTCCATTTTTTAAAAAAACCCAGGTTTTTTTTCTTAATTCATATAGTTTTGGAGATAACACTTGAAAGGTAGGATGTGTTAAAGGCCCCCAGGGTCTCTCTGCCTGAGGCTACACTTTCGTACAGCTCCTTGTCCATGTACAAGCTCTCAGTTTTTCATTACTCTCTTACTGTTTGTTCAGCTAATCAGATCTAATATGTAAGATAAAAATTACCTTTGGACACTTACATCATTTTTATGATCTATCCTTCTCATTTCTGAAAAAAAAGTAGAATTTGATCTACTAGGTTACAGAACTCTTAATTTTATCTGTACTGCAACTGTTTGTGGACTTGCTTTCCTAAATGAACTTATTTTTAACTGTTTTGACACTTTCCTTGTGTTGTGGTTGTAATTTTTTTATATATAACTGTGTATTTTATTGTTGTAACCCTCTCTGGGTCCTTATGCTAAAGGGTGGGCAAGAAAGCTAATTCATCCAATTAATAATTTCAGCAAGCAAAAGGCCTAAGAGATCTCACAGATGGGTCTTGGTCCTGGCTGCAATACTTGCTGGCAACAGTGCAGTTTACCTCCCTTTAGCACCAGTACCATTTATACCACCATGTTGTCTCTCCTGGGTTTCAGGTTCAGCCCGCTGATAAATCTGAACTATGCAAGCCTGCTCTACAATCAGGGGGATAAGAAGGGGGCTGTTCTTCAGTATCATGAGATGAAAAGAAAGGTCCAAGCATTAGTGGATAGCACACCGGAGTTTGACCCTGAGGTATGTTAGTTTAAACCACAGCTTGCAGCTCCCAAACAGCTACGTAGCAAGGGGTTGTTTTGTTAGCGGAACTTCAAACAGAGTGTGTGGTTACTGAGACAACTAAGGGGTAGGGGTGGGAGAGAAGAGAGTATAGATGCATCACAAATAGAGCCCTTTAAAATGAGAATGTAACAAAATCCATTAAAAAAAAATCAGAAACAACTAATACAGTGGTATCTCGTTTTTTGAATGTAATCCGTTCCGGAAGACCGTTGGAGTTCTGAAATGTTCAAAAACCGAAACACAGTATGAAAGCCTAAAAACGGAAAACTCAGTACGGAAACTGCGTGGCATGTTTGACTTCCGAGGCGTGTTTGAAAACAAGCATTTACTTCCAGGTTTACGGCGTTCGAAAACTGTGAAATGTTTGTCAAATGAGATGTTCAAAAACTGAGGTACCACCGTAGTAGCATTGTTGGGATGCCTTCTTAGCTGTCAGTGGACCTAGATAGCATTCCCTGAAATTGGGTGGGGAGTTCGGGCACCTCTGGGGACAGGGAGGCAGGCACACAGAAAAAGGGCAAGAGGTGCCAAGGTTCAGGAAGATGAGCCCCCCTTCCCCCTCACATTTTGCCCTTAAAAGGGGGGGGGTAGCACATGGTCTCCATGCAAAACGTCCTAGGTTTAATCCCCAGCCCCTCCATATAAGATTTTTGGAATCCCCGGAAAGCTGCTGGCAGGCAGTGTAATCTGAGCTTGATGGACCAATGGCCTGCTTTTTGTGAAAGGCAGGTTGCTAAATACCAGCATGGCTGTCCAAGTTGTCTTTTGCTTCAGGATCTTTGGCTGGGCAGGATGATGTACTTCAGGGGAACATATGGCAAGAGGTTACACAGTGGTGCCTCGCAAGACGAAATTAATTCGTTCCGCAAGTCTTTTCGTCTTGCGAGTTTTTCGTCTTGCGAAGCACGGTTTCCCATAGGAATGCATTGAAAATCAATCAATGCGTTCCTATGGAAACCGCCTTCAGACCAGGTCCGGGGACAGTCTGTCCCCCGACCTCTTCTGAAGGCTGGGGGGGGGGACAAGGACTTTTCTTCCCACCCCCAGCATTTTAAAAAACCCCGGGACAGCAGAGGACTTCTCCACTGTCCCGGGGTTTTTAAAAATGCTGGCGGGCGTTTTAGAGGTCCAGGACCTCTTCTGAAGGCCAGCGGGGGGCGAAAGTCTTTGCTCCCCCCCCCGTCTGCCTTCAAAAGCCGTCCGGGATAGCGGAGAAACGCGCTGCGTTTCTCCGCTCTCCCGGGAAGGCAGGCAGGGGGGAGCAAAGACTTTTGCCCCCCTTCGGCCTTCAGAAGAGGTCCAGGACCTCTTCTGAAGGCCGGCGGGGGGCAAAAGTTTTTGCTCCCCCCCCCCCCGTCTGCCTTCAAAAGCCGTCCGGGATAGTGGGAAGTGCTTCCCTGCTATCCCGGACCGCTTTTAAAATGCTGGTGGTGGGGAGCAAAGACTTTCGGCCCCCGCCGGCCTTCCTGGACCTCTTCTGAAGGCCAGAGGGGGGGCATTTAAAAGAGGTCCCCGGAGATTTCCCTATGGGCTTTCTTCTTGCGAAGCAAGCCCATAGGGAAATTCGTCTTGCGAAGCAACTCGCAAACGGAAAACCCTTTCGTCTTGCGGGTTTTCCGTCTTGCGAGGCATTCGTCTTGCGGGGCACCACTGTACGTGCGTTTTCCCCAAGTTCTCCTTCCTCCTTTGCCTTTTATCAGGGAGAACCTTTGCCCCCCCCCCCCCGATATTGCTTGGCTGCAACTCCCATCTTCCCTGACCACTAGGCATGCTGGCTGGGGCTAATGGGAGTTGTCAGAAATATCTGGAGGGCTACAGGTTAGTGCCCCTGCTTTATATGGAAGCAGAACTGGAATGAGATTTGATGGCAATGGTGTTTGCTGACCAGATTTTCAATTTCTTCCCACCCCCGTTTCCCTCTTCACACTTGGTCAGATGGTGGATGTGGCTCAGAGACTAGGTGCTGCCCTGCAACTGGGAGAGGTTGCAGTCTGGGCTAAACCCGCTAAAGACTCCAAATCAAAGCAGCGAGCAACTGCATCTAGCAAATCCTCCAGCACACAGCCTTTGGGCTCTAACCAAGCCCTGGGACAGGCCATGTCTTCTGCAGCTGGCTATGCCAAGACCATGATTCCAGGTATGCCTGTCTGCACCATGTCTAATTGCATAGGCAGAATCATTTCCCTTTTTTCTTTTCGTTGTCTGAATGCTATCTAGTGTTCCCCAACATTAGGCCTCCAGCTGTTTTTGGACTACAATTCCCATCATCCTTGACCACTGGTCTTGCTAGCGAGGGATGATGGGAGTTGTAGTCCAAAAACAGCTGGAGGCCCAAGGTTGGGGAACACTGCAGACAACCGGGAGCTACACAGTAGCAGTTGTAAGTGTTCACTAGTCCAGTGTTTCCCAACCTTTTTTGGGCAAAGGCACACTTGTTTGATGAAAAAAATCTCGAGGCACACCACCATTACAGCCCCGTGACGTCAGCACGCAGCGTCACGCCGGGAGGGACGCACGAAAGTGTAACTTTCAATTTTTTTCCCCTCCCCCTTGCCGGGGAACCTCCAAGCTTTGGGGGTGCGGGGGGAGGAGGCAGCAAAGCGAGGGACTGAGGGACTCCTCCAACGACAAGGGTCGGGGAAGAAGAGAAAGGGCTATTCCGCTCCAGTCACGGGAGGGGAATATGTACTGGCCCAACTGGTGTGCGGTCTTTGGAAAGCAGGGTGCGGGAAGGAAGCCTAGGCTCGGGGTCCACCGACCTCGGCGGAGAAAGGCAACAACCGGAGCCGATTACGAGCCGGCGCGTGCGTGCAGCGGCTGGCCTCAAGCTCGGGAAGCTGCGCGCGGCGATGTTGACGCGGGGCGCGCGAGAGCTTGGGGGCGGGAGAGAGAGAAAAAGAGTTGGCAGCACCAGGCGCTGTTACTTATTGCGCTGCGGACGCTGCCAGCAACTGCGGTGGTTGTGCGGCGGCCGCCGCCGCAGAACGTCCTCGTCAGTCAGCTGAGCTGCCTGGCGGCGTAGGGAGCCGAGGGGCGGGGCTTCCTTTCTGAAGGAGCTGAGGGTGGGGGTCCTCCGGCGCCTTCGGTGAAACGGCGCCGGCCCAGAGCGCTTCTAGGAGGCTGCCTTTGTGCGCGACGTAAAGCCCTCTTTCCCTCCCTCCAGCCCCGTGTCACATGTGGAAAAGGGGGCTGGATCCAGTGACGCAACTCGGAAAACTGTTAGGGAAGCCAGAGCAGGAAAGTGAGTGGGAGGCGGCGTCGCCGCTTTAACCCACGTTTCCTTTTTGAAAGAGAAACCAGTGTTTCCCAACCTTTTTTGGACTCGCTCGCGGCACACCAGGCAACATCTCGCGGCACACTAGTGTGCCGCGGAACACCGGTTGGGAAACACTGCACTAGTCATCTGTAACCTCACAGGGAGATTAGCCTTCAAGCAGTTAAACCCAGTGTTGCAAGTGCTCAGGTTAAATGGAGAGCTGGACTTAACTGTGAAAAACTTTTAGAAGTAGGCCCTGCATACTTCTGCAGAAAGAAAGAGTTAGCAACTTTCATATAGACACAAGTTATGCCCCAGCAAGGAGAAGTTTGAATTTAACGGCAAGGGTGGATTCTGTGCCCACTACTAGCATATAACTTGCAAAAATAGCAGGTGATGTCTCCAGGCAGCTTGGATACCATGCATATAATAACTAGTTTTATTCTGTGCTCAAAAATGTTCCCAGGAGGTCTAGGTTCAGCAGTGAGGAATGTTGGTTTTATGTATATTCTGCCTTTTACTCAGTAAGTGATAGTAGCAGGATAGTGTAGAGCAGGAGCAGAGGGAATAAAGGAGGGAACAGGGAATCCTCACAAATCTGTACATGATCTCCACTGATCACTCTGGCTCTTAAAAGGCAGGGGCCTCAGGATAGTTTTGCAAAAGACATTATCTGCTGCAGATAAATATAAGCACAATTATTGAGCATTTGTTTATTTAACAAAATGTATGTACTGCTTGGGGACACAGGTGGCACTGTGGGTTAAAGCCTCAGCGCCTAGGACTTGCTGATCGAAAGGTCGGCGGTTCGAATCCCTGCTGCGGGGTGCGCTCCCGCTGCTCGGTCCCAGCGCCTGCCAACCTAGCAGTTCGAAAGCACCTCCGGGTGCAAGTAGATAAATAGGGACCGCTTACCAGCGGGAAGGTAAACGGCGTTTCCGTGTGCAGCTCTGGCTCACCAGAGCAGCGATGTCACGCTGGCCATGTGACCCGGAAGTGTCTCCGGACAGCGCTGGCCCCTGGCCTCTTAAGTGAGATGGGCGCACAACCCCAGAGTCTGTCAAGACTGGCCCGTACGGGCAGGGGTACCTTTACCTTTACCTTTTTATGTACTGCTTGATTGCAAATAGAACCTCTAAGCAGTTTCTACCCACTAACAGATATTGCCCATCTTTTGGGGCCAGAGGGTACATCTGCAAACCAGAGAAATGCTGTGGTGATCACAGACACCCGACAGATTTCTTGATATAATGCTTCTTCTGTCAAGTCTAATTTTAGCAGGGGTAATAAAACCATGCGGGCAGTAGAAAAAGTCTCTGTGGGCACGTGTGCTCGCTGTTCAGGCTGACCCATTTTCCCACACCGCCCCCCCCCCAAACCCCCAATGTGCAATAGTTTATTCACGGTTCTAGAAGATACTGGAATGGGAGAATTCTCCTTCTTCAATCAAGGCCAAAGAGAAACGCTTGTTACTTTAGGCAGACAAAAAAATTCCAGGTTACTTACAATGTGATTTGGTCCAACTGAGCCACATAGAATTGGGCTAACCTGCACGGTAAGCAATATAGAAACACTAGGAATTTCACCATCCACCAAAAGCTCTCTCTTGTTTAGAAGAGAAAAGCAAATTGCTGATTTGTGCTCATTCTCATTTTCAGGTGCTGGAACTCAGCTGGCCAAGCCAGTGGAGCCTAAGCCTGCCTCTGATCCAGAGAAAGCTGCATCCGCTGAAGGGCAGGAGCCGCCTATGGAACAAGAAAACGAAACTTGAGGAGACTACCAGGACAGCTTGTAGAGCTGCAGAACCTGCCCTGCTAGTGAGAGGAGCAAGATGTGTAAAGTTGATATCACCCAAGCCTTGCTCCAGCAAGTGGTTCTCTCTCCATCCTTGAGCCAGCAGGATGCTTGGGAAATGTTTAAAATCTACTTTCTTCAATATTCCAAATTAAAGGGATTATGAAAGATACCCTCAAGATAACAGCAAATGAAATTTGGGAGTAGTCCTGGAAAAAGTTAAGTTCTTTGCAGCAAGAGAAGTTGGGTTTCACAGTTATTCTTCAAGTTACTGACAGAAAAACACAATTGTAGAGAGGTGCCCTAAAAATTGAGACTGCAGCATTCCTTGTGCTTTTGTCTTGCCCTCTCCTGTACTGTACTGTACTGTATCTGTACTGATAGTAGCCAGTGGCTAACTGCTAAAGGGCAGCCTGAAGCATCTGTACTCTCAAACCAAGTTCTCCGAGGTTTTCAAATTTTGAATGGATTAAGCTACTGCTTTAGGATCCCAGAAAGATCAATCAGACCCATGATCAGCAGATATCTTCTATCACTGAACGGTGGAATTTATCACTACAGCTAATTTGGCTGAATTACTTTATATATAGGGGAAGCTTTTTAAAAGATGTAAATAGAAATATTTAATAAAAGGATTGAAACGCTTCTATTTAGCTTGTCCCATGTGTTACTTGATTCCTTATTAACTTTGAAGTTAGATTATGTTTGCTATCTTTTTACCTGACACATATATATATCTTAGTATTAGAAAACAAATACAAGAAGACAAGTCTCTGTTGCAAATGAAATAAAAGAGCAATGTTACCTAAGGTTCCAGATTAGCTACCTGAGAAATGAAGTTATCAGAGCTGGGCAAGGGCACATCATGAAGGAAGGGCTCAGCCAGCTTCTCATTTTCAGTTTGACAGAGGCAACCCCAGCCCCTAGTACTAGCTGTGCATCTAGAAGCAAAACTCAGTAAGGGGGACCCCGCTGTGAAACTGCTCTTGTAACAGTTCCATCCTACCAACTATTCTTCATTCTTAGCCAGAGCACACCATTCAAGGACTCACAGCCTATTGTGAATGCCACCTTCTCAAAGAGCTTTTGTTCAAATTGTATATTGATTGTGGATTTCTGATCAGTAGTGGCCAGTGCACAATTTTGAATTGTCTCCCGTTTTGTTTGAGAGAGTGCTTTGTCACTGAGCCACATCTGAATAGGACTTTGGAAAGAAGCATTCAGGCATTAGAGGCACTCTACCACTGCCCTGAAGCCATTTGACATGGTGTCAGTGGAAAGGTTAACAATCCCTGATTTGCTATGGAGTAGTTTCCCCCGATAAAGCTGAAAGGGCCATAGGTCAGTGGGAGAGAACATACCTTGAATGCAAAAGCTACAGGTTCGATCTCCGACAACTGAATAACAATGGGAAAGTTACCTGTACAAAGCCCTGGAGAGGCATTCTAGTATTGCAGGCCGTACATACTGAGCTCTATGGACCAATGATCTTCATATAAGGCACCTTCTGATGTTTCTAGATTAGTCACACACTAAAGCCATGGAACTTTAAACCAAGTAATTGCCAAAAAAAGAGAGAACACAGTACATTCTAAATGCAAAAAGAATGTTTTATGGTAACACCAGAATCTCAAGGTTTTAATAATCATATACATTGAAACAGAACACAAATGTCCAGAAATACTTTTTTCATAGGAATTGTACAGGCAGAACAATTTGGCAAGAGATGATATTGAGAACTTGCTTTCAAGGATGCTTTTTAGCTCTTGCAAATGATACCTATTCTATCCCTACTATTTACAAAAGAAAACAGGAAGTGTAGCTTGTACAGCACAGGTGACTTTCACCACCCTTTGTATTAGCAAGTGCCAGGCACCAAGATGACAGATGCTTGGTTTCTGAAGCCTCTGATCCCATGTTAGATTCTGGGCTCAGCAACTCCCTGAGAATTCTGGTGGGACAGAGAGCTGTTCCAATTTGACAATGTGGGCAAGAAACTATACCATTCAGAAGAGCAAAAAGTTCACTTTAGCTGTCACATTAAAGAAACAACTGGGTGTAAAGCATGGGCTAGAACTCTTAGCAAAGCTTTACTTTCTATCCATAGAGTTTCAGATATAGAGAGGATGAACCTGCTTCAGTATTCTGCTTCACAGAATATTTTCCTAGTGCAAGGAGAGTTGTAAGGAAGACTTTGTCTCACATCACCCATTGGTAGGAAGCCCTGGCACTGGGCACTCACATTGTTATTGCCGTTAAAGCTGGGTTGGCTTGTGGCCAAGTGGATAGGCTCATTCCGTAGGCTGAACAAAACAATTTATTAGTATAGCAACTGATGACCCTCACGAGTCCCTTCCAACTCTACAATTCTATGATTCTATATACAGGAAAGCACCACAGGCAGAGGAAAGGGGTAGGCAGTGTCCAGGTGTTCAGGAGAAGTACTAAAACCAATGCATTCAAATATCTTTTTTACAGGTACTCTTAGACACAATTAACTTGAGGCTTCGGCTTCTAGCTGGTAGGAGAGGACTTTGGGGTTCATGTTCCTTCTGTCTTTCTAATGAAAAGGGTGAGTAAAATACAAGAGTGCACAGAAGTAGGCTCACCTCTACCCAGGGCCACTCTTGATTCAGGTAGGAATTACTGAACTGAAATAAACCTGTGTTAACAAGAGCGGCAGTGGCGGTGGGATAAGGTTACCAAGGCCTCGCATATCAAGTAGAGAAACACATGTACAAATGGAGGCTGCCACCACTGGAATATGTGTGATAATAAATAACGACATGTGGATCTAATTAGGATACAGTTTTGCGAAGAGCAAAGGAACTAAGAAAAACCCAACAAGCACCACTGCTGTATAGCTGCCATTCATTTACTTCGTTTATGGAATGAAAACAAGTTCTACAATAGTGCTTTGTACAGTACACCCTAAACTCAACAGCAAAACCTGGAAAATAAAGCTGCATATTTAACCACTATGATTTGTCTCACAAAAGCAGCAAATGCAAAGAGAATACTTCAGTCTTACAGCTCAGGATTGCTAACATTATGCTTTCCTAGTGACCTGTTTCGAGATGTCTAAAGTCAGAAGCCCTTCCCACAGAAACAAGAACATGATTATGTAGTACAGTCAAACTCCCTGTTCTTAAACCTTCATCTAAGCAAAGCACAGCCCGTGGTCTACTGCAACCCTTTGGAGTCCTTTTTGGTAATACTATTCATGCACACAGAAGCAACACTTTTGCAAGGTGATGTTTTGGTAAGAGTGTTATGCTGACGTTCTGTACTTGGGTTTATGCCATCAAGCATATGACTGTAAATAGACACAGCTAGCATCTTAGTGCCTGCAGCTGGGTAACAAATGCCTGCAGGTGGGGCTCACTCAAGTGAGGCCTACTCTGCTGCAAAGAGCCAAGAGAAGCCAATTGACTAAGGACAAAACTAGCTGAGATGGTAGCACATCTGTATTATCAAAGTTCTCTACCATGCTGGTATAAATAGGGGAAGAGAGTTAGTTCCAGATGAAGAGGAAAATGGAACACAGGAAGCTGTCTTGAACCAGGTCTGACTATTTGGTCCCTCTAGTCCAGTACTGTCCATGCTGGCTGGCAGTAGCTCTCCAGCGTCTCAGACGCATCAAAGTATTTCTCGTCATCTACTACTAAATCCTTTTATCTGAACATGCCGGTGACCTGAACCCAGGACCTTCTGCATGCAAAATGAGTGCTCCACCACTGAGCAAAGGTTCTGAACTTTTCCTTTGCCCACAGCTTTCAATCACTTCCTCTTTTTATGAAGACTCAATATTTGGATATAAACCTGGCTAAGAGGAAAATAGCCAGGTGTAAGCAGTGAAGAGAACAGAAAGCAGAGGAATGGTTCCTGCACTGCTACTTCTCCACCTGAAGTTGCTACCCCACCTCTGTTTTAACAACTCTTCAGCAGCTAACTGCATGGATCATCTGTTGCTACTGCCTTTAAATGCAGCACTGAAGTAGTAAAGAAGAGACCACCCTTCACAGTTCTCCACCCCTGGGCTGACAGAAAAAGCAATTTGAGCAACAAGCATTATACCTTGATGTAAAACTTGTCAGCATGCCCTAAGCCACTGTTTTGAAACAGTGTGAGAACACATCCTTGATCAGGTTCAAGACCTATATGTCAATTCTAATTCTGAAGTCAAACCTTATCAGCCCTTATTATAAAGTCCTTCTGATGTTTTTTTCTATAGAATGCCCCACCTCCCCCACCCAGTCTCCAGACCACTATCTGCAGCAAAGGAAAACTTTCAGCAAGACTGGCACTCAGAGCGCTGGAAGAATTGAAGTCATCCTCCCTGATTCTCACTCAAGAGGCCCCACCACTGCTTTTGGTAGAAGAGACACACAGAACCCCTAGCACAGGTTTAAAAACATTTGAAGTAACATCTAGTTTGACCTTAAGAGACAACAAAATCTGGAAGATATTACGTATACAGTGCAAAATTTCTGCTCACCACATTGTAAAAAACTAATGAAAATCTGTGCTAATCAGATGGAGTCCTGCAGATCCTGTTATGTTCCTTAATTGTAAAGGAATTTGGTAAGATTCCAAATCTTACCAAATCTAGCTACCAAAAGCCCTGTTCAGATCTACCAGCATTAATCATACTCTGACCTGTTTTAATCATATCTACTGGCATTCTGGGAATTTTCAGTTTCATCATTTGTTACTACTGTAGCCCACCCTTACTCTGAGGCTTTGTACAGTTCTTAACATCACAACAACCCCATGAGGTAGGTTAGGCAAAGATAAAAGCCTAGTGAGAGCCATGTCTGGGTACAGAGTTGCACGTGGATTCTCCCATCCAAACCCAACACTGCTAACGTAGTACATCACTGCCAGATTTTGTCCTCATCCTGAAGTCAAATTTCATATCTCAGATTCTATATAGTTCTATTGCTATGCGTAAGTACACAGAAATGAATATGGATTTTACACACACAACCTGCTCAATGGAATTTCCTGTGCTATGAGCAACACTTACAATGATCATGTGATCACAGCTCCACATAACCTTGCAGAATAATACAGTACTGTGGAATAGTAGAATGTGCCAGGTCCCTAGCCTCTTCTCCACTGAAAATTATGTTTATGCCATTTGTTAGGAGTCATTTCAGGTTTTGTACATTACATTTCTTTGGAATTTGACCCAGACTAATTGTCACTTGTTAAGCAGACCAGCCATTGTATTGTATACTCTTACTCATAGTAATGATCTCTAAGTCACTGCTTAAGAGGCTATTGAGAGGTAAAATAATTGTGTGCATGAGCATTTGGTATGCAACTGTCTTAAAAGTAGATTAATCTGTCAGCAATAAAACAAAACAGAGGATCAAAATTGGCATATACTAGCTGAGGAAGAGCATGTGACAAAATGCCACACTCCCAATATTTTGATGTCCACTTCATGAGGCCAAAAAAGGAGGGAAAAGGTACCATTCAGCATCCTTTCCTTGCCGCAGAACAATTTATGATGCTTTCATCTTGCCTACCTCCCATTTGTAGAGCTTACAGAACAAGCTTTTGTATTATTCACTTGGGACAGTGTTCCCTTTGGCATGGTGCAGCCCAAGTGCTATACTTTTTCATTCCACCACTACCAAACAAAACAATGGCTCTTGCCATGTTCGGAATGTGATAAGAGGTAACACAATTATCTTTTACCTTTGCGTTCCCAGAAATATGATGGTGTAAAAGACCAAAACAGCCTTCCTGTGATAGCCAGTCACATCAAACTTCTTTCAGTTCCCAGCTTTTTAAGTTACTGCAAATAAGACTGGCTTACTTAAAGCAGAAGCTGTTTTGGTTTAAGTTGTCATTCTGGGCAAAAGGCAGCCCATATATTTAACAAGTCATACCTCACTATTTAATTGTAGACATCCCTGTAGCAACACGCAGCAGCTGAGCTGTGCCTAACTTTTATTCTTTGGCTTTCTACTAAATGCTAACTTCCAGCCCATGCCTGCATGGTTCAATTTTTGTGTGGAGTGTATCTTAATTCCACAGGTTAATGAGGGTAGATTTCTGAATAAAGAAGTCCTTCAGCAGAAATGGCATCACCAAGGCCAACGGTCCGCAGGGGATCTTTGCACACCAGAACAGGAGTGTAATGGAATGTTACCCCATCCCTGTGCCATTCTGACACAGGCTCGTGGGGATTTAAGGAGACTGTAGAGGCCTCCTCCATCTTAGAAGTGGCAAACTCCAGTGGCGCTTTAAGGAAAACTCTGCTGGCATCAATGGTTTGGGTGGCACAAGCTTGTGTCCCTGCTACTCTTGCACCAGCAGCAACAGCTGCCACCTGGTTGGCCCAATATCCATCCACAGTAACTAGGAGGTGATAGGCCAAAGTGTGAAAGTGGATACGAGTAAGATCTGATGCCTTCCCAGGAGTCCTTCCATGTTCCTTCAAGATCCAGAAGACAATGTCACTGACAACACCCACATCTGGGACACCATTCCAGGAAGCCAGTGAGGCATGTGGTCCAGAGGCTGCTTGAGTGAGGAACAGTAGCTCCTGTTCATTCAAACCAACTGAGTTCACAAGAGGGAAGACCTGCTAACAAACAGAGCAAGTGACAGATTGGCTTCAGGGTAGTCCAATTTTTAGATTAGGCTTTGACAAACATATAGGAACCAGTGCATGCAAAGCTAGCGTAACTTAAGAACGTAGGAAGAACCTTGCTGGATCAGACCAAATGCACATCTATCCAGCATCTTGTTCCCACAGTGACCAACCAGATGCCCATGGGAAACCCAAAAGTAGAACTGGTGTGCTACTGTACTCTCCCCATCTGCAATTCCCAACAGCTGGTATACAGCTGGTATACAGGGGCATACAGCCTCTGGCAGCAGAGGTAGAGCGTAACCTTATCTTCTATGAATTTGTCTAATTCTCTTTTAAAGTCATCCATGTAGGTGGTCATCGCTACCTCTTATACAGCAAATTGCATAAATTAATTATGAGCTGTGTGAAGATGTACTTTGTCCTTGATCTTCCAACATTCAACTTCATTGACTGGGCCAAGTTAATTTATCATGAGAAAAACCTTTTTTATATCCATATTCCACACCATGCATAATTTTATATACCTCTATCACGTCCCCTCTTATTGCCTTGTCTCTTAATAAAAAGCTACAAGTGTAACCTTCCCTCATAGTGGAGTTGCTCCATCAACTTGATCATTTTGGTTGCCTTTCTCTGAAGCTTTTCCAGCTCTACAATGTTGTTTTTGAGGTGAGGCACACAGAACTTTACATAGAATTCCAAATGTGGCCACACCATAGATTTCTAGAACAGCGTTATAATACAGGCAGTTTTATCTTCAGCTGCTTTGCTAATGATCCCTAACGTGGCATTCACCTTTTTCACAGGTGCGACACACTGTTCTGACACCTTCATCAAACCATCCACTACAACTCCAAGATCTCATTCCTGGTCAGTCAGGGCCAGTTCAGATCTCAAGAATGCATATGTGAAATTTATACATATAATTTTGCTGCAATGGACATGCAATATACATGCTTATTTTGAAATGCATTTGCCATTTTACCACCCATTCACTCAGTTTGGAGGTGTTTTTTTTGAAGTTCTCCACAATCCAACAATTTGTTATCAACAACAAACTTTGCTCCCTCTTTTCTCACCCCTAGCTCTAGAGCATTTGTGCAAAAGTTAAAAAACATAGGTCCCTATATGGATTCTTGGGATACTCCACTTGCTATACCCTTCCATTGGGTCCATTTATTCTTACTCTCTATTTCTTGTTTCTTAACCAGCTGCTGATCCACAAAGGACTATGTATTTTGACTGCTAAGCTTAGTAGTAAGGAGGTTTGTCAAAAGCTTATTGAAAGTCTAAATACACAGTTTCCAATTGATCACCTCTCTCTGTTTGCTTGTTGACTCAAATGACTAACAGATTAGTGAGGCAAGACTTTTTGGGGAGGGAACAAGGAGTTTGTTGGCTAGACGTTTGAGGTACAGGTCATACCCTGCCATTTAGGTTACCTGATGAATGATTGCGCTCATAAGTTCTGGGTCAGTCATACTGGCCAGTTCCAGGTGTACAGGTACACCCATGGGAATGTCAGAGATGGAAGCTACAGCCTGCAGAAAACAAAGGAAAAAACTTAATAGTAGGAAAAAAGGGGGTGGAGAGTGGAAAAGTACAGTATTATATATGCTGCAGATGTTGTCATATTTATAAAGCTGCAATCCCATACAAGTAGTCTAATGGAATTCAACAGTCTAATTGAACCCTGAGGGCTTACTTCTCAGTGGACATCTATAGGATTGCCCAGTAAATGAGCTAGTAGTGGACAGAGGCGCACACATATCCTAGAGTGCTACAAAATTAAAAACAAGTACTTTGTAGGGCAATGACAATACCTAATGCCCTGCACAGTGACAGAAGGACCAACAGAGTGCACCTTGGAATGCCTTAGAGTCTGAGGGAACAAGGTGCTCTTACCTCTAGGAGTCTCTTCTGACGCATCTCCTTTGTCTGTCCTTCCATCATATGCAGACCTGAGAGGACCACCAAGTCAGGCTGGAACTCCTCCAGACTGGACACAAATACCTCCAGCATGTTCATGGCCCCATTAGATAGGTCATGAGAGAAGATAAAGCGGTTGGCATTCGGGGCCTTCAGCTGCCCCCACTCTTCACCTAAGGAATACCCCCAAAAGACAAACAATTATATGGGATCCATATAGATCGGCCTCTGCATTAGTTTTAATGGCTTCTTTTCTTTAACAGTGAACTTCCGTCAGAGTAGCAAGTAGGGTGGGTTTTATTTCCCCCCATCTGCTTCACAGTGTTATCCTGCGTCCTCCTGCAGGATACAAATATCCACACCACATTACTCAATGCACTATTACAAACTGAAGTAAGGTAAAGGCAAAGGGACCCCTGACCATTAGGTCCAGTCATGACCGACTCTGGGGTTGCGGCGCTCATCTCGCTTTAGTGACCGAGGGAGCCGGCGTACGGCTTCCGGGTCATGTGGCCAGCAAGACTAAGCTGCTTCTGGCGAACCAGAGCAGTGCACGGAAATGCCGTTTACCTTCCCACCGGAGCGGTACCTATTTATCTACTTGCACTTTGACATGCTTTCGAACTGCTAGGTTGGCAGGAGCAGGGACCGAGCAACGGGAGCTCACCCCGTTGTGGGGATTCAAACCGCTGACCTTCTGATTGGCAAGTCCTAGGCTCTGTGGTTTAACCATAAAAAAGAGCCTAATGGATCTGGCCAATGGACTATTTAGTCCAGCATTCTGTTCTCACAGTGGCCAACCACATGCCTTTGAGAAACCCACAAGCAGGATTTGAGTACAACAGCATTCTCCCCTCTTGTGGTTTCCAGCAACTTGTATTCAGAAGCATTGCTGCCCCCAACTATGGAGGCAGAGCATAGCCATCATGGCTAGTAGCTGTCAATAGCCTAGTTTTCCAGGAATTTGTCTAATCCTCTTTTAAAACCATCTAGGTTAGAACATTACTGCCTTGTGTGAGAGTGAGTTCTAGTGTTTAACTATGCAGTGCATGGAGAAGAGCTTTCTTTTATGTCCTGAATTATCCAACATCCAGCTTCTTTGGATGTACACAAGTTCTAATGTTATGAGATGCGGGGGGGGGGGCTTTCTCTATCCACTTTCTCTATGCCATGCATCAAATATAAACTTCTATCATGTCACCTCTCACTTGCCTTTTCTCTAAACTAAGAAGTCCCAAACACTGCTACCTTTCTTCATAGGGGAGTTACTGTATCCCCTTCATGAGACTCCCACTAAGTCTCAATAGTTCAACAATTTTATTCTTAAGTACCTCTACCCTTGCTGAATGAAGCCACATTGTTTGAAGCCTAAGGCATTTCGAAGAGGTGCTGCTTAAGAATATGCAAGCAAGCCATGCCCTGCTGAACTGCCATGCATTAGTAATTTAACATGAAAGCAGAGTGCTATCCCTTTAGCCACAGCTCGTGAATTCCTCAGAATCTTGAGAGGATTTGAATCCTACAGTCAGCGGCAGCCTTCAGTGGGCATGAGGGAAAATTCTATGCTGAACAACAAAATGTGAGATAAATTAATGTGGATCAATGAACAATATCCTGTGTTTGGGAGCTGGGTTTATCCTAATAATTACATGGCAATATTGGCTACATTTTTTTCTTTCAAGAGACCTTTTTAAAGAAGTGAAATCTCTCTCCTTTCTCCGTCTCAGATACAGTAATCCAAACACTGGCAGCTTTGATTCTTCCAAAGCCCAGATTTGCAAATGTGTTTGTGTAGCAGCTGCAACCCTGGACACATATCTCTTTTGATTCTCTTGCAATGAATGTTTTTAGCCAAGAGGGAAGAAATGTGATCATCTGGTTGTTGCCATAATTTCAGGGGCTGCCTACTAAGACAGTTGTCTATACTGTAGCAAAGCCACAATCTACAGGCACTTCAGACCAGTGCAGTGCTAGAATTTTGGGGAAAGAGGTGATGCCCCTTACTGAATTCCACAAATTACAGCAAAATCATACCCCACCCATAGCTTTATAAAATCAGTCGCTAAGACGCCCACACCTTCTGCTCATCTCTGTAACTCTCTCTGCTCCCCCTGTAAATTCCAAGTGCCAAACCTATGAGAGCTCTGCTAATGCTCAACTTGCATAAATGTGCACTACTAACAGGATTGGGCACCATATACAGGGGAAAGTGCTCTTGTGTTCGGGTTCTGCTTGTGGGTTTTGTTGTAAACAAAATCTGGTCTTGTTCCATTACAGGGTACACAAGAGCCCTTATAGAGTCCTTTGTAGGTTCTCCATCGGTAGGAGAAAATAATAGAGGCCAATCAGAGAATATTGAGAAGAAAAGCAGCTAGTAAGCCTGATTTTTATTAACGCTGTTGCAACAGGATGCTCCCTTCACACACAGGAGAGCGGAGAAGGACCCAGAACAAAGGTGTGCCTGCCCTTATATAGACATTTTAAATTGCCTGCCCTGGAGTCCAAGACCACCCCCACAATCATCATACATACATCAGAGAAGGGGTGTAGCCCAAGACCACCCCCCAGATACATCATACCTGCATTATAGAAAAGGTGGTCTACAACAGAAATTTGAATTTTGTTGTTTTTCCTGTCTGCCAGGTTGTCTGATAACGCCTTATCTGATTGCCTTTCCTGGTAGTCTGGCCATTCCTTTCAGATGGTAATTACTTAATTCCTGAGACAATGGGAAGGTTTCTTTCACCTCCTCCCTCCTTGCAGAGAAACATTTGGTCAGTTTGGGAGTCAAAATGGTTTCAGGACTGTTTTCCTGTGCTGCTCCAGACATATGGTTTATATATTTATGTACGAGTTTGCTTGGTACATTAATTATAAATCTAAGACCTTAAAATTCTTATAACAGTTCCCAAAGGCATCTGTCTGGCCATTGTTGAGAACAGGATGCTGGAGTGAATGGGCCACCGGCCTGGTCCAGCAGGCTCCTCTTAACATTTTTATCAGGTAGGAATTCAACACAGAGTCAGTTTATTTTTAATACGTTGGAACCAGTCATGCTCCTATTCTCTGTGTACCAAGCAAAATTGGGAGCACAATAATGCTAAAAGCATGACAGAAATGATGACTTGAAATAAAATGTGCACTGGAGACACAATCATGCCCAGCATTTCATTCTCACAAAGCATATATTCAATTTGCTCTGAGAAGAAGCCAGTTATCACTCATCCACAATGCCATAGGAAGAAACTAAGAAATGTTCTCGATTACCACCAACCAAGCCAGGAATTTATAAGAAGATCAAGTGAATTCTGGGTTATAGGTTTCATTCCAACTCCACTTAAAGAAAGATCATTTAGATTTTTCACTTTGAAACATGCAATCACACTAAAGACTAAGAGTATAGCAATGCTGTGGAAAATAGAGGAAGAAGAGCATTTATGGGGCTCTAGTTTAAATGGAAAAGAGCAGCTTGCTGCAGCTTATGCTGCTTCTTCACCCAGCAACCTAGGAAGCTGCATAAATCCAGCAGGAGTACCAGACTCCAAAACTGGCAGCTCTAATTCTAATTTAGATTATGCTTGACTGCTAAGAAATTTACTTGAGATGTAAATAAGAAAGTAAAAAATAAACTAGGGTTATAATCAGTACCATGGTGGCATCTAAGCAACTTTAAAAAACCCCTCAAGTTTACAAAAATCTGAAATCATTGAACTCTGCCAAACAAATGCATCTTCCCCAGTAAGTTAACCTAAACACCTCAAAGAACAGGATTTCCTCACTCTCTAACCCTGACAGCGTCTAGGAAGAATTAGCACACTCAATGAACTGTTCCCAAGATAATAAAGTACTCAGAAGGGAAGTATCACTTAAAAAAAGAGTCACTTCTAAGAAGCCAAGGCTCCACCCAGAACACTTGCAACAGAAACACTTGCAGCAGTAACACATAAATTTTAGGTTACTCCTCCACCCACTTACAAAGTTTAGAAACAGCAAAATGACTCATCACCTACATGCTACCATATCTGATAATCAGCATTTTTGTCATTTAAAGCGGAAGATACAGTTTTCAGACAGAATATAATAAAATATCAATCTAATCTAGATTGTCTTCTTGCAAGAAGTTTTGCAAAAACCTGTTGCAGAAATGGGTCATTTTCACATTGTATTTCAAGTAAAAAAAAAAAATGTAACTGCTTAATGCTCTGAATTCTTTTTCCGGAGCACAACGTTCACTGCCAAAAGTCATCACGACTTTCATGTTGGGCTTCTCCTCAAACTCTACTAAATGAAACTAAATGAAATCAGAAACCACCTCGCCAATTTCCACATACTGAAAGAAAATGAAGTTATTGTTTTCTGCTTTCATACTGAGTAACCTGTAATAGAACCACCAATTTATAAAAGCAGATCTATTCACAACACTCACTATAGGAAATAAAGATCCTGGTTGCATCAGATTGCTTGGTGCTGTATTACAATGGGTGTGGTGCATTGGTGTCACTGCCAGTTTTTCCTTCCTTCAGTAGACTTTTTCAGATCTCTAGAAATTCACATTTCAACTCAGATACAATTCAAGTTTAAATGGTCCCATATGTTCCCCTTTAATAAGCATGGATCCTTTCCAAAATGCTTCTTCTGCGTAAACAGCAAGTCAACAGCCATTCAGAAGCATGTGTCATATTCACAATTGTATTTTGCCATTTTTAGATATACGTTGTTCGCTAGTGTGCCAGTACCCACATTTATGTGAATATGTGGTGTTGATGGCATTTTTATGCAGCCCTTCAGCCAAAAAAGTCTCTAAGGAAGGCTTACAAATACTAAATGAGCAGAAAATCCATAGCCTCAGGATCATAATTTGAGACAACACAAATGGAAAAGAAACTACTAATGAGACTGATCCAAAGTGGTGCAACCCAACTTCCTGAGAAGAAGGCAAAACCTCCTGGGAAGAAGGCTGGACCAAAATGGAGATATTTTGTGTACCCACATTTAGGAAAAACACATCATACTGCTTCATCCTGAATTTGAAAGGGCTTATTGCACAGAGTTTGATCTTGGATCTGAGTGACATTTTATAACAAGTAAATATGGGTGGAGTGTTCCTGGGACACCATGAGTTAGTTAAATGTCACAGGGCCTTTTCCATTTACTCAGTCTACTGTTTGCAGAAAAGATATGGTGTTTGTAATTTCTCAGGAAACTGAAAAATACTATTGATCTAATTAATCCAATGTATTAGAAACAAGCTCTCATTCTTGCAGCGCGGTTTTTTTTTGACATGGCATTGGACTCTGGGATTATGTGGGGCAGGGTGTAACCTCCTGCCTGACACCAGCATGTGCGAGGATCATCACTCTCATACAGTAGGGAACTGCTTATTTGTCACATGGATACCCTCACTGCTCAAAACAAAGCCAAACCTCTTGCTCCCCCCCGGCCCCTCTTGCTCCCCCCCCCCCGCCCCCCGTAGCATGGCAGTTGAACCAAATTACTCAGTAGTCATGGACTTTCTGTACCAGAGTTCAAAGTGTGACTCACTCTATCAAGAACTCCCTTCGCCCATGCACCTACTTCACAATGCAATCTCCATGTCCAATTTTAATTTAAGCTGCTAAAAGCTTAAAACTGATAGCAGAGACCCTGGATCAATTTCAGATGAATCAAACCAAGCCTCTGAATAACTGAACCACATTCTATATTGGGCTACAACTAACAAGAAGCAGTATTTTGTGAAGAACAAGGGATTCTTCATCAATGGAACCAAAGTACCTCTATGCTGCACTTGCAGTGTCTTCAAAAATGTAATCAGGGCTTCTATATTAGATACTCTCACTTCCTAAGAACGCCACAACTGGGAGTATACAAATTATATTTCTAGTTTCCATAGCAGGTTTGGTTGTCACATTTTTCTAAGCACATTTAAAAAGAGAAGGAGAATTTACATTTCCTAGATGATGTTACGAAGCAAATTACGATTTTGATATGGAAAGCAGCTCACAGCAAATACACAACACTTGATAACAGCTTTCCAAGCAATTCTTCAACATAGAAAAATGTAAAGCTATAAACATACACTGCATGAAGACCATTAAGCAATTGCCTTCTTTAATTTAGCACCAATTTTCAAACTAATGCTGATCATATAATATAGCAGTTTCTTTCAGTGCTCAATGTACATACATAAACACCTTTAATCTTTATGGTCACAATATAAAAGGTAGGCCACTATTATAAAACTCAAATTACAACTGGGAAGATGAGGCCGAGAGATCCTGGTTACCCAGTGGGTTCACAGCTGAAAACAAGCAGACTTACCAGCTGATAGCTAGCTCACTTCTTAAGCACTGTGTTACACCAACAACACAACACATTAATGCTGACATATATACAAATACAGTGGTACCTTGGGTTACGAACAGCTTAGCCAACGAACTTTTTGGATTACGACCACTTCAAACCCGGAAATGAATGTTCCGGGTTGTGGGGAGGGGGGTTGTATACGAATGGACTCCGTTCAGAGGTGCACTTCCATTTTGAGTGCCACACTTCCGTTGTCCGGCAGAGAAGGGGATCGTCACAGCGTTTCCCACAGTGAGGGAGGGAAGCTGCGTGCCCGCAAACCAGCTGGCTCTCCTCTGTGAAAACCACGCGGCCCTTTCCATGCACCTCCGTCTCCCAAGTGGCTCAGCAGCAAGAAAATGTTCCCTCTGTCCGGTCGGGCTGTGGGAGGAAGGCGCTCTGCTCACAGAACGGCGGTGGCTGCTCCCCAGAAACTATGTGGAGGCATGTGCACAGTTGCCTTGGCTGCCTGCCCCAGTAAGTTGGAGGAGGCAAGTCCAGCTGGCCGCCGTTTTGCGCACCTGGGAGTAAGCGCCATCCAACTTAATGGCACTTTCTTCCAAGTAAACACGGCCGGGGAAGGGAGGCGGGCGGGCTGGATGGAGCTCGCATGCTGCCTTTGTCCAGCCTCGGGAAACGCTTTCCTCCTGCAGCAGCATTGGGGGGGGGGGGGTTGCACACCCACAAAGCAGCTGGCTCTCGTCTGGGGAGGAAACCACGCGACAGAGCGTCTTCCTCCCGCAGCCTGGCCAGGCAGAGGGAACCCCCCCCCCATGCCGCTGTGGGAGGCACGTGCTCTAGGGAGAATTTCCTGCAGCAGCGGGGAATCTGTGTGGATCCCAGTTCAGCTGCTGATTGATTGTGGAAATGGATAAAAGCCCCCCATCCAAACAATGACTATAATCAGTGCAGGTAAGATTTTTTTTTAAATTTTCATTTTTATCATCTGCAATACTGTCTTATTTTTTTATAGTACAGTACATTGATTGTTGCTTTCATTTTATGATCAATGGCCTTGTTAAATAGTAAAATTCATGTAAAATTGCTATTTTAGGGGTTGCTTTTCATCGCCTGGAACGGATTCATCAATTTTCCATTACTTTCTATGGGAAAGCACACCTTCGTTTAAGTACGCTTTGGTTTAAGAACACAATTCTGGAATGGATTAAGTTCGTAGACCAAGGTACCACTGTACAGCTTTGGGCCTTTTGCATCTTTCAATAAAGCATACCTGCTTGATACTCCAAAATGAGGTGAAATTCATCAAATTCTTGCATTGATTCTGGAGGGACGATTACATTTTCATCAAGCAGCTCATGCAGCTTAGGACCAATTGGGCCACACAGCAGAACCTACAAATCAACCAATTGATACCAGTTAACTGTTATCGTCTCTGTTTAGTGCAATCTTCAGTGAGATGGTTCTCACTCTAATAGAGACACTATAAACTGGATTCCAATGCATTCACTTTTCTGTCCTGTTCCAAATAGATGAACTATGTGTGTAGACAGGTCATACAGTTCTATTGTCAGAATGTTTCAAAATAAAATAACCATGTGTAACAAGCTCTCAGATTCCAAAGCCCATTCTGAAGAAACAGTTGAGCATCAAGTGTGGGGGGTGGGGAAAAGTCAACTCACTTAACAACCAATACACCAATAAGAACCCTAATATGACATTTCCACACTAGAAGACAAATTAAAAACTTGATATGGATCACGTCCACAGTTGAGATGTTAAGTCAACTTTCCTATGAAAATGGACGTGTCTTTTGCTTCTCTGTGTTAAACCACAGAGCCTAGGACTTGCCGATCAGAAGGTCGCGGTTCAAATCCCCGTGACGGGGTGAGCTCCCGTTGCTCGGTCCCTGTTCCTGCCAACCTAGCAGTTCGAAAGCACGTCAAAGTGCAAGTAGATAAATAGGTACCGCTCTGGCGGGAAGGTAAACGGCGTTTCCGTGCGCTGCTCTGGTTCACCAGAAGCGCCTTAGTCATGCTGGCCACATGACCCGGAAGCTGTATGCCAGCTACCTCGTCCAATAAAGCGAGATGAGCGCCGCAACCCCAGAGTCGGCCACGACTGGACCTAATGGTCAGGGGTCCCTTTACCCTTTACCTATATCCAAATTAGCTTAAAAGACATTTAGTACTACATCTTTATCACCAACAATAAGAGTTCTGTGTTGTCTGGAAATGGAAGCACTAAGAACGCAACTTTTCTCCTATCCATGGGACTAATGAGCATGCAAGTTTGAACACTGACTTCTTCTCTGACAATGAGTTCTTCCTATTAAAAAAAATAAATGAAGCCATGCAGAGCGTCTTGTACTAGGAATATGTAGGACACAGGCAGGAGGGAGAAGACACACAAACAATTTTGCATATCAAAATCTCATAGCACAAGTCACTACTACTGCTGCAAGGTTGGCAGATGTTGGTCATCCCTGGCCATTGGCCACACTGGCTAGGGTTTAACATCTGGAGGGCCACCCCTGTTCTAAAAGACCATGTATACTGATGTCATAATATGAATAGCTACTATTACATATAACGGCTGAAGCAGACAGCTCCCAATAACTTGGTCCACTAAGTTACATATACAAATGTATATGGACACTTGGAAAGAGTGACATTCCACTACGGATTGATTCCTTTTGACATTCCAAGTACATCTCTATGCACAATACTAGAGGTAAGAAAGAAGTAATAACCCCTTCTTCCAAAGAGTTAAGTGAAATATTGTTTAGAACTTTCCTCCAAGTTCTTTAAATTTCCTGGTATGTCTAATCACATTTGTTCACTCAGAAGCTCCACACATTCTGCTACCAAGCTGTAATTGCTGTTTTCTCAGCCATATACTGCTTCTCATAGTCAGAGGCCTGGTTTTATTTTTTATTAGAGTAACATACTTCACACATGTGTGCCTCTCAGCTAGAGATGTCAGGAAGCAATGGTAGTTACACTTTAGTAAAGTAACTTGCACAACTGCCTTTGCTTGTGCTGTTTTTACTTATTTCATACATTATTACCCAGTACTTTGCCCATGTGCTACTCATTGCCTTGCAAAAGCATAATCAAAAACTCAGGCATGGCATCAGAGTGTCTCAAGCAATAGCTACAAGCATGTGCATCACTAGAAGTTTGTGTCATCAAAAGGAAAATGAACTTTTCCACTGAAAAATTCTTCTGCATCATGCCTGCATATTTACTGGATAAAATGGGGACAATGATTAGATGTTACATTCAGGATTTTAAACAGGAAAACCAATGAGAGGAGGTATACAGTTATAGGCGATCAGTGAGGGTTGGCATTTGATATTCTTACCTTTAGGTCTGGATTTGTTGCAATTTTCTGGCCAATGAGAGCAGCATTGCCTCCCACATACAACTGTTAAGACACAAATTTGTGCACACATTTAATCTGCAATTTCTACATATCTTTACATGATCACAGTCCTTTGCAGAGTTTAATATGTGTACTATCAAGAATATAGCCATAGTTATCAGTGGAATAAACACATTCACTTATCTAACTAATAGTATGCCAAAGCTGCAGCAAGGCTGCTCTACTCACTTTAGCCACTGACTGCTTCGCTCTCACAAACAATTAAGACCCCTAGATCTTTTTTGCATGTACTGCTAGTAAGTCAGGTTTCCCCCATCTTATATTTGTACACCTGGTTCTTCCTATTTACGTGCATGACCATACATCTGTCCCTACTGAAATTCATTTTATTAGCTTGGGTCCAGGTCTCCAATCTGCTAAAGTCATTTTGAATACTGTTCTGTGTTTTGTGGCATTAACTACCCCTCCCAGTTTGGTGCCATCTGCAAATTTGATGAGCATCCCCTCAATTCCTTCATCCAAGTAGTTTATAAAGACATTGAACAAAAGCAGGGACGGAACCCTATGGCACCCCACTTATCACTTTTGTTCCAGGATGATGAGGAACCATTAATGAGTACCCTTTGGGTTCAGTCAGTCAACCAGCTACAAATCCACCTAACAGCTATCTTGGTCAACCCACATTTTACCAGCTTCCTCACAAGAATATCATGGAGGACTTCGTCAAAAGCCTACTGCCAGTCTCAGCAGTAAAAACAAGTTATTCTAGAAACTCTAACTTTAGAAACAGGTTTTCCCAGAAGCAGTGGCTTTAAGTTGTCTTGAAAGACTAGTTTCAACCCTTCCAACCTTTGGAAAAGTTTCATGTTTCTTAAGCTTTTTTGCATGTTGCTGCCTGCAGTTTTAAATAATTAACATATATTTTGCAAGGCCAATCTTGTCAGACAGAATTTCATCTCTACTATACTGGGCAGTATTCTTAATAGTGTTATTAAGATACAATAGTGCATACAAGTGACATTTTGAGAAGGGCTCATCACTGAGTGTACACAAAAGATGAAAAAACTGCAGGGCTCTTGATATATAGTAGTTTGTGTAGCATAAGCTTTGTAAAGCTTATTAGATTGCACTTTATATATCTGATGAAGCAAAGTTAATTCATAACAAATAAAATGCTTTGGGTCCGAACAAGACTCTATTTTCCCCATTCCACTCCATCCCTGCCAAACTACAGGAAAAAAGAATGATACAATTATAGGGAAACTGGTTATTTGAGCACACTATCCTTTAAAGGAAGGCTAAATTCTGATGGTTTAAATATTCCAAAATAAGAATAACAACTATCGCTTAATGATTCACTTTTCCCTGCAGTGAGGGGGGAGCAGTAAGCAAGGAAGCATGAGGCTGATTGCCAAGCTCTTTATGGAGACAATGTGCCTAAAAGACAGTTTGTGTCTTTTTGCTACTGCAGATTTACAGAGCTATTCTTTTGAAAAATGTGTACCATCAGCTGAAGGCCATACTTCCCCCCAAAATATCCACATAGTGGCTACTTAGCAGTTCTATGGCATGTTGCTAACTTCCAGTTTGGGGGCCTAGATAACAGTTCAAGCAAAATTAAAATAGACAGTGCTGCATATGTAAATTGGGTCTGTGTGCCTGCATGTGTACTGCAAAGTGTTGGGCGGCTACACCCACCAACTGCATGTAGCCCTGGAAGGTTGCCAGGGATGGATGTGGCCCTGAAGCCAGAAAATGTTAAGTCACATCTGCTCTAGAGAGCAGAAAGAATAGCAAACAAAGGGAAAGCTAAACAATTTACCACAGAAGCTATAAAGAGGTATTGGATATATGCAGTGTATTATGTGTCACAGAGGGATAAAGAGTTTGCTCCAAGCTAGAGAATGTACCTGTGCCCCAGGATATGCTGAAGCAGTCTCTGCAATGTGGCGGAAGGACTCTGCATCACTGAAGAAGCGTTCTGCAGCAGCTCCCTTCCCCATGAAGTGGCTGAAGGCTTCCTTCAAATCTTTTGTGGAATGCAAGATTGAGTGGTCTTGCCCAACACCAGAATCTAGACCAAGGGCTTGCAGCAACTTCACACCAGAAAGGACGACATCTACACAGGCATTGACCCTACCAATAACAGGAGATGAAAAGTTATAATCTAGGCTAATTTTTAAGGAACATATCTACAAGGATATATGCATTCAAGCTTTTTTTGCAGTTTATTGACATAAGTATTCTGTAGAGTTTAACAAACAACACTGAGGAATCATATTGCTACTATTTACTTACAATGGAAATATATGCATGTCTATTCAGAAGTAAGTCCTACTGAGTTCATGAGAGTATGAAATTGCAGCTGAAAGTTAGATTTTTCATAAATTCTGTATTTGAGAAATGGATCTCTGAGTGTTTAAGCTTTCTGTCTTGTTTGCCGGGCAAGGCCCCCACAGTGTACTGGCTAAGAAAGTTTAGGGGTACTCACATGAGATCTCAGGGGAACTTGGATGGACTTGCGAAAGCATCCCAGAATTGGTGCACCAAGAAAGCCTTGCCTCCAAGCAAGTCAAAGAGCTTAAAGGCTCTTTTCATACTGGGAAAACCCAGTGCAAAAATAACTTCCTTGCTTGCATTTAACTTGCACAAGCTTTCCCACCACTATCTGAACTTCCCTTGCAATGCACAACCACAAATAAGTGTGTTCTAATGCATGCTCTTAGTTTACACTTAGTTTATACAAAGTAACATCAAGGCTCAGTAGGACTGGCTAGTGTCCTACATTGAAGTGTGCACCCTAATATGTGCCCTAGAATATTTGCCTGGCAAGCATGCAGGGGATCCTCAGTAGTCAAAAATACATGGCAACAGGTTCCTCCACAGCAGAAAATATAAGGACCACTGCTCTACAGCAGGAACGTTTTATTAGCTAGTGTTCCAAAGAACACTCAGGGAGATCTATACGCAATAATTTAAGACATCACTCACCCAACAGCAACTCTGTTCCACTGTTTGCCCGGCTGGGTGATAAGCACTTCCCAGGCAGCTGCCATGCTGCTCTCTGGGGACGTAAGATCCCCCTGCAGCTGATATAGGAAGGAGCTTGAGAGATACTTCAGCACTGAATCTGGAAGATCAGAGTCCAGTAGGAAGACGTATCCTGTAGCCAGAGCCAACAAGGCCACACAAACCGACTTGTTCCACATGCTGATGTCTTGAAGTGAAAGCTCAAGGTGAAGAGTGTGAATGAAGTTTATATGGCAGCTCTCGTAAGTCCGGCCTGAAAATTGTTTTTCTCCACAATGGCCACCTTCATGTTTATAATTGTTCACAACCTATAAATAAATATTTAAACATGAGCATTAGACTTTGTATAGCAAACCCCACCTCATGATCACATCCTTCTACTAGTTTGCTAGGTTCTTATTTTTCCTTCTCCTTCCTCCCCCTGCCTCTAGGTTTATTATACGTCTCTGTTATATTTATTAATTTCATTATACAGTGGTGCCTCGCAAGACGAAATTAATTCGTTCCGCAAGTCTCTTCGTCTTGCGGTTTTTTCGTCTTGCGATGCACGGTTTCCCATAGGAATGCATTGAAAATCAATTAATGCGTTCCTAGGGAAACCGCCTTCAGACCAGGTCCGGGGACAGTCTGTCCCCGGACCTCTTCTGAAGGCTGGGGGGCGGGGACAAGGGCTTTTCTTCCCACCCCCAGCATTTTAAAAAACCTGGGACAGCGGAGGACTTCTCCGCTGTCCGGGGCGATTTAAAAGCCCCTGGGAAGGCAGGCAGGGGGGACAAAGACTTTCGCCCCCCGCCCGCCTTCAGAAGGTGTTCCCGCCCCCCGCCCGGCTTCGCAGCAGCGCTACGAAGCCCGGCGGCTGGGGCAGGTGTTCCCGCCCCCCCACCCCGCTTCGGAGCAGCGTTCCGAAGCGGGGTGGCTGGGGCAGGTGTTCCCGCCCCCCCGCCCGGCTTCGCAGCAGCGCTACGAAGCCCGGCGGCTGGGGCAGGTGTTCCCGCCCCCCCACCCCGCTTCGGAGCAGCGTTCCGAAGCGGGGTGGCTGGGGCAGGTGTTCCCGCCCCCCCGCCCGGCTTCGCAGCAGCGCTACGAAGCCCGGCGGCTGGGGCAGGTGTTCCCGCCCCCCCACCCCGCTTCGGAGCAGCGTTCCGAAGCGGGGTGGCTGGGGCAGGTGTTCCCGCCCCCCCGCCCGGCTTTGCAGCAGCGCTACGAAGCCCGGCGGCTGGGGCAGGTGTTCCCGCCCCCCCACCCCGCTTCGGAGCAGCGTTCCGAAGCGGGGTGGCTGGGGCAGGTGTTCCCGCCCCCCCGCCCGGCTTCGCAGCAGCGCTACGAAGCCCGGCGGCTGGGGCAGGTGTTCCCGCCCCCCCACCCCGCTTCGGAGCAGCGTTCCGAAGCGGGGTGGCTGGGGCAGGTGTTCCCGCCCCCCCGCCCGGCTTCGCAGCAGCGCTACGAAGCCCAGCGGCTGGGGCAGGTGTCCGGGATCTCTTTTGAAGCAAGCGGCTGCGGAGAGACGCGATCTCCCCGCAGCCGCTTGCTTCAAAAGAGGTCCGGGATCTCTTTTGAAGCAAGCGGCTGCGGAGAGACGCGATCTCCCCGCAGCCGCTTGCTTCAAAAGAGGTTCGGGATCTCTTTTGAAGCAAGCGGCTGCGAAGAGACGCGATCTCCCCGCAGCCGCTTGCTTCAAAAGAGGTCCGGGATCTTTTGAAGCAAGCGGCTGCGGAGAGACGCGATCTCCCCGCAGCCGCTTGCTTCAAAAGAGGTCCGGGATCTCTTTTGAAGCAAGCGGCTGCGGAGAGACGCGATCTCCCCGCAGCCGCTTGCTTCAAAAGAGGTCCGGGGGCAGCGGGAAGAGCTGCCCCCGGACCTCTTTTGAAGCAAGGGGCGGTGGGGAGAAGCGATCTCCCCGCCGCCCCTTGCTTCAAAAGAGAAGACCCGCTGTCCCCGGGGCAAGCTTCGTTTTGCGAAGCAAGCCCATAGGGAAATTCGTCTTGCGAGGCAACTCGAAAACGAAAAAACCTTTCGTTTTGCGAGTTTTTCGTCTCGCGAGGCGTTCGTCTTGCGGGGTACCACTGTACTGTACAATAAGGTATGGGGTGGGGGTGCAGAGAAGACCTACTGAGTTAGTTGTGGGGGAAATTGCACCACCCAGAGAGAGGAGGGGGTACTGAGAGAGATAAAGTGTTGGGCACATGTGTGTGTACACACACACACACACATGCGTGTAACCACAGTCGGATTTAGGGCTGTGTAAACGCCCCCCCCCACACATAGGGTGTACAACCAAAGGGATGCAAAATAACACCACCACATCTCTATTTATACGGGTACCTACTCAATTATTGTGAAAATAATATATATATATTTTGGGGGGTGCCCGCCAAACTTTGTTCTGGCTCAGGGCGCCCCATTACCAAAGTCCGCCCCTGTTGATATATAAAAGATATAGATACCTACTCTCTCCCCCCCACCCCTTTTCCTCTTTGGCCTTTATTAGGAGGAAACGAAAGCAAGGAACGGGGACAGGAGGAGGAGAAGCCGGGGTCGGGGCGTCAGACCCATCGTCCCTCCCGGCGTCGCTGGACTGCAGCTCAGCCCCCGACCCCGGGGCAACTCCGGCGGGAGCCACCGGCGAGGGAGGCGGCGAGCGGGACGGGGGGAGGCGAAGGAGGGACTTGCAGGCGGCCTACCCTGCAAAACGAGCTTTCCTCCCTCCCTCCCTTCCGGCGCGCTTAGGGGACAGTTCCCCCCCCCCCAACACGACCCAAGGGGGGGAAAGAAGCCCCCCGAGTCCCTCCCTCCCTTTCCCTGAGGGAAACCCCTCGCTGGCTTCCGGCGGAGAGAAAAGCGCGGGCTGGTTTACCTCACAGCTGAGGGGGCAGCAGGGGCCCGGCACCTTCCCGCCCCTCCCCGGAGCCCAGGCCGCGGGCTGCTCCCCTCAGGAAACGCGGCTCTTCCCGTCCCTGAGGAGAACCGCCGGCTGGCCGCGGGCTCTGGAGCGCCTTTCCGCCGCCCGAGGCTCTCGAAAGGCCGCCTCAGAAGCGGGCAGCTCCCTTACGCCATCTCCGTATCCCGCCGGCCGCGTTACTCAACCCGTTCGGCAGGACAGGGGGCCCCTGCCGCCTCTTTGCGGAGTTTGCGCAGCTTGCGTGGCTCTGCCTAACTTCTCGCGCGGCGGGCTTTGCAGAATCGTCGGGCGCCGCAACTCGGAAGCCGGCCGGGCGAAGCTTAGCTGCCAATCAAATGGGAACGTAACCAATCGTCGGGAGAAAGGGGTGGGCGACTAGAGATGGAAAGTGGAAAGAATAAAGAAAAGGGAGGGAGAGGAATGTACCATGAGGCGTTGCGAGGCGGGGGGTGTACGCATACATGTTCTCCTTAGTTGCTTGGACCAGTATGGTGCTGGTGATAATAATGCCCTTTATAGAATCGTAGAATTGTAGATTTAGTCAAAAAAGCTAAGATCATGGCCACTGGTCCCATCACCTCCTTGCAAATAGAAGGGGAAGAAATGGAGGCAGTGAGAGATTTTACTTTCTTGGGCTCCATGATCACTGCAGATGGTGACAGCAGCCACGAAATTAAAAGATGCCTGCTTCTTGGGAGAAAGGCTGTTAAGTTGTGGGCGAACATATCAGATGACACAGCGATTCTTCCAAAGCAGCTCTTTATTGTAAGCTGGAACAGAACTAACTGAGGAGCTCAGTCAGCCTGCTTATATAGAGCTCCAGAACAATGTAACTGTTGCCATTTTCTAAAACTATCCAATCACTGAACGTCACTTTCGATCCTTTATTTGCATAACTATCTACAGTATCCCCCTGCTGGCCCAAGGTGAGAACTTCAGTACATAACAAAGGCGATGGCAAACCTAGACAGCGTCTTAAAAAGCAGAGACATCACCTTGCCAACAAAGGTCCATATAGTTAAAGCCATGGTTTTCCCATGTAGTGATGTATGGAAGTGAGTAGTAGTTTTCCATGGTTTTCCCAGTAGTGATGTATGGAAGTGAGAGCTGGACCATAAAGAAAGCTGACAGCCGAAGAATTGATGCTTTTGAATTATGGTGCTGGAGGAGACTCTTGAGAGTCCCATGGACTGCAAGAAGATCCAACCTATCCATTCTTAAGGAAATCAGCCCTGAGTGCTCACTGGAAGGACAGATCCTGAAGCTGAGGCTCCAATACTTTGGCCACCTCATGAGAAGAGAAGACCCTGATGTTGGGAAAGATGGAGGGCACAAGAAGAAGGGGACGACAGAGGACAAGATAGTTGGGCAGTGTTCTCGAAGCTACCAGCATGAGTTTGACCAAACTGCGGGAGGCAGTGGAAGACAGGGGTGCCTGGCGTGCTCTGGTCCAGGGGGTCATGAAGAGTCGGACACGACTAAACAACAACAGAGTTAGAAGGGACCCTTGGGGGTCATGTAGTCCAGTCCCCTACAATGCAGAAATCTCAGCTAGGTCATACATGGCAGGTAGTCATCCAGCCTCTGCTTAAAAGCCTCCAAGGAAGGAGAGCCCTTGACTCAGGATGGGTAGGAGGCGAAAGGGAGAGATTAGAAGAGGCAGAAAAGGGCTCTTTTCCTTCACCCTGTGCTCTGTATGCAGAAGGATCCTAGGTTCAATTCCCAAGTTTGAAATCCTGGAGAGCTGCTGCCAGCCTGGGTTGACAGCAATAATGGTAGAGGACACAAGTTGCATGACAAAAGCAGAATTTTTAAAAAAATCCCAGGTTCAGTTGCTGGCATTGCTTGTTATGTATTATGTATTGCATTAAAATAATTACCTTATTTTCTTGTTTCATTTAATGGATGTTATGTATATCCATGTTATTATGTTGTAAACCTGGATAGCTCAGTTGGCTAGAGTGTGGTGCTGATAATGCCAAGGTTGAAGGTTGAATCCCTGTAGGTGATCCAGCTGCATATTCCTGCAATGCAGGGGGTTGGACTAGATGATCCTCAGGATCCCCTCCAACTCTACAATTCTATTAAACCATCCTGTTTGGGGTTTTCGGGGGGGGGTATGGGGAGCCTACTAGTTTTCAAGGTTCTTTGTCACCGTTTGATTTAGAGGCCCAGTTGCCCTTGGATTAGCACAATGGTTATAGAAACACACCTTGTAAATATTCGAGAACATTTCCTCCACTACCCCTCTTACATTATTATCTGAAGTTAATGGCAGAGTACGTCTATCTGTGTTTCAATCTGTGATGGATGGATTTCTAGGAGGCAAATATCATAGGAACATAAAAATCTGCCTTATACGAAGGCAGCCCAGTCAGTACGGCCTACATTGGCTGGCCACATTTCCAGTTCAGTACAGTGGTACCTCTGGCTACATACTTAATTCATTCCGGAGGGCCGTTCTTAACCTGAAACTGTTCTTAACCTGAGGCACCACTTTAGCTAATGGGACCTCATGCTGCCGCTGTGCCGCAGCCGCACAATTTCTGTTCTCATTCTGAAAGTTCTTAACCCGAGGTACTATTTCTGGGTTAGCGGAGTCTGTAATCTGAAGCGAATGTAACACGAGGTACCACTGTATTGTCTACACCAGCCTGGCAGGAGTTTGGACAGGACTCGGATGTGGAGATGCTGAGAACCTGGGATCTTCTGCAAACAAAGCAGATCCCAGACCCTTCACTGTCAGGCGAATCTGGAAAAGGGTGAGATTTAATGAAAGACCAACACCTAAGAACGGAAGTGGTGTGCTAATAAGAGTTCCTTTCTTTCCTTAGTTTTCTTTGATGAGGGGCTTGTAATTTAAACCCTAAAGTCTGCTGAATCTCCCCAACCAAAGATGTAATTTCCTAAGCCTGAGTCACTGCAGGCATCCCACTGGGTGGTTACTTCAGCTTACATGGTTGAGGCAATTACAAAAATAACAAAGGGTTCCCTTCCTAGTTTTATGGCATTAAATAAAACTAAACAAAAAACAACCCACAGAAACATGCTTCTAACCAAGTTCACAGTGAAGGGAAAGGAATATCAACAAACCACATTCTGTTTATCATTCCAGAAATGTTGAAACTCTGTGCATTCCTCTTCCAACCTATTTACAGAGCACAATTCTTGACTTGACCCTAATAGACCAAGGACTCAGCTAGACTGGTAAAGAAAAAGCGATTTACAGTGGTACCTCAGGTTAAGTACTTAATTCGTTCCAGAGGTCCGTTCTTAACCTGAAACTGTTCTTAACCTGAAGCACCACTTTAGCTAATGGGGCCTCCTGCTGCTGCCACACTGCTGGAGCACGATTTCTGTTCTCATCCTGAAGCAAAGTTGATAACCTGAAGCACTATTTCTGGGATAACAGAGTTTGTAACCTGAAGCGTATGTAACCCGAGGTACCACTGTATATGCCTTGTGTATGCACCACCAGATGGCGATGTGGAGTCCCGTTTTTCTCTACCTGTTTTCCCTGTTTAAATTTCCCTGTTTAAATCCGCTTTAAACTGAAACACTTCTTTGATGTGTCTAGATCCAGCCCAAGTCAATTTACAGGGCCTGTAAATAACCATTCCTTCAGTTTTAGAACCTGCTATACTTCTGCTTGCCAGAATCATGTAAAACAGCAATGCCTCTTTATCCTTGGGAACTCACCTTTTAGCCAAAGTCAACAAAACCCTTTTAATAAAATAATAATCCATGCTATGTCTCTCTTCCAAGATCTTATGGAGTGCACATAAAATCAGACTCCAAAGCATGTTGGCCTCTCCTTGCATCCACCAAAATGAAGGGAAACCTCCTTTTCCTCCATCGCTTTTCCAGTGCTGGTCTGATTCTGTTTTATCTAAGATAATTAGCCAGTCTTATAATCCTCCAATTCTTCTTGCAGCTGCAACTCTATTCACCCTTACCTGGGAGAAAGTCCTAATGAATTCTCTGTGAAATTACTTCTGAGTACCCATGGATATTTTCTCTCTCTTTCTGACTTCCTTTTTCTCCTTCTCTTTCTGATATCCACTTCCCTCCCTACTAAGCCTTCGCCCATCAGTCTGCCATGAGATGGACAGATAGCTCCTGTCAAATGTCTGGGCTTTTGAAATCACACAAAATTCACCTGAGGAGTGCCTGGTGCCCACCCCAATGTAAACAGTACTCATCTAGATGGTCTGGCCATCTAGATCAAGCAGCTGCTTCTGTTGTACAAGCTTCCCTCAAAAGACATATATTGGGATGGAGAGAGGGACTCATTCACAGCACGCATGCTTTGCTTGTGAATTTTTCTAATAGTCTTCATCGGTGAATTTCTCCTGATACAGGTTCCTTTTTTAAGGCGCTTTTGCCTAATATACATATTTTGGCAAAGCAATCTACCCTAGCATCAAGAAGTTTTGCATGACATTTTCAAAAATATATGCATTTTTGGCACACTTTATAATACAGTAGTACCTTGGGTTACAAACTTAATTCGTTCTGGAGGTCCGTTCTTAACCCGAAACCGTTCTTAACCTGAGGCGTGCTTTCGCTAATGGGGCCTCCCGCTGCTGCCATACCGCCGTCGTGTGATTTCCGTTCTCATCCTGGGGCAAAGTTCGCAACCTGCGGTTAGCGGAGTTTGTAACCCAAAGTGTTTGTAACCCAAAGTGTTTGTAACCCGAGGTACCACTGTACACATTATTGTGCCACATTGCACTGTGTTGCAAAATTTGAAGATGTGTCGTTTTCAAGGGATGTCTTGTGTTTCGGTTCGCCTTTTTGAAAAGTGCAAATGAGTTAGCTTTGTGTTTAAATGTGAACTGGATCGATTTCTCTCCCATCCCTTTCTCCAGTCAAAAGGATCAGATGATAACGTATCTTAAACCCTGGAATGCTGCTGTCAGTCAGAGTAGCTAATACCAGTGGCGTAGCGTGGGTTGTCAGCACCCGGGGCAAGGCAAGTAATTTGCGCCCCCTAACCTGTGGATTTGCGCCCCCTAACCCTAACCCCCAGATGTTGCGCCCGGTGCGGCCGGCCCCCCCTGCACCCCCCACGCTATGCCACTGGCTAATACAGTGGCACCTCGGGTTACATAGGCTTCTGGTTACATACGCTTCAGGTTACAGACTCCACTAACCCAGAAATAGTACCTCAGGTTAAGAACTTTGCTTCAGGATGAGAACAGAAATCATGCTCCGGTGGTGCAGCGGCAGCAGGAGGCCCCATTAGCTAAAGTAGTGCTTCAAGTTAAGAACAGTTTCAGGATAAGAACGGACCTCTGGAACGAATTAAGTATTTAACCCAAGGTACCACTGTATTGAGCTTGATGGGCCCGTGGTCTGGCCCAGTACACGACAACTTCACATGTAATTACAGCGGGTTCTTTAAATCCAAAAACTGCATTATTCCCTTGGGGGGGGGGGGAAACCACAGATTTTAAAAACCCCATTGCTAACCCTCATGCTTGTAGAAATATACTTGAAAAGACATCACTGGTTCTGTTGAAAAGACTTGGCCTCCATTTTGGTTTTAAAACTTTCCTTTCTAGCCCAGCTTATCCTTTCTCCTCAGCGCTTGAATTCTAGTATTTGTTCTTCAAAGTTGTAAAGAAAAATGAAGAAGAGCTCTGTTGAAAGTCCTTAGGTGTTTCCCCCCCTCCTTTCCTTTTTTTATAAGCTGTTCGTTTTTTCCACGAGAATTCACCTCTTCCCTTTGCTGCGACTGAAAATCAAAGAGATATAACTCCAGGGAAGGAAAATTGCCCTTGAGAAACTCTTAATAAAGCTCACAATCTTTTTTAGTATAAGCTGCAGTAAATTTCATTGAAGTGCCTGAGTTGTGGAGCGCAGTCCCTGAAGAAGAAATCTATGCTGCACAAACAGCTGCTGCAGGTTAAGTTTTCTGCTTAACCGCTTCGATCCTCAAGTAGGCTGGCGACAGATTACACAGATTACACAAAAACAGCCGGAGCCTGTCCATCCAATCAGGGTTTCCCCTCTCCTACCCCCAGCAAATGTGCATGTGCTTCATATTTCTTGCACGTGGCCCACATGCCTTCTATTGTGCTTCTGTTGGAAGGAAACCGCATTTCATCTTGGAGAGAGAGAGAGAGAAATTCTAGTACACAATTCTTATTATCCTCACCAAGTTACAGTGCCCAAAATGTTCTGGTAGAAGTCATGGCAGCTGAACCAGTATAAAGGTCCAGTAGTGACCGACTCGGGGGTTGCGGCGTTCATCTCGCTTTATTGGCCAAGGGAGCCGGCGTACAGCTTCCGGGTCATATGGCCAGCATGACTAAGGTACTTCTGGCGAACCAGAGCAGCGCACGGAAACGCCGTTTACCTTCCCGCTGGAGCGGTACCTATTTATCTACTTGCATTTTGACGTGCTTTCGAACTGCTAGGTTGGCAGCAGCAGGGACCGAGCAACGGGAGCTCACCCCGTTGAGGGGATTCGAACCACCAACCTTCTGATTGGCAAGTCCTAGGTTCTGTGGTTTAACCCACAGCGCCACCCGCTTCCCTATTGAACCAGTATAGAAGTGGTGTAAATTGGTAGTAGAGGAAGCCCTCAAGTTATATTAGGGTTACATTCTGGGGATCACACCTAAGGTAAAAATCGTGTGTAGTTGGGTTCAACGGTGAGTGGGATTGCTAAAGTCTTGTTTCCCAGATGCTCTCCTGTTTTCCACCCCCTAATTTTTTAATTTTAATTTGCCAAGCATGTAAAGTTGAATGCACACAAGTTAAATGCTACACATTTTGCCAGCAGGACAGGCGTACAACTAAGTGGCTTGTATGCACCACTGCAAACAACCAACTGCTATTCTCTCACCTCTCTACCGCTCCCCATCTTTCTATTCTGGCGCAGTGCTAGTGGTGCAACATAACTTATTGAAGATCAATGCAATATGCTGCTGCTTTATGCCTTTCCTGATAGAGGAAGTTACTTTCAGACTTAAGTTATGGCCGTGTAAGCAGTAGGGAAGCTTGCTAAAAGTAGACAATGCTCAGCACAATAATATCTCAACCTGGAGGAGCCTATTCTTTGTCACTAAACATCATAATTGGACATGCCTCTAAGACAGCAACAAGCAAAAGTATTGTCACAGTTCAGGGACTCCTTTATTAGTAAGGCTTAATCAGAGGGCCACATTGCAAGAGGATTGCTTACAAACTCTGCACACAGGTTATTAGTTATGATCCAGGTTCAGGGTGGTTTTTAATTACTTTCTAATGTGCTGCTAATGAAAGGAGAAGACTACACCAAGAACAAGTCAAAGTTCCTGTCTCTCTATTTCTCTTGCATCTCTCCCCGCCTCTCATTTCCTTGAGTCAAGATATAGAAATGAATTCTCCCAGATACCCACTTCTGATACTGTAGATCAGCTTCTACTATTAGGTTCTCTGGACAGTTTTTCAGACTACAAAGGGCTGGAATAGGGTGGTTGCATCCACATCACCAAAAAGAAAGAGATTTACACATAAAATTCATACAGGTTAATTTGCATTTATACAAATAGTAGCTTTGTACTCTGAAAAGAAATAGGTTTCTTTCATTGTTCCAGCCATTTCAACTATCACTTAATCTCTGGTGGGGATAGTTCATATTCCAGCATGCTCCTCCTGCCCTCCTAGAGGGGATGGTCAGATCAGAAAAAAGGGTAAGGGGAGCTTGAAGAACTAAAGTCTGATGATCCTGGGTAGGGTCCTAGTGGGTTGGTATGGGCTTCATTCAGTTCCTGGGGAGATTCAGAGACTGCTGAGCAGAAGGCTGCAAGCACAGAGTCCGATCCCTGGAAGGGACCAAGGAGAATGTCAGAGAAGGAGTCCATCCTTATGTGACCTGATGCTTCTGAGCAGCACTCTGCCATTCAGGCATGACCTATGGTGCCCCCTCCTGTCAATCAGCTTGCACCCACAGAGGAGACCCTAGATGACAAGTCTGACATGAGTGGGCACTTTCTCCTCCTGCATCGCCTGGGGACATGGAAATGCCAGCACCGGTGTGAAAAGACCACTCAGACCATAGCCACTTGAAGGAGCTTGCTTGCCATGCTAAAGCTTTGCCAGCCCTGCTCTTTAAAAGCAAAAGGCAAGAAGCATGTAGCTCGTCACTCCAACATCTTAGCATGCTTAGCCATGCGTTCCACCTGCCATGCCTTCTAACCCATGGCTATTAATAATAATAGTAATAATAATTTATTATGTATACCCCGCCCATCTGGCTGGGCTTCCCCAGCCACTCTGGGCGGCTTCCCAAAAAAATTAAAATACTATAATACATCAAACATTAAAAGCTTCCCTAAACAGGGCTGCCTTCAGATGTCTTCTAAAAGTCTGGTAGTTGTTGTTCTCTTTGACATCTGGTGGGAGGGCGTTCCACAGGGAGGGCGCCACTACCGAGAAGGCCCTCTGCCTGGTTCCCTGTAACTTGGCTTCTCACAGTGAGGGAACCGCCAGAAGGCCCTCGGTGCTGGACCTCAGTGTCCGGGTAGGATGATGGGGGTGGAGACGCTCCTTCAGATATATGTGCCGTACTCATCATCTGAACATTACCAGAAACTAATCTGCATGTGTGTTCTTCTTCCAACAAGAGCCATGTCCTTGGTAAAGAACCTCCAGCCCATTCCTTTTCCACTCATTAATCTATTAAAGCACTTTCTGACACGAGATGACTTAGAACTGGAGTGTGCAAGTGAGAAATCTTGCAGATCCAAGCCACCTCCTCTGTTCTGCTATTACATACTTCCGGAAAGTTGTTTTATCTGTTCGCTGTGCCTTTGGACTCCTCTTAACCCTTTTTTGGTTCCTGATATCAAAAAGCAAGTTTTCATCTAAGTTTGAATACAGTTGGGTGCCATTCTGAATCAAGATGGCAGGTAGCCTTTCAAAACTGCTCTGATTTTAATCACATTGTGCATGGTGGTTCTTGAGATCAAGGAGCAAGCATTTGCCTATGTTTAGCTGCAACTAGACACCATTTTGAATCAAGATGGCAGAATGAATTTTGCAAAATTACAATTTAAAAAAGAATTCCTGAGTACTGCCAGGTACAAAGCTCCTAGCTGAGCTGAATGGTACTATGACTTTATTTGGTGTAACCTGTAAGGCTCTGGCTTATATTCTCTGGACTGTAGTCATCTCCCGCTTGGACTACTGCAACGTGCTCTACGTGGGGCTACCTTTGAAGGTGACCCGGAAACTGCAATTAATCCAGAATGTGGCAGCTAGACTGGTGACAGGGAGTGGCCGCCGAGACCACATAACAGCGGTCTTGAAAGACCTACATTGGCCCCCAGTACGTTTCTGAGCACAATTCAAAGTGTTGATGCTGACCTTTAAAGTCCTAAACAGCCTTGGTCCTGTATACCTGAAGGAGCGTCTCCACCCCCATCGTTCAGCCCGGACACTGAGATCCAGCTCCAAGGGCTTTCTGGCGGTTCCCTCATTACGAGAAGTGAGGTTACAGGGAACCAGGCAGAGGGCCTTCTCGGTAGTGGCGCCCACCCTGTGGAACACCCTTCAGATGTGAAGGAAATAAGTAGCTATCCTATCTTCAAAAGACATCAGGGAAGCTTTTAACATTTAACGCTGTATAGTTTTAAATATTTGATTGGTAGCCACCCAGAGTGGGCTGGGGAAACTCAGTCAGATGGGTGGGGTATAAATAAATTATTATTATTATTATTATCATTATCATTATTATTATTATTATTATTATTATTATTATTTTGCCTGGCTTGGGGTGTGCTGCCCCCTTCCATTATTTCTAGGATTTGTTTCTTCTGATGGGACCCCACTCACTCCATGTCTGCCAATTCTTATTTTATCCCCTTAACTGTGCTGTTATAAAAGAGTATGGTTATATTTTTATTTGTTATGGTTATAGTTTGCTATGTCTGCGTAACATTAATTTTTTTTGTATAGGAATTGACATATCAATAAAAATATAATTAAAAAAAATTGAAACAAAAGATGTAGCCCAATGTTGCTCTTCAGCAGACCCCCCACCACTTTGTAGTAATGAGGTTTGCAATTTCTGTCAAAGACAAAGACAGAAGAAGATTTTGGATTTTCTTAAAGGGTATGCCCCCTTCCAAATTGTGCAAACTGTTATTTTGGGAAGCATTTTGTCTCATAGTTGTATTTTTTTTAAATACAATTATATATGAATCTGAAAGGTGGAAGCAAGATTATTGGCATGTGATATGCAAATTCACACGCCTGCTCCATATGCGATACAAAGATCATGTAGTATACCCCCCTAGTATTCTGTTCCACGCTCTCTGTTGAGCAGATAATACCAGCTATGGAAAAACTGTGCCAAGTTGTTTCATTTGAACTGCAAAATTCATTTTCACTTGTCACCTGACACGATTTCATAACACTCCTTCTACAAACGGACTGTCAGCCGACAGAGAACACCCCCCTCCTTCCCTCCCTGCTGGGCTGCCTAATTATACGTGTTAATGACAGAACGCTTTCAAGTCTCCGACAACCGCAAAATGCATGTCAACCTCGCAGTCACTCAAATGAGGATCACACAGGACAAAGTGTTCAGTCTTGTTTTAGATTAGTTCATTAACTAACTTAACACTCAGTCAGAAATCTCAGTCAGTTTGGGGCGGGCCTCTCTTCCAAGGCGTTCCAATGCCATTTGCTTTGAAATAGCTCTTGAACCTGTCTCAGATCACCCCCAACCCGGCCATAAATTGTGTAGAAATGAACAACACCCTACAAATAGAGAAGTCCTTTGGTGAACCCTGTTGTTGTAAGTGTAATTGTGATTTTTTAAAAATGTACTGTAATTTGTTTATTAACATATTTCAATCCCACCTTTAGCCGATAAAATGAATCTCGGTTGGCTAATCATTGACAGTGTGATGTAATAACAGAGATTAAAAAAAACACACCAAATCTTGCAATATCATGATCCAATCTTATGGCTAAAAAAAGCCTGGACCAAAACCATACCAGTGAAAGGTATTCCTTTTTGTTTTTAGAGCAGGGGTAAGGAAGCTGCGGGATGTGGGTGGCGCTGTGGATTAAACCACAGAGCCTAGGACTTGCCGATCAGAAGGTTGGAGGTTCGAATCCCCGCGACGGGGTGAGCTCCCGTTGCTCGGTCCCTGCTCCTGTCAACCTAGCAGTTCGAAAGCATGTCAATGTGCAAGTAGATAAATAGGTACCGCTCCAGCGGGAAGGTAAACAACGTTTCCGTGTGCTGCTCTGGTTCGCCAGAAGCGGCTTAGTCATGCTGGCCACATGACCGGGAAGCTGTACACCGGCCCCCTCGGCCAATAAAGCAAGATGAGCGCCACAACCCCAGAGTCGGTCATGACTGGACCTAATGGTCAGGGGTCCCTTTACATTTACTAAGGAAGCTGCAGCCTTACAGATGGTGTTGCACTGCAGCTCCCATCAGCCTTTGCCAGGGTCATGAATGATGGGAGGTGTAGTCCAATGAGGAGGTGGAGGAAGTTTCCCCACCCCTGTTTTAGATGATGAACGAAAGTGGCGCTGTGGTCTAAACCACTGAACCTAAAGTTTGCCGATTGGAAGGTCGGCCGTTCATATCCCCGCAACGGGGTGAGCTCCCGTTGCTCGATCCCTGCTCCTGCCAACCTATCAGTTCGAAAGCACGTCAAAGTGCAAGTAGATAAATAGGTACCACTCCAGCGGGAAGGTAATCGGTGTTTCCGTGCGCTGCTCTGGTTCGCCAGAAGTGGCTTAGTCTTGCTTGCCACATGACCTAGAAGCTGCCTGCGGACAAATGCTGGCTCCCTCGGCCTATAGAGCGAGATGAGCGCTGCAGCCCCAGAGTCATCCGCGACTGGACTTAACAGTCAGGGGTACCTTTTCCTTTACCTTTTCATGCATTGCCACAAGTGTAAATCTTAGAAGAGACATTCAGTGTGAGAGACAAAAGGGAACAACTCTTTTGAGACTTACTCAAGAATGCCTATAATTTCCTTCCACTGTGATTTGCAGCCAGGTCTTTTCAATCTAGGCTCAATACCAACCACTGGATCATGCAGGCTGATAAGGCAAATGCAACTTCATACACACCCCGGATACTACGGAGAGGCTTTATTGGGACTACATATGACACTCTGTCTAATGTCCCATCAATTGCATCCCCTTGAATTTTCCAAGAGAGAGCGAGGTAGCCTGTTTTACTGAGAAATGACCTGCTAGGTGATTCACTGGTTGGTTTCCTTCAAATGTCTTACAGGCCAACTTCACAATCAAAAGGAATCTTGTTCAGCTAATGCCTAGCTATCTATATTGTAATGAAACCTGCAGAACTCCATTATCTCCTTTGAACTGACCCTTGTGGCATTCAATATAGGGATTAAAATAAAATAATAATAATCCCACACTATCTTTCTTTAATCTTACAGCTCTTTCACCAGTAGCCATACACAAAAATGCAGAAAACTTACTGCCTTCAGAAATGCCTTTCCCTGTTGGTTTTGAGGCAGCCCATGTATACTTTCTACCCATAAGCATACATAGCATAGAGGCTTTCTGATCTCTCACTCAGTGAGAGAATGGGCTGTGAGCCCATTAGCTGCACCCTCCCCATGGCCATCCATTGGAGGGGTAACTTCTGAAGCGGAGAGGCTTTTCTACTCATGCTGGTTCCCCACTGCAGACCTTTCCTTCCAACTCATGGAGGGAGCCAGAGCCAGTATGCTCATCCCCACATGGCCTCATGAGCGTCATTTTCTCGTCCAAGAACATGACGCCGACAGCGACTCTCCCTTGAGAAGAAGGAAGGGATCTTTATTTGGACAAATAGCAGGACTGATTCGGGAGCAAGCACAAGCTCACACGTCAAGATTCCAAGGTCCACAAGCCGGGAAAGTCGTCTGTGCCTGAACGGAAGCGATGAAGGGTCCTAGCCATTGACACAACCCTTCCACCAGCCTTTTAAATATGAGGCTGGGTGAGCTCAAGGGACTATTTCACTCTACAAGTCTGCTGCGTGTGCACTCCATCTGGGCAGGTGCCTCTGATCCCACCTATGAAGGTGGAGGCTGGCTTTTGGTTGCAAGACTGTCTCCTGTGGTGTAGCCAGTGTGGTGCAGTGGTTAAGAGCGGTGGACTCGTAATCTGGGGAACCGGGTTCGCGTCTCTGCTCCACATGCAGCTGCTGGGTGACCTTGGGCCACTCACACTTCTCTGACGTCTCTCAGCCTCACTCACCTCACAGAGTGTTTGTTGTGGGGGAGGAAGGGAAAGGAGATTGATAGCCAATTTGAGACTCCTTAGGGTAGTGATAAAGTGGGATATCAAATCCAAACTCCTCCTCCTCCTCCTCCTCCTCCTCCTCCTCCTCCTCCTCCTCCTCCTCCTCTTCCTGCCCTTCTGCCTCCAGGTCTGATGTCAGCTCTCCCTGTTTAGCCCCTTCCCTCTGGCTGGCCAAAGCCAGCTCCTTGATGAGGCTCTACGTTCCGCAGGTGGGGCAGGGGAGAGAGCAGGCAGATCTGCTTCCTTCCCTCTGACATCTAGAAACACAAGGGGAGGATCTCTTCCCTCTCTCCTTGGGTGCCTGCCTTCCAGCCACCCATCTGCTGCTGCTTCCTCCTCCTCCTCTATCATCATTATCATCTTGCACTACCAAATCATGTCAAATCCTGGTGGAGCCATGGGGCTCATGATGTCAAGATTCTAATCCAGGCATAGGCAAACTTGGCCTGCCAGATGTTTTGGGACTACAATTCCCATCATCCATAGCTAACAGGACCAGTGGTCAGGGATGATAGGAGTTGTAGTCCCAAAACATCTGGAGGGCCGAGTTTGCCTATGCCTGTTCTAATCAGATAAGGGATTTGAACACTTGGATAGGGCTAGAGAAGGGTTGTGGAACTTTCAACCCGCCCACTGGGCCAAGCCACGGCCACCTTTCCCTACATTCAGGAGATAGTCAGTTTGCTCAGCTCCACGTGCGGCGCTTTGCAAGCCCCAATGATCAGCTGCGTGATCACTGCTGTGGGCAATAATGAGACACCTGATGTCCACATCACCCGGGAGGTGTGGGAGATAAAGGATCTGCTTCCCCTACTCCTGGACTAGAGTGCTGCAGGGGATCCAGTCGAATGTCCATGCTGCTTTGGGATACTGGCCAGACCACCTGGGCCTAGCTTTCATTTTGAAAGAAGTGAGGGGGAAGATTAGCAATGGTGTGCAAACTGCCAGCTTGCCCGCTTCTCCTGATACACTCTTGAAAAATCCCAGGCTTCCCAGGAATACCGTTTTAAAACCAAACAAAGCACTTGCATGCTGCATGAGCAGAGCAACACGGTGACTTAAGCCTTGAAGAATGGAGGAAGGGTGAAAGGGCTTCTCCCAGGCTCTGACAGCACATGTGGCCTGCAGTATGCTGGGCAGGCACTAGAGAGCACCCTGCCCTTTCCAGTTGTACTCCTGCCTCGTTTCCGTGGCATGGCAAATCCTCCCTTTTGCTACCAGATTTATTGCCATATCACATATTTCATGGATTAGGGACGATATGCAGCATAAACCAGGCAGTAATAGGCAGAAAACAGGGGTGAAGGAATTTCGATGAAGCCCATTGATTCCAGAGCGTGGCAGGGGAAAATAACAGCAATGCAGGGTCAAAAACAGGATCTCTCTGCAAGGCACAGGAAGTAGCAAGGAATACTAGTGGAAATAAATGGGAGCCCCCAGTCAACTGAAGGCTTAACATGGTGGACACAAATGTAGTGCTAAGCTGGTGACAGAGCAATGTTGTAGCAACATACTATAAAAAGGAGAACTACTCATTTCTTTCTCACATAGCTAGGGATGGAGGGGAAATCCAGTCCAGGCATTTAAGGCCAACTAAAACACAGCTATCCTTTGAAATGAGCACTTATCTTAATTTTGCGATGCCGTTCTCCAGCCAAGCAAAGTTCACAAGAATGCATACATTGGGGAAAACATGCGTAAAAAGGAAGATACGAGTGAAAAGAGCACACAAAGACGTCCTTTATTAGTGTGACTTGCTTGCAAGAAATGAGCACATTTGTCAAAGCTGTGTTTATTAGGGGAAATTTGAATTAAAAGGCTGGTGAATTTTCACGAGCTTTTTTAATAATAAAAAAATGCAAATGGCTGTAGAATGTGGAGAATTGAATTCCTTCCCCGCTCATAGGTTATGTGGTAGAGAATGGGATCCCTTCCTCTCCTTAGATTACTGCATTCACATTTTAAAAATGGTAGTGTGCCATTAATTCCCATTTTGCAAGCTTCCTGAAAGACTGCACAGAAGTATTTTAAATAAATAATAAGCAAATAATAAATGCATTTATACAATTTGTTTATTTGGGGGAAACTTATAATCAGTATTTGGGTTATGTGCTCCCCAAAGCACCTTATGGCATAAATAAAAATACAACGCCAACATGGCATAAAACAATCTAAAATATACATTTACAAAATGCTAACCCTATAAGCTAGCATGAAATACACACAATATAATAATAGCACTACAAATTCTGCAGACCTCAGCACAGCCTAGTTTATGATCCCAGCTTAAATTTCACATCAAGGGTCTTAGTGGGAAAGTAGGTCTTCTGGGCCTATTTAAAGACTGTTAAATAATAAATAAGACTGTAAGGTAGGATGTTACCTGCAAGGAGCAGACAAAACGTCCGTCTAGTCCAGCATTGAGTGGCCAGATGACTCTAAGCATCCTGCAACAGATAATTAAAGCAACAGCCTTCTCCCTTCCCCCGTCCTCCCAGAAACTTGTACAGGTTAGGTACTTAATTGGTTCCAGAAGTCCGTTCTTAACCTGAAGCATTCTTAGCCTGAAGCACACTTTCCCATTGAAAGTAATGGAAAAGTGGATTGATCCGTTCCAGACGATGAAAAACACCCCCTAAAACAGCAATTTAACATGAATTTTAGCGTCTAACGAGACCATTGATCCATAAACTGAAGGCAATAATCAATGTACTGTACAATAAAATAAACAAGACAATATTGTAGATGAAAAAAATTAACATTTCCCCCCCTTACGTACACTGATCATTGTTTGGATGGGGGGCTTTTATCCATTTCGGCAGTCACACAATCAACCAGTAGTTGAACTGGGCTCCACACATGCCCAAAACAATAGCAGAGTCCCCCAGGCAGAGTCCCCCAGAAGTCCCCCAAATGAAGGAGCAAAGCAGAGACAAAGGCACAGGGCAGACTCACATAAACAAATCCCAAAATCCCTTGCAGAATCCCAAAATCTTCCACTCCCCCCTCCCACAGGGTAGGTGGGCTTACCTGGCTAGGTGCCACCCATCTTGTACCCATCTTAAGCTTAAGCCAAGAAAGAGTATTCTCTATAAGATTGAATATATATATACGTGTCAAGACTTTGAGATTAGACCACTGAAGAAGCCTGGAAAATTATCTTGGGAGTGTGCTACCTGCAAGCCCCATTTAAAGGGCCCCATGGGGGGCGAACAGTGGCCTTTTGATTACTTGGACTGCCAGGGCGAAACAGGTGCAAAACGCCAGCACCCTGTTGTCTGCAACTTCATTGTCCACAACTTTATCAACATCTATCTACAATTCTACTAGCATCTCTCAGTATTGTGAATATCACCGAACTTACCTTTTGTTGGTATCTTCATGAACTTATCTAAAAGTCTGAGTTAAGCATTTGAAAAATCTATTGAAACCAGACATTATAAGTTCATTTTAGGCTGGGTAGTTTAAGTCTTTGTGGCTTTGTTTAATGCTTTGTACTTTTCTCAGAAGGTTGATAAAGTATGTATAATTATTGTTCTGTGTACAGTGGTACCTCAGGTTACATATGCTTCAGGTTACATTCGCTTCAGGTTACAGACTCCGCTAACCCAGAAATAGTGCTTCAGGTTAAGAACTTTGCTTCAGGATGAAAACAGAAATTGTGCTCTGGCGGTGCGGCAGCAGCAGGAGGCTCCATTAGCTAAAGCGGTGCTTCAGGTTAAAAACAGTTTCAGGTTAAGAACGGACCTCTGGAACAAATTAAGTACCGTATTTTTTGCACCATAACACTCACTTTTTTCCTCCTAGAAAGTAAGGGGAAATGTCTGTGCGTGTTATGGAGGGAATGCCTACGGGTGGCATGCCTACGGATTTTCCTCCTCTAAAAACTACGTGCGTGTTATGGTCGGGTACGTGTTATAGAGTGAAAAATATGGCACTTAACCTGAGGTACCACTGTTTATTAATTGTCAACGTGTTGCATGAATTGCACTACCCATCTTGCTACAGCTGGGGTGAAAGGCAAGGGTTGGGAAAAGGGATTTTCAGCCCAGACTCATCTTTGTTTTCTTAACTGCTCTTGGTCTTTGTTAGTGTTCCTTACCTAACTTTGGGGCTGGAATGCGACCTGATGGGCATCTTGAGGATGTTGGGGCCTGGCTCTGGGCAGTTGCGAAGGCTTCGGAAAGCTCTCGCAGCTGGAGGCCAATCGTAGAGCCTCCGTGGGCCCCGTGAATGTCGGGGCTTGGCTCCGGGCAGCGGCAAGGTCTCCAAGAGCTCACTTATTCTGGGTTAAAAATGTTTGTAACCCGAAAAAACATAACCCGAGGCATTCGTAACCAGGGGTACCACTGTATTCAGAATCTCACTGCTTCTGAACATGGAGATTTCACAAAATAATAGTTAGCCCATAGGCAAATCCACTCTACACATCAAAAGCAGAATGAACACACATTTAAAGCACATGCCTTGGCACAATGAATCTTGGGAAGTGTAGCTCCTCCCGTCACAAATCTCCAGTTCCCAGAGTTCCCGGGATTCTTTGCTGAGGAGAGTCATGTGCTTTAAATGTGGTCTCAGTGTATATCCTATGAGAGAGCTATCCAATTCCCCATCCCCCACCCCAAATCCCTGATTAAACCCATCTACACTATGGACTTTCACTCCATCTTGTGACAGCGAATCCCATGCATGTTGGAGGAAGAACATCCATTTGTCTGTCCTGAATTTCAATGGAAGCGAATTCGAACAGGCCAGTTTGCAAGGATACATTAACCGCCTCCACTTGCAAACAAGCCATTGCCATTCGAATACTATGGGGTAAAAAGGTAAAGGACCCCTGGATGGTTACGTCCAGTCAAAGGCAACTATGGGATGCAGCGCTCATCTCGCTTTCAGGCTGAGGGAGCCAGCGTTTGTCCACAGACAGCTTTCCGGGTCATGTGGCCAGCATGACCAAACCGCTTCTGGCACAACAGAACACCATGATGGAAGCCAGAGCGCACGGAAACGCTGTTTGCCTTCCCGCCGCAGTGGTACCTATTTATCTACTTGCACTTGTGTGCTTTTGAACTGCTAGGTAGAGCATCTGACTGCCATTGGCGTAGAGCATCCATGTTACATGGGATGCAGCGCTTTTCGATGGAGCTGGTTTGCTGCCTCCGACAGCAAGTCGTCAGGTGGAAATGAATGGAAATGTCTGACTTGCTGTGAATTCCCCATCCCACCCCCAACATCCCCCAGTCTCTTCCCCCTTCCTTTTCGTTGCCTTGTACCCTTCCTGGATGCTGAGCGCACATGCCATACAGCATGGTATTTCCTTTCTGTGAGTTGGAGGGAAAGTGCAGCTTATGGCGACTGTCACAGGTTTGTGTGCGCGCGTGTGTGTTTTAATTTGGCACGGGGCCTTTTATTAACCCCCTGCTGGATGGCTCCCAACGCCTCCCACGCCCATCTCGCCACACCTGCTGCGCCAATGATGAGAGCGTGTGCAACAGCAGGTCTGCCTCGAGAGATTACAGGGCACCCCGTGGGCAGGAAGCAGTGGGCTAGCCGCCTTGCGCATGCAAGATTGCGAGCGAAAGGCCTGCCCCTTCCATGCCCTCTCGGCTGGGGTAGGCACCTTCTTGCCTCCCCGCGGTGAGGACTGGCACGCTGCTATCTCCGAATGAGCTTGCCAAGCCCCTCTCATCATCCCCCACTATTTCAGATGACAGACTTTCTTTTCCTCTCTTTCTTTTTCTTCTCTTCCCCCCTCCAGCTGGATTCCTGCCAGGCCACACTTGCAAGGGAGGTGGGGGAAGGGAAGAAACAGCGAGCAGCCGGGGGAGAGAGAGAGAGAGAGAGAGAGTTTAATGCAAGGACACCTTCCATTGTCCCCAACGCTATACTGTTCATTGGTTTTGCTTCTGGCATATACCGCTTTCATAAACTTGGCCACGTTTTTGCTTGACGGTCGGAGCCATACTCTCCCTCCTGCTTCCCCCAATAACCTGAGGGTGCAGGGGCCACGATTTAGAATCCTATTTGCTTGACACACACAAAAGAGCCTTTCTGGTAAGATCTTTAGGCAGTTTGCTTTTCATCTGCTGCTCTGCTGTACAGTTGCTTGGCAAACGATTATTCAGACAAAGCAATCACACATGCGCTCACACACTTGCAGGCACACATAGAGCCCAATTAGCTTCCTTTATTTCATTTCTTCCCTTCCATCCTTCCATTCTTGCAGTGTCAACTAGAATTGCAAAATATTCCTCCAGCACAGATTTGGACACACACTCTCACACACGCCCCAATGCCTTAAATTAATACCTTTCTCCAAATCTCGCCTCCACCCAGCCCAGGCCCTCTAAACATGGGATCAATGCGCTCATTTGACAGCCATGATTAATTAAGCCCAATCCTGCTCCTGGGAAATTGATTCATATCACCCTCCAAACAGCCTCTACTATGTATTATAATCCAATAATGCCTTCAAGGGAGGAGGGGAAGATGATTGACACATCAAAAACAAATTAATTAAGAATCTAATGACAGAGGAACTTGCATCTCAAGAAAGCAATAACTATACAGGGCCAGATTCTGTCGCTAGTGTGTCCCGCTCTCTAACTGGCATCTGCAAAGCCAAAGGAACATGCAGGTTATGCCATGAATTAAGAGGTGTAAAGAGACTTTTACAAATTGTTCCCAAAGACATCGCCCATGTGCTGTGGCAGCTCCCCACCCCCAATCTTCATTTCTCATTTCTGCTAAATTGGCTTCAAATAGATTTTGCTTCATACATACTCTTACCCACAAACAAGCGAAGGAAATTCAAGCATGAATGGATCTAAGCTTCCTCACTCATGACCAGTTCACACAACCCAAGTGGCATTTGAGGATGGTTTTAATTGGATCCATGGACCATTTGGTATGTACTTCTGTGGCCGTACAGTATTCACTGTGAGAGCCAGCGTGGTGTAGTGGTTAAGAGCAGTGGACCCGTAACCTGGTGAACCAGGTTCGATTCCCCGCTCCTCCACATGCAGCTGCTGGGTGACATTGGCTAGTCACACTTCTCTGAAGTCTCAGCCTCACTCACCTCACAGAGTGTTTGTTGTGGGGGAGGAAGGGAAGGAGATTGTTAGCCGCTTTGAGACTACTTAGGGTAGTGATAAAGCGGGATATCAAATCCAAACTCTTCTTCTCCTCCTCCTCTTCTTCAGTAGTTTCCAGTTCCACACTACTGTCAACTCAACTGTGTGCTGTATACCACAAACTACCTTCAGAAGCTTTGTGATGGACCAGTGCATATTGGGCATAGGATGAAGCAATCACACAAGGCCCTGAACCTGATATCCTTGCATCCAGGAATATTCTGCGGGTTGTGCTTCTGGAGGGGTAACAAGTGCTTCTTGCTGCCTCAATTAGGGATGTCAGAGAATTCAGAATTCATCCCATGTCCAGGATGGCAATCAATCCAGTAAATAAGGTCAGTATGAGAGGCCGTTGCTTTCAATCTGCAAACAATGCATAACTGTTTACGTCATTCCCCTGCAAACACATGCACACACATTTGCATTCTATTTTGCTTGGATGAGGCCTTCAAGGATGTTATTTCTCATTTCTTGGATGAGGCCTCTAAAGACAGCTGTGTCTCACTCTCTGTGGCCTGGGATGAGTTCCAAGGGCCACATAGAGAGGGTTATGTTTCACTCCCAGGCCAGAGGTTCCACGTTTTCAATGCATTTTCATGAAAAATTCAGCGAACAGAAAGGACGTGGCTGGTTCAATTTTGGCTTTTGCCTCGCCCACAGCTGGCATTCAGCACTCAAGAGATTGTGTCAGAGGGAATGGAAACCTCAACAGAAAAAAAAGTTTGCCCACTCCTGTTCTAAATAATATGAATAAGGCACAAGGGGGAAACCTGCCCCTTCAGTGCTTAGAATGAGCTAGTTTTGTTTAATAAAGTTCACCTCATCAGTAGCTCAAAACTACACATGAAAGTACTCCCCATAAACTGAACTTGAATTGAGTTAATTTTGGGGTAGAACTTGGAACTAGATCATGTGTTTTTTCATGAGGCATTTTTTTCTTCTCACTCTTTAGTCACTCTAAGCTTTTAAGCTTAAAAGTAATAGTTGGGGGAAATCAATTAAGCAATTCACGTTCCACTGTGTGAGAGTTTAGATGTTCTCTTAGCCTTCGTAAGTATATTTTAGACATTAGTGCTGCTGCTTATATAATTCTGAATGCTGGAAAAAGATGCTGAGGCTCATTCAACTAGAGCTAGCTCCTTTTTAACACAGACTTCCTGAGCCCTGCTTCCTTTCATCTGCACCAATGGCTAAAAGGATTGATTCTGGTTTTGTGGGGAGATCAAGGAGAGCAAATTGGGTGCATGTGCGCATGCGCACGTGCGCGCGCACACACACCCAACTTGGTGCTAGGCTGCTGCCAGAAATAGACAGACATACACCCTTGTCAGAAATCACAAGCCGGAGACTGAGAATGGCAGATCTCTCACCACCTTTTGCCTTTTCTGACAGGCCAGATGCCTGAATTCTCTAATGCAGGCCAGCGAGGGAATGTGCAAAGGCTGCTCCATCTTCCTAATGATCGGTGTGTCTGCCTCATGCCGGCGTAGGACAAACGAGTCTGCCGTGTCCTTGATGAGAGACACCCCAGCTGTCTGGGTTAACTCAAAGCCCAGATTCTCTTGCTCCAGAGACTACGAGACAGCTCTGGGCAAAAAGGGAGGGACGGAGGGTAGGAAAACAGCGTTCCTGGCACAGCTAAGGCAAGGAGAGCTAAAGGTGAGCTAAAGTGTTTACACATTGCCTTTTAGTACCAGCCTTCCTCCCAAACTAGCCCAGGGTGGCAAATGATAAAGAAGCAAATGATGCAATTAGAAATGAAACAAACCTGATAAGAGGGTCTAAAAACAAACTGCCAGAAACCATATCTTCCAGCTATCAAACGCTTGGACGAACCAAGGAATATTTTTAAATTTCTCCTGAATGTTAATAATGATGGAGACTGAGGGCATTCCTCTTCCAGAAAGGGCTTTCCACAAACAGGGAGCCACCACCAAGAAGGCCCTGAGACTGTGACAGTACAGGGCACAGGGAAATCTTGTCTTGCCTGGCACGGCTGCTCAGACTCCATTTGGAGAGTCAGCAAAAGAAGCTGTTTTCCTTCTTTTATATATATATTCCTTTGTCAGTCCCTTACCTAACCACAGGGAGATGTAAGGATGAAATTGTAGATTCTTTCAAAATATGTAGACATTTGGAAGTAGTTCACATATACACTTTTAAAGTACATAGGTAAAGGTAAAGGGATCCCTGACCATTAGGTCCAGTCGTGACCGACTCTGGGGTTGCGGAGCTCATCTTGCTTTATTGGCCGAGGGAGCTGGCGTACAGCTTCCGGGTCATGTGGTCAGCATGGCGAACCAGAGCAGCGCATGGAAACGCCATTTACCTTCCCACTGGAGCGGTACCTATTTATCTACTTGCACTTTTGATATGCTTTCGAACTGCTAGGTTGGCAGGAGCAGGGACCGAGCAACGGGAGCTCACCCCGTCGCGGGGATTCGAACCGCCGACCTTCTGATTGGCAAGTCCTAGGCTCTGTGTTTTAAGCCACAGCACCACCCGCGTCCCACTTTAAAGTACATAGCTTCCCCCAAAGAATCACAGGAATTGTTACTTGTTAAGGGTGCTGGGAATTAGAGCTCTGTGAGGGGTAAACTAAAGTTCCCGGATTCTTGGGGGAAAGCTGTGTGCTTTAAATGCATGGTGCAGATGTGTCTACCTGGACTTTGAAAAAGGCAGAACTGACAGTGTGCTCCCTCTCTCTTGGGGCCCTGTGGGGTCAGGCATTCAAACAGGTTGGTCTAAGGTTCTGCAGCGGTACAGACTGTTAGTCTGGGGGAAAGGAGACGGCTAGCACTGTCGGCAGCAGGCCCAGCTCAGGTTCTGGGGGCAGCAGCCAAAAGAGGTCAGAGGTAAGTAACACAGTTCCACCAGGGCAAGAGGCCAAGATCCAAAGTCTGCAGCCAACACTTTAAATGGCCAGAGGCAGGTGACGTTACCCATAACAGGCAGGCAAGTGACAGGGCTCCAAAAAGCAGCTGTTCAGAGGAAAGAGGAAAGGCTTTAGGAAGAAGAAGAAGAAGAAGAAGAAGAAGAAGAAGAAGAAGAAGAAGAAGATGAGGAGGAGGAGGAGGAGTAGTTTGGATTTGATATCCCGCTTTATCACTACCCGAAGGAGTCTCAAAGCAGCTAACATTCTCCTTTCCCTTCCTCTTCCACAACAAAAACTCTGTGAGGTGAGTGGGGCTGGGAGACTTCACAGAAGTGTGACTGGCCCAAGGTCACCCAGCAGCTGCACGTGGAGGAGCGGAGACGCGAACCCGGTTCCCCAGATTACGAGTCCACCGCTCTTAACCACTACACCACACTGTGGTGTGGTCTGTGGCATGGCTATACACCGACTGATGTTGCTCAGACTAGGGATGTCAGAGAATTCTATCAACACACGAAACGGTACTCTACCAGGTAGCATTTCTGAGTAGATTAAAAGGATATGTGTAAACTTAACTCAGTAAAGCAATTCTCAGCTGAATTATTTTATGACTCCTCTCTTGTCTATCTCAGAATCTCCACAACAAAGAGATCTGAATTATATATGTCGGAATGAAGGATGGGGAGAAGTTTGATTCCGTTTGCATTTCAAGATGATTCTACTAATTTTCACTTTCTGAAACTGTGCGCCAGCTGAAAGGCGGTTATTCTTCAGAAGTTGCACTTCTCTAAATTTTGTGATGCAGTTCTTCAGCCAAACAATGTTTTACAAAAGTGCATATATTTAGGGGGGAAGTGCATAAGAATGTTTTTCGTTGTTGGCATCCGTCTCTCTTGGAAGACAATGGAGGAATGCACCTTTGGGCTAAAGACAAACCTTTGGAGAGTTATAGTGCCTGCTGTGGCTTTAGAGATGGATACAAGAGAGACATGTTTTGCTGCAGCTGGGGAAGATGAAGGTGTCTGTTTTTGCGGCTACAGCTACACCATGGCCTTTTTTCTTTCTGTGCTCTTCCAAGCGGCCATTTCTCCTCTGGTCACTATTGTGGATGCACAAATAAGAATGAATACATAAGAATACATAATTTTTGAGAAGCATTTGAGCATAGGATTCCCCCATCCAGAGTCTGGAATGGCTGTCTCAGGATCATGAGATTTACCTGCACACAGACTAATTTCTAAATCAAAATTTCTAAATCAAAACTTTGCAATGCTGATTGTCTGAGAAACAGACATATAAAAATGCATTGTATTAGGGAAAGTTGCTTGCAAAAATGTGTATATTGATAAAAAAAAACAAAACCAAATATATTTGTTAGGAGAAATCCACATCCCTAAGATGCTGATGAATTTTCACGAGGTTTTCAAAACAAACAACTAAATCTCAAATTGCTGCAAAAATGCAGAGAAATGAATTTGAGGTTAGAAAAATGAGAAACCAAAACTGACAAATCATTCCATTCCTAATTAGATCTCTCATCTTGTGGTACCATCGGGGCAGTAATTCAGGGCAAAAATCCAGGGCCTCAATGAGCAGTTGGACCCTAAACACAAGCAAGGCTGGCTTGCCACATTTCAAAGTAAGTGAGACTCTCTAAAGATGCCCCCTCCCTCCCCCACCCCCTGCCTGCTCAGTAAGGCCATTAAGTCTAGAGTCTAAAATTACCTAACTGCACCACTGCTCACATCCACGCCAAGCTGTAACTTAGACAGCTTTGCAAAGATCAAAACCAATTCCCTCTCCAATCAGTGTCTGGTGGAAGCTTATTCTAGGTTGCACATGGCCCTAAAATTATAGGTCTCTCTACCTTGCTGTCCTGTTGAAAACAGAGGACCACGGAAGACGATGGCGTCTACACTGCAAAATGTATATTGCCAATCTCATGTTCTCGCAAAAGAAATGAACAAAAAGCCATTTTGGGGGGTTGGGGGTGGGCAAATCCCTTCCCATATGTGAGTGCTGAAAGGTAATGCTGGTGGAGCACTCACTTATCTGATGACGAAAAAAGAAAGATAATATATATCCACACACACTTAAAAGGAAGAGAGGAATGGGGAGATTGTAGCTCACTATTGTTCATAGTATGACATCACTGAGAGCCAATCGGCAAGCTCCCTTTGTGTCTGCCTTCTAATAAGAACCAAATCATCAGAATAATTTACAACTCACTGCAAAAGGTACACACACACACACAATCTGCTTTAAGCAAATAGCTTACTCACTTTATGATACCAGACAACCCAGGTAATGAGCTAAATTAGATGTGCAGAACCCCAAAGAAGGTGGACTTTCTTGTCAACAGAGACAGACTGTAACTTACGAAGAACTAGTGCCCAGATTTGATTGTTTGCCTTTGCCTATCCCCACTGCCCCTCAGTTTGAATTACATGTATTAGTTTGTAAGCCTGCCTGTAGGCAGCTGGTGACAGAGAGACAATACTTTCTAAAGACTGCTGCATCTTGCGGTCACTTGGAGAGAGAACAATGGTTTAGGGCTATTACTGGGTCACTGTACCCTGTCCAGGGTGCAAGCCTTGAATGGAGCACAGGTGTGGCTGACCCACGTTTTATCAATAACATGCTTTGCAACATTTTAAGATGTGTGTTTTAATCTGGGTTTCAGTTTATCACTGATAATAATAATAATAATAATAATAATAATAATAACAACAACAACAACAACAATTTATTATTTATACCCCACCCATCTGATTGGGTTTCCCCAGCCACTCTGGGCAGCTTCCAAAAAAATAAATAAATTAAAATACAATAACCTATTAAGCATGAAAAGCTTCCCTAAAAAGGGCTGCTTTCAGATGTCTTCTAAAAGTCTGGTAGTTGTTTTTCTCTTTGACATCTGGTGGGAGGGCGTTCCACAGGGCGGGCGCCACTACCGAGAAGGCCCTCTGCCTGGTTCCCTGTAACTTGCCTTCTCGCAGCGAGGGAACAGCCAGAAGGCCCTCGGAGCTGGACCTCAGTGTCTGGGCAGAACGATGGGGGTGGAGAAGCTCCTTCAGGTATACTAGACTGAGGCTGTTTAGGGCTTTAAGGGTCAGCACCAACACTTTGAATTGTGCTCGGAAATGTACTGGTAATTGTTTTCTGAATGCTTTAAACAGTTTTTTAAAACCATTTTTACTGATTATTTTAATGTTGTAATCTTGTTGTAAACACATTTGAGGTTATTTCCCCCCTACAATCAACTTGTAAAGAAATAAATAGTAAATAATCTTTGCTGACCTGCAGATTTTTGGAGGGGTTTTCATCGGATGTCCTCTCTTTGGAGAGCTTCTCCTAGAGGTTGCACAGATGTTCAAGCAATGTGCGCCCCAATGGCACGTTCCTCGCAACACAACATACCTAGCACCTCATTCAGCTGTGGATTTCACTCCCACAAGATACAGAGAGAGTCGCCAACTAGGATGTCTTTAAAAGAGGGTTAGACAAACTCACAGAAGATAAGGCTGTCAATCCGAGCTGTGATATAAGGGTTTGATCAGTACCTAGGTAAAGGTAAAGGACCCCTGGACGCTTAAGTCCAGTCAAAGGCGACTATGGGGTTGCGGTGCTCATCTTGCTTCAGGCTGAGGGAGCTGGCGTTTGTCCACAGACAGCTTTCCAGGTCATGTGGCCAGAGTGGCCAAACAGATGACTCTAAGTATCCTGCAACAGAGCATTAAGGCAACAGCCTTCTCCCTTTCCCCCTCCTCCCAGAAACTTGTATTCGGAGTCTCACTGCTTCTGAACATGGAGATTTCACAAAATAATAGTTAGTAGCCCGTAGGCAAATCCGCAGTATACATTGAAAGCAGAATGAACACACATTTAAAACACGTGACTTGGCACAACGAATCTTGGGAAGTGTAGCTCCTCCCCTCACAAACCTCCAGTTCCCAGCGCCCATAATAAACTACAGTTCCCAGAGATCCCGGGATTCTTTGATGAGGAGAGTCATGTGCTTTAAATGTGGTCTCAGTGTGTGTCCTATGAGAGAGCTATCCAACTCCCTCCGCCAATCCCCAATTAAACCCATCTACACTATGGACTTTCGCCCCATCTTGTGACAGCCAATCCCATGCATGTTGCAGGAAGAACTTCCACTTGTCTGTCCAGAATTTCAATGGAAGCGAATTCAAAACATGCCAGTTTGCAAGGATACATTAACCACCTCCACTTGCGAACAAGCCATTGCCAATCAAATACTATGGGGTCAAAGGGTAAAGGTAAAGGATCCCTGGATGGTTAAGTCCACTCAAAGGCGACTATGGGGTTGCTGCGCTCATCTCCCTTCAGGCTGAGGGAGCTGGTGTTTTTCCACAGACAGCTTTCTGGGTCATGTGGCCAGCAGAACTAAACCGCTTCTGGTGCAACAGAACACCGTGACGGAAATCAGAGCGCACAGAAATGCTGTTTACCTTCCCACCACAGCGGTACCTATTTATCTACTTGCACTGGCGTGCTTTTGAACTGCTAGGTTGGCAAGAGCTGGGACAGAGCAACAGGAGCAGGGATTTGAACCGTCCACCTTCTGATCAGCAAGCACAAGAGGCTCAGTGGTCCCTAAGATATCCTGAACTCAAGTTGTTCAGGGTATTGTAAATTAATTCAAGGACCTTGAACCTGCTCAACAGGGGATGGGCAGCCAGTGCAGGTATTTTAACAATGGTCTCACATGTTGTTGGCCATGTGTCCACATCAGCAGCGTGGCCATTGCATTCTGTGCCAGCTGAAGCTTTTGGTCCATGTCCCAGGGAAGCCCCACATAGAGTGTGTCACAGTAATCTAGTTTGAGATTGCCAGCACATAGACTAGACTTTCTCTGTGTGGGAAGCACATCTTCTGTCAATTGACCTAGTATTCCAGACATAAACATATGTGTTAGCTTATCTGCCTGCAGTGCCAGAGTACTATCATAGCAGACCCAAAGAACTTCACTTGCTGGTGCAACGTGCCTTAAAATGCCAGCCTGCAAGTCACTGTTGCTTCTTTGATGGCCTGAAGAACAAATATTCACAGCAAGAGTTTTGCTGCCAAAATGTCTCTGTGAGCAAAAACTAGCCAAGCTTTCGACAGGAAATTTTAGCTCTTCAACTCAATGGGCTGCATTGATCCCTGAGTGCAGAACAGCCCCACAGGATAAATAGTCTGTGTTTCAACAATTCCTTAATGAAGTATTTAGCCAACAGTCCACAAAACCTCTGAAAGAGTCTATCAGACCTTTGTCTGCTTGGAGCATACCAAAGCAGCCTCCTTGGGGGCACAGAGGGGGGAGGACTTTTAAAGCCAGGAGAGCATCTGGTTCTTGAGAAAGCATTCAGCAAGGCCCGAACTCAGATTGAATATCGGGCTTGTGTGCATTAATAGCCCGAGTGTAGAGCTGAATTAAAATGAGCTGGGAACCCAACTGCGGATAAGCCAAGTTGAGCTATTGTAAGAACAGAGGAAGAGCTAGACTGGATTGGACCAAAGGGCCATCTGGTTCAGTGTCCTGTTTTCCACTGTGGCCAACAAGATGCCTACTTGCAAGAGATGAAGGCAATAGCTCTACTTTATTGTCCTCCCACCCCAGCCCTGCCAGCATCTGATACTCAAGGATATGGGCTGAGGCATGCTGACATTTTGATCCTCTTCTGTCTCGTGTCCAGTATAATCCTATGCATCTTTGCATGGAAGTAAGACCACTGTTTCCAGTAGGGTGATTTCCTGATAAGTGTGTTTATGATTGCAACCTCAGCAGTCATTCTATTACAGAAGGGTCCCTGGCATCTCCAGGACCCTGCCTGAAACTCCAGAGAGTGGCTGCCAGTCAGTGTATGCAATACTGATTCAGTGTAAGCCAGTTTGATTCCTATGTGCCTATGTTCCATCTGATCATAAAATATGTCTATAGTTGTTGGTTTGGGACAATAATAATAATTTATGAGGGTGTCTGTCCTGCTCTTCCGGTACATTCACATCTGTCAGGATGGCTTACAAAAAACAACCCCCCAGTAAAATCAAATGAAAACATATAAACCAGTAAAACGAAGGCAGGTGCAACAGATAAAAAAGATCTTTAAAAAAAAGGCATGTGGCATTTTAATAATCATGCCTGCGATAATTCCAAAAGGTTTGACCAGGCAACAAAATTCAGAAAGGGCTATGGAGAAATGTTTGAAACCACAATGGGATATTAGCTCTGCCCAAGACATGATGGAGAACAGCAACAACTGGGAAAAGATAGACATAACATTTTACAAGGACAGGAAGAAACATCACAGACAGAATAATTGCCACAAATAAGAAGAACAAGGATATAGTTTGATTGCCACACTTGTAGTTTTAGAAATCATTTAATGTGTCAACACAAATAGAAGTTATTAATATTGCAGTTGTTGTATAAGGGATTACGGGATTGCTGTATTGTGTTTTTAACATTTGGTTGGGAGCTGCCCAGTGTGGCTGGGGTATAACTAAATAAATAAATTATTATTATTATTCTTACTATTTTGACCAAATTGTAATTTAAATTGATAAGATTTTGGAACACAGAAATAAAGAAAAGCATCAAACCATCAATTTTAGCATGTGGGGTGCCACTCAAATTATATAATTTGGTATTTGAAAGATTGGTATTAGTAATTGTATTATAATTTGGCATTGTTATAATGAGGCTGTTATTGGACTGTAATAGAAAACTAATAAAAAATATTTTTAAAAAGTCAGAAAGGGCTAGATAGATTTCTTGAACTAAGAAAGCGGGTCAGCCATAGACACCACCCACAAAATGGCCACTGTGGGCTGTGGCATAGCACAAAATGGCTGCCACAACAACAACAAAAAAAGAAATGGGCCCACAAAATGGTGTGGACCTTCTGCTCTCTCCCCATAAACTCCCCCATCAATGGGAAAAAGGCACCTACCTCAGTTAGTTCTGCATTTGCCTACAGAGAGAAGCTCTTTGCAGGGGAGAGCCAGTGTGGTGTAGTGGTTAAGAGCAGTGGACTCGTAATCTGGTGAACCGGGTTTGCTTCCCTGCTCCTCCACATGCAGCTGCTGGGTGACCTTGGGCCAGTCACACCTCTCTGAAGTCTCTCAGCCTCACCTCACAGAGTGTTTGTTGTGGGGGAAGAAGGGAAAAGGAGATTGTTAGCCGCTTTGAGACTCCTTAGGGTAGTGATAAAGCGGGATATCAAATCCAAACTCTTCTTCTTCTTTGCACCTCTCCTCTTTTCAGAATGAATGGGAGGCTGGATGCCTCATTTTTGTGGCCAGTGAAATGTGGGTATGTTGTGGAAAACATAGCGTAAACCCGGCATCCCCAAACTCGGCCCTCCAGATGTTTTGGGACTACAACTCCCATCATCCCTAGGTAACAGGACCAGTGGTCAGGGATGATGGGAACTGTAGTCCCAAAACATCTGAAGGGTTGAGTTTGGGGATGCCTGGTGTAAACGATCAGCCGGTGCAAAGAGGAACTGAGCAGGAAGAGCAAATCATTTATTGCACACTGTGGATTTTTGATGCCTTTTGGGGGGGTCCAGAGAAGGTACTGGATGCCATGCTGGAGACCCCCAAGTGAAGATGTTCCATAATTTATAGAGCTAGTGCATGAATTTGCTTGCTTTCCCCGTTCCTCTTCTGAATTTATCAGTGGTAAGCCTGCAGATAAGGACCTTGTTGTTGCTTTAAGCTCTGTGCAACACTTAAAAAAATATTAGGCACTCGATAAGGAAATAATAATATTAGTTCCAGCAAGCCATCAACACTGCAGATAGACTTTCCCTCTCCATAATTTTGTTTCATTCCCTTTTAAAACTATCCAAGCCAGTGGCCGCCACCATATTCTATGGAAGCAGGGTCCATACATGAATGTTGCATTTTGTAAAGAAGAATTTCCTTTTGTCTGTTGCGAATCTCCCACCATCCAGCTTCATTGAATGATCCCATGTTCTACTGTTCTTGTATTACAATAGAGAGAGGGGGAGAGAGAGAGAGAGAGAGATATCTTCTTATCTGATTTCTCCCCCATGCATAATTTAAATGCCTCTATCACGTCCCCTCTGACTCGTCTTTTTCTCTAAACCAAACCCCCCCAAATGTTGTAACTTTTCCTCATAGGGGAATTTCTCCTCCCCCTTGATCTTATTAGCTGCCCTTTGCTGACCCTTTCCAGCTCCGCAATATCTTTGTGGTGCGGTTACCAGAACTGTACACAGCATGGATTTGTATAACAACAATAAGATCTTTTCTGGTGGTTTTATTTTTTATCCCTTTCCATTTTTGGCCCAGAAGGGCAAGCAGCGCTCAGGCTGAAAAAGGCTCCCCATCCCTGCTTATACTGGACCACCATTTTACTTCTTATTCACCCCATTTTGGGAGATGATTTTGGAATTATTCACAATCCCCTTTGGGTTTCATCACCCTGGGTTTGCAGTGTGTTTTTATCGATTATTTTATACTTCTGCAAACGATGCCACTATCTCCCTCTCATTTGTCAGAAACCGACCTGTTTTGACTCCATTGCTGCTGGCACTTGACACCTGAACTCACATTTAGAGGAACTGAGGAATATAGCAGTGCCCTAACAGCCAAATCTCAGTTGTGTCTGTTCGGAAAGTAAATCCCACTGTGCTCAGCGGGGCTTTCTCCCAGGAAAGTGTGCCCCTAGGATTTCAACCTAAGTCTCTGCTGCCCTCTTCTCCAAAGGAAACTGGCTTTGTAAACTCTGAATCAGAACATCCCGCTGCTCGGAAGCACCAGACAGAGTCCTCTTTGTTTGAATGTTTCTTCTCTCCCCCTCTCTCTGTCCCCGTTAAAGGTTGTTTATTGATTTACCCTGAATCTGGCTCCTTCACCTCAGATGAGAGCAGCAATCAGAGGAAATGGAGGCCTCAGACTGGAGGAGCTTTAGATCACACATCGCGCCCCAAACGAATTGCTTGTCATATTTGACAAGAAAATATGAGGGTAACTCACGAGCACAGAGGTAGAGAGCAAGTGAGCCAGCGGATAATGGCTGCCCAAGGAAAAGTCCTGCCGACATGCCGCAATCTGATAAAGTAATAGGAATTAGGGCAAAGCTATGCTTCGATTAATAGAATCCTTCGGAAAATAGAAACAGCTCTTCTTCCGCTGGCTGCTGCAGGGCATCTCCTAGCCCTAGCCCTTTTCCTAGTTGTTTGCATGCCCATTGCCTGTTATTTAATTAGCACAGTGCTTTCCCTCCACTGTGGGACGTGGGTGGCACTGTGGGTTAAACCACAGAGCCTAGGACTTGCCGATCAGAAAGTCGGCAGTTCGAATCCCCGTGACGGGGTGAGCTCCTGTTGTTCAGTCCCAGCTCCTGCCAACCTAGCAGTTCGAAAACATACCAGTGCAAGTAGATAAATAGGTATCGCTCCAGCAGGAAGGTAAACAGCATTTCCGTGTGCTGCTCTGGTTCGCCAGAAGCGGCTTAGTCATGCTGGCCACATGACCTGGAAGCTGTATGCTGGCTCCCTCGGCCAATAAAGCGAGATGAGCGCCGCAACCCCAGAGTCGGTCACGACTGGACCAAATGGTCAGGGGTCCCTTTACCTTTACCTTCCCTCCAACCTTGCCATAGCCCTTACCCATAAAGAGCTGTAATGGTTGAGATCAGTCTGTACCCAGAGCCAAAATCAGAGGAGGATTCCACCAGTGGCCCAAGCACATGCCCAACCTAAATTGATAATGCAAAAAATAATTAAAAAAAAAACCCCAAGCAATGAAAATTCATAGGCAATAACCCAATTCTAGAAAGGAGCCAAAGCTCACTGCAGTGCAATGGGGTATTAGTGTGACTCAGCCGATATTTTGGGTTGTCTGGTGTAGCACTCTTTGGTAGGAAGGGGGTGGTTACCTCTGTCTGCCATCACTGCCTGGCTGCCGAATACCATTTCTGTGAGCACTGCCTGCTGCAGGTAGTGGGGGGGGGGCAAGGGGCTGCCAATATTCTTTTCTGCACTTATTCTGTTGATTTTGTTTGTAAATAAAAGAGTGGGGGGAAATAGGAAAAAAAGAAGAGAGAAATATTGACAGCACCTGCCAGGAAGACATAACAGGGAAATGGTAAGACTCAGGGGGCGGGGGTGAATCTGTCAATTTTTGTTTCTCTCCATTTCTCATTTTAGCATTCTTAAGTCCAGCTGTCCACATTTCCACATCAGTTTTTGTTTTGTTTTGTTTTGTTTTTTTAAAAAAGAAGGCATTGATGGAAATCCATCAGTGCTTTAGTGCTAACACACACACAATTTTTAAAAGCAACTTCCTCGTAATATAACAGGTTTGGGTACATTGTATGTGTTTCTACGCACACTTTACCCCAGTCTATGCATTTTTGTACACATAACCTGGCTGGGAAACTGACATTGCTAAATTCAGAGAAGTCCAAATTCTGAGGGATGGCTGTGTTTTAGCCAACACATTGTTTTTGAAAGTGCAGATTACGTGGGTTTGTCCCTAAATGTGAATTGGATGGAATGGCTCATTCAGCCCTAGACCTGATGTACAGCTGGATTCATCTCCCACTTCTGGATTCTCTACAATCACCCTGACTGTCCTGGCTCACACCTGGATCACAACAACAGAGGCACTTACTTGAAAGTAGGGAAGAGATTTTTTTTTTTGCAACACATCAAAGCTACAGGCTCAGCAACAGTTAATGAGTCATGGCAGCTGCTACTCTCAGGCTAATGGACAGGTAAGGAGAGGCTAGGTTAGCTGGAATAAAGAAGGCAAGGAGTTCTGAATTGCATGGAAGCAAATGAGTTGTCCCAATGTGTGGGCATGCCCACCCACCAAGCTTTTAAAGACAGGGCAAGGCTAGTTTACGTGCATGAATCAGGGCAGTACTTAGGCAAGGCACAGGCTACAAGACACAGCTGGTGTGCTAGAGGATTAGACACATGGCTATATGCAAGCTGAGACATTGACACCACAAGGGGCATGCCCTTTTATCTGGAGAATGGGGCTGGGCATAGCACTTAACATGGCAGGCAGCTGGAGACCCAAGAATGGGCAAGCAAAGAGGTACTCTTCAGAGTAGGAAGGGCTTGCAAGGTCCATTTGTGCCAACACTGGTATCTCTATGTCCTAGGAGATGGAAGTGGCGTCCGTGCCAACTCAACCTCCAATTTACTCTCAGTCACCGCCCTCAAAATAAGTGACTCCACACTGACAGGAGAAGGTGCTGGAGACAGCGCCACAATAAGAGTTGTCTGAGTAGGTGTCCGATGTCACAGGGGTGAAATGCTCCTCTGCTAACCTGTTGAGTCCCTCTCCTGGGTTTAGCTCTCTAGTCCTCAGGTTACTGTCTCCCTCCCTGGGCCCAGACACTTATTCAATTTTTGCAGACACTTTCCCCAACCCACTAGGGCCTTCTCTCGGGTTGTCCAGCTCCTTGAGCTCATCCCACTCCTTCTTAGGATCTGATTGTCCCTTCCATAACATCTCCATGGAGCTCATGACAAGAATTGGCTACACCATCTGGTAGTGGTCCTCCATAATTTCAGACAGCTAACATTCCCAGCCCTTCCTGGACATGCTAGAGATTGACCAAGGGACCTTCTGTGTGTAAGACACCTTCTGTGTGCAAGACACCTAGCCACTGAGTCACAGCCCTTTCTCCTAAGTGGGCTCACATGGTGGTGGCAGTGATGGTAGTAGCTGCTAAGGACCCAGTGCGCTGGAACAATATTTACAGACCCACTCCAGAACCAGTTCCCACAGCCATGGGCTCTGCCAGAGCATTGCGTTCTTAGCAGCTATTCAAAGATGCCTTTGGCTGTTGCCAGGCCCAGAATGCGTCATGCAAAAGTAGTAGCAGCAGGTCTATCACATCATCTCCATCCATCTAAAAACACAGCCTGTGTGATATAAATCTCCCACACCCAGCATTCAGCATTGGGTGGGGGGTGGGGAGAAAGAAAGTAATCTTCCTACTGTAGAAGTGGCACAAAATGGCTGGTTGTCAGATGGACATTTCTGTTTATTGAATGACCTGCTTCAATAAGAAGTCCATGACTTTACCTTCACTGATTCTAAATTGCCAGGAAATGTCTACCCCACGCCCAGCTATTACTGGCTGAGTACAGGAGTACTAATACTACCTAGAGCTAGCAATATGAAGGGTTTGTTCTCTCTCTCTCTCTCTCTCTCTCTCTCTCTCTCTCTCTCTCTCTCTCTCTCTCTCTCTCTCCATCATCTTCTCCTGTACCGGAATCATGGGCAAACTGGATCCACAAACCCATATTTGTATAGGCAGCAAATGCCATTACTCTGTCCAATTATAATACAAAACTTTAAAATGACTTGCAGCTGATAATGAATGAGCTAGCTTTTGCCTGAGCAAATATTTTCCATGCTGAAACCTAATCTCTCCTGTTAATAATTGGAGCCATTTTATTTTATGTTATTGGGTCTGTGGAGGTTGCTGGCATATGTTCGTGTGTGTGAAGGGGATTTCTTTCATTAGATATTGTCCCTGGCTTAAGAGAATTTTAGGCCCCCCTCTCTCCCCACTTTATGATGCAGCCCAAAGAGAATTTATTCTTGCAAGAGGTTTAACGATTCTTAGCTGACGTTGCTTGCTCCGCTGCAGTTGGGCTGTAATAAAAAGTACTATTGGCTTTTGTTAGCTGTGTGCATTCTTAGCTGCCAATAATGATTAATCTTTCCTCTTGAGGATCATCTCCTTCGTGGAGTTTGCCTCATCCCTCTGCAGTGAGACCTTCCCCCCCCCCCCCTCTTGGCAGCATTTCCTCAAACAAGCTTCTTTGCCACATCCTTGTTTCCCCATATTGGGGGCAAATCTACCAGTGGTTTCTTCCAGGGCCGGGATGTACTCCTTCAGTGTGAGAGTTCCCAACAGTCCTAGTAACCACTGTTGGTATTCAGAACATTCCTTGTTTTTTCAATTGATTATTCAAAGATTCTAATTTTTTAAAATGGCATATACTTCTTGGGTGCGCTGGTGTGAAAGTAGCCTGTGAAATATTCAAATGCAGAAATCTATTAATTAGAGGCATTTGAGGACGGAGCATTCTTCCCTGACTTGGTGCCCTCCCAATGCTCTGGACTGTTACTCCCTTCAGCCCCAGAAAGGCTGGTAGTGCTGGCTGCGACCATTGATGAGAGTTGTAGTCTGGAGCATCTAGAAGGCACCCAATTGGAGAAGGCTCTTACAGAGGACACTGCTGCATTGAAGGGTTCTGGATTAGATCATCCTTCAGGAAAAGAAAACTTTAGACACTGAACAATGCTCTGCTTTCAAGTCAACCAACCCTTTTGGGATGCTTGGTCTGATTTCAGCTTTAGCCAGCCATAGACAAAGCCACAAGTATGGAATACATTCCAATTGCTGCTCGAGACAGCCCTGAATAAGTTGCCAGCATTAAGATTTTGAAAAGGAAGCCGACCATTGGTTCTTTGACTCAACAGACTTTGGTGCAACCTGAGCTCTTTCTGTAGGAAGCACAATCTCAAACTGGATTCCCCAACCTGGTGCTCGTCAGATGCTGTTATGTTAGACTACAACTCCCATCACCCTTGACTATTGGCCATCAAAATTGTAGTCCAAAAATATGGAGGAAACCAGATTGGCGAGAGGCTGCTCTGAGCTGATTTGCAGTGTAAGTAACTGCATGTGTATTCAGAAATGAATCGCATTGAGGGGTCCCTCTATGTCTACTACTGAAGAACCATGGGATCCAGACATTCCTGACCTCAAACTGGAGGTCCGTCACCTCCCCTATGGCCACAGGAGAAGAGGAGATAGTGAACCAAACAAGAGCTTCAGGGGCCCCCCACCCGGAAGGGCCTGGCTAGCTGCATGTGAGATTCCAGAGGAAGGGTGCCACCACTAAGAACCCTCTGTCCCACTTGCCACCAGCCATACCTCAGAAGTCAGAGGCACCCAGAATGGTTGAGCAGATTGGTATGGGTGAATGAGGTTCAACAAATATCGGGCCCCAAAGCCTTGTAGGAATCTTTAGCTTTGTCTTCTTCATAGATAGCCAGCATGGTGCTTTCAGGATGTTTAGGGTCCCATCAACCCCTGCTGGGATGGTCAATGGTCAGGGATGTGATGGGAGCCATACTGTTCTACTTCCATTGTCAAGAGGCAGTGTGGCCCTGAATGCCAGTTGCTAGGAATCAAAGCTGGGTAGAGTGCCGTTGTGTCCTGCTTTTGGGATTTCCATGGATATGTGGTTGGCTACTGTGAGAGCAGGATGCTATTGAAGATGGGCCATTGGCCCAATCCAGCAAAATCATTTTACGTTCTTAATCCAATGACGTATGGAGGGCACTACATCTGTTACCTGCCTAGCTTGGCATTGGGTTCTCACAGTTGGCCAACCAGATGCCTCTCGGAAACTCACAAGCCAGGCATGAGTGCAAAAGCGTTTGTAGACTATTGCTAAAAATAAAGAAGAGGATGGCTGCAGGGTGTGCAGAGTGAAGATGGTGACACCTCTAAGCCCCGCTGCTCCTGCCTGTTCTGCTTTGAGTTTCCTGTTTGACCATCGACCAAAAATTCAAACAGGGGGGCATCTGAGGGAGCAGTCCCAGCTGCTTCGGTTCTATCAACCCCTCTGACCTAGGTAAACAATTTACAAGGGATTTATAAATGGCATGTCTTGTTTAGGACATTGCCTGCCAGCCAACCTCAACAGCCTCCCAGTTCATGGAAACTCCGGGCTGCCTTGTATATATCTCCAGCTGACGCGGCTGGAGAGAGTGAGAGGTTGCACTGAGATGCATCTGGGACTCTGTACAGGCTGTCACCACTACTCAGATCACGGTGCAACCTGGCCTAGCACTGGAGTCAGAAGGAGGTTCACACATTGGGTTAAGCCTGTTCCATGTAAAGGGCTTGGGACAGGAAGAAGCTGTATAAATCAGTGGCTAATCTGGGAGAGTCGTTGGATTAGGAGATCACATCAAGGTCACACGCACAGCTGCTGGACGGGAGCAAGAACCAAAGAGGAAATCGGGACCTGAAGCCAAACCAGGAAATGGGCTGAATTAACCAACCATGAGTCAGGGCTGGAAGAACAACTGCAAATACAGAGACACAGCAGCGCTCACAAGCAATGCAAAGCTGGAACTGAAAGCCCTTTTATATTCCTGCCTGCACAGAAAGATCCAATGGCCAACCATAGACAGAGCAGAAGGTTACCTGCCAAAAGGCCTGCTACCTGCAGTTCAGTGGTTCACCACCTGGGGCAGTCACACACAGATTCCAAGGGCTGACTGTTTCACTGCAGACGTAACTGAAAAAATGTTAGTTTTTCCATTGCCACCAGACCTTGTGTTGCAGGCCTACAGAAGATTTAAAAATATTTTATGTTGAGTCTGTAACGATGACTGATATATGTAACCTAGAAAAAGGAGCCAGGTAGTGTGTAGTACTTCTTTTCTTGGCCTGCCCCATTGCCTTCTTTATTTTATTAGTGGATTTTTCAATAATCGAGTGATTCCTGAGACATCTAAACCACTTGGCAATACTAATATTGGACGGACCTTTCCAGTTGGTTGTGACTCCTGAGACATCTAAACCACTTGGCAATACTAATATTGGACGGACCTTTCCATTTGGTTGTGACTGCAGCTCTTGCAAGATTGCAAGATTTGACATCTTTGGCACATGAGGACCACCACATCTGCCTGAGTGTTTTAGTCTCTTGGCATCATCTTCAGAATTTATTGGAATTAAGCATGACAAAAAGTGTTGGTGCTGACCTTTAAAGCCCTAAACGGCCTCGGTCCAGTATACCTGAAGGAGCGTCTCCACCTCCATCGCTCTGCCTGGACACTGAGGTCCAGCTCCGAGGGCCTTCTGGTGGTTCCCTCATTGCGAGAAGCCAAGTTACAGGGAACCAGGCAGAGGGCCTTCTTGGTAGTGCCACCCGCCCTGTGGAACGCCCTCCCACCAGATGTCATAGAGAAAAATAACTACCAGACTTATAGAAGACATCTGAAGGCAGCCCTGTTTAGGGAAGCTTTTAATGTTTAATAGGTTATTGTATTTTAGTGTTTTGTTGGAAGCCGTCCAGAGTGGCTGGGGAAACCCAGCCAGATGGGCGGGGTATAAATAATAAATTATTATTATTATAAAAGTATTTCGACAAATGATAATTTAATACACACCAGTGATCCTAGTTTGCAAGTCTAGTTTGTAAGCCACAGATCCTCAGTTTGGAGGTCATGGAGAAATTGCAGTTTAAGAAGCCAGGAAGTCTCATCTGAATGAGGGCATCTGAGGGGAAGGGAACAGGGAGAAATCAAACCCATCACTTTCATTTCCACTGCAATGGGAAATGTTATTTCTGAAGAACCACTGGGTTGTATCTGCCCTGGTTCCCCACTTCAGACTAGGAACTGAAACGATCCCCATTACCAGATCACTTATTTAGAAACTCAGTGCAATGCCCAAACATAGGGCTGCAGGTTACAAAGTAATAAGGCGCAGCACAGCTCTATGGCACATGTCTAGGTATTGCTAATACATTGACCCAACAAGCAACGCACCCCCTCCACCCTGCTTATGAAGTGCAAAGGAGGGGATGACTATTGGCATGGCGAGATGTCAAATCTCGGGACTGGGCAAGGAAATGGGGACTCCTTCAAATATGTTGAACTGATAAGGTCTGCTCACAATGGTTTCTCCATGTCCGTGGCAAAAAAGGTGGAGATGCTGAAGCCATCTCACGATCAAATTTCTCCCCTGGCACCTCTCCTGTGGGAAAAGGATCCTCCCTGGCAGGAGAATGCTCTCTAGCTGACTTGCTAGCAGGTACTGAAGTCTCTGGAAGGTCCACAGCCAACTCACTGCAGCCCTTCTGTGGGCATGTTTAGCCTGGAAAAGGGAAGACCGAGAGGATATATGATAGCCATCTTCACATATCAAAAGGGTTGGGACGTGGAAGATGGAGAAGGTTTGTTTTCTCCTGCTCCAGAGGGCAGTTCTCAAACCAGTGGATTCAAGTTACAAGAAAGGAGATTCCAACTAAACACCAGGAGGAACTTTCTGATGGTAAGAGCTGTTCAGTAGCGGAAAAGACTCTCTCAGGAAGTTGTGGACTCTCCTTGAAGGTTTTTAATCAGAGGTTGGGTGGCCATTTCTCCTGGATGTTTCAGTTGAGATTCCTGTGTCGCAGGTGGTTCGACTAGATGACCCTAGGGGGCACATTCCCACTCGAGAATTTTATGATTCTATGAAACCCCCTCCCCAATATCACAAAGACTTTCCCCATGGGCATCCACTGTGGCCCTCACCCAGATCAATTTCCCCTGGTTTCCAAATGCTTTGCATTCTTTGTAGGCCTCCTAGTGCTGCAGCAATAAAACTGCTAGTGCATTTGCAAAGCTAAGCAGGATCTGGTATTGTTTGAAATTGGATGGGGGACCGTGGGTTGAGACTTCTGCATCGCAGGGGGGTTGGACTAGACGACCCTCGTGATCCCTTCCAGCTCTACAATTCTATGATTCTATTATTCATAGAGTCAATGAGAATGAGTCGACTGGGTGCATGAAGAGCTCTGCTGGATCAGGCCAAAGTTGCATCTTGGGGTGCCTCTAGACCAGCGGCTCTCAACCTTGGGTCCCCAGATGTTGTTGAACTACAACTCCCATCATCCCTGAGCTCTGGGCTTGCTAGCTATGAGTGATGGGAGTTGTAGTTCAACAACATCTGGGGACTCACAGGTTAAGAAAGGCTGCTCTAGACTGTTAGTATCCTGCTTGAGGGATTTAAGTACATACTGGAACTTTCAGCTTCTGCTCTTACAATGGATTAACGAACTATCATTCTAGTACAACAAAACAAGGAAGGAACGAATAGAAACTGTTACTTTTTTGCAGCTTGGAATGCATTGAAAAGTGTGCAATGAACAAATGATTAACTGGAAGACATGTAAACACCCCTTAATCAAATCAGAATGAATGTTCAATAGAGACTGGACAAAATCTAACTACTACCTAAGCTTTGTGCAGCTAATCAGGATGAATGCTGAATATACAGGTTGTCTGGAACAGCTTTCATTCCATCACCCTCTTTCTCATAGTGGCCAACCAGATGCTATTTGAAAGCTGAAGAACAGGATATGAAGGCAATAGGATATTTGATTGATAACTAAGATATATTTACAACAACAACAACAAAGGTCAAAGAACAACATGCATTTCTTTTGCTGTCAAGAAAAGAATGTCTCCTAGGGAAATTTGATTCTGTTTGCATTTTAATGAGAAACTACCTAATTTGCACTTTTCAAATCAATAAGTGAACCGAAAAGCAAGTCCTTAGAAATTTGTACTTGTGCCATTTTGCAATGCACTTCTCCAGCCAAACAATGCTTACATAAATGCATATTCTAGGGGGAAGTGGGCATAAAATTACATAGTGAAAATTGCATGCAATAGCACATTATATTAGGGAAAACCAACTGTAAACATGTGTATATCAGTCAACACTACATACAAAAATATGTTTATTGAGAGAGATTTACGTATACGGAAACACTGGTGAATTTGCACAAGGATATGTATAGGTATATAGATATCTCACGTATAAGATAGAGAAAGAGATATATCACAAATCGCTGTAGAAACGTGGAGAACCGAATTTAGGATAGCAAAAATGAGAAGCTGAGAAAAATCAAAATTCACAGATGTATCTACCCCTGAAGTCTCTCCTTGAACTATGGAACAATGACTCCAGCCACAGATATAAGCAGAAAAACCTGGTTTCAGTGCCAAGACACCCTAACTTCCCTGAAACACAAACAGTCCTTAGATGTGTGGTTTTGACTCTCTAGGTCCCCAGGCATCTGAGAAGGACAAGTTGCCAAGTGCCAATCAGAGACGAGTGTGAAATTCATCTTTCTTTCCTCGGAGCCAGAAACCTTCCCGAGAAACAGCTTGAAAGCCAATCCTCCACCCCACCCCCACCCCACCCCGCAGAAGCCCCATAAGAATATTTCTCTGCATAAATTGTCCCAGGCTAGGCTGCCAGAAGAAACAGACAAAATCGCTTTGACCCAAACTCCTCAGTATATGGAGCTACCCAACTGCAACTTGGCATTGGCTTTTTGCTTCCCCCAAATCATTAATTCTGTGTGGTCTTCAGCAGGGATTCCAGTTTCCCTTGGACTACAATGAGGACTCTCATATGGCCATAGACCTATTGTGTCACTGTAACATTGCTGGGGTTAACCAAGGCCTTCCTGTCTCTAAACGACCTTTTGAGATGGACTTAGAACAACTTCTGAGAATGACTAAGCATCTCCTTAAGTGGCACTGTTCCCACTGTGGAAGAGCAGAGATATGAGTTCTGCCTATGACGCATTCAGTGTAAATCTAAACTAATCTTGTTGGGTTTGGTTTAGCTCTTTCCATACAGAACGAAAGCCAACTGGAGCCCAAACAGAAAGTGAGCTGGGTGGTTGGGAGGGTGATGTCGGCAGCACAGAAACCACCTTTTAATTAATCACAGCTGTTTTTGCACACTGGTGCAGTTGGAAATCTTAGACCCAGGACTAAATGCTCTTCTTGGGTGGGGGGTGGGGCAGGGGTTAGACATCTATGTGTCCTGTTTCAGTTGCAAAGCAGATATTTCACAATTCTCTTCTCCCTCCGTACTTTACAACATGCCTCTGCATTCCTGGTATGCTTGCCCCCAAACAAATGAAAAACAGTTTGGTTAATAAGGAAAGATTCTAAACAAGCACAGTTTTGCATTTTAAACTCACTTTTAAACGCACAGCGCTGTCATGACTATGGCAATACAGTGGAGGTTGCTGCAGCCCTGATTCAGTGCTAGTCCTACTCAGAGTAGACCCATGCAAGTTAATAGGCATAACTAAGTTAGGCTCATCAATTTCCACTGAGTAGAACTTGGTTGAATACCATCCACTGATTTGGGAAGAAGTTCGGAAAGGATTAAGGATAAACAGTATTTTAAAGTGGAAACTATAAGCTGAGCAACTTAAATCACACATGTGCCTGGCTGGCCACCTCCTAACTGTAAAATGGGCTCCATCTCTCTACGCTAAATCTTTTTTTAAAAGAGTTTTTGAGCTCTTTTTAATGAAATTTGCCAAAATCTACACTATTGACATGGACTGCCATACGCCCAGATCTTACTGGACATTCCAGTGATTTTTGCCCAGATGCTGCTTACGAGATCCGAATACCGCCTATATCTGGGATGTTATGGACGTATGCCAACCCTAATCTATTGTAGCTACCAGTGGCAACCCCATAGGCTTCAGCATGCCCAGACCACCTTAGTCGCTGCTGCTGGTGTCCCTCTCACCTGCATCTCCAGGTAGGGATAGAACTGCCTCCAGATTGAAAACCTTCAGAAACATTGCCAGTGAGGGAAGACCAATGGTTCTCAAGCCTTTTTCTCTGGGCTGCACCTTTCAGAATAAAAATTTGCTCACACCACACCAAATTTTTAATTGATAAGAAATACAGTGGTACCTCAGGTTATAGACGCTTCAGGTTACAGACTCTGCTAACCCAGAAATAGACCTCAGGTTAAGAACTTTGCTTCAGGATGAGAACAGAAATCGTGCTCCGGCAGCGCGGCAGCAGCGGGAGGCCCCATTAGCTAAAGTGGTGCTTCAGGTTAAAAACTGTTTCAGGTTAAGAACAGACCTCCAGAACGAATTAAGTTCTTAACCCGAGGTACCACTGTACATTGGAAAACAAAAAGAAACAAGTGCTTGATTTATAACATGGAACACAATTACTATCTATCCATATTCTGCAAAAAAAAAAAAATTTAAAATATGATACTATACTACACTGAGATGTTTAAATGTTCTTTGGTTGTCCTTGACTCTTGCTGCCAAACTTGCCATCCTCTCCTGCTGCACCAGAGTGGCTGCCTTTGAGAACCACTGGGGTAGACAATACTGAACTAGACAGGCCAAATGATTTGTATAAATTTGTATGTTTAATGCGCAGCTTGGGTCCACCTTATCTGAATGTATTTGGATCTACAACAGTATTTGGATCTACAAAGCTGCAGCCATCATCTGCACTTTGAGCACCATCCATCTAATAAGCCCAGTCTCACGTTTCCTGGGACAAAATGCTGTTTATTGCGAAATTGGTCTGAGACCCTTTATCGGAAGCGATTCATAAATGGGATGGAAACAAATAAACGAAGCCAGCCAGGAAGCAAGCAGAGGACGATGGAGGCAGTTAAGTCCAGCAGCTGCTTAACCTGCTCTTTATTGCAGAGTTGCATGGTGCAAAAAGAGGGGGGCGAGGATCAATATTTATTAGTGGAAGAAAGCATGATTTTGCATGAGGTGCATCGATCGGCTTGTCAGCCGAAGCAATGATTGTATATCTTCTCTGTGATTTGGTCTGAAGGAGAGCAGTGTCTTGAAAGAGAGTAGAAAGCAAAAAGGAGCATGGGCAGCAGTGGCCAGGGCCGTCTTACCCATAGGCATTAGGGGTGCGGGGCACCTGGGCGCCGGGCTCTCAGAGTTGAGTCTGGGGAAGAGCCCGCCCATCGGTTGGAGCGCCGCAGCGTGCTCTTCTGTTGCGGGTGGCTCTGCGCCATGAGTTCGGGGTGACCAAGCCAGCAAGACAGTGAGGCGGCCAGCCAGCTCTGTCCTCCTGCGCCCCTGGTACTGGGCAACCTGGGGGGGGGGCACCGGGCGGATCTTTGCACCCTGGCGCCGGCTGTCTGCCATGGTGGGTATGCCTGAGTGCCCTGGCCAATAGGTACAATTGCAAGACTTTAGCCTGCACCTGGCACAAGCACATAAGCCCCCCCCACCTCAAAAAAAATTAGAGCTGAAAAAAGGAACACTTGAATATTTTTTGTGTATTAAATTTCTTTCCCACCTAAAGGAGCCCAGGGCAGCAAACATAAAAAATGTCAGTGTAATACAATTTAAAATGAAATGAAAACATATTTAAAGCAATGAGAAGCCATCTAAAACATTTAGAACACATTTCTTTTATTTAAAAAAGCCACCACATACCTTGCATACGCTAGTTTCAAGGTTGCCAGGAACAGTGACTTTCAGCCATCAAATGTCTGAATAAGCAGGAATGCTTTTGCACTTCTCCTGACAGTCAGTAATGAGGGAAAGAGAAACACCTCACCAGGGAGGGCATTGCACAACTGGGGAACCACCACCAAAAGGCCATGTCATGGGTCAATGCCAACTGGGCCACCCTTGTGGGTGGCACTGCTAGTGGACTCCCCTGCCAACCGTAGGGCCTGAGATGGTTGGTATTGGGGTGTCGCTCCTTTAGGTACTTGGGCCCCAAACCATTAGGGCTTTGTAATGATACCTTGAATTGGGCTTGGTAGCTCACTGGCAGATGGTGCAGCACTTTTAGGACTGGTGAGAAATGGTCCCATTGAGCTACACAACTTAGCAACTGCATCCTGCACAATCTCCAGATTGTCTTCAAGTGCAGCCCCATGAAACACCCTTAATACCCTTATGTGAGTATCACAGCCCGGCAGTCCGTTTATGTATTTCTTAAGGCTTCTGATAGCCTGATCTACGTTTACTCTGCAATAGCTGGTCCCATAATATATCCAAATACATATTCAAGGTGATCCTCACCAGCTGCAGCATTTGAAAAGGCAGGCCAGCTGGGTTCACTATGGTGCTTTACTGTTCAGGCACCCAGGGCCATAGCTAGGGGGTGGCAAGGAAGGCCCCTGCCAGGGGCGCAGGCAAGCCCCCCCCAAAAAAATTGGCTAAAAATATGTCCATAAATATGGAGGGTGGGCTGAGGGCTGGGCTACCAGTTGTCCCTGCCTGCCTTGGGGAGGGGGTGGGGCTGCTGCATCGAACAGGAGTTCCAGAGACTGAAGCTGAACTTGCGGCTGCCCAGTCATCCCCTGGTCACCCCAGTACCCACCAGATTGCTGGGAGGCACCGGTCTACCTGATGGAGGGGCTGGAAGCGCTGCACGGTCTACCGGTCCATGACCCCATTGGTGCCTCCAGGTCTACCGTGTTGCTTGGTGGGTGGGTGGGGCGAGTGCTCTCCAGTCTACTTGGGAGGAAGATCTAATTTGTCTGTGGCTAGCAGTCACAATCTGGATGGTTTGGCCAGGGGCACAAGATCATCTAGCTATGACATTACCACGCATGCGGACTTGAGCCCAAATGCCTCCAATCCTACTCAGAGATTTAACTTCTAGGGCAGGAGACAGCAAAGTTTTTCAGCAGAGGGCCGGTCCACTGTCCCTCAGACCTTGTGGGGGTCTGGATTACATTTTTTTGGGGGAAATGAACAAATTCCTATGCCCCACAAATAACCCTGAGATGCATTTTAAATAAAAGGACACATTCTACTCATGTAAAAACACACTGATCCCCGGACCATCCGCAGGCCAGATTTAGAAGGCGATTGGGCCGGATCCGGCCCCCGGGCCTTAGTTTGCCGACCCATGTTCTAGGGAGCCGTAAGATGGGGTGCTGACACCTTTACAGCTTAAGAGAGCCCACAAACAACACCCCCAAATTCTCTGCCAATGCAGAATACAATAAAAGACATCTGCACCATCCATTTAAAATATATTCATACCATTTTAGCAGTCATGGTTTCCCCCAAAGAATCCTGCAGTTTACTCCTCACAGAGTTACAATTCCAAGCACCGTTAACAAACAAAAATCCTCAGGATCTTTGTGGGCAGCACTGTGCTTTAAATGGAAGGTGTGGATGTGGCAACTATTTTTATCCCACAAGTTAGAGACCGTTACTAGGGACAGGTGAAACAGATGCCATCGTTGTACTGATAGCGCATGCCCCTGAGGTTGTTCCTTCTTTTACAAGTCACAAATGATTTCCCTTGTACATGTGCCCACACCATGTGAGGTCCAGAGGGTGGCGCCACGAGAACAGGCCTTTTCTGCGGTGGCGCCCTGTTTGTGGAATGCTCTCCCCAGGGAGGCTCGCCTGGCACCTTTATTGCATATATTTAGGTGCCAGGAAAAACATTCCTCTTCTCCCAGGCCTTTGGCTAATTAAGCAATATATAGCCTTTTAAACTCTGTTTGTGTAGGGATGTGCGCTGTTGTTTCATTTGTTATGCATTTTTGTTTTTCTCTATTTTAAACTGCTCTGGGATCCTGGGGTAAATTTAATAAATACTAAATAATAAAAATAGCTCTGTACGCGGGTGGCGCTGTGGTCTAAACCACAAAGCCTAGGGCTTGCTGATCAGAAGGTCGGTGGTTCGAATCCCTGCAACGGGGTGAGCTCCTGTTGCTCGGTCCCAGCTCCTGACAACCTAGCAGTTCGAAAGCTTGTCAAAATGCAAGTAGATTAATAGGTACCACTCCGGCGGGAAGGTAAATGGCGTTTCCGTGCGCTGCTCTGGTTTGCCAGAAGTGGCTTAGTCATGCGGGGTCACATGACCCAGAAGCTGTACGCCGGCTCCCTCGGCCAATAAAGCGAGATGAGCTCCACAACCCCAGAGTCGGCCACGACTGGACCTAATGGTCAGGGGTCCCTTTACCTTTACCATTGATACTGACTGGCAGAAACTTTCAAGGGTTTCAAGCAGGAATTGCTGATGTTCTATCACTAAGTGGCAGCCTTTTCCCAATGCAGATGTGTGTTGGAGTCCAACAACATCTGGAGGGCCACAGGCTCCCCACGTCTAGGCTACTTCCTAGGCATTTGCTGAGCGGGTAGCTGTGCTCTCGTCTTGCTCTATCAGAAGGGCAGCAAAAGATATTTGCTGTGTGGAGCTTTCTGCAGAGAGTTATAAATTTTGAATTAGAACATAAAACCAGCTGGGCTGAGCAGACCCACATTCCATCTAGCCCAGAATTCTGTCTCCAGCAGCCAGCCAGTGCAGGAAATAGCAGAGGAAGGCATAAAGTTCCAATAATGCACCTAATTGTAGAATCCTAACCTACAGGGGAAATTTCCTGCCTTAACCCAGCTGGCAGGCTGCTCAGGCCCCGAAGCAGAAAGGATCGATAGCCGGTTATGATTCTCATCGTATTGAATGTCAGTGCAGATGCCACTCCTGTGCACATATAAATGTCAGATCTCGTGAAGCTCACTGTTGCTGCTGCTCTCAGCTCTCTCTTAATTGTCCCTGTGCACTGGCAATTCTCAGATGCACCGTTCAGATCGAGGGCTGGCAAAACACAGCTCAGAAGCTCCCCAAGCCCACCTGCCTTGATCCAAGGTGCAAGGTTCAACGACCTCCATCACCCTCTAAAGGAAGTGTAGCAGCAGCATTGGCAAAGACCTTGGTGCACAGGTGGGGGAGATTTTTTCCTTTGAAGGGCAAGTGACCAATGGGAACAGTCAGTTTGGAGCTGCATCTGATGGTGGGCAGACAGATCTAACAGTGGGCAGAGTATTCTACATTGCATGATTACACAATATTTTTCTCTCCCTACCAACACATCCCTGGGTTTTTGTGTTCACTCCAGCCTTTTGTGATCCATCCAAAGCTTTAATTTTATATTTAATGCTACATTTTTAGCATCCAGATGCACCACATACACTTTAGGAGTGTTTAAATACCACTTTTCTTAATGAGCAAGATTTTCTCCCCCAACACAATACCCTCACTTTGTTTTAAATTCAGTTCACCAGAGGCTGGGCTGTCTCCATATTAACAGTATTAATTATTAGCTTATTTGTAGCTCATTCTTCTACTCGTGGAACACTCAGGGTGGATTTGCAGCATATAAATATGCAACAGACGATACAAAAATTATATAGCAGTATCAGCACACTGGAACACTAATCTATTTGATTATTTTTTTTTTTAAATGTGAATATATTCCTCCTCTGCAACCAAGTTGCTCTCAAATCCATGGATAGCCAATATGGTACCTCCAGGGGTTGCTGGACTCAAACTCCCATCATCCCTGAGCATTGTCTGTGCTGGCTAGGGCTGATGGGAGTTGGAGTCCAATAACATCTGGGGGAACACACAGCTTCCCCATCTCTGGTCTAGAGCAAATGTTGTACTAAAGGGGAGCTGGAACCTAAATTTTATACCATATATGGAACTTCTTAGAGAGTGCTTCATTGTTTAAATCAGTTTACTGAATTTACGAGGAGCACGTGGAACAACTGGGCGGGGAGAGAAGTTAAAAAAGGCTCAATATGAGCCGTATAAATTCTTTCCTCCTGTTCCTGCTAGAAAAACTGGCTCAGAAGTCTTTAGGCTAGAGAGCAAGTCTCAGCCTGCACTCCAGGGAGTAAGTTTACCCAGCCAGCACTCATTAGACTTATTAAACCTGGCAGTGATACAGACTATTAGACAACATGGTTCGGAGGAACCAGACGCCCCTGGCAAGAACTCGACAGTAACACTCATAATCTCACCAGTTGTTCTGCAAGAAACCAACCCCTTTCGAGCAAACTCATGAAAATCTCTCCACTGATATATCTGCTGCCCAGTTAACTGGAGCAGCCTCTTCATCTATTGAGAGTGTTTAAATTAATCTAACCTGTTGTTGCAACTCTAGTTAGCAGGGCTATTGCTGATTTTTTTCAAAGCAGAGGTTGAAATATGAAGTTACACCCTCTGATGCACGTTTGCCCTGCCCTCCTCGGAGTCTATGGACCATGTATTTACTAACCCTCATGTACCGCCCTATCCTGCTCCTATCCTCAACTCCCTCTCACTTTTGGACGAATCTCAAGGCTGATGGGTGGCGTCTCTTGCAGGAGCAAATGGCTTCTTGCTGTCAGCAAGATTCATCTGAGCTTGTGATGTCAGGATCCAGATTCATCCCTGAGGTTTGGTTCCAGTCTGATAAAAAGATAGAGTCTCGGCAAAATTCTCATCTGAATCCTCGTGTTCAGATGCGTACAGAGATACCAAGAAGTCTGAGCTGACAAATCTTTCTAATTTGGATTTAGACATAAACATTATTCAGCAGAAGCAGAAACTGCATGATGTAGCACAGCTCAAGCAAGGCTGGCACTGGTGTCCTAATTGCAAAGTAGGCAAGGATTTATGGGGTCCCAGAAGGTAGCAGGAAGGAGCAAAACAACTGAACCAGGTGCAGAGAAGTGAATTAGGGTAGCCCAAGTCTGTCAATTTTGGTTTCTCTCAGTTTTTCATTTTCCCAACCTTCAATTCCACGTGTCTATAGCACTGCAATAAATCAGAAATATCTGCATGAAAATTCACCATTTACAGCATCATTTGCATCAGCCTTTTAGTGTGAATTTCTCCCAATAATACACACCTCTTTTGTTTGCCATTACCCTACTATACACATTTGCAAAGCAATTTCCCTCAATATAGTTCATTTTTACATTTTATTTTCACTAATGTATGTCTGTTTATGCACACTTTATCCTTGCATATTGTGTACAATTTTATACACTGCTTGGCTGGAAAACTGCACTGCAAAATTCAGAGGATGACATTTTGGTCCTTGAATTGTTTTGGGAAGTACCAGTTAGGTAGGTTTACCTTTAAATGCAAACGGAATCCAATTTCTCCCCATCTCTTTTCCTGGTCCTGCAGCTCCAATGATTTCTCCACTAATGCTGCTTTTTTTATGACGGGGAAGGGGAAACTTTGGCCCTCCAAATGTTGTAGATTTCACCTCTAGCCAGCATGGCCCATGGCCAGGGAGGATGGGAGTTCAGGAACATCTTGAGGGCCAAATATTCCCCATTCTTGGACTCACTGATGTGGTCCAAAGGAAAGCAGACCAATACGTTTGGCACCAGTTTGGCTGCAGGATTTGCTGAAAGGAGATGTACAAGGCACCATACAACCCTCGAGGGACTCCACTCCAGATTTGTGTAGGGTTTACTCAGCCATTTTGTTAGGTTTAGCTGGCAGTTTAACTTCTTTAGCTTTACTTGGCAATTACAGGCTTACAGCAAACAGAGCCTCCCACAGCTCATTCTTCACTATCGGAGTCAGTTGACTCAACTAGCCTCTGGCCCCTTCCAAGGCCAGATATTTGCTGAGCCCGCCATGCTTCCAGCTGGTCTTCCTTTGGTGTAATCGCTTGCTCTACCTCCTACTTCTGGGAGACTCAGGTGCAGCCAATTTCTCCTCCTCTGGAGTTGAATCCAACCCCCTACTATCACCTGCCTCCTGCTCCTGCATCTCAGTGTTGCTTTGAGAAGTGACAGGCAGCCTTCTTTTTCCTCTGCTGCTTCTTCCCCCTCTGCTGATTTCTCTCTGTGGGTCATGTCTCTGACACTTTTCTTCTCCCAAAGGTAACCCCTAAACGAGCAGAGATTTAGGATCAGAGTTTTCCTTCTCCTAGATAGGCTACCTTCCCATGCTGACCATCCCCACATGCCCATGAGTGTTCTAGCCGAAGAAGAAGAAGAAGAAGAAGAGGAGGAGGAGGAGTAGTTTGGATTTGATATCCCGCCTTTCACTCCCTTTAAGGAGTCTCAAAGCGGCTAACATCCTCCTTTCCCTTCCTCCCCCACAACAAACACTCTGTGAGGTGAGTGGGGCTGAGAGACTTAAAAGAAGTGCGACTAGCCCAAGGTCACCCAGCAGCTGCATGTGGAGGAGCGGAGACGTGAACCCAGTTCACCAGATTACAAGACTACTGCTCTTAACCACTACACCACACTGGCTCTCTAGCCAGCATGGCCCATGGCCAGGGATGATGGGAGTTCAGGAACATCTAGAGGGCCAAATATTCCCCACTCCTGGACTCACTGAGAGCACTAGGTTCCCACTCCTCACATTAAAGGTTGGTTTTTTAACAAACAACAAACAAATGAAGAATTAGACTTTTAAAATATAGTATTTGGGGGAGAGAAAAATCAGTAAAATACCTCTTTCGGAGGTGGCGTGGGCATGTGTCCAATTGCCTATTCCCCCCCAGACTGGCAACTAACCAAGTGCTTTTAAAAATAATAATAATATGGCAGCAAGAATACTCATTGCAAAGTACTGGAAGACACAGGATCTACCCACTCTGGAAGAATGGCAGATGAAGGTGATGGACTATATGGGACTGGCAGAAATGACCGGCAGAATCCGAGACCAGGGAGAAGAGTCGGCGGAAGAAGACTGGAAGAAATTCAAAGACTATTTACAGAAATATTGTAAAATTAATGAATGCTAGAACGATGTCGGATAGAAATTAAGCGGTTTCCAGCTGTAATGTTTCAAGAGATGAAAAAAAAGGTTTAGAAGCAGGTTAAAATTTATTGATAAGGATTTGCTGAACTAACAATCTGAATTGGAATACAAAAAAAGGGAGGTATGAGGAGGTCTGGGAAATAAGTTAATGGAAAATAAGTTATGGAAACTTTGTGTGTTTTTAATTATTTTTATTTTTGTATTTTTGTTGTTTTTTCTTTTTTTCTTTTTGATTTTTACTGTATTAATATTGAAAACCTTAATAAATATCTTATAAAAATAATAATAATATGGAAGATCAGTAAAAAGCACTGCCAGGTGTCATCCCAAGTGGTGTGTCAGGGTGCAGCCCAGGATGCTTCACTCTTTCCATGTTCAGTTACATATCTTTGTTCAGCCTGGCTCCTGAAATGTTAGGTTTTTTTTTTAATCCCGCTTCTGAAAATCTCACATTTCTCAGCCTCCTCACTTACACTAATTTTGGAGGGCACAAAGAGTGTGTGCATGTATACAGGTAGAGTTGCTGGAGAATTCCAACGGAAATGGAAATGGGAGTGGAAACCACCAATGTGTGCCTGCTTGTCCCCTGTCTGGAACGGAAGTCAATCCAGCAGATGCTCTCGGTATTCTCTGCTGTTGTTCTTTCAGTCTGCAAATGGTACGTAATGGATGGCTTCCCGCCTCATTTGCATGATGTTTCATTTGCATCACGATGAATAGCGTGCAATGACATAAAAATAACGCAGTTGATTGCATAATCAATTACATACATTTTCTGCCACAGTGGACAGTGAGATGAATAAGGTAGGTCCAGGGAGCTGGTACAGCGGGAGCCAAGACAACAAGTCCCTCTAACACAACATGACTTCCCTGCCTTCTCCACCCCACCCCACCCCACCTAATGCCTCATGGGGGGACGATAGGGAACCCCTAGAACAGCATGTGAGCGGTGTGGGGAGACAGAGGTGATTGTTCTATTTGCCACATTGTAGTGCTTGTGCTGGTGGAACAAACAGAATAGTATAATGTTGAATTCCTCTCATTTTAAAAAAATATCTAAGGCAAACTGCAGTGGAACAGAAACACTGCTGCAGGTGATGGACATGGGTTGGAATGGAAACTGATGCTGTCTTTCATATCTACATGCACACCAGTAGGTCATAATCTATAGATAATCACACTGAGCTGGGGCAGTCCATGGTGCATCTTAGCCAATGACTGCCAGGGACTGAGCAGGGGAGGAATGGTGGAGACCGCCTTCCCATCCTGACCCTTCCAGGGAGGATGAAGAGGAAGACAGTATAGATTGACAACAGAGGTTTGAGGGAGGTCACAGCTCAGAGGCAGATGAGGGCGGAAGCTGGGAAATCATGGGAGAGCCAGAGCAACACCCAGCTGACACGTTGTCATTAGAAAGCATCCCAGACCCTCCATCTCCCAGAACCCGGTGAGCTTTAAAAGTAGGAGAGCAAAGAGCTCAAAGACAGAGGGCATGTAGCAGCACCCATAGAAGGGATGAATGAGGAAGTAGGAGAGATGGGGGTGGAGATTCACTTGGGACAACACAATCCAAGAGGCTGGATTCTTAAGCCTCTCTCTGTAAAGATTGAAATAAAAAAGGATGGTAAGAAACTTTTCCTTGTCTTTCCTGGGCAGCCAGCTGGGAGCCACTGACAACATCCTGACAATCACATTGCTAAGGCATGGGCAAGGGGGCCTGAATTGTGAATCTTTTGCCCTGGGCTCTGAATCTCCTGCTGTTTCATGCTTAGAATCATAGAGCTGTAGAGTTGGAAGGAACCAGCATCACTGAGACACAAACCACCCTCTATGTGTGTAGCATTGCAGGCTCAATTTTATGGAAGTCCTTTCCATTTGATGTCAGAAAATCCCCCTACATAGTGAACTTACAGTGCCTGTTTGTTTAGGCATTTAGTCGTGTCCGACTCTTCGTGACCCCCTGGATCAGAGCACGCCAGGCCCTCCTGTCTTCCACTGCCTCCCGCAGTTTTGTCAAACTCATGTTTGTAGCTTCGAGAACACTGTCCAACCATCTCGTCCTCCGTCGTCCCCTTCTCCTTGTGCCCTCTATCTTTCCCAACATCAGGGTCTTTTCCAGGGAGTCTTCTCTTCTCATGAGGTGGCCAAAGTATTGGAGCCTCAGCTTCACAATCTGTCCTTCCAGTGAGCGACAGTGCCTACTGAATACTTTTTTAAAAAAAATCTAGCAGGTATTTTAAATGAAGTTTTATTTTAGTTTTAACTGATTTTCTTATTTTTTGTATCCTTGTAAAACCACTTAGAGATTATTGCAGTTAAGTGGTATGCATTTTGTTTAAATAAAAAGGAGTAAAACCTCCTTCAGTGCTACATTGCCCACTGAGAGAGGGAGCGCATTGTCTTAGGCAGCTAAATATGCATTGCCCCCCCCAGCCCCCGCAAAACCAGGCAATAGATGACCCAGACTGGCATAATATTTGCATGTGCTAATTTATATGCATCAGGGGAAATTTACAAATAATCGCTGCAATTTAAACGTAAGCACATCCCTCACTATACCAAGGAAGACTGTGTGATCAGGTTACCTGTGTGCCTTCTCACTCTGTCATCCAGGTAAGTGAAAGTGGAGAAATTTGATTCAGTTCACATTTAAAGGTGGACTTAACCTAATTCACACTTAGCGAAGCACAGCCAACCAACCTTTGCATTTCTCCAGAGGCAAAAACACTTGCAGCTGGATCCATACCTATACCTATGCACTCTGTATCAAGTCCCACTTTGGGGCTTAGTTTCAAGTGCATCAAGTGAGAGACACCATGAAATGTAGCCAGAATGAGTGCTGGTCAAGAGCTGTCTGTAGGATCTCGCCTTGCATAGGAACCAAGGTTTCTTCAGCCCCCCCCCCTGAGATATTCGAGGGAGGGCCCCCAAAGTTGATGGACCTAGCCATTCCAGTGGCATATATGCTCCATGTCATGTGATCGATTGTGTGGGGAGGGGCTTACCCAAGTATTTTAATCAAGTTTGCACCCCTGTCGCCTTGCAATACAATTCATTGCATTTGAAGCCTACAAATAACTACCTGACATTCAGAAGACATCTTAAGGCAGCCCTGTCCAGGGAAGTTTTTAATGTGTGATATTTTAGTGTATTTTTGGTGTCTATGGAAGCCGCCCAGAGCGGCTGGGGAAATCTAGCCAGATGGGCGGAGTACAAATAGTAAATTATTATTATTATTATTATTATTATTATTATTATTATTATTATTATTATTACAAAGGCCTATAAACCGTTACCCTTTCTAGGTGAGATTCACTCACATACAGTGGTACCTCAGGTTACATACACTTCAGGTTACATATGTATCAGGTTACAGACTACACTAACCCAGAAATTGTACCTCGGGTTAAGAACTTTGCTTCAGGATGAGAACAGAAATCACGCAGCGGCAGCAGGAGGCCCCATTAGCTAAAGTGGTGCTTCAGGTTAAGAACAGTTTCAGGTTAAGAACGGACCTCCGGAACGAATTAAGTACGTAACCAGTGGTACCACCGTACTGGCGAATTCAGGTCACCCTACTAAAGTGGTGTTGGCACCCTTATGCTTTGCGCCCCAGTTGGATTTCTTGAAATAAGAAAAGTGACGGGGCAATGCGATGGGAAAAGGTAGGATCACAACTACTTGAGGCAGTGATGTCTACCTGCCCCACAAACTTGGTGCGAATAAACCAGGGTGAATGTTCAACGAACAGGTGATGCAGAAGCGAGCTGGGTCTTGTTGCATCATGAAATGCACTGCAGATGTGGCAGGATCCAAAACTATTCTGCCCGCATACACACTTCTTTCCAGTGATTATGTAGCTCCAAAGAAGGGGCAAATGCCACGGGTGCATTGAGATGTTCCACCCTCTGGCAAGAACACTGCTGCTGATTCAGGTGAGGCAGATGGAGAGGGACTATGGGGCTGCGGAGGGAGCTGCCTCCCTCACTTCCTTTTCTCCGTCTGTACCTGTTTTGTGCTATCCTGGACCAGAACAGCCTTCCGGAAAAACAGAAGGAAGCACAGAAGAGAAGGAAACGGTGAATGCCCAGCCCCAGGGAAACAGCTCTGTTTTGATGAATGCTTACATCGTAAATTGAAAATGGGAAGTGGGGGTGAGCATAAAAGCATTTCCTCCTCCACATGTTGTACAGCAGTGTGACCGTCTGTCAAAGTATGATGCTCATCCGACAGCTCTGGACTGGATTTCCCGAGAAGCCTTTTGTGTTTGTCTCGATAAGCCCAAGAAATTTCCTTCCACTGGGGGTCATCTGGCCACGAGCAGCGGGGAGCTTTGCGACTGACGCACTAAGGGTGGGCACAGCCAGCAGGGGGTCCGCCACTCCCAGCTCCAGAGCACAGGAAGTCGCAGCCCTTGTGCATATTGAACTAGGCGACCTTTCCGACGGGTTATGTTGCCATTGTGCTTTATTGGCTTGTAACCTCTCCCCCCCCACACCCCCCTGAGCATGGGAGGGGCAGGGGAGGATCAATTAAATAAATGAGCGTCACTAACAGGCCGGGTCGCCTGACAAATTTATGATGCTGTTTGGTGTCAGTAGCTTTTGGGTGGGGTCTATGGGACAGCCCCCTCCCGCATGCTCCTTATAGAAATCACTCCAAAAGATTTCCAAAAGGCCACCTCCTTCCATGCAGATCTTCTTGAGGGTGAAGATCAACAGAGTGAGCCCTCCTAGTGGAGTAGCATTAAAAAAACAACAACACTGCTAGCACATTTGCAATGCTAAGCAGGGTCTGGTATGGTTTCAAATTGGATGGGAGACAGCATGTTGAGATTACTGCATTGCAGAGGGTTAGACTAGATGACTCTCAAGGTCCCTCCCAACTCTACAATTCTGTGTTTCTAGTTCCAGTACCCTTAGAAGTTGGAGGGGGTGGGATGGTCTGGCAGAGGATATTCTCTGCAGCACCCCTTGAGCTGTGGAATTCCTTCTGGATAGGGATCCCGCCAACTCTCCCCTCCTCTTCTTGGTTGCTTATTTCTTTTACATCTTTATTTTATACCACTTGATTGTAGTAAGCCCCTGCTGAAATTCACCTGCATCGACCTGTGACAGGGTAACGGAATATCACCACTGGGACATGCAGGACCCAGCTTTTCTCAGGTCGGCACTGAGTGCCGCAACCCTAGAGTCGTTCATAACTGGACTTAACTGTCAGGGGTCCCTTTACCTTTTTAAGCCAAGCTCTGTCAACAAATACACGCAGCAACTTTGCTGTAGTTTCACGAGGTTCAATATCTGCATGGAACAGGCCTCTCATTTTGCTCCTGCTGGCTAAAATGGGGCTCCAGCATCATTCATTTTCCTGAATAGCTTCATTCATATGTGCTGTATTGGAGAATCACAAAGCTTAGGAAATGTGCAAAGCAAATAATTGCGCTGGGGAAAGGCAAAGGGACCCCAAAGTAAGGGAAGCCCAACTGTCTTCTGAATTAAGCTCAGGCTTCAGATTAAGGGGTGATGTGTGGGTTCTGCCAACGTACACCTGCCCTATAAATCATAGCAATTTTTCTTTTCTGTTTTGTTGCTTGTGGCAGGTCAGGAAACTCGAACACAATGATGCTATGCCAATTGGGTCGTCCCCCCCCCCCAAAAAAAAGGGAGAGGTGAATTGTCTCCACATAATGTGTAGTTTGGGCTTTAATACTGCTATTCAAGAAACTAGGACCTGGGAAACCAGGGTTCAAATCCCCGGTCAGCCATGAAGCTCGTTGGTTGACCTTGAGGCAGTCACTGTCTGTCAGCCTAACCGACTCCACAGGCTTGTTGTGAGGATAAAATGGGGAGGTGGAGAATTCTGTATGCCACTTTGAGTTCTTAGTTGGAAAGTTGTTTATAAATGTAATAAATAAGTACACTGGTATGGCAAAAGTCAGCCAAGTTGTTCCTGTGGTGAAATGGTTGGTGATTTTACCACAAGTGCAACGCAACCTGCAATTGATCGACTCGCTCCACTTTTGGCCACTTTGCAGTTGGGAGTGAAATGAGTTCACATGATGCCTTATGTGTATATGTAAGTTGTTTCTGAGCAGGGTTTAGGGATGGGGGAGCAATTTGATTCACATTTAAAGGTGAATCTACGCTGTTCGCTTTATCCGAAACAATCATGTGAACTGAGACACAGGTATTCTTTGTGATGCAGTTTTCCACCCAAACAGAGTTTTAAAAATCCATATATTATGGAAATGTGGGCATAAATATATATATATTAGTAAAAATAAACCAAAAGGCACTGTATTACAAAAAATTGCTTGCAGAAATGTGTTTATTATGTGTTCATTAGAAGTCTGCACTAAAATGTTGATGAATTTTCATGAGAATTTTTTTTTTAAAAAACCCACACATCTCGCAAATTGCTACAGAAACACAGAGAACTGAATTTGAGACTGGAAAAAAGAGCAACTGAGAGAATTGAAATTGGCAGATCTTCCTATCCCTAAATTGCACAAACACTTGCATTCCACCTCACTTTGCCCTCTTTGTCTGCTTGATGCATAACCCGAACACCATCCCATATTTTATCCCATCATCTGCCTCTAAGCTCCTTGGATCCCAGTCTGCCTGGGACCAAACTCTGAGCTTGGCTGAGGCCTGGAGGCTATTTGGCAAAGTTTTTCCAAAAAAAACTCCCTGCAAGAATCGTTACAGCATTTTCAGGATCTGATTTGAAAAAGTGAGAAATACAACCAGCAGCAAATGCCAATGGCAGTTTTGGGGAACCTCTTGCCATTGCACAACCAACGATGCCCAGCATGAAACAGGAGGACATCTAACTGAGAACCTGCTCCTCTCTTTCCTGCTCTCGTTTCCTCTGCCATCTTTCTTGCAAGCTGATCTATTACTATAAACACCACAAGCGGGAGAGACAGGAAATCGCTTCCGATCCTAATCATGGCGGTGGGATTGAATGAAGCTGGTGTGCTTAACTGAAAGAGCTAATCTTGTGAGTTTACGGGCAGGCTGCTTAACCTCTCTTTATACATGCCATAGAGGTTTGCTGTAACATACAGGTCTCGGCCGACACAAATAGTTTCTGTCAATGTGTTTTATTGGAGGGCATCAAAGTGAGATCAATACAGAGTTTCAAAAAGCTCAGCTGACTTGCTGGTGCTAACCTAGCAAGAAAAGATCAGATCAGCATAGAATGGGGAGGAGGTAAAGGAGGACAGAGCTGTGGGGCGAAGGAAAGGGGGTGCTATTTTTCTAGAAAAAGTGGTGCTGGAACTCACCATGAACACCTTGCTTGTTCTCTTACAATGGCAGTGGCACCCACCTGAGAGGGACCAGAACTGAGAACCGGTGAGTTGCAGTTGAAAAAAGCCCTGGTAGGGATGGGGAAGAAAATGGATTCAGTTCACATTTAAAAGTGAAGCTACCTAAATACATGCTTCCTGAAACAACCCACAAGCCAAAACACAGTCACCCTTAGAAATTCACACTTCTCCTAATTTATGATTCAAGGACCCACCACCCTCTTGAGAATAAGAAAGACACAGGGACACGGTATATAAGGTTAATGGGCTAAAAAAGGCCACAACTTTATTGATTACAGCATGTGAGAGGTGTTGGCTTAGGCATTGGATAAACAACAGCAAGTGACTCCACCCCCTCAGGGAGGGGTGAGTCTATCAAGGGTTAACCACCGGTGGGAGGAGTCTGTTGATGCAAATACAACTGAAAACTCCCCCTGATGTCACCGGGGGCTGTGCCATGGCCCTAGCCACTAGCAAGGGCATTGGACAGGATCCACGACCGCCGGATTCCTTTACCGGAATACCCATAAAGTGGAGGGGTAGGCGATGGCCACACCCTGCCCTCCAATACACAAACATATTCCAATGCCTAACCGCCAATACCAAAAAGTTGTGACGATTTGCTACAAAGTAGGCGAAAGACCAAGTGGCCGGTGCCAATTTGCCAGTTGGATAAAAATTCCTACCAGACCCCTTGACCAACCAAGGCGACCAACCACAGGTCCATAGCAAGGTCAAGAACCAAGCAATGAACTAGAGGGAGGGTGGGCGGGTGATCCGACTAAAGGCCAAAACACCCCCTGCCAACACAGAAAACGGCTCCTGCTCACAACTCCTCCCTTCTGTAAGGAGGAGAAGCTTTCACAGTGCATTTCTCCAGCTAAGTAACGCGTACAAAAACGCATATACTAAGGTAGGTTGTGCAAAAGCATGCCTATATTAGTGGAAATAACATCCAAAAGGCATTATTAATATTATAAACATTAGGAAAAATACTTTTTGCAAAAAAAATCAATGCATGTCCTGGAGACCACCTAGCATTGCCAGAGCTTGCAAAGCAGTACCCATCTAGCTTTGCACAGTGTCTACAAACTCTCTTTTGATCCAGTCTGATTTTTACGTGCTCTGCCACATGTGATGTCCTGTGCATAGCTTGGCCAAAATAGCCCCATGGGCCCAACGGTGTGTGAGGGAGAGGCCTATTTAGATGCATGGGCCAGAGGTTTCCTGCCACTGATTTAACATGTGACCTTCACACAAGTCTGTTAAAAAAACAAACAAATAAGAATCATTCAGACAAATGCCCTTATTCCATAAGATCTGGAAATGGCCAAGAATATTTTTCCGGGTAAAACAATTTAATGGAATAACAAATATTTCTGGTTATTTCTTAAGCTCAGCCTGAGTTCCACCACATGAACACACACTAACATGTCATTCACAAGAAACAGGTATAAAACCAAAGTAGGTTTTTCTTGCATGGTACACAAATGACCAGTGGAACTCCTTGCTGCATTAGTATGTAGTAATGGCTAGCAATTTCATTGGGTTGAACAAAAGAAGAAACAACTTCATGGCTGAGTTAGATGTCATGTAGCTAAGGGCTTACCCACAATGTACCAATAGTGTGCTTTTGTCTTGAATGAATGTGAACTGGATGCCTGAATGATCACAAATTTGGTACCGAAATGGCTCAGAGTTGTCACTGAGTCCCTGGCAGTGGATATGTGTGAGATTGAAGGCATGTGCACATAGTATGTTGCAATGTTTTGACCTTTCCTCAAGCCTGCCTCTGGAAGGCATTTTGTAAGAGAAATATTGTGGTGTGGCTGGAAACCAATGCAAGCCTAATGTGAATTTTTTTGGGTTGCAAAACAAATTCCAGAAAAAGCTGGGTCCTTATAACACGCCCTCCTGTTACATTATAGCAATGCCTGCAAAAATCAGGAAATCCATTCTAGGGGAAGTTTGCTAAGCCGCCATTCAGACAATCTCAGAAGAAATGAAGAGAAGGAACACAAAAACATAAAGACCTTCCTGGGTCTGACTAAAGGCTCATTTAGTCCTGCATTCTGCTCCCCAACAAGATGCCTCTGGAAAGCCCACAATCAGGACATGAATGCAAGAGCATTTCCCCCAACTATGAATCCCAACACCTGGTATTAAGATGCACACCACTTGGGATACCCTCTTGACAAATAGCCATAGATAGATATCCTCCATGAATCCCCTTTCAAAGTTGGTGAGCACCATTACACCTGAGGGCAGCAAATTTCATAGTTTTAACAATGTGCTGGGTGAGCAAGTCTTTCTTTTCAACTGTTGCCAGGATGCTGTCAGCAGCTCCCTGCTGGTTGCCAGTGGTGGCACACGGGGCGGGGCAATCTGTACGGAGTGCACATGTGCGACATCCTGTATGGGCTGCGCATGTGCAACATCCTGCACACTCCGTACAGGCTGCTGCTCGCGTGCGGTGGCCATATGGGCTGCCGCTTGCACGCCGACCATACAGGCTGCCATGCAAGAGGCATCCTGTACGGACTGTGCATGCACAGCAGCCTGGGTGCCCTTGGCCACTCTACAGCTGGGGGGAGGCAGGGGCCATCTTGTCACCCCCCCCAGAGTGACACCCAGGGCGGCCCACTCCCTCCCCCCTCACTTTGTATCCCCCTGCTGGTTGCCCAAACCAAACTCCTGCCACTTGTACAGTTAATAATGAACACAAATTACCTACAGGCCTGGGAATGCTGCCTGATCAGGGTGTGATAAATATGAAAGAAAATCTGATAAACAGGATGGTGGACTTTATAGTAGTTTTTTCCAGATGGAGAAGAACAGAAAACTACTGTGCATGGCTGTAAAGACATGATGGACCTCTTAGTTGACTTGTGCAGCCAGTACCACTTAAATCCAGCCTATCATACCCTGGAGCTTCAGTCTTCAGGGACCCAACAGACTTTGAGTTATAAGCCAAATACTTTGATGGGGCACTAGATGTATGGAAGATACTTCTGAAGGAGAAGGTTCCTGCAGGAAAGTATAAAGACAAGGGAAAGTTTCTTACCGTACTTGCTCTCCTGTGATTTCCCAGCTTTCCCCCTCATCTCTCGCTGAGCTGTCTCAGTCCCCTGCTGTCAATCTATACTGTCTTCCTCTTTCTCCTCCCTGGAAGGGTCAGGATGCGGAGGCGGTCTCTGCCATTCCTCCTCTGCCCAGTCCCTGACAATCCGGCCAGCGGGCCTTAGTTTGCCAACCCATGTCCTATGGCTTTCCTGAGCAACAGCCAGACCTTTCTCACACAGAACCCCCCAGCAGCATGCCAGCCCCCAGCCATCCTCCCCTCCCTGCTCCCACCCAGCTGACCTGTGATGGTGACAGAGGCGTGGGTCTCCTGCCGCAGCAAAGGGTTCCTCACTAAGCAGGTGTAGGTGCTGCTGGGCTCCAGCACCACCCGCAGGATGCTCCGCACGTCGAAGAGGCCTTCCTCATTGGCCACCTGGGAGGTGGTGATGTTCTCCGTTATGTTGTTGCTGCGGCCATCTTGCCACAGCACCGTTGCCTCAGGGTAGCCGGAAAAGGTGTGACATATCACCGTGACCAGGTCTCCCGGCTTCAGGTTCTTGTTGGGCTCCAGGTTCTTTTTGCGCTCCAGGTTCAAGTTGGGCTTGGAGTAGAAGGCTGGAAGATGAGGAGGAGGTGGAATGCTGTTCAGCCCGCAAATTTAATAAGTACATCCCTTATCATGTATCAACAAAAGTAACATAAAAAACTCACATTATACCAAATGCATTATTTTGCTTGCAAAAAAAAATTGCATATATTAACAAAGAAATTTCACTGGAATGCTAAGGAATCTTTGTGATCTTTTTTCTGTTTAAAGAATTGCAAATGGGAGAGAGGGACCAAGACTCAGCCTTTAGCAATGGTCCCCAAAGTGCGTGATGTACCTGTCAGGATGCTGTCAGCGGCTCCTGGCTGGTTGCCCAGGAAAGTATAAAGACAAGGAAAAGTTTCTTGCCGTCCTTTTTTATTTCAGTCTTTACAAAGAGAGGCTCTAGAACCCAGCCTCTTGGATAATGGCGTTGTCCCGAGTGAATTTCCACCCCTGTCTCTCCCACTTCTTCATTCATCACTTCTATGGGTGCTGCTACGTGCCCTCAGTCTTTGAGCTCTTTGCTCTCCTACTTTTAAGGCTCGCCAGGTTCTGGGAGGTGGAGGGTCTGGGATGCTTTCTAATGACAACGTGTCAGCTGGGTGTTATTCTGGCTCTCCCATGATTCCCCAGCTTTCCCCCTCATCTGCCTCTGAGCTGTGACCTCCCTCAACCCCCTGTTGTAAATCTATCCTGTCTTCCTCTTCCTCCTCCCTGGAAGGGTCCACCAAAAAGGAATAGTAGCTAAGAGACAGTGGCAGATAAACATCTTCCTAGACCTATTATGCAAAAGCCTTAATGAAATTAGTGTGTGTGATGGGGGAGATAACTAATCACAGGATGCTGTGTGAACTAACCAGCTATCCATGCAGTTTTATGTTTCAGCTCACATAGGAGAAACTGCCGCACTGACTCAGCCAGAGCCTGTAGGACAAACCCTGCCCAGAGGGACAGAGTGGCCGTACCTTGTATTCGAGACAGAGAAAAGAAGCCACTTCTTCACACCATGAACTTATACAATTCACTGTCACAGAGCGACAGGGATCAGTTCTTAATCTACTCTGGGAAATGTAGTGCTGTGAAGGGAATGGGGCTGTCCCAGAAACTCTCAACACCCTTAACAAACTAGAACCCCCAGGACTTGCTGGAGGGAGCTATGCCACTTAACTCAATGAGACAATGAGTTCCTGTATTTCATATCATCTAGAGCAATACATGAGCAGATGCTCACAGATGTATTGTTATTAGCAGTGGGAAAGAGGGAGAGAGGGAGCATGAGAGCACATGGGTCCAGTTGTTCCCCTATGATTTATACCCTACACAGTCAAAAATTGTTCCTTGTTTAGTGTAGTATTGTCATCTTTGGAAAGAAAAGTGGGGGTAGGGAGGGGGGAGATTAGACATATTCCATTCCTGCTGCAAGAATGTTTTATGCAAATTGCTAATGAGATGGTTTGCATATTTGTAGCCTATTTGCATGAGGCCATAAACCTGGTGGTGGCTGTTGTTATTTTATAATGTGTGGTTTTAGTGCCGTCACACTGACAGGCCGGGTGAATTACATCTCATGCTTCTCTGCAGGGCAGCAGGGAGGCAAACTCCCCCCAAGCCTATATAACACCCCTCCCTGTCTCCATTTACGAGATGTGCACCCTGCTTTTCTGGTATGTATTCCAGGTGAGCCACTGTCTCTGCTTCCACTTTGGGGTAGAGATTGGGGAGGGAGGGGTGCCTTTTTACAGTTGTGAGATGCTGCTCTTCAGGTTTCAGCCACTAGAATTGTTAAAAGGTAAAGGTAAAGGACCCCTGACAGTTAAGTACAGTTGCGAACGACTCTGGGGTTGCGGCACTCATCTCGCTTTACTGGCCGAGGGAGTCGGCATACAGCTTCCGGGTCATTTGGCCAGCATGACAAAGCCGCTTCTGGCGAAACCAGAGCAGCACATGGAAACACTGTTTTACCTTCCCGCCAGAGCAATACCTATTTATCTACTTGCACTTAGTGCTTTCAAATTGCTAGGTTGGCAGGAGCAGGGACTGAGCAACGGGAGCTCACCCCGTCGCGGGGATTCGAACCGCCAACCTTCTGATCGGCAAGCCCTAGGCTCTGTGATTTAGACCACAGCACCACCCGTTGGAGACCCCCAATTGAAGGCAGAGAGGTTGCGGTAATCCATAGCATGCAAGGAAGTGAAGTGATGGGCTGGTACATAGGAAGCTGCCTTATACAGAATCAGAACATTGGTCCATCTCACTCAATATTGTCTGCACTAACTGGCAGTAGCTCTCAGGGCTTCAGACAGGAGTTTTTCCCCCAAACCTACCTGGAGATTCTGGGGATGGGACATGGGGTCTTCTGCCTGCAAGCAGATGCTCTACCCACTAAACTAGATCCTTCTGCTGCCACCTGCCATTTTGAATTAAACCATTCACCCAAAGCAAGAGTGTCAGTGAGCTCAGCCAATCGGATGCTGCTTTGGGCAGGGCATTGGGCATTGGGGGAATGGCAAAGGGTGGGGAATCAGGATTCTTGTAAGTTGATCTGCTAAAGATGCTTCAAATGAATAATGGTTAGAAAATCAATGTTGGGTGGCCTGATGCAGGGCTCCTGCACATTTAATTGTTGTCACCAAGAGTTCAAAATATGCCTCGCCAGCCATAGTGGGTGGAATAACGGGCATGCTACACAATGCCTTAGTGTTCATGCGCATGCAGTGCGATATCCTGAGATGCCTGCTTGTTACTTGGATGTTTAATTTCTAGACAGTGGCACCATCAGGACAGGACTCTGGAGCAGAATTCTGTGGCCCCGCTAATCAGAATGAGCGGATAGGGACCCCCAAAGCAGTGTGGCTAGCTTCCCACCTGGAAAAGGAAGTGAAGGAATGCCCACATTACAACTGAAAGAGGCCATCATATCTGGTGTCTAAACTTAGCTAACTGCACCATCGCTTCCTCAGCCCCTCAAGAACGGCAAGTCTGGGAATCTGCAAGTCTAAGAATATTAAGACGTCCTTAAAAGCAAAATATGGACAAAATAGAGACCGGTTTGCATGTTCAGACTCAGAGTCCTCCCCCCTAAATAAAGACACACTTGACTCAAATTTTAGTTTTGGTTTTTGGCAGAATTTAGGCCACAACTTCATTGATTACAGAAGGTGAGTGGTTGCATAGGCTCTCTGCATCCTTGCAGGCAGCGCTGACCCAGGACACCAGCATAGGTCATCCAAGGGTGAACACCTGGGTAGGTGAAAAGCCAGGAATAGACTATGTTCACCACCCAGATGCCCCCCTGGACTCAGGCACGGGCACAACCCCCTCTCGGGGGTTGACCAAACCAGTTGAGTCCCTGGATTCCTTTAACGGAATACCCTTCACATAGGGATGGCGAGACCGTTCTCCCATCCCTATCACATGAACCAGTGCCTATCCGCAACCTTACAAGTTGTGATGATTTGCTACATGGCAGGTGAAACCCAAATGGCAACAGCCAATCAGCCAAGTGGGGAAATTCCTGCCGTGCCCCTGTCCCAACGACAGACGATGGCATAGCAAGGTCAATCGCAAAATGCCCTAAAAGTAGGGAGAGGTGGGCGGGTGTTCCGAATGCACAAGTCGAAAGAGGAAGCTCTGTGTCACATGCATGGGTAAATAAAGGTCCCTCAATCCATTTGGACTGCGCCCCATTGGCCAGATTGAACCCAACAGCGAGGGACCTACCAATCGGTTGTTGTGGCTGTCCAATCTCACCCACCCACAACACAGGAGGTCGGTCTCCAGGTCTCACCGCAACACGTGCCCTCTTTTAGGGAGGACACGATTTGTCACATGTAATGCAGTTATAGGCACTGTCCCTGGTAAATAGAGACAGAAGACAAATGTTTAGCATATATGAAGTCCCACTGATGGAGCTGGAGAAAGGAACCCTCTCTGCTTGATGCTCCAGGGAGTTCGATTTGCGATCTGGTCCCTGGCCAGCGTTGAAATTGCTGGATCAGAAGAAGTGCCGGCATGATTAAGCGCACACACCTCCTACATAAGTATATTTATATGTACTCATAAAGTTGAAGAGGTTATAGATCTTATAAGATTGTCTGCATGCGAATGTTCTCAAGTTATACAAGACAGGATGATTCAACTGTTTTCGTCTTGGAACGAATCCACGGCCGTCTTGCTTTGAGGAACTGCTAAAGATCTATGCTTCTAAGACCTCTACGAAAACTCTGACTTCCCAGAACAGAAACTTCTATGCACACACAGTCCTGCTTCTGTGCATTTAAAAGGGACAGAACCTTTTGTATTCGTGGGCTTTGCATAACAGGCAAGGCAAACCATATCTTTAGCCAAGTGCAAAACGTTTAGATGAGCAACTACTCTTAGCTATCTAAATAATCACCATCAACAACTCAGCCCTGATGGAAGATTTATTCCACAGTGCAGAGAATGGGCCCCTTCCCATATTTCAGTATGACTGTGTGCAGGAATAATCTCACACAAGTCAAATGGGAAGATGGAAAGTACTCATGAATCAGATTCAGAAGAGCTGGCGGTCTGCTAACATCTTGACATACCAGTGTGTATAAATCTAAGGTAGCAAGATTGCCACCCAGAAATTCTCCTCCCCGGCCGCATTAAAGGTGCTCCCAGACTGCCACTCTTTTGGGGTGGGATTCAGTCACAGGTTGGCAAATTTAGGTTGCACAATTGCAGTTGATTGTGAGTGTGTGTCCCTGCACAGCAAACTCACTTCCCCCACAGATTGGTCTTTTGAGATGAGGGAAGTGATGGGAAAATGCACTGTTAACTGTGGGACAACACTTTATGCATTTATTTATTTCATAAAATGTATATACCACTTGACTGTAACCCCCCCACCTCAAAGTTGTTTGAAAAAATGATAAAGCAAAGAACAAAAATATCACCGAGAAAAATGAACATCAGTAAGACTTTCAAAAAGTTCAAATCACAATGGACTAAAAAGAGATTGAAACTGAGAATTGTAGTTGTGAGGGAGTGCATTACAGTCTTCTTTGGGCGAAGCCATCAGCACTAAATGTACTTTAAAAGTATGATGTGGCTATAACCAGAGTCATTCATCCTAGCTGCAGTCTGGGAGCCCCATGCAATTGACATTGCAAAAGTGACCTCCAAGATAAATGCACCAAAATCATAAATTGTGTAGCAGGAAACAGACCTTTCCCCGGTTATACCCAGGTTACAAGGGATTGGATCCAGATGTAGTCATGCTTAGAGTAGACCTATTGAAATCAACAGGACATAAGCTGATTCCGATGCGTCTTCTAAGGAGGGATTGGGGATAAATTCTATTCAGTTCACATTCAAAGCAGAAATAGCACAATCTGCACTTTCTGAACCAATAAGTGAACCAAAACACAGCCATCCTTCAAAATTCGCACTTCTTTGAATTTTGCAAAAATGCATTTAATTCTTGGATAAGGTGTGCATAAAAATGTAGAATAACACAGAAATTTACTATATTAGGGGAAACAGGGTTTGTTTTTTTTGTTTTTTAAAGGTGTATTAGGAAAAACTACATGCCCAAAGTGTGCATATTAGGAGAAATTTGCATTAAAATTCTGATGAATTTTCATAATTTTGTTTTTTATAATTGCAAACTGATGTGGCAATGCAGAAGGCTGACCTTAATATTGGGGGGAGGGGAGAAAGTGGGAGAAACGAAAAGTGAGAGATTTGCCTATTCCTACTTCTACATTCAGATCCAATCAAGATGCTTAACAGTCAGGGGTTCTTATAGACTGTAGCTTCAGCCTAGAGGAAAATATAATTCCCATATGAAAATTCTACTTTCCATCATGGAAACCAGCATGCAGACCCTTGTACACACATGCCTACTCCTGCTGACTCTCTCTTGTGCGTTGATATAGGGTGAAGCTGAGATTTATTTCTGCAATTAGATCTTTGCAGCAAGAATTAATCTAAAGAGAAAGGGAAAAGGAGAGGGAAGTGTTTATTAATTATATATATTTCAGTTAGTGAAACATAATATTTAACTTAAATAATTGCAGGCAGGCATCTGGCAGGAGAGTGCGATCCATTCCGAGTGACGAATGCTTCTGTGCTTTTCGCTCTTGGCTTGCTGGGCTGATCTGTGAGATGACGAACGTGCCTCATGTTTCCCACGCTCCGGAGCTTCACACACAAGGAGGGAAAATATGGTCTCCAGCTCTTCCCATGAGCTATCCTTACCCTCTTACTAGAATAGTGACCTCACCTAGCCACCGAGGGATTAGCACAATGTTGGCGTTTAATTCTGTGCCAGCGTATGTGTCCTGGTGGAACTGATGCATTTGGTTGTGCCAAGGATCCGTAAGAAGGCTGGAGCCATGAGCATAGTTGTCAAGCGTCCCTTATTTGGCGGGACAGTCCTTTATCCCAGCGCCATGTCCCGCTGCTGTCCCTTATTGATGATGTCCCTTAAATAAGCTACTGAAGGTAATGGGGCCCTTTCTATGTCCAGCTGTCCTTTGTCAACAACAAATTGTTGCTGGTTTTTTTGTGTTGAATATATGCTATATGGTAATTTATGGACCTAATAGGTATCTAAAGCCATTTGCATGCAACAAAATATTTATTTTATCAAATTAATTTTGATTCCTTATTTTGGCTGCTGATCCCTTATTTTTGAGGCTGCTGGCCCCTTATTTTCAAATCTGTAAGTTGACAGCTATGGCCATGAGCTGGAGTCATGAGCTATTCTGGCCATGCCCACGCCACCGGAAAATGCTCCAAATCTGTTCTTGCACACCCTTTTCCTTTTGGATGCTGACGACCCTGCTGAAGAGCCAGTTTGTGGGTGTGAAGCTACAGAATTGGTGTGAAGGGCCAAAGCTGAATGGCAGGTTGCATGCTTTGCATGCAAAAGCTTCCAGGTTCAATCCCTGGCATCTTCAGGTAGGGCTAGGAGAGACCTCTTAATGGACCCCCCCAAAAAACCCCTGTCAGTCAGTGTAGACAATGCATGTTTGGCACTGAAAGCAGATTTTAGAGTTGCGATTTGCAGCAGGTCATTTTGAGACGTCTTGACTCAGAAGTCAGCTCTGCTGAGTTCAATGGAGCTTACTCCCAGGTAAGTGTGTGTACGAATGGAGCCTCCATTCAACCTTTAGGGTGGGGGTGAAGAACTTGTGGACCTCCAGATGTTGCTGGACTACACCTTGACCACTGGACTTGCAGAATGGGGCTGATGGACAGATGGATTTTTTTTATGAAGGATAAACGGCTTGATCAAAAGAAAAATGCTCTAGGCAGTGTAAAAAATAAGATTATGTATGAAATGTAGCTTAAAACCCCCAACCCAATCACAAAAACATACATAAAACCATCATCATTAAAAATGATGCATGGGACTGCCTCCAGGAGCATCTCAGTGGTGGAGCATTTGTTTTGGATGCAGAAGGCTGCAGGTTTGTTCCACAGCATCTCCAGGTAGGACTGGGAGGATTCCTGCCTGAAACCCTGGAAAGCCAGTCAGCATAGACATGGGATGGGGAACCCGTGGGCCATCGGACCTTGTTGGACTGCAGCCATAATCTAGTGCAGTGGTTCTCAACCTGTGGGTCCCCAGATGTTGTTGGACTACAACTCCCATCATTCCTAGCCAGCATGCCAGTGGTCAGTGACGATGGGAGTTGTAGTCCAACAACATCTGGGAACCACTGATCTAGTGGCTATGTTTGCTGAGGCTGATGGGAGTTGGAGTCCAACAGCACCTGGAGAGGCCAAAGATGTATGAATGGTTTGGCTCAGCATGAGGCAGTTTCCTATTTTCCTATTGGCATTGTGACCGATCAGGCAAGCAATGTAACGATGCAGTGGAAGTGTTTAAAGTACGGTCTCTTTAGTCAGACAAAATGAGGTATCTGTAGCTCAAATGACAGAGTGAATTTCTACGTGCTGTTCTTGGTTTCATCAAAGATCAAGAAGGGCTGCTTAATTGGATTTCTTCAAGGCCAGAAGTAGGAAGGCCTTGCTGTTTCTCGGGTTACAGGACTGCCAGAATAAAACAGGGGGAATGAATTAATCCTCATGCAAAGCTATTGAGCTTTTGGGCTACATATGCAAGGGAGAGTGGGAATGCCCCTCACCCCCCGAGGTTTTAGACTGAGGCTGTGCTCAATTTATGAAGCGCAACAGGTATTTCTGAGATTAAAAAGTTAACTGAAGCACATTGCGCAGAGCAACCAAGGTGACGCAATGCAGAGACCTCAGACTCAAGATCCAGATTTCCTCTTATACTGGACTGGCTTCCTTCATCTGCAATATCCCTGTCTGGATGTATGAATGTGGCGTCTTCCATAATAGTGTCAGATATCAGTAGATATTGTAGATATTGGTAGGGAAAACCCCCATTAAGCTACAGGAAGGCAGCAGAAATTAGGCTGGCTTAGGCTGAGTCAGTGTGGTGTAGCGGTTAGAGTGTCAGACTAGGACCTGCAAGACCAGGGTTCAAGTCCCCACTCAGCCATGAAGCTCAATGGGTGAACTTGGGCCAGGCACTGCCTCTCAGCCTAACCTACCTCACAGGGTTTTGTGGAGATTAAATGAGGAGAGGGAGAGCCATGTATGCCAACGAGCTTTTTGCAGAAAAAGGCGAGTTATAAATGCAACAAACAAACAAACAAACAAACAACTATTGCGAACTCCCTTCAAGAGTAGAGCAACTGCGTAGCAAAATAGGGCGTGCCATTTTAGGGGGTGAAATTTAATTTATTTTCAAATCTCTTTAGTGAGGGGTTTTAAAAATACATTTTCAGGTGTGAGGAATTCAAATCTGCTATTGTTTTTGTGATTGGGCAACCTTTAGCTTGGGAAGTCTACGTTTGATGAAGCACACAAACTGCTTTTGGAAAACCACAGAAATTTAATTTTGCCTGCGGTGTCTGTCCTGCATCTGTTCTGGCCTCTGATAGCTTCCTTGACTCCGTTTTTAAACCACACTGGCATCCTCTTCGCCCTGCTGGTAACTTTCCTCATCTGCAGTATATATTCTAGCTTTCCTTCGGTTACTGTGAACAGGTAAACAGGAGACCCTTATTAATTTCAGAGACATATACACTCAGACAAACATTCATTATAAGTGTATAATATTATTTTCCGCAAGGCACTTTGGGAGCAAGGCAGAGTAGCAATTAAACACAAAAATAAATATGCAGACATGCATCTCTTAGGAAAGCTTGGAGACAAAATGACATTCATGTTCAATTTTTTTCCTTCTATAATCTCTCTGAACCGTTGATGGGTTTCCCTCTGGAGTTCAGTGCAGCTAACAGTGGCAGGTGAAATAATTAGCTCTAATAAGTATGGACACTTTGCTAGACAATAGTTCACATATAAGAAGCTGTTTGGAGCATCTAAAGCAGCATTTAAGTAAGAGGTGGATAATAACACACCTACCATAAGGCCTGAGTGATGCTGTAAGCTCATTTATGCATTTATGCTGCCATGTGCATGGATGTAGGTGGTAACAAGAATGAATGGACCTATGCTGATACACACATGGAAAAGCCACAGAACATATGCATTCACTTATATGGATATGCATTGTACATCACAGATGTAGTCATGTAAAATAAAGGTACAAGAACAGCCTGCTGGGGGAAAATTAGGGAGAATCGTTCATTGAAAATGTCTGTAAGAATAAAAGAAAATTGTCATACATTAGTTTGGAGATGGTATCTAACAACAGTCAGATTAAATAAAATAAACAAGGAATATTTGGTGTTATGTTGGAGGGGATGCCAGGAAACAGGGAATTATGTTCACATGTGGTGGAAGTGTAAATATGTACAATTTTTTTGGCAAAAGGTGTTTAGGGAGATCACAGAAATCACTGGGTTAAAGCTGACCCAAAGTCCAGAGGTAGCATTGTTATCAATTGCTCACAAATTTATTGAAAGCTGCACAAGTGATCATAGCTAGGAAGTGGAAGGGGCAAGCAGAATACAAAATGAAAGAATGGTATAAAGAGGTGTGGGATACAGCTATTAATGATAAATTAACTTGTGCCATTAAGGTAAGATGGGGGATATGCAGGAGAAATGATTCGGAGGAGAGATGGAGGGTGTTTGTAGAATTTGTACTGTTAAAACGGAAAGGGTTAAACCATCGCAAGATTTTGGGAGGTTGGATAGTTACAGCGGAATGGTCTCAGGGGTAGGGTGCACATTTTTATTCTTATTTATTTATGATTATTATTTTCTCAAAATAAAAATAAAATAAAAATACATATTTAAATAGGGAAAAGAAAAAGAACAAAAGAACAGCCTGCTGGATCAGGCCAGTGACCCATTAAGTCCATCCTCCTGCTTTCACAATGGACAGCAAGGTGCCTATGGGAAGCCCACAAGCGGTTCTGAGTGCGAGAGCAACTCTCCACCCCTGTGGCCTCCAGCTTTTGGTACTTACTGACGTTCTTCCTCTGGCATGGCTAGTAGCCATGGATAGCTTTCTCCTCCACAAATCTGTCTAATCGTATTTAAAAGCAATCCAAGTTGCTAGCCATCAATATAGTTTTCGTGACAGCAGATTCCATAGTCTAACTATATTCTGTCTGCCCTGAACCTTCCAGCATTCAGTTTCATTGGGTGGCACCAAGTTCAGTTGTGATTATGGAAGACGAAGAATTCTTTGTTTGCCAGACACGTGAGCAAAATTTACAACAACAAATGTGTGCAGAATAAATGTGCCTAGGTGAGGAAGCTGGGGGTGTGGAAGCAAGCCCTGCCTTTGCCTGTTCCATCACCTGTCGGCACACTTCCTATGCGAGAGCCGTGCAAAAAGGAACCCACACGCATACAGATTTGAGGCACATAGAGACCATGCCAATGGCTGAGTGAAGACACATCAGAGGACGAGGTTCACCACTGTGCTCCTGCTCCCTCTTAAGCACATTCATCCTTTGCACATTCATTCTGCTAATCTGTGCATGAGGTCATCTTCCGCAGCCATAGAGATAGCATTGTGGAGTTTATTTTTTGTTTATTCTGTGTACAGTCATACCTTTGGCTTACAGATGCTTCAGGTTGCGTTTTTTCAGGTTATGGACCCGCTGAAACCTGGAAGTACTGGAACGGGTCACTTCTGGGTTTTGGCGGTTGCGCATGTGCAGAACTGCTAAATCTCACTTTGCACATGCACAGAAGTGCTGAATCGCAACCCGCACTTGCACAGATGTGCCGCTGTGGGTTGCGAATGCTGCGGGTTGTGAACGTGCATCCCTCACGGATCACATTTGCAACCCGAGCATCCACTGTATGTCATTGATTTTGTGTGTTTTGTGGTGTTTCCTGTTTCCTCCTCCTTCCTTTCAGAGCTACAGTTCCCAGAATTCCGTGGGAAGACCGATTCAGTATTAAACTGCTCTGGGAACTGTAGCCCCCTGAGGGGAATAGGGGCCACCTAACAGCTCTCAGCACCCTTACAAAACTACAACTCCCAGAATGCTTTGGAGTGAGGGAAGCCATGAACGTTCAAAGTGTCATCACGGTGATGTAAATGTATGGTATGAATGTGGCCCAAGGCTTCACCCAACACACAATCTGTCCTTTCACCTCCCACTTTTGAAATGCTGTTCACCTATTGCAAGACCTATTCGATTCTTTGGGTAGTGTGTCTTTATCCCTCACCCTCTTGGATTTAAAAGCCCACGGAAATGCAGAGTAAACAGATAAAGTGCAGAGTCGGGCAGCAAAGATGCTTTGGCCACGTGTAATTACCTCCTGGCAAATATAAAGGGAAGAAATGGAGGCAGTGAGAGATTTTACTTTCTTGGGCTCCATGATCACTGCAGATGGTGACAGCAGCCACGAAATTAAAAGACGCCTGCTTCTTGGGAGAAAAGCAATGACAAACCGAGACAGCATCTTAAAAAGCAGAGACATCACCTTGCCAACAAAGGTCCGTATAGTTAAAGCTATGGTTTTCCCAGTAGTGATGTATGGAAGTGAGAGCTGGACCATAAAGAAGGCTGATCGCCGAAGTATTGATGCTTTTGAATTATGGTGCTGGAGGAGACTCTTGAGAGTCCCACGGACTGCAAGAAGATCAAACCTATCCATTCTGAAGGAAATCAGCCCTGAGTGCTCACTGGAAGGACAGATTGTGAAGTTGAGGCTCCAATACTTTGGCCACCTCATGAGAAGATAAGACTCCTTGGGAAAGACCCTGATGTTGGGAAAGATGGAGGGCACAAGGAGAAGGGGACGACAGAGGACAAGATGGTTGGATAGTGTTCACAAAGCTACCAGCATGAGTGTGACCAAACTGCGGGAGGCGGTGGAAGACAGGAGTGCCTGGCATGCTCTGGTCCATGGGGGCATGAAGAGTCGGACACGACTAAATGACTAAACAACAACAAATAGTGGAAAGGGGGGTAGGGCTTGCAAAGGCACCCCGGGTGTGGGAACGGAAAAGCACACGTGGGAGTTTCACCAGTGAGATGCTGGAGAGCAGAGAGAGGTCGCATGTGATTCAGATGCGCATCTGGCTGCGCTCAAAATTGCTATTCACATCGTGCATCTATGTACAGCTGTGCTGGGCCCCAGAGAACACCTTTCTTCTCCTCTCGTCTCTCTCTCCCCCTTCCTTGAAAGAGTCAATAAGAGTGACATTGTTGCTTGGCAGCGGGAGAACAGACCCCGCTGTTGCAAATCCACAGGCACATTTTTGGGGTTAGGTGTTTACAGAAAGCTTGGCGGTGCCGGCAGGAGGAGAAGAAAAGATTATTGTTCAGCCGCCAGAAACCATTGGCGTCTCCTTGCCTGCACACATAAATATCTCTGTGTATCCATACCTACCGTACTGCAAGGGGGAAGGGGTGTGCCTGTGAGCACGGATGTGCTCAGCTCAGCAGCCTGTTTGCATTAGAAGCCCTGGTTGGTCTCAGGGCTAAACACACCCCTCCAGCCATTCGCTATCTACTTTTACTGTAGCTTTTCTGTTTCTTCAGATGCTGCCCCACGCAGCCTGTTCATCAGGGTGGCTCTTGAAGTCAGACCTGATTCCTTAGCTGGCAGTCGAGTTTAAAAACAAAACCAGACCCAGCTGGTGCTCTTCAAATTCATAGCACAATCTTATGCGTGCCTACTGTGAAGTCCCACTGAGTTCCGTGGCACCTGCGGCCAAGTAAGTGTATATATAAACAAACAAGCAGCTACATAGGATTGCCACATCAGTTTCAGGGCAATGTCAAGCAGCTAACTTCTGAAGGCTGGCCTATGTACCCCATGGGCTCCTCACACCCTGCTACACATCCGCACCGCTTTTTGGACTCCCAGTCTTCATTCATGGAAAGTGAACGTAGATGGTGGTCCATCTGTTCCAGCATCCTATTGTCATGGTGGCCAACCAGATGGACGTGGGAAACTTGAAAGATGGACATCGGTGCAACAGCACTTTCCCCTCCTGCCATGCTCAGCAACTGGCTATTTTCACCAATATGTGAATTTTCACACATTTCTTCACTGGAGAACTGCATTGAAAAATTCAGAGAAGTGTGAATTTTGAAGAATGCCTGTGCTTTAGTTCATATATTATTTCAGGCAGTACAAATTTAGTAGGTTTACCTTTAAATGTGAATCGAATTTGTCTCCTACCCCTAATGGAAGCTGCTTTGAATTGCCGTGCTGGGAAAGAGGAAAGCAGTTCATGCAAAGTGACTGTGCTATTGTGTTTATTCCCCATCCCTGCATAGCAAGGCCCAAATCAGCTTTGGAGAGAGCGGGGAGGGGAGGTCATTTGGGGAGGTGGTGGAGAGGAGAGGGTCATACATCATCACCCCGAGAAAGAAAAGAGGTAAACATTGCAAGGTCCTCAAGGAAATAATACAATTGATTTACAAAAGCACTCCAGTTTCCCCTTGTTGCACTTAATGCATTTCGTCTGAACCAACAGAAAAAAAACAAGCTGAAAAATGCATTTAGCACAACATGATTAAAATGGGTTGCTTTTATAAATAAATCATATTGTTTCCTTGAGCGCCTTCTGAAGGCCACCTCTTTTCCTTGCTTGGTCCAGAACTGGTGATTCCTCACAACAAAGCATCTCCTCACCTGCTATACCAGGCACCCCCAAACTCGGCCCTCCAGATGTTTTGGGACTACAACTCCCACCATCCCTAGCTGACAGGACCAGTGGTCAGGGATGATGGGAGTTGTAGTCCCAAAACATCTGGAGGACTGAGTTTTCTGATGCCTGTGCTATACTGAGCCAGAACCTTGGTCCATCTACTCAGCATTGTCTACACTACAGATAGTGAAACCTGCCCTCCAGATGCTTTTAGACTTCAATTCCCATCAGCCTCAGCAAGCATAGTCCCTAGATCAGTGATGGCCAAACTTGGCCCTCCAGCTGTTTTGGGACTTCAATTCCAATCACCACCATGTGGAACCCCCTCCCATCAGATGTCAAAGAGATAAACAACTACCTGACGTTTAGAAGACATCTGAAGGCAGCCCTGTTTAGGGAAGCTTTTAATGATTGATGTTTTAGTGTATTTTTGATCTCTGTTGGAAGCCGCCCAGAGTGGCTGGGGAAACCTAGCCAGATGGGTGGGGTACAAATAGTAAATGATGATGATGATGATGATGATGATGATGATGATGATGATGATTCATGACCACTGGTCCTGTTAGCTAGGGGTGATGGGAGTTGTAGTCCCACAACATCTGGAGGGCCACAGGTTACCTAACCCTGGTGCATGCCAACTGATAATGGTTCTCCAGGGTTTCAGGCAGCCCTCCCTGGAGATGCTCTACCACTGAGCTATGACCCTTCCTCTAGGTGTTCTTAGAGGCAGTTCCAGGCATCATTCTTAATGATTATGGTCTTATGTATCTTTTTGTAATTGGTTTGGGGATTTTAGCTGTGTTTTATGTATCATTTTGATTTGTGCATTACTTGAGTTTGTGGTGTGTTTTTTTTAAGCAAGTGATTTATCATTTCTAGAAATCAATCAATCAATCTGAGTCTGAATTGCACTGTTATGGACTGTAGCTTTTGTTAGAATTCCTGCTCCATGATTGCAGTCATGGGATTGTTGTCTATCACATGACGGTATATGTTTTGACTCCACAGAGTGGGAAGTGACGGAGACAGGATGTTTGTGTTACTGTGTTCTGTGAAGTGGGACTATTGTCCTTTGTTCTTTCTCTTTGCTGTCTGATGCTAGAGAGGAAGCCATGTTGCAGTGCTCCGTGTGTGTTTATATGTAAATAAAGTAGATTAGCCAAAATGCTGAGTTGCTGAGGTCTGTCACGCAAGGTGCGCAAACTCTGTGGATCCCTAAGTGTGCCGGTGTCGGCTGGCATCGGTCGCAGTGATGTTCGGGCTGAAGAAAGCTTTTGAAGCTCCTGAACGATTGACCAGGAGCGAGAGAACATGCCAGTCGGCCATGTCTCTCTACCAGGGTCCTACTTGCGTGTAGGCTGAGCTCTTGACAGCTTTCACCTGGGGGAAAAAATCTGCTTTCAGTACCAAACCTGGCAAACCGTCATTCACAAAGGCTGCTCCTTCATGTTTTTGCTCTTGCTCAGAAGAGCAGTCTCTGAGCTTGTTCCTGAAACATCTCAGCATCAATTCCATAGGGAAATAGGTAGTTACAAGGCAACATCTATCTCTCCTACAAGTTTGCCCAGAAGCAGGAAAGATAATTTATCATCCAGGTCACTTTCAAAAGAAAAACCTGCTGCGCTGCTTAATTTGAGAAGGGGCAGCTTTAGAAACGAGGGTCTTCTGAGATGCCGAGTGTCTCGAGGGAGCACCACACAGCTGTGACTTGGGGTATCAAATTACATGTCCCCCTGCTGGTCCTCCCACTGTGGGGCAACCACCGTTTGCCGTCATGCTTACCTCCAGCTGGAGTTGCTGGTAAATAGCATCCCTTGTCCCTAATAAGCTCGACTCCTTTGGTGTTGAGAATAGGGTGGCTGCTTACCTTACCCCCCCCCCAAAAAAGAGGAAAGAGGTTGGCATACAGTGTGCATGTGCTAATTCATATGTCTAGGTGCAAATGTAGAAATAGTTGTAGCAGTTTAAATAGAACTGCAATGCAGGTCAGCACAGTGGGGAAGATTGTGAGCAGGTGACATAAGTGCCTGCTCTATCTGCTGTTTAGCTGCAATGGATGATGGTGAACCTCAAGGCTCCTCCTGGTCTTCCTTCTTAGAGCTATAATAACAACAACAACAATCTTTATTCCAGTCCAGAGACCCAACAAATCGTCACAAAGCAATACACAATTCATACATCCTACCTCCAGATTAAACAAGCATTTTGTTCAGAATATAGGGATCATTGGTTCCTGCAACCACTGATAAAAACTTTGCCACTGCTAATGTTCTAGCATTTGTCCGGTCTTCCAATAGGAACCTGACATAGTGAGCCTCTGATTATCCCGGGAAAGGTACCAGCAAGGGTAGTATCTCTGCCTTGGCTTGCTCATATTTTGCACAGTGCAACAAAATATGTTTTATGGAATCGATGTCTTGAGCACACGAGCAAAGTCTGTCCTGGTGGGGAACTCTAGAGCTTTAACAACAACAACAACAACACCAACACCAACAATTTATTATTTATACCCCACCCATTTGGCTGAGTTTCCCCAGCAACTCTGGGTGGCTTTCAATTGAGTGTTATAAACAATACAGCATTAAATATTTAAAACTTCCCTAAACAGATGTCTTTTAAAGAGAGGATAGCTGCTTATTTCCTTCACATCTGATGGGAGGGCGTTCCACAGGGCAGGCGCCACTACCGAGAAGGCCCTCTGTCTGGTTCCCTGTAACCTCACTTCTCGCAATGAGGGAACTGCCAGAAGGTCCTCAGTGCTGGATCTCAATGTCTGGGCTTGTTATCTTGAAACTTAGCCCATCAAAAAGAGGACTCCTTTTGATATGTGGTGGTACTCAAGAAAGTGGGGGCATTAGGGGAAATGATACATGATGAGATAAAAAAGATGTTTAAAATGAGCATACCGAAAGTGTTTCTGATAGGAATTATAGGGGCAGAAACCCCAAAGAAAATGTTAAAGTTGTTTATGTATGTAACAACGCTAGGATTCTTTATGCACAGAAATGGAAGGAAGAAGAAGTTCCCACCAAAGAATGGATAAGATAATGGACTATGCAGAACTAGCAAAATTAAGAGAATCTCATGATCAGTGTTTTACAGAAGAATGGATGCCTTTATGAGGAACAGAAGTAGCTAGATTATAATATAGTGGTTATGATTTAATAGGCAGAAGAGAGGGTGCAACAGAAGGAGAGCTCCATGGAAAATGGGGTGGAAAGTCAACAAAAATAAGAGAAAAGACAAAATTGTGTTTTGATTGTATATGTTAAAAATGTCGAAACTTAATAAAATAATAATTGAGGGGGGGGGAGAGGACTCCTTCAAAAAGTGGGCTGCCCTCTGCAAAATAGGGCACTTGGCCACCCTAGTGGTTGCCCATAATGGACATGCAGTCCCATATGGTTGTGTGGAAGGCAATTCGGCCCTTGGAGGGGAATCAGTTCCCCATCCCTGTTAAAAGAAGAGGCATCTTGATGCATTATGTACAGTATGTCCTCCTTTAACCACTCGGATGCATTTATGGATGCAGGCAGGCCCTGACTATAGGAGCCCTCCTGCCATTTATAAATTATAAAGGGCTTTGGCTTTTCACAGCTGGCAGATCATAGAGAGAAGCCTCTTAGATCGTAGCACAGCATTAAGTGGGCACTAAAGAGGAAAAAGGGATTTTTCAAGCCTGTCCTAAGTCTGAATTTAATAAGTCAGAAATTATAATACTAATTTGGAGAGCTGCCAAACTGACCTGGAATGGCTTTGATGGGCATGCAAATGAACCCCGAAGAGCATGGGGGGGGGAGTATGCAAATACGCAGATGCCCAGAAGGCCCATCCCTAATCATAAATGGGAGCGGGAGGAATGCTTCTCTGAGTCATTGCCATGCTGTCATCCATTGGCACTGCCCAGCCTCCCAGGCTCATTTCCATTACTTGGAGAAGGATGTTCCATCATGCCATCTGATTATTTCGCATATTAATTTAATAAGTTCTGCTCTATTAAAAACTTGGCTGGTTACATTTGCACATGTCTCTCCCAAACTGAGCAACACGGCCGCACGGCATCTCCAAAAACCTGTCACCTTTCTCCTGCTATTTCCAGTTGATGATTCTCACCACCGCAACCCTTTTTGAGTTCTTGAGTAGTTGCCTTATTGCCCTGCAGGCAAAATTGTTCATTGCTGGTTATAAAGCCTTTCCTGGGAGATGGTTGGAATCTGCTCAAAGAGGATTAGCTGGAATTCAGGACTCCACAAAACCCCAGGAGGAGATGTGAAATCCAGAAGAGATGCAGCAAACCACTTTCGTCTCTGGAACTGATTTTGCCTAAGTTCCAGTCAGCTCAACAAGAGATCAATGACACAATCCGCATGCGGACATGACAGAACCCTACAGCTCACATAATGCCTTCCAGAGGCTGTTGGACTACAACTCCCATCATCCCTGACCATTTCTCATGCTGGCTGGGGCTAGTGGGAGCTGTAGTCTGACAACACTTGAAGGGCAACACACTGGCTATCCCTGCCCTAGGCCTAGAGCAAGTACACTGACTGCTACCATGGCTTGGGGATGCTGCTAGGCTAGGCTGTTTGGGGATGCCACAAAGGCCGTTAAGTGCAGCAACGATGGCATTGTCAGACTTGTGTCATGTTGGAGATCTCTGGACACGTGCATCAAAGCATGGGTTGGAGATCTTCTCAGTGCCATTGAAAGTCTTATTGTGACTTATTTAACCCTTTAGAACCCCACATTATCCTCACAAACCTTTAAATATCTACATCATGATTAAATAATCTGTTACGTCTTGGTTCACGGTGACTCTCCCATCTCTTCAGCTTCACCCATTGGGGAAGGTCACGAGGGAAAGCTGGACATTCTGTGAAGGACATAATTGTATTTCTTCCTGAGACATTTTAGATCAGGAGAGTGTGGGGGGAGGGACAATGTGGAGGACCAGCTTCCACCCCAATCTTCTTAGAATTGTCTTGCTTCAAAACAGGAAACTCTAGCTCACGGTTTCCCAAACTTGGGTCTTCAGCTGTTTTTGGACTACAATTCCCATCACCCTGACCACTGGTCCTGCTAGTAAGGGGTGATGGGAGTTGTAGTCTGAAAGCAGTTGGAGACCCAGGTTTGGGAAACCCTGCTCTAGCTCCTGGCAGCCCCAGGAATGGTCAGGGGAAAGATGGAGCATGTAGTCCCCACCCAACACCTAGAGGGCGCCACATTGACCACCCCTGGTTTATGCCATAATAGTAATAAATAATGCTGGTGTTTTTATAATAAATAATGCTGTGCCTCTACTGTTTATTTCTGCAACAAACACAGCTACTCCTCTGGAAGTCAACCCTTGCAGTGTGTTTGAAAGAAGATGAAAAAAAGAAAACAAATCACTATCTGGAGAAGAATAGCAGATCTCAGCCACTTAGGACCAAGAACGAAATCTGTGCAAAGAGGCAGTGAGCACAACACTCTGGCATACAGTATGACTTGGTAACACAAACAAGTTTCCTTGGAGAGAGGTGCACTCTAGATAACCCAAGGGGGTTTCTAGTCCAGACATCATCAAGTGGGTACGGCAGGCTTTTTAAGCCAATTGCACAATCAGTGTGTGAAAATGGTTAACATCAGCATTTTCCTCCTATAGATGTGGCCACGAGGGCAGGGAGTTCCTGAAAACACACACACACAAGGAACCTGGATCTCCAGAGCTGACAAAGTGTTTTAGCAAACCTGCACCTAGATATATAGTAGAGCGTTCTGGTTACACAGTAGCTTTGATATGTAGGATCTGATTATAGAGGCATGTTTAAAAGGAGCCCCTGGCAGAGGTGCAATGTCTGCACAAAATCCTGATAACGTCTCTTACACTGTGAACTATCTGATTATACTGGTTCTTCCCCCCTTCAGAGCCTAAGGACCCTGGTGTCTCAACACCAGTGTGAAACAGACGGGGTTTCCCCAATTGCTTGGATGAAAGTGAGGCAGAAACCCATCTTGATAGAGATGTTGTCAGTTTGCCAAGACTTCCACCAAAATGGTGTGAGCCAATGAAAGAGAAAAATGAGACTTATATTCTTCGTTGATCCAAACATTTCTTCAGGATTCCATTTTGCAATAATTTCCCTGGCCCCCTCCCTCACTTCTGGTCTTGTGGTACAATACCCTCCCGCCCCACATCCCGTTCCTCTGTGACATGATCTCCTCTCTCCCTGTGTCACATCTTGCTTGAACAAAGGGGTTGTCCTGTGTTGGTGTAACTTGTTGGTGCAAAAATATACATAGATTTAGGATGGAAAATTCCTGGATGCTAAGATCCAAATTTGGGGCAAGTACTCTTTGATGAGAGAACCCCAGCAGAGATTTAAAATCACAAAATATACTGCAAAGCATGGAAACATAGGCTGTTAGACAAACTCCTCAAAGGTCAGGTTGATGTGCTTCAGAAAATTTGCACAGGCAGTAAAACGTGGTTTAGTTACAAAGTGGTGAAAGTTTCTATATTATGGGTATAAAAATTCAAGAGTGGCTTGTGAGAGCCACGTGGTCTGAAAGGAGCAGTTCACAGCTCCTCTCACACCAAACTAATATGTAGACTGGGGGAGAACTGAGTGAGAAACCTTGATTTCCTATTTCCTCCCAAGATGGTGGAGTGGACTAAGCCTGGCAGGACAGTTTACTCTATGCTATTAACCCCTTCATGTGTTAACTAGACTTAAGCATGTTGGTTGCTTTTCTTGCTTCTAACTTGTTTTTCAGCCATGTTTCTGGGTTTGTCCTTTGGCTCAGATTTGCTCTTTTGTCCTGACTACTGGCTTGTCCCATGGCTCCCAGCTCACATCAGGCTGCTGCATATAGCTCAAGCCTGACACCTGCCCATCATTCCGTTTCCAACAATGTCTAACCAGATCCTGCTTGATGTTTACCAATGGCTAGCATTCAGCCTCTGAGCATAGGGGCCCACAATAGAAAAGCTGCTTTATCACACCAAGAACAGAAGCAGCTGCCCTCCCATGTCCACTCACAAAGTTCCAGTAATTATTAACGATGGATTCTTCCCTTTAATCCGCCCGGCAACAGTGGCCTCTGTTGCAGCCCATAATGGTGCTGTACAGTTAAAAATGTAAAGGGACCCCTGACCATTAGGTCCAGTCGTGACCGACTCTGGGGTTCTGGCGCTCATCTCACTTTATTGGCTGAGGGAGCTGGCGTACAGCTTCCGGGTCATGTGGCCAGCATGACTAAGCCGCTTCTGGCGAGTCAGAGCAGTGCACGGAAACGCCGTTTACCTTCATGCCGGAGTGGTACCTTTTTATCTGCTTGCACTAGTGTGCTTTCGAACAGGGCAGGAGCAGGGACCGAACAATGGGAGCCCACCCTGTTGCGGGGATTCGAACTGCCGACCTTCTGATTGGCAAGTCCTAGGCTCTGTGGTTTAACTCACAGCGTCACCTGTGTCTCGCTGTACGGTTATCAGGTAGCAAAACAGGTGTTGAAGGGCTACATTTCAAACATAGTCAGCAGCAGTATTATTAGTTGTTGTTGTTGGGTTTTGCTTTAAATGTCCTCCCCTGCCACGGGCTTTCTTTCTTAGCAGGCAAGCCTTGGCATTGAGAGAGAAACTGATATTGAGCATATGGTTTATTATGAGGCACTCATCTTTCCAAGGCTCTCATGTTCTGGGGAAGCGCCAGATTGCAAGAGAGAAAGTTGGCGTGCCCATTCGGGTGTCTTTTCCAAAGACATTTGGTATTTTTGAGAGCTACAGCGCAAGATTAGAAAACAAAGGCACAGCAAGGAAAAATGTGATTGTGGAAGCCAGGGCTTCCCTGGACGCTCAGCAAACAGCCTCGGCTGAAGACATCCAGCTGCCTAAGGTGACCCAGTAAATATCATTCCCAACCTTTTCTTGCTGTTCCATCAACCTTGAATTTCTGCTGATGCTGCTGCAGCAGCAGCAGAAACCCAGGTGACCCTACAGACTCTGGCTGCACAATCCTCACTCTGCGGATGGGCTTGTTAACGGAGAAATCTGAGGGCTCTCTTGGACAAAAAAACAAGGACACTAGCCAGGAATACCAGAGCAAAACAGCAGCCAGTAGGCTTGTCTTCATTGAAGACTGTCACGACAGGACTCCCACCTGCCACCAGGTGAAACAAAATGGAAGCCCAGAACAAAAGAAGACCCCAACTTTATTAGTTACTAATCCCCCAAACTACACCCCTAGAACTACACCTCAACTACATCACGACTACATCTTTGACACATCACAAAAAGGAGGGGTTGAGGGAGAGTTGTGGAGGTAACCTGAGTATCTTGTCACCTGGCTGGTTCCTCCTTTCCCCCTCCCCATGAGTCATTTCCAGAAGACAAAGGGGAGCTGGCAGTTTCCTGCCCTCAGAGGGAAGATCTGATCATTGTCCTTTGTTCCAGTCCATGTTGGATGCAAGTCCTTTGTGACCTTGATGGTCTTCTGTCTGGGACCATCAAGGTTGTCATGCCAACTGGGTAGGGCTCCTGAGTATGTGTTGGTACGCTTAAGGGATTATGGCTGTCCTGTATCAAACCATCCCCCTTTGATAGTCCTTCCTTCATGGAGCAAAATAAAAGTGGACCGGTGTAAATCTGACGTACGGTTGATTTACTACGAATTTATAACAGAAATGTCGCGTATGTGTGAGTCTGTGTGTGCGTCGTGTTTGTACAAAATGAATGATTGCAGCGGTGTTCCTGCGACAGACTCCATGTGGAGTTTCTTGTTGCTGTTCGTGTTTGAGAGAGACAATAAAGTTCTTATCTTGCTTCCTGTCTGCTGTGCTGTGTACACCTTCCATGACACAGAAGTGGAAGATGAATCCATGGCCCAATGGGGCCCACACACCCTGTTTCGGCCCCTGCAGAGATTGCAACCCATTGCTTTGCATTGCAGAAGGTCCCAGGTTCCCTCTCTGGCACCTACAACAAAGAGGATAAAGCAGGAGGTGATAGGAAGGTTTCTTCTCTGCTTGAGATCCTAGAGAGCTACTGTCAGTCAGAGCAAAAAGTGCCTGGCTAGATGGACCAATAGTCTGACTTCTTACAAGGCAGCTGCCTACGTTCCTCAGATCTAATTCTGCTTTGCATCCATCCATGCAGGAAGGAAGGTAGAATGCTATTTGCCAGAAGCAGGGCCTTTGCAGTGATGGCTCCATGGATGAAGAACAATTTTCTCTCTTGGAAATAGAGCGATATCTCCTCACCTGGCTTTTGAGGGGGCTGTGAGGCATATTCCCCTTCCCCCAAGCTGGCTTTTGGTTTGGCTGGTTAGGAATTTTGTGTCTCTTAGTTCACTGCTTCCTTTATCTGGCTGAGAGGGTTAAAATGGTTTAGCCTTTTTTTTTTTTTTTTTGAAAAAGCCACCTTAGATAAAATTTAGAATTGCTTAGGGGCAAACATGCCAACTTTAAAGTTGTGATGCCACTTATTTTTTTCACTCGAGGAAAGGTTAATTTTTTAGTCTCACAGCTTTTGCTTATTTTCTCTCTCCAGGTGCTGCTGGTTTCCCATGTAATTTATTTCACTGGAGATGAACAGCTTGTGCACTATCCCCTTCAAGATGGCAAAGCAGAAAAGCAAGACTCTGGATTCTCCTCCCTTCCCCTTAAGGTATGTTTTTCTTGACACTGACTTCTGCTGTGGTGAGGACTGGGAATGGGCAAAACTGTCAATTCTGGTTTCTAATTTATCTCTTTCCTCCAACGGTTTGTGATTTTTTTTTAAAAAAGGAAGACATCACAGAAACATTTGAATGCATTTTTGAGCACATTTCTCTGACTGTATACATTTCTGCATGCAGTTTTGCTCAACGTACAAAATTTTGCAAGAAATTCTGCCCAATATGATGCATCTTTGTATATTATTTTCAACAACACACACATTTTTGTACCCATTTTCATTGCATGTTTTTGCGTTGCAAAATTTGAGGAAGGGTAAAATTTCGAAATACAGTGCTGTTTGGCTGTTGGATTGGAAAGTTTGAATTAGGCAAGGAAGTGCAAATTGGGAATGAATTTTACCCTTAACTCTAGCAGTGACATAGTGTAGACATCATTAACTGACCTATGGGTTTGGGATCTGGTCTTACGAACCAACATTTTAAATGTGCTTAACACAGGCTGAATTGTGCCCTTCACTATGCACTAAATCAGGAGTCAGCAAACTATTTCAGCATGGGGCTGGTCCACTGTCCCTCAGACCTTGTGGGGGGCTAGACTATATTTTGGGGAAAAAATGATGCAAGAACGAGTGGCAGGGGCTGGCAGCAGCGATAGGATAATGAGCAGGGTGCAAAAAGGCTCCGGAGAGGGGCTGCTTAAAATGGCAGCAGCTCGAGCGCTGCTGCGGCTGCTGACACTAACAAAGCCCAGCCTCCTTCCTCCTCTAGTCAGGGCAGGGAGAATTCAGGAGGAGGGAGGGAGGAGGCGCCACTGCCGGCGTGTGAGGAAGAGGGAGGGAGAGGGAAATAATGTGCGCGCTGGCGATCCACGCGACGATTCCCGGACAGCCCACAGGCCGGATCCAGAAGGCAATTGGGCAATTGGGACTGATCCAGCCCGCAAGCCTTAGTTTGCCTACCCATGCACCAAATGGTTATACTATTAGAAATACATAGATAACTATGAAATTATTGTGAGGTTTAATTAGTTAACTGTTGATATTTGGAAGGAGAAAAATAATCATTTCCTTAATAACAATTTCCTTAAAAACCAACTTAGACATAGACACATGAAAAACTTAAAACAATTCCTTATTTCCTGATGAATAGCCTTTGGGCTATAATGTAACTTAAATAGAAAACTATCTTTAGAAAGATTTTTTTTTCCTCCAAAAGCATTTTATTTTAAAAATCCAATTTAAATTAAAAAAATCCGTTTTAAAAAATAATAATCCAATTTTTTTTTAAAAAAAATCATTGGTTTTTATCCACCCTGGTATAGAAATTTAAAAATACATAGCATAATAACCAACAAAACAATACCCTCCCCCCCAGTTTAAAAGACTAAATGCTAGGTTCTGTGGTTGCATCCTAGCAGGCTTTTCAAAACATCCACTTGTTGGATAATATTCTAAAATAGTCACATGCACTCAGGCTTCTCTCTGATCTGGGGTTTGGGGTATATCAGGTAGTTAGCAGGCCTTAAGCAACAATGAAGACCATTTCAAGTTGGAAACAGGGAACCATGTGTTTTGTTGCAGCTGCCATGAGACGCAGTGGTAATGAGGATGGAGAATGAGGATGAATTGGGAACGAAGAGGCGAGGTGAAAAGAGCAACAGCCTACCATGTCGGGGGCTCCAAATCTAACACTGAGTTTTCGTCCCCCTAACAACCCCGGAACAGGTGACTTCCTGAATTCTATGCTGCCCAAATTTCTCCTGCAAATGTATCTGCCTCTCCCTGACACATCCCTCTTCAAAAGAGAGAGCATAAGTTATGCCGGCTTTAATTTCCATTCTTGTGCAATTAATTAGCTAATTTTGCACTGGAGCCTCTTCAAACGGCCTTTGCACAGAGCTTGGTCCAGCCCCCCAGACCCCATGCTGGGGAGCTGCCCCCTGTGTGTGCCTGTGCGCCTGTTTGTGTGCGCATTGTTTTGTCTTTAGAAATTCAAGGTTGGAGAGACATCTCCTGCACTTGTGGATCCTTGCTAATTAATCTCTTGGCCTCCTTGGTCAAGATCAAAGCCGCAGGCAACTGGCAGGGCATTAGCATGAGATTTGTTCAAAGTAAACTGCTTCCTGGGGACGGGAAGACGAGGGCACACGATGGCACCCGTTCCTAGTGTTTTCAAGCGCCAACCTGGTCTTGCGTGTGTCCCCCCCCCCAAATATTCCTAAGCAGCAAGAGAAAGTGAACCAGCTGCACTTCCTGTGACAAGCAGCCCTTCAGGTTTTACCCCTCAGTGGGAAGAGGAGAAGCTATAGGTGACATGGACGGAGGAATGGTAGCAGCTGATGATAGCATCTTCAGTTGCTTTGGATGGTTTAAACCAGGGGTCAGCAAACTTTTTCAGCCGTGAGCTGGTCCACCGTCCCTCAGACCTTGTAGGGGGCCGGACTATACAGTGGTACCTCAGGTTAAGAACTTAATTCATTCTGGAGGTCCATTCTTAACCTGAAACCGTTCTTAACCTGAGGTACCACTTTAGCTAATGGGGCCTCCCGCTGCTGCCGCCGCGCCGGCACCACGCAATTTCTGTTCTCATCCAGAAGCAAAGTTCTTAACCTGAGGTAATATTTCTGGGTTAGCGGAGTCTGTAACCTGAAGCGTCTGTAACCTGAAGCGTCTGTAACCCAAGCTACCACTGTATTTTTTTTTGGGGGGGGGAATGAACAAGTTCCTATGCCCCACAAATAACCCAGAGATGCATTTTAAATGTAAAAACATGTAAAAACATGCTGATTCCTGGACCGTCCACAGGCCAGATTGAGAAGGCGAATGGGCCGCATTAGGTTGTCTACCCCTGGTCTAAACCATTCTCCACACCACACATCATTTTATGCTCTTCTATAATGTCACCCCCTTCTCTCAAGTAAAAAGCACCTTCTATTGCCTCAGTTTGCCCAGGCCAAGTTCCTTGAGGAGGGGGTAAGTTTCCTGCTGGCTTGGATGGTGCCCTCTCCAATGCGACACTCTTCCTTCACAATAATAATAATAATAATAATAATAATAATAATAATAATAATAATAGTTTATTATTTATACCCCACCTATCTGGCTGAGTTTCCCCAGCAACTCTGGGTGGCTTCCAATCAAGTGTTAAAAACAATACAGCATTAAATATTAAAAACTTCCCTAAACAGGGCTGCCTTCAGATGTCTTTTAAAGAGAAGATAGCTGCTTATTTCCTTCACATCTGAAGGGAGGGGTTCCACAGGGCAGGCGCCACTAGCGAGAAGGCCCTCTGCCTGGTTCCCTGTAACCTCACTTCTCGCAATCAGGGAACCACCAGAAGTCCCTCAGTGCTGGACCTCAGTGTCCAGGCAGAATGATGGGGGTGGAGATGCTCCTTCAGGTATACAGGATCAAGGCCGTTTAGGGCTTTAAAGGTCAGCACCAACACTTTGAATTGTGCTTGGAAACGTACTGGGAGCCAATGCAGATCTCTCAGGACTGGTGTTATGTGATCCCAGCGGCCACTCCTAGAGGAGGTGGGTACAGAAAAGCAGGTGGGTCCTTTCCAAATGACACAAGCACCGTTTGTTGTTGCTGTTTAGGGTTAACGCTAGACTGTCACTACCGTGGCAGCTCTCAAACTGCCCTCCTTTACTGGAGAATGGGATGGCTTCACACACAGAGCCTGTATGTTGGACCTCTGCTATAACAAAGGCTGAAACTTTGCCTGGGTGAAGGCAAGCTCTTTCGATCTCTGGCTGCTCCTTGCTCTCACTTGATGGCTGCTTAAGGCTCTGCCGGCATCTAATCTATGCCAGTGCTTTTCACTGACCCTCAGCTTTTAGACCAGGCTTCCTCAAACTTGGCCCTCCAGATGTTTTTGGCCTACAACTCCCATGATCCCTAGCTAGCAGGACCAGTGGTCAGGGATGGTGGGAATTGTAGTCTCAAAACATCTGGAGGGCTGAGGTTGAGGAAGCCTGTTTTAGACAGAGAGGATTCCTAAAGCATCAGTGTTCATTTCAGTGGAGGAATATGAGCTCCAGTGCTGGATCCTTTCCTAATATCTGCTCAGATGAATTGATAATCTTGGCAACTCCCTGCAACGCCCTGCATTGTTCACATGCAGCACTGATTCTGCTCCACTGCAGCCCGTCTTTCAAAATTAATGTTATTTGACTCACTATACACTGTGGGGAAGTAATGACCGCTCCCCACTTAAAACGGGGGGCGCCCTTTGCGTGGACGCGTGCAGCCCCTAGATCTGGAGCTGCTCCAACAGCATAGGCGTGGCTTTGCCTTCCCTCAGGTGGGATACCTGGAGGTCTCTGGCTACCTCAGTCAGTTGTCCAATCCCACCTGGGGGAAGAGTTGCCAAGGAGACCAGGACAGGTAGGGGAGGGATTACCTGCCCACACAAAGGAGGGAGGATCTTACCTGGGAATTCTCACTTGGCTCCAGAGCTTCTCCCACCCTACCCACCCTCAGTCAATGTCTTATTTTGCAGGTTAATTTTCCTCACAGGTTTTGCAGGTTAACTTTTCTTCACAGGTATGCGGGCGCTGCTACGTTAAGGTCGCTGTTAAAGGGCCGGAAAGGAATTTCCCTGCATTGGCAGGTTTCGCCTTTCCCATAGCAAAACGTCACAACTTTGGCAGTATCAGGCCTTTGGCAGAATCCTTTTGTCCATCTTCCTCTTTGCGGCGGCGATACCAGGGTTCCCCGTTAAAGGGGTTTCTGAAGGGAGGCTTTGACCATACGCCGGAAGGTCGTCATTGCTCTCCCCTGCGGCGGCGGCGTTACGGGGGCGTTACGGGGGTGGCTATCTCTGCTTGAACATATGTTCTCCAGAGCTGGCCCATCTCCCCCACACACACTGGATAACCCTGATGCTCCCTAGGTCCCCGGCTGGGGACTGGGGAGTGAGAACGCCCAATGCCTGAGCCAAGGTCTACCCACATTTGAAATTTAATAAAGTTGTGGCCAATTTAATCCCATAGCATGTTGTCTTGAGTCGTTATTCCACATGACGGGGGGACCGCGCAGGATCTGGGGACTCTGCCTGTCCACGCAATGCAACTTACTTAACTGTGCAAATTTTGGAAGTTCAACTATACAGTGGTACCTCGGGTTACAGACACTTCAGGTTACAGACTCCGCTAACTCAGAAATAGTACCTCGGGTTAAGAACTTTGCTTCAGGATGAGAACAGAAATTGTGCTCCGGCAGCAGCGGGAGGGCCCATTAGCTAAAGTGGTGCTTCAGGTTAAGAACAGTTTCAGGTTAAGAACAGACCTCCAGAACAAATTAAGTTCTTAACCCAAGTTACCACTGTAATTACATTTTTCTACTCTGTTCATTTCAATGCAAAGGAAATGCCATGCAAATTGGGACAATGACGAAATCAATTATGCATCATTTGCAGACGGAAAGTGACAACAGTGAATACCAATTGTATTCGCTGGATTGATTTTTTTCTTCCATATACGGGACAAATAAATGAACATCGGCAACGTTTATTAATTGATTGAATTTAGATACTCGGAGATCTCAGGGTGGTTCACAGAAAAGATCACAATATATAAAATCAAAATGAGAACAATAAAAAAATAACACCGCCCCCCAAAAGGAGCCGCATTTTAAAAGGGCATAGGATGTCAACCAGGTCAGCCAAAGGCCTGGTTAAAAAGGAATTTTTTGCCTGGCACCTAAAGGTGTATAATGAAGGCACCAGGCGAACTTCCCTGCAGAGAGCATTCCACAGATGGGGAGCCACTGCAGAGAAGGCCCCGTTCTCATGTTGCCACCCTCCAGACCTCTTGAGGAGGTGGCACATGAAGAAGGGCCTCAGAAGAAGATCTCAGGGTCCGGGTAGGTTCATATGGAAAGGGAAGGTCCTTGAAAAATGTTCACTCCTGCTTCCATTTTTGTTGGAATTCTCCTACATCCCTACTGATCAAAGACCCCCACTCCAAGAATGTTTGAAAAAGGTTCTTTGAGAAAAGAGAAAGAACTGTAAGGAAGCTGTAGCGGACATGGGAACTAGTACAACTGTTCTGGGAAGGAGTATTCACCAAAATATGCAATATTACAAATCATAAACTTACTACTTTTCTTCTGGTGGTGATGCAATTACTTATAGAGCAGAATTGGAAAGGATTTGAGCACCTGAATATCACACAATGGAGACGGAATGTATGGACAGCTGCCCAATCCTAAAAATGAATGAAGAGGGTACATGCCTTGAAAAACACATCTGATGTAGAATATTTTATTGATGCTTGGTACTCCTTCATAAAATACTCAAATGAGCATCCTGTTGACTGGCGCCCTCCAACCACCCACATGGATTTATGGCAAAATCTAATACATTAATGTTCTGTTTAAGGTGGGAGGGGGCAGAGGTTGGCATGGGGCAAACTTCTTGCTTTGTTTATACACTGTTGAAAACTGATAAAAATGTATTATATATAAAAAAAAATAAGAGGAAGGAGGCTTCTGGAAGACCCGAGCAGAAGGGTGGCCAGAATGCATTCCCTCCTTTGCCCATGCACTTGCTAGATTCAATGGTGTCATTGCCTTTATTAAACACACACACACACACAGCTCTCCCTTCTGTCTGCTTGTTTCCTAATTGCTGGTCTTGTAAATTGCTTGATTTATGGCTCCGTTCATCAGTTCTGGCCTTGGGGTATAACATACTTTCCCTTCTAGGCTAGGAAGCGAATAGCGAATTAACAACCCCGTTGAAGGTTCAATAAGGAGCTGAGCGTTTGGGGATCTTTATTGTGTTGCTTTTGCCAAGAGTTGCTGCTTTGTACACACACACACACACACACACACAGACGGCTTTCAGTCCATTGTATTCCTGCAGCCTCTTAACTCGTCTGGGCTAGCAGCTGCATCTTGGATGCTCAATCACACACAGGCGGACTTTGAAGTGTCCTGTAGGAGAAGCCACAAAGGAGCATCTTGGTTTTGCATCCGCTTCCTTAAAAAGCTGGGGAGGGAGCCAAGTCCTTGAAAAATGAAGGATTGCTTTTGTGGGGAGGGGGAGTTCTTCTGCATGTATCCTGATGTCCTCAGCAGGAGACCAGAGACTGAGTTTGGGAGGGGGGGTGGAGTGATACAGCAAAGTGCTGTAACTGAGCCACGAGGAATTAAGCACAAAATCTGTTACCAGAGGCTTTTCTTCTGTTTCAGTCTTTTGCCTCTTCAAGGCCCTTGAAAGCGGGAGTTGTGTGCTGTTGGCCTGCCAAGGACAATTCTGCCTTTGGCCAAAGTGAAGCATTTGGACGGCTCCTTGATTTAAAGGGGAAAGAGCAGAGGATGAGATTTCTCCCACTAAAATTAACGGGACTTAAAAGCAGGGGTCTCGCACATGCACTAAGACAGCTGACATCTTGGGGAAAGTTGATAATGAATAATGTGTGCTGGCAAATTAAAAATAAAATCAAATATTGATGGAACTAGATAAGCGAGGTTCTGTGATGGGAAGAAGACCAGGGTTTTGGTATGATTTGGCAACTGATGAAAATACAAATGCTTCATGCATGAATGTGGGAATTGAACTTTTATTTAACGCCAGCTAGGCTTAATAAATTCTGCTCCATATGCAAGCTTCAGATGCTGGAAGGGCTCAGTTGTAAATGCTCATTTAGTACAGATGTGGCAGGAGTGCCTGGTGACTTATGATTTTGGGATATAAATACTACATATTATAATGTAAATTTTGGCTGCAGTCTTACGCTTACTCCAATGCTGATCTTCCTTAAGACCCTGAAATCCTTAACAATAATCATGTTAATAGTGGCAGAAATTGTGTGGGTTTATTGGGGGGGGGGGAGGAGTCCACATATTCCATCTCTGTGCAAGTAGCTATTAAAGTGCCCTGGAAGAAGGTAGAAATGGGCAAGGTGCCTGGTGTCATTGTGTACAGACATAAGAAATGTGAGGCTCAAAAGGAATTTATTTTTGTGAACGCTGGATTATGTTGTCGGTATTCTGAATGAAAAGGATCTAGCAAGCCTGGCATCAGAGGGTGGCAGATGCCAAGGCTCCAGAAGAGCCCACTTTCGCCATATGCTGTTTTAACGGGCCTCCTACCAGCTCCATGCAGTGGCCCCTGTCTCTGCCCCCCCACCTGCACAATGCCCTGCAGATCAATTCAACTTGCAAGGTGCTGTGTGTTTGCATGTTGGGGGTATTCCCTCCAGTTTTGGGTCCCCCGAAGAGCCCCCACCCAAATTCCAGCTGCAAGTTTGAAAAACTGAACTTTAATTTCTGAGCATGACTGTTTTGTTGTTGATGACATTGTGGAAGTAATTGGAGAATAGAAAGTGGTGTTATTATTATTATAGTCTGTAGTTCTAGCCTTGTGGGATATATTCGGGGGGAGAGGAGAAGGGGACGACAGAGGACGAGATGGTTGGACAGTGTTCTTGAAGCTACAAACATGAGTCTGACCAAACTGCGGGAGGCAGTGGAAGACAGGAGTGCTTGGCATGCTCTGGTCCATGGGGTCACGAAGAGTCAGACACGACTAAATGACTAAACAACAACAACAACAATGTATTCAATAGGGAGTGGACCTGTCTGACCTTAACTGGAAGGGGGTTCCACAGAAAGGGACCCACAATACAAAACACACAACTCCTGGTGGATCTGAGTCGCAAGTGATTCCTCTGAAGACCTTAGCGATTTTGCAGATTTACAGGGAATTTTATTGTAGAAGGAAGTAGAGAAGGAAAGTTGTAAAAGCTGGAAGAGCTTTGATGGCGCTGCATCTCAAAAACTAGTTAGCCTGAAGTCCCCTGGAAGGAGATTGTTATTTACGGATGAGAAAGATGGTCTGTCCCCTCAAGACTGGAGTGAATTTGAATCTATGAGAAAGAATGAGGTTAGGGCTACACGCAGCATCACTCAAAGACTGTTGGAGGGATGAAGATATCCACAGGGAGCTGGGAATTAACAAGAAAGCAAGCCTGCTCTTGGAATACCTTTGTGTCAGTTTTAGCACCTTGGGCTGGACTGTGGGCCACTCAATTATTTACTAAATCAATGTGTAAAATACTCCTCCCAATGGCCCTAATCTTAGCCTCCTGGACTGTAGTGACAGACAAGGAAACAGGAAGAATTTCCCTCTTGGGCAACTTATGAAGATGCAGCATCTGAGTGAGGTCACACAGGCTCTTGAGTAAAGGGAGAAGCTCAGTGCCAGCACACATGCTGGCTGTAGCTCAATGGGAGAGCACATGCTTTGCATGCAAAAGGTCCCCAGTTCAATCCCAAGCATCACCAGGTAGGGTTGGAAAAAGGCTCTTTGCCTGAAACCCTGTAGAGCTGCTGAGAGTCACTGCAGCAAGATGGACCAACAATCTGACTCGGTAGAAGGCTCAAGGTTCAGTTCTCCACGTCTCCACCTAAAAGCATTTTAGATAAGGTTGGATGGCCACCCACTTGTATCCTTGGGGAGCTGCTGCCAATCAGCATATGCTACACTGGGTTAGATGGGCCCATGGTACGTGCCTAGAGAGTTTTCTATACCTATATTGAGAGTGAGAAAGGGAAAAGCTGTCATTTGCGCTTTCCTTCTTCCTGAAACATCCCCATACAGTGCACATAAAGGTGCTTAACCTCACAGTATACCCCCCTGCCCCCTGATACCATAGGTAAGGTAAGGTAAAAGGTAAAGGACCCCTGGACAGTTAAGTCCAGTAAAAGGTGACTATGGGGTTGCGGCACTCATCTCACTTTCAGGCCAAGGGAGCTGGCGTCCACAGACAGCTTTCCAGGTCATGTGGCCAGCAAGATTAAACCACTTCTGGGGCAACGGGACACTGTGACATAAGCCAGAGCACACGGAAACACCGTTTACCTTCCCACCACAGCAGTACCTATTTATCTACTTGCACTGGCATGCTTTGGAACTGCTAGGTTGGCAGGAGCTGGGACAGAGCAACAGGAGCTCACCCCATCATGCGGATTTGAACCGCCGACCTTCCGATTGGCAAGTACAAGAGGCTCAGTGGTTTAGACCAGTGTTCCCCAACCTTGGGCCTCCAGCTGTTTTTGGACTACAATTCCCATCATCCTTGACCACTGGTCTTGCTAGCAAGGGATGATGGGAGTTGTAGTCCAAAAACAGCTAGAGGCCCAAGGTTGGGGAACACTGGTTTAGACCACAGTGCCACCCACAACCCTTAAACATGAACTACATAGAACTGTTGAGTTGGATGGGACCACAAGGGCCATCTTGTCCAACCCCCTGCAATGCAGAAATCTTTTTACCCAACGTGGGGTTCAAACCCTTAACCCTTAATGAGATTAAGAGTCTCATGCTCTACCAACTGAGCTATATGTATAATCATATATCATAACCATGTTTCCATTTTCAGCCTTCTAGTTGCTCAAAACAACACTGACCTCCCCTCCTTGCTATACTGTCCCTTGACTGGATTGCCATTGGTGTAGCCTCTTGACTGCTCCTAGAGCCTGCATTTGGCCTATGTTTTGAAGCTGAACTTATTCCATCTGCTTAACTCTGGTTGTCCTGGATGATGTTGAATCATCACCCTTGCTTGAATGCATTGCATAGGGGGATTATTGCATAGGGGGATAGCTTTCCCCAACCTGGTGCCCTCCAGATGTTTTGGATTATACCTCCCACCGTTCACATCTCACCTGGTCAGGGATGGTGAGAGTTGTAGTCAGAAAAGCACGAGGTTGTGGAAGGTTCAGATAGACTGGCCATCCCAGATGTGTACTGAGCTCCTTAGCCAAAAATCAAACCAAGCACATGAATGTTTACCAGAATTCTCAGTAAGAGCTTGGCTTGCATTTCTATAAAATTTTCAAGAGGCCAGCATCAAACCAGTTAATGTATTGGCGAACAGCGAGGCAAGAAGGCGTGCAGATGCTGTTGAGCTTCAGATTGGCAAAACAAGAACGGCAATGTTTTAAACATGTATTGAGGAATGTAACCAGAGGGCAACCTCCAAGTGGCATCTCTGGAGGAGCCGAGTTTCAGACCAGTAATTACTAGGCCAGCTATAAAGGTTCTGCTTCCCAGGTGTCACATCCTGGAGGCGTACATTAGCTTCATTGCCTTCATGATGAGAAAATGGTCCCAGGTTCCCAGGCTGGATTCAGGGCAACTGGAAATGGGAACCTATCTTTGCAGAGCAATTCCACAGTTGTGCCCTAAAAAACATGCCACCCCAAGGCCATGCAGTCCTGAACTTCTTTTGTGGAAACAAGGGGAGGAGAATTTTCTTATATTTAGAAGGCTGGTACAGAGAGCATCTTAGCAACAAGGAAGAGCCTACACTTACAGCAATAGGCTAGGGAATCTTATATGAACTTAAGAGCCTGCTGGGTCAGTCCAATGGCTCTTCTTGTCCAGCAACCTGTTCTCACAGTGGCCAATCAGATGTCCCAATGGGAAGCCCATGAGAAGACCCTGATATCAACAGCACTCTCCACACCTACAGTTCCCAACAGCTGGAATTCAGAAGCATGCTTCCTTGGACAGTGCAGGTAGAACATATCCATCAATAGCCATTGAAAGCCTTGTCCTCCATGAACTTGTCTAATCCTCTTTTATAGCCACCCAAGAGGCAAAGAAAGCCATGTAGCGATAGTAAACCCAGTTGTTTACCATGGTGAGCTCTGTGTGATCGAGAACAGTGAGGTGGCAACCACAGGTATCCCACTTGAACCCAGGCAATTTGACCTTTTACCAAACAAATGAGGTAACTCAGCCCACCTAAACTGATGAGTCAACAGCCAAAAAACCCCCAAGACTTTATATAATGCCCAATCATCAAGGTACGCAGAAAGATCTAATATCCTGCAACCTGGCAGGATCGGATAACCGAAAAGGAGATAGGGATCAGATACGTTTCCTGCAAAAAATTGATATTATTTGCACCCAAGAGACCTGGTGCCTGGTGGACAATCCCCCATATCTACAGGGATATTCAGCGTACCATCTCCCAGCAGAGAGGAAATCACCCAAAGGACGTGACAGCAGTGGTTTGACCACCTTTGTGCCATTAGATCTATCAGGGAAAGTTGGTGCTGCTGAACTCAGAGTCCGAATTTTTTTTTCTTGCCATTAAAGCTCTGTACAGTGTGTGTGTGTGTGTGTGTGTGTGTGTGATTATTTTCTGCATCAACATCTATCTCCCTTGAAATATACTCAGAGTTGAGAGAGGATTTCATGCTCTTTATTCAGCTCATAGTGGTGAGGAGGAATGAAAGTTTCCCCAAAGTATCTGCTTTATATACATTATTTACACAATGGGCTGCACATGATAGGCTAATTCCGGAATTCTCTTGTAGGCCAATCAGGTTGTGGATTCACTTCCATCTGGAGCTGGATTGGGTGGCTCCTGCAGACCAATCATACTGCTGCATTGTTCTAGGACCAATCAGACTGCTGCATTTTGGATCCTATTGTTCTAGGACCAATCAGACTGCTGCATTTTGGATCCTATTCAACTCAGTACATAATATCCCTCCTGCCCACTCTTCGGTGTTGATGGCTAAAGTCTAAGGCCACCCAAGTTGGTGGCCCTTGCTTCCTCCTTTGTGTGAGCAAGTTCCATAGTTTAACCACATGCTGTGGGAAGAAGCACTTCCGTTGGTCCACCCTGAATTTTCCAACATTCAGCGCCATTGTTGGTCCACAAGTTCTGCAAGAGAGGGAGAAAGATCTCTTCTTTCTCCACACCACCACACACTTTTCTCACATCCCCTCTTGCTCTGCTGGCTCGTGTGTCTCTAACTAGAAAGCTTCAGGACAGTGCAGTTGGCGGGGCTTACAGACCTCCATGCTCTGCAGCTGGTTCTGCCCAAGCAGAACTTCTCACTGGCCCGTTTGCAGGGGATGATGCACTGCATTAGCTAAAGTGGCCGCTACCCCATGCCTCTATCCCCTGGCCTCCTGACTTCCATGGAAAAGGAAAAGTCTGAAGCGCAGAGCCTGCTCTACATGCCGATTCAGAACCCAGGTTGCAGCAGATTCTAAATCATGTGGGGACCCTAAGTGCGAGGGCTGGGACCATTTCCAGCCTGAGGGCCACATTCCTCAGTAAGCAACCTTCCAAGGGCCACAAGTGTCAGAGCAATTGATGTGAGCCTTACAGCCGCACTGAAGGATACACATGAAGCCAGAGGTTTCCACATCCTCACATCCCAGGAGTCTCCACCCAGCCAAGCATGCAAGAGGCACAGACCAAGGACACATTCCAGCCCCACAAAAGCACTCGGTGAGGGGGCAGGACAGGGAGGCGAGAGGTGCGGCTTGGGGATATGGGAGTGGCCTGGGGAGAGTCTTGTGGACCACAGAGGGAGGTCTGGAGGACCGGATTTGGCCCCCTGGTCTGAAGTTCCCAACCTCTGCTATATGCAGAGAACATCTTCTTGCCTAAGACCTTCTATCTGCAAAAAGTTGGGGGGATTGCAATAGTGGGGGTGGGAGCCCCACACTTCCCTTCTTGCATTACGCCTGAACAGGGTTATTACTACAGACACCTACCAGGAAGGGTGTGTATGTGTTGCATTTTTTTGCCCCAGTGCTGTTTTCCTGATGGAAAATCACACAAACACCCCCACCCTCAAAGGTGCTATTTTTCCCTATTAAGACAGTCTCGTTTGCACATGGCCTGTATGCATAAGTTGCATTTTATAGGTCAAATCAAAGTTGTTGTTCTTTTAGGATGCTGGGGTAAAAGTTAACCCCCCAGCCCTCCAGCCCAGATTGCCTCCATTCCCCGCAGGTGCTATTTCTCAAAATTTAAAGATACACGGGCTCCTGTTGTTTCATCTAGTTTGGCTGCAATTCATTATGCATAGTTAAATATGCATTAATCAGGGAGGAGGACAGAAGGACAGTGATTTCATATTCCCCCTGCTGAATGTGTCTGTCAGATACCCACAACATTGAAACAGGTCATTGATTAAGGGCTGGGTGAGCTTAATTACCCATCCAGCTGCACCTGTAACCTGAATTTGAGTTGTAAGCTCAACCTGGCTGTGCATTTTTTTCAAGGGGGCATAAGAAAAGCCCTCCTTGGTCAGTCCATCATCCTGTTGGCCAACCAATTGCCTCTCGGATGCCCACAAGAAAGCAGTAGTCCTGCCCTTGCTGTTTGCCCTCCCTTGTAACTGAAATACAGGTACTCCGAAGCTGGAAGTTTCATATCACTGTTGTGGCTAATATTTGTTGCTAGAGACTTAGGACCTTTCCACTTATCATTTATAGCAGAACTGTTACTGTTTGATGCAATATTTCTAAGAATGAATGTCTGCATATTTGCTCTCATGTCACTATTATTGGGGAGTGAGTACAGGGTTTTCCTTCCCACACTAATATACCCTCATACCCCCCCACAACCAATAAATGCAGAATACTAGCCAAATGATGCCGATATTGTGTGCCAACATGCCAAGAAATTGGGGGGCAATGGCCAGCAATTATTCCACTAGAAATGGTAAGTGCAAAAGAGCCTTTATCCACTCATTTGAAGAGAAATGGAAAACTAATATCCGTCACAGATTAATTCTAATGCTGCGTTTTCTTGTCCCACACCATAGGTAAACTGGTCTGGATTAAATGTAAGGATTTCTGGGTGGGACTGATGGATAGGCAGCCTTGGACTGTCAGTGAAGGAGAGGTGGTTAGAAGCCTTTCTAAATGGAGTCCTTTCTAAATGGAGAGTTTTGATTACAGGTAGGTAGCCGTGTTGGTCTGCCATAGTCAAAACAAAATTAAAAAATTCCTTCTAGTAGCACCTTAGAGACCAAATAAGTTTGTTATTGGTATGAGCTTTCATGTGCATGCACACTTCTTCAGATGGAGAGTTTTGAGTGAGCCAGTATCTACAGCAGGAATGAACTATCTGGTCATCTTCATTTTGTGGGAAGGGGCAGTTCAGACTTGGAAAATTAGTTACTGCAGCCCAGTGCAAATTTTCATGCACCTGGCCAAACTTCTTGTGAATTTTTAAGTCTGGCATTTGGTGGGACCTTGATGACTGATTTGGGCTTTACGCAGGTGTTAGTAATGGAATAAGCTTATTTCCAAGACTCCATGGCAGGACATTTCATACAGGCCTACAGTAGCAGGGCTTTTCCTAGTCCGAGGGAAGAAGGAGTAGCCTGGGAGATGTGTTGTACTTAAAAAGACAGGGCACAGTTAATTCACCATGCCTGAATACAATGCAGCAGCCATAGACTGTATACCAGAAATGGATACGTAGATCACCATGAGATGATCGCACACTTCCCCGGCTAAGTCCTGGCCAAACCCACGCTAGTCACCAAATGAACTTTTCTTGCAGAGAGCATGTACGCTCATCTGTCTAAGATTGAGGTCACCACTGGCAGTGGAAACAGTCCCTTGGTCTGTGTAGCAGGCTATGAAACTGATTAATCGTGCTGATGAATCACAGCAGGCATGAAATGCAATCAGGGGTCTAATGGGGCAGGAGCTGGTATGAGGCTCAGCTCAGTTGCTTTGAGTCAGAGTGAGCCCCCACCCCACCAGAACTTTCCAGCACATGAGATGCAATCAGACTAGGCAGGGGTGGGTTGTTCACTGAGCACGTGGAAGGGGTTTTGTGTGCACAATTATGACGACTTGCATTCCTTTCTTAAAAGTAGCCGGCAACATGTCCTCTAGAGCTGGTTGCGCTTGAGATTAAAAACCAAAGCCAGAGACTAGCAAAAACCATTATCTTGATCCAGATGTGACCAAGAAGCAACAGTTTAAGCCACAAACCAGCCGATAAACTATGTTGGAACAGACTAGTCTGCTACAGGTGACCTTTGATTCGAAATATGGACCTTGCACTGGGACATTCCATGATATCTCCATCCTGGTTCATCAAAGTTCAGTTGATGCATAGAGTTATCATGAGACATCATTTCTGCTGCCATGACAATCCTAGGACAACCCATGGAAGGGAGGAGAATTGTGGTTTGGCTGTAGATGTTTTGGGGTTTTTTATTTTATTTTTTTATTTTAGAGAACCAACCTAATTCTCAGTTCTTGGACTTATCCAAGGGTCAGAGTATCATTTTGGTTCAAAACACATTAATTTACAGTGGAAATGCATACAAAGATGTATATTTCAGGAAGAAATGCATGAAAAAAGCATACAGAAATGGGAGGAAATGGGCATAAAATGTGTGTTTTATGGGAACCGCTTACACCTTAAATGCATTTTTGGGTGCTTTTCAAAATATCAGCAGAAAACAGAATGTAGCAGACTTGTGACAGAACACAGCTGAAAGTGATACAGGCTGGTGCATTAATTCCTACAACACACAGCCCCTGGGGTCACTCGCCATATAATGTGACCTGCGGGGTTTCAGATAACAGCCCCTAATTCATATAATTCATCTCTCTACAAGAACGATGTAACGATAGGGCTTGTAATTTGTTGACACTCCCTTAGTATTAAGGACCTGGCAATTTGAAGACCTGCCCTGGAGTTACTTGCCCTGGTTAACTGACTGTACCCAAAGAATACACATTAATGGTTCCTTGTCACCCTGGGAAAAAGTAACAAGTGGGCTGCCACAGGGTTCTGTCCTGGGTCCTCTGTTGTTCAGTGTTCATATAAAAGTTCATGAATGTTCACTGTTCAGATAAATGACTTGGATGAAGGAATTGAGTGGATGATCATCAGATTTGCAGATGACACAAAACTGGGAAGGGTAGCTAAATACTGCAAAAGACAGAAACAGAATTCAGAATGACCTTAATGGATTGGAGACCTGGGCCAGAGTTAACAAAATGAATTTCATTAGGGACAAATGTAAGATTCTGCACTAAGGCAGGAAGAACTAGGCGCACAAATATAAGATATGGAGGGGGGCACCTGCCTTACTAGTAGTATATGTGAAAAGGATCTAGGGGTGTTAGGTAAGGTAAAGGGACCCCTGACCATTAGGTCCAGTCGCGGACAACTCTGGGTTGCAGTGCTCATCTCGCTTTATTGGCTGAGGGAGCCAGCATACAGCTTCCGGGTCATGTGGCCAGCATGACTAAGGCGCTTCTGGTGAACCAGAGCAGCGCACGGAAACGCCGTTTACCTTCCCGCTGGAGTGGTACCTATTTATCTACTTGCACTTTGACATGCTTTTGAACTGCTAGGTTGGCAGGAGTAGGGACCAAGCAATGGGAGCTTACCCCGTCGCGGGGATTCGAACCACCGACCTAGTGAACCTTAAACTTAACATGAGTCAACTGTGTGATACAGCAGCAAAAAAAAGTGAATGCCGAATTTTAAATTCAGTTCTCTACATTTGCACAGCAATTTTTTTTAAAAAAATCCCTCAGCATATTAGTGTAAATTTTCCTAATAAACACATTTTTGTTTGCATTTTTGAATAATAGACATGTTTTTGCAAGCATTTTCCCCTAATATAATGCATTTTTTCATTAATATAATGCACACTTTCCCCTACTATATATACATTTTTATACACATTGGTTGGTTGGAGAACTACATTATAAATTTTGGAAAAGGATGAATTGCAAAGGGTACCTGCATTTCGGTTTCTGCATTGTTTTGAGGAATGCGATTTAGGTAGTTTCTAATTAAAATGCAAACGAAACTGAATTTCTTCCCCATCCCTACTCAGACATGGTTTTCTTCAACAAGAAAGAGTGCTTTCTGCATATTTCCTGTAGAGAAATATATGCAGCAAATGTTATGTGGTATGCTTAGATAATTTTCACTAGGAAACTGTTTTAAAGAGAGGAACAAAAAAATATGAGAATATGAGGGAAATATGAGAGAGAGAGAGAGAGAGAGAGAGAGAGAGAGAGAGAGAGAGAGAGAGAGAGAGAATATGAATACAATTGCAATGATATTGGAGAAAAAGGATTGAACAAGGTTGGAAGCTAAACATTAACTTGGTGGTGGAGAAAATTACAACACAGGATATTGAATTAGGAGACACAGGGAGGTGAAAAGATCATTCAAATCAATACCATGCACTCTGGGGAAAAAAAGAATGACAGAAGCATTCTCAAGAAGGAGGAAAAAACCCCACCCCAAAACACATAAATATCAGCATCAGGATCCAACCCATTTTATGCATCACAAAGTCATAATTTCCCCAAGCTTTTTGTGAGATAGCGCTAGTAATGTTGCCAAGTTGGTAATTATGTGGTTTTTGTATATAAGCTCCTATTACTCTGGTATATTACAAAGCAAGTATCCCATTCCCAGAATTCTTTGGGAGAAGCCATGACTGTAGCGCTTGAAATGTATGGTGTGAATTGTGAACTCTGCATTAGTATCCTAAGGCGAGGGAGCAAGGGAATCTCTGTTTGCACTGAGTCTTCCATTGAGTCCTCCGGGTCAGAGGATGGAGAATGGCCTTGCTGGCTCATCAGATGACAGCGCCTCTTGGGGGAGTCATACATGCCATTCCCCTTCTGGTTTGGAGTCCTCTTCTTCGTCACCCGTAGAAGGCTCCAACTCCAGGCCCTTGACAAAAGGGAGCTCAGTTTTTTTCTGTTATACTCTGATGAAACTGCAGGTTATTACAATAATCCTGCCAATGTTCTTATCTGTTTTCCGTTTATTTGTAAATATTCAATAAACCATTTCCATTCTTTTATAAAACGTTTGTTATCTTGCTTTCTTATTTTTCTGGTCAGTTTCGCCATCTCTGCATATTCCAGAAATTTTTGTATCCATTCTTCTTTTGCTGCGACTTCTGCTTCTTTCCATTTTTGGGCAAGTAACATTCTTGCTGCTGTAGTCATGTACATGAATAAGTTTCTGTACAGTTTGGATAGTTCTGTCCCTATAATTCCCAAAAGGAAAGCCTCTGAGGATTTTTTTTTTGTACAAAAGCTTTATACAAAAGCTTTGTACAGTAAGCTTTAATCTTACTACAAGACCACCACATATGATAAAAAGAACCTTCTTTCTCTTTGTATTTCCAGCACTTATTTTATTTGGATTTATACATTTTTGCCAATTTACTCGGTGTTGGGTACCATCGATATATCATTTTCTCTGCTGTAAATTTTATATCCATATCCCACCATTGTTCCCATGCTTTCATCTCACAGCTGAATTGTTGAAATGCGCTCTGTGTGGGGCTGCCCTTGGGGCTGGTCTGGAGACTGCCACTGCTGCAGAACGTGGCAGCTAGGTTGCTTGTGGGGGCAAACTACCGCCAACATATAATGCCTCACTTGTGGGATTTGCACTGGCTGCAAGTTCAAGGCTAAGTTCAAGGTGTTGGTACTAACATGTAAGTCCCTTTACAGCCTTGGACCAGGTTACTTGAGAGACTGCCTTATCCCTTAGATCAGGCATCCCCAAACTCAGCCCTCCCGCTGTTCTGGGACTACAACACCCATCATCCCTGACCATCCCTGGTCCTATTAGCTAGGGATGATGGGAGTTGTAGTCCCAAAACAGCTGGAGGGCTGAGTTTGGGGATGCCTGCCTTAGGCGCTCAGTAGATCACTGTGGTCTGTGGGAGAGTCTCTCCTGCAGGTTCCAAAGATCTCAGACAGTAGTTTGGCAGTGGAGGCAGCATTTTCTGTTTGCCTCAAAGAAAAAAAAGTCTTCACCTGTTAATAATTACTATAAGTGGGTCTACTTTGAGCAGGACTAACATTGTCTACAACCCTGAGAGCTAATCTGAATACTGGAGAATTTTCTGTTGACTCAACCATCGTTCCCAGGTGCCGACTATTCTACTTTTTTGTTTTTCCTTTTATTATGTGTTTTGATATTGTATTTTTGTGCTGTGAACCACCCTGAGATCTACGGATGAAGGGCAGCATGCAAATCTAATAAATAATAATATTAATAATACTTTCTGCAAGAGCTGCTCAATAGGTTCCCACCCAGAGTTTTCTTGGGAGCAGAAGAGCCAGGGACCTGCTGAGAACCAGGCTCTAGACTTATCTGCTGCGAAGGCATTTTTAGATTGTGGCTTTCATAGCGTGAGAAGGAACCCCTTGTGAGGGGGTAGCTGAAGCTCCAGAGGAGGATCTAGGAAAGGATCTAGTGTGATTCAGTCAAAAATTCATGACATTGAGCAATTTGAGAAGAAAGGGTTTTGTGTGTGCCCTGCCCAACTTCCACTGATTCTGTAGCACTTATAGGTAAAGGTAAAGGGACCCTGACCATTAGGTCCAGTTGTGACCGACTCTGGGGTTGTGCCGCTCATCTCGCTTTATTGGCCAAGGGAGCCAGCATGCAGCTTCTGGGTCATGTGGCCAGCATGACTAAGCCGCTTCTGGCAAACCAGAGCAGCTCACGGAAATGCCGTTTACCTTCCTGCCAGAGCGGTACCTCTTTATCTACTTGCACTTTAATGTGCTTTCAAACTGCTAGGTAGGCAGGAGCAGGGACCGAGCAACAGGAGCTCACCCTATCGTGGGGATTTGAACCGCCGACCTTCTGATCGGCAAGTCCTAGGCTCTGTGGTTTAACCCACAGCACCACCTGCGTCCCACTAATACTTATACTTAGGAATACATCCCATTGAACCTCATGGGTTTGAACTCTAATGATATGCATAGGATTGCAGAATTCATTGCTACCTCCATCTCCACACAACATTGGGTGTCTTTCAAATCTTTGGACCTGCTTTTGGATACGCCATATTTGCAAGACATTCTTCTTTATCCTGCCAACGCACAGCAAAGCAAATAGATGAAACAAAACAACCCGTTTTTGAAGTGCATGAAATAGCTTCAAAAAGCTTCATTTCAGGCCAGCCCTGAATCCTGAGGTAGATTGAGCCTGCCTTCCCTCAGCAATAAAGCCTGGGGTGAGTGGGTTGAATGCTCATTTCTAGGGGCCCCTGCACAATCCAGATTGGATTTCATTTCTTCTTCATTTGATGCAATAGATAAAGCGCAGCTCTCCAGCTTTAAAAGACCCCCCCCAAAAAAGGGGGGCAAAAGATCCACTAGAAAGTGACAATAGTCATTGAAACAAAGCCATCCCCAACTGATCACAGCAGGAATGGCCCTTCTGTGGATATCATGTCATTAGGATGTCTTTTCCCCAATGATGCAGGAATCAGGCCTTTGGTGTGATGGAAACTCCTTTCCATCACACATCAGACAGCCACCTCTCTATCATCCTCTCAGTGCTTATTCAAAACCTTTTCCCAGTAAGTCTTTTAAGTGGAGCCTTTCATCCCACTTAGTACCTGCATTGGGCTCAAAATTAAATGTGTTTTCATTCATAGAAAGTTGCCTTATGCTGTGCCAGTCCATTGGTCCACCTCGCTTAGTATAATAATAATAATAATAATTTATTATTTGTACCCCGCCCATCTGGCCAGGTTTCCCTAGCCACTCTGGGTGGCTTCCAACAAAGATGAAAGATACACTAAAATGTCACACATTAAAAACTTCCCTGAACAGGGCTGCCTTCAGATGTCTTCTGAATGTCAGGTAGATGTTTATCGCTTTGACATCTGATGGGAGGGCGTTCCACAGGGCGGGTGCCGCTACCAAGAAGGCCCTCTGTCTGGTTCCCTGTAACCTCACTTCTCGCAATGAGGGAACCGCCAGAAGGCCCTCGGAGCTGGACCTCAGTGTCCGGGCAGAACGATGGGGGAGGAGACGCTCCTTCAGATATACTGTACCGAGGCCGTTTAGGGCTTTAAAGGTCAGCACCAACACTTTGAATTGTGCTCAGAAACGTACTGGGAGCCAATGTAGGTCTTTCAAGACCGGTGTTATATGGTCTTGGCGGCCGCTCCCAGTCACCAGTCTAGCTGCCGCATTCTGGATTAGTTGTAGTTTCTGGGTCACCTTCAAAGGTAGCCCCACATAGAGCGCATTGCAGTAGTCCAAGCAGGAGATAACCAGAGTATGTACCACTCTGGCGAGACAGTCTGCAGGCAGATAGGGTCTCAGCCTACGTACCAGATGGAGCTGGTAAACAGCTGCCCTGGATACAGATTTGACCTGTGCCTCCATGGACAGCTGTGAGTCCAAAATGACTCCCAGGCTGCGCACCTGGTCCTTCAGGGGCACAGTTACCCCATTCAGGACCAGGGAGTCCCTCACACCTGCCCGCCTCCTGTCCCCCAAAAACAGTACTTCTGTCTTGTCAGGATTCAACTTCAATCTGTTAGCCGCCATCCATCCTCCAATCGCTTCCAGACACTCACAGAGGACCTTCACGCCTTCACTGGTTCTGATTTAAAAGAGAGGTAGAGCTGGGTATCATCTGCATACTGATGAACACCCAGCCCAAACCTGGGCCCAAACCTTAGCACTGTCTAAGCTGGCTGGCAGAGGCTCTCCGGGGTTTCAGACAGGCACTATCTCCCAGACCTACCTGGAGATGCCAGGGGTGAAACCTGGGACCCCTAGGAACCCTGAGAACTAGTTCACCCACTTCCCAAGGTTCTTTAGGGGAAATAATAATGGGCTTTAAATGCATGGGGTTTGTGCACCCCACCTTGACACCCGTTAGCACGCATCTCCCTGCTGGTGCCCAGCTGGAAGGTGGGTTTGGTGGTAACAGCTGTGGAGCAGGAGCAGGCAGATGGGGAATAAGCCGCTATAGATCAAGGACAGAGGACTGGGGTTGCCCTTTGTCCATAAAAGGAGTCCTTCCCCTACTTACATGCCTATTTAAAAACTCTCCCATGAAAGTGGTACATAAGACAGGCCAGGCAGCAAGGAAGACCTCCAGTCCATCATTTGTGAGACATTGCCCGTTCATTGTCACGGTATGCCTCCCTTTGTTTGTCCCAGGGCAGTTCCCTCCCGCCTACTGTGTGGGACCGAGTATGCTCAGGGTCACCTCCCCACACCCCGCATGCTCGTCTCTTTCTTCTCCATAGTTCCTTAAACAACAAAAGGTGCAGAGATGGGATTTATGCCCTTTTGCCACTGACAGCTCCGTCCAAGGAAGCCTTGGCTTTGCTTTGAAACCCGTTGCTGATCTGTTGACTCCTTGGGTTATTTTATTTACAGCTCTCGCAATATCCTCTGACTTTCTCCCCACTCCCCCCAGCACACAAGCACAATAGCAAATTAAGGGTTGCAGTGGAGAACAAAGAGAAGCTCTCGAGAAGGAGAGGGGAAAGATGACTGTCTCCAGAGGGCAGCTTTTGAGACCTCTCCGGGATTTATAGAGTGCCCTTGTCCTTAAAGGAACAGAGCAGTTTATCTTCAACAATGGCACTCTTGAGGAATTTCCCACAGAATTTTGGCATAGAATCTGGTAGCTCTGGTGGAAATTAAAGGTCTCTGACCCACTCCCAGGGTTTCTGGCAAACAGGTGAGTGGCGGGTGGAGATGCACAAAAGAGGTTTAAAGACTCTCTCAAGGCAAATCTTTTTTTAAAAAAGGTAGTATAAACACTGACAACTGGGAAACACTGGCCTGTGAGCACTCCAATTGGAGAACAGCCTTTACCAAAGGTGTCATGGGCTTTGAAGATGCTTGAACTCAGGACAAAAGGGAGAAACGTGCTAAGAGGAAGGTATGCTTGGCAAACCCTCACTGTGATCAACTTCCATCTGGAAACCTATGTCCCCACTGTGGAAGGATGTGTGGATCCAGAATTGGCCTCCACAGTCACTTACGGACTCACTGTTAAGACTGTGTTCATGAAAGACAATCTTACTTGGCTATGAGGGATCACCAAAGAAGAAGGAAGAAGAAGAAGAGTTTGGATTTGATATCCCGCTTTATCACTACCCGAAGGAGTCTCAAAGCGGCTAACATTCTCCTTTCCCTTCCTCCCCCACAACAAACACTCTATGAGGTGAGTGGGGCTGAGAGACTTCAGAGAAGTGTGACTGGCCCAAGGTCACCCAGCAGCTGCATGTGGAGGAGCGGAGACATGAACCCGGTTCCCCAGATTACGAGTCTATCGCTCTTAACCACAAGGGTGAAGATGCACTATAAAGTAGGTGAGAAGGGAGTCGTGTGATATCTTCAAGATAGACAGATTCGTTGTGGCAAAAGCTTTCGTCCTTGTTGTTGTGTGTACACATACACACGGTAAAGAGTGGATTCAAATATCATTGAAACTCAAGTGTGCAACAAGTCAATGTAAAGCAGAGGAACCTTTTGCCTTCCAGATGTTGCTGAACCACAGCTCCCATCGCCTCTGGCTATTAGCCATGCTTGCTAGAGCTGAGGGCACTTATAGTTCAGCCACATCTGGAGGACCAAAGGTTCTCTGCTCCTGATGTACAACTTAACAGTTTTTGCCAGCTAAATCCTACTCAGAGTAGCCCCATTGAAATTAATGTTCCCAAGTTTGCCATGCCCATTCATTTCCTTGGCTCTACTCTGAGTGGGACTAGCATTAGATTCAACTCTAAATACAATATAAGCACAGCAATCATCCACTAAGACAATCATAGCTGATAGCACAACTTTCCTATACACAACCTGAGAGGCTGGGAGATGAAGCCACTGTCCCTATTAAGGGCTGAATGAAAAATTTTAGTTCAGCAGTTGCATGCTTGAGTTTCCCTTTCATGTCCTTTTGATGAAATTAATGGGCATGACTAATTGTGATCCATAAATTTCAGTGAGTAGAAATTAGTTGGATACAACCCTGAGACATTTTGGATTCATGCAGCAGATACAATAAAGAAGGCTTTTCATTGTAGGGTGCCCGTAGATCCTACAGTTTTATTATTAAGTACGTTCAAAGGAATAAAAGCAACTAAGTTCCATATGTTAGTAGGAAATATGTTGCTCATATATTGACAGCAAAGAACTGGAAGGAAAAAAACAACAACCTCTGTCATTAAAGGAATGGAAAAGAATTGTTTAGAATAAGATGCCGATATATAAAATAACACAATTTGAGACACTCAGAGAGAGAAATGGGAGCAAAAGGGGTGGTTAAATGGAGTTTACTCCCACATAAGTAAGAATAGGATTGCACCCTTAATAGATTATTTTTGGATTGCTTGCACAGTAATGGAGTGGAAGAGTTGGTATTAGAGATATATGAATGTGACAATTTTTGTTTCTTTCCATTTCTCATTTTTCTAATCTTGTGTTCAGTTCTGCACACCTTTGTTTGCAGTTTCTCCTAATATACACATTTTTGCAAAGCAATTTACACTAATAAAATGCATTTTGCACATTATTTCCACTTGTATATGCATATCTATGAACACTTTGGCTCAATATATTTATTTGTTTACACATTGCTTAGCTGGAGAGCTGCATTGTAAAATCTGGAGAAGGGCAAATTCCAAAAGATGGCTGTGTTTCAGTTTGTTGTATGAAAGACGTAGGGTTGCCTTTAAATGCAAACTGAACTGAATTTCTCTTCCCCTCTTCCTTGGTTATGCAGCCTTAATTAGGTTAGATCGTGAGAGGTGCAAAAACAATCTCAGGTTGCACCAAAGGAAGCAGAGGGTTTGTGTCATGAACAGCTGCCTTGGTTTTGCCCTTAAGAATCTTCAGTCATGTTCCCTTTGCTGTGTATTCCTCCTGCACTTTGGTTCTCAAATGTCTTCTCCTGTCCTTTTGCCTTTTTTTTGGGGGGGGGGGGGAATTCTTGAAAACCTTTAAGTATTAAGAATAAATGGTGCAAAATGCCTATATTTATGCAAATCAAGTCACTTTGGAGAAATAGCATTCATTTGCATAATCCTTTCTGACATAAAACTGTGGTTTTATGAACAAGAGGTTTGGGGTACCAGGGGCACAGATTTTAAGTTCTTCTATGCTAAAAGATACCAGTGGTGTGTTAGATCCATAGACAGCTTCCTAAGTCATGTGGCCAGCATGACTAAACAACTTCTGGTGCAACGGAACACCGTGACGGAAACCAGAGCGCATGAAAACGCTGTTTACCTTCCTGCCACAGTGGTAGCTATTTATCTACTTGCAGTGGTGTGCTTTCGAACTGCTAGGTTGGCAGAAGCGGGGATCTCACCCCATTGCACAGATTCAAACTGCAGACCTTCCGATCCATAAGCCCAAGAGATTCAGTGCTTTAGACCACAGCGCCACCCGCTCCCTTGCTAGATACTACCACAGCTCTGATTCCAGCTGGACATGAATCAAAGGTATTTCAATTTATTCATCTATTTAGCTATTCATTTATGCCATATCTATACCACCCATTGACCAAATGTTCTGCACGGTTTACAAAACTTGAAACGCAATCAGAAAAATGCAATGAAAATAAATTAAAACAATATCAATATACAGTAATAGTTATGGACATATCTAGACCACACATTTAACACCACACAGCTTCCTTCAGTGAATCCAGAGAACTATAGATTACCCCTTGCAGATTTACAATACCTAGCGCCCTTAACAAACTACAGTTCCCAGATTCTTTGGGGAAAGTCATGTGCTTTGCATGTGCTTTTAATGTGTGGCATGGATGTGACCTTCACCACCAGCATAAAGCCAGCATCAGCATAAAATGAAAGCAAGCTTTATAGAACAATTCTGCCATTCAAATAATAATCTGCAAATAATGTGATCCATTTTCTGCTTAGCCTTTCAGCCGAAGCAAAGACTACTGCGTTTTAAGTAATTGGGGTCACCAAGCAGGAGAATGGCCTTAATTTTTTTCATGGTAGATGTTTTGTTAGAACACTAACTTTAGGTCATTGATAATTTAATGGGTGCATTAAGAGGGTTCTACGTAGCGGGTGGAGGTGTGGTCTAACCCACAGAGCCTAGGGCTTGCCGATCAGAAGGTTGGCGGTTCGAATCCCCACAACAGAGTGAGCTCCTGTTGCTCGGTCCCAGCTCCTGCCCACCTAGCAGTTCGAAAGCACGTCAAAGTGAAAGTAGATAAATAGGTGGGAAGGTAAACGGTGTTTCCATGCACTGCTCTGGTTTGCCAGAAGCAGCTTAGTCATGCTGGCCACATGACCCGGAAGCTGTCTGTGGACAAATACCGGCTCCTTCAGCCTATAGAGTGAGATGAGCGTGCAACCCCAGAGTTGGCCACGACTGGACCTAACGGTCAGGGGTCCTTTACCTTTATGTAGCTCCAAAACAGACCTGCTCACATAAGCCTGCAGCAGAGTTTCTCCTGGTCAAGAAAAGAAAAGGAATGGAAGGAATCTGGAAGCTGGGTTGTACATGTCAGGACAGAAGTACTTTATTAGGTCTATGTTAATCAGGTTACCAGCATTTAGGTGGTTAATAAGTTGTGTTTGGGCACAGTGCATTAAGTCTTCATTGTCCCCTTAAGAATAATCCAGCCTCCTGAGTCACCACTCCTCTCTTCTTGGCCAGAAGAAACTTTGCAGCTGGCACATGTTAAGAGCTCGGCTTTGGAGTCCTTGAAAACCAGTTAATATGCCAATTACCAGTGTCTGTGCCGAGCATGAATCTGTCATCAAGGTGCAGTAAGATAACACAGCAATGGCGAGACTGGCGCATGTAATAAGCAAGGCAAGACTTTGTGACGGCAATATTAATTTCAAAATACGGTGTGAAGCAACATTATGGGTGTGTTTTGATCAAATCTCTCAATTCCTGGAGCTATTGAGGAGGGGAAGCTAGCAGAGAAATCATGCCATGGAAGCTGGAAAACCGGGGTGATCAAGGTGTTGTTTGCCTTCGTTGTGTGGCTTCCAAAATGTCTGATTCGACCGATGAAATTAAAACGAGCTGAAAAATAGGCAGCGCCCCTGAGGCACCAAGCCTGGCTGAAGACGTAGACTCCCGTCTCCTCAGACATATAATTATCTGCCTGCATTTGAGAGACTTGCTGTTCATTATAATCTTGCAAGGATAACTTCACTCAGGAGGTGTGGCTGTGCGGCTTTGGTAGCAACCTTGGGAAATGGGAGAGGATCCCATCGCAGCAGGACTTGGAGGTAACTGTTGAGGAAGGTGGCTGGTCACACTCCTGGCCGGAAGAAACCTTTCCCTCTTGAAATGGAAGAGCATGCCCTCTTCATCAAACTTCTGCTGCCCCCTCTGAGCCAAACAATAATGTATTTTTATCTTTGGAGTCCTCCCTGAGATCCCCTGAGATAATGGCTAGGACACTTCTGAGGTTGACAGACCTCTCACATAACTAAAATGATGGGGTAGAAAGCAGAGAACCTGCATTTAATCCCCTTGAGGAGAACTTGCTATCAAATCCATATTTTCTGCATCCAGTGACCCAGACATGGACCATAGCTCAGTGACAGAGCACCTACTTTTCCAGCAGAAGGTCCCAGGTTCAATCCCCAGTATCTCCAAGTTGGCTTGAGAGAGGCCTTCAGACAAAGTTCTAGAGAACATCTGCCAGTCAGTGTAGACAATACTGAGCCAGATGCAGCAATGGTCTGACTCAGTATAATTCAGCTTCCTATGCTCCTATAGCTCTCTGGGTGTTGCTGGACTCCAACTTCCCATCAGCCCCGGTCATGATGGGTGATGGTCAGAGATGATGTCATGCCCTGGTTGAATGCAGAGGAATGGTGTGAGGAACCAGCTGGGGAACCACCAAGGGAAGAAGGCTCAGAGCCCAGGGAGTGGTGGTAGGACAACAATGAGTGGTCAGAGGGAGTGGACTGGGAAGACGAGGTGTTGGAAGCTGAGAAGGTAACAGGGCTTAGTGAGCTGGGAGCATCTGTGACAGGAAGAAGTTCAGAATCAGAGGCAGAGGCAGAAGCTGAAACAGGAGGGTGGGAGGAAAGAGGCCAAGAGGCAGAGATGAGTCAGGTTGAATAATAATACTAATACTAGTACTACTAGTACTAGTACTACTACTACTAATAATATTTTTTTATTTATACCCCGCCCTTCCCGGTTCAAAAACTGGGCTCAGGGCGGCTAACAACAAATTTAAAACACTTAATTGTAAAAGCAGCATAAAATACAGTATAAAAACATGAATAACAAGAAAATTCAAAGTTCAAAAATAAATTTTGTGGAAATCCATCTAATAAGCATTAGATAATCCCCAGGGCTAGCTGGCTGAATTAGTCCTACTTGGGCCAACGAGGAGGCCAGGGGAGATTTAGCTGTGGGGTCTCAGAGCGGGTAATCTTCATAAAAGGGGAGGGGGAGGGAAGAGAAGGGAAATAAAAGATCAGGCTGAATTCAAATTAAAGGCCAGGTGGAATAGCTTTGTCTTACAGAGCCAGTGTGGTGTAGTGGTTAAGAGCGGCAGTCTCGTAATCTGGGTAACCGGGTTCGCGTCTCCGCTCCTCCACATGCAGCTGCTGGGTGACCTTGGGCCAGTCGCACTTCTTTGAAGTCTCTCAGCCCCACTCACCTCACAGAGTGTTTGTTGTGGGGGAGGAAGGGAAAGGAGAATGTTAGCCGCTTTGAGACTCCTTAAAGAGAGTGAAAGGCGGGATATCAAATCCAAACTCTTCTTCTTCTTCTTACAGGCCCAATGGAAGGAGGCTAAATCCTGAAGGGCCCTAGTCTCATGGGACAGAGCATTCCACCAGGGCGGAGCCATCACTGAGAAGGCCCTGGCCCCGGCGGAGGATAGTCTGACTTCTTTAAGGCCCGGGACCTCTAAACTATGGTTATTCATGGACCTTAAGGTCCTCTGTGGGGCAGACCAGGAGAGGCGGTCCCGTAAATACGAGGGCCCTAAGCCACAAAGAGTCACAGGTGTCTCCCCTTCCTGCTGCAACAATCCCCCCCCCCCAGTCTGCTAGAACCAGAACAGGCATAAAGCAGGAAGAGAAAAGACAGGCATGCAGGAACAGTCTCTGGTTGCTTGGGCAAAAGGCCCTGGAGACGAGGAGACATAAGATGGCTGAGGAGAGGTGGGGACATTAGACTTGGCAACTGATCCATGGGGCAAGACCCACCAGGGACGAGTTCCTGTGCTCATTAGGCCTCTGCCACATCCTTGCGGATCCTGTTCTTGCTAATAACGAGTTAACTCCAAAGTGTACAATATGATTTACTGCTGGCTCGCTCCTGTCAGATGGTAGGAGCTGTAGTCCAATAGGAACTAGAGGGCTCCAACTTAGCCACCCCAAACTCAGTTCGTGGCAGATAACATTACAGAAGTACAGGCTAGTTCCAAGAGGTGTGGAGCCTTGCCATAACAAAGTGTGGTTTGCTTCAGTGTTCATCATCCATGAAGGAATAAGGAGCCTGCTCCTGCATAAGATCCATATTGCAGCAAGAACATCTGTAACATGAAATGCTTCTTCTCAGGTGCATTGCTACCTTTCCCCAGGTGGAGAAGATGGAGGCGGCAGCAGTGGGATCAAGTAGGTCCAGGCAAAGTATTGCAGGTGGAGACGGGCAACACTGACGTGGTTTGCATGTCTGCTGGTTCACTTGTGGAGCCGGGCTCACTCCACAGCCAAGAAATCTACAGGGCATCCTCTTTTGATGTCACGTCTGTCTTCACTTGGGATGTTTTAAGGCTCCAGCTCAGCAAAATGCTTAATTGTCATGTTTACTGATCGGCAGCTGTTAAAGCCCCCAGGAAGCAATTGGATTAAAGCAGGCGCGCGAAGCTGAGCTTGTTGTTAGCATTGCCAAAGTCGGCTACTGAGCTACCGATGATGGATAAACCCAACTTCCTCCTCCTGTAGGTGAATAATTGGAAAGTCCTGTATAAGCATACTAATACACACAGTGATTCCAGGTTAAATTCCTTGGACAAACAACTGGGCACTGGCTGATACTTGGTGTTTGGGGTGGTGGTGAAGTATAGCACTTTAGGATCAAATGTGGATGTTCATTTTCTTAAGGTACTGACATGTGTCCTTCCTATCTGAAGGTGGACTTTTGGGGCAATTATGTTAAGTACTTTGTGTTTTTAAGCTGTAAACCTCCCTGTGGCCTTCAGGTGAAGGGTGGTATAAGAAATTTAATCAGTGGCGTAGCGTGGGTTGTCAGCACCCGGGGCAAGGCAAGTAATTTGTGCCCCCTAACCCGTGGATTTGCACCCCCTAACCTGTGGATTTGCGCCCCCTAACCCTAACCCCCAGATGTTGCGCCCGGTGCGGCCGGGGCCCCCTCCACCCCCCACACTACGCCACTGAATTTAATAAATAATGCTAACAATAATGAATATTGTGCAAGACCAAGCATTTTCGCTTTCAGTTCAGGCAGTGAGAATTTGATTGAGGAAAGGTTTTTCAGGGATGGGTGGGTGGAATTAAGAGGTTACCGTGCTTATTTTGGTTTCAGGTGAAATATGGTTTACTAGCCATACCAAAAAGATTTGCCTCCCTTCTCTTTTCCTTCTTCTTTCTCTTCCTTTTCTCTTTTAAAAATCTCTAGTTTGGAATTGGAAGGAACTTTTCTGGAGGATCTTGGGCTGGGTTGTAGTTTAACTGGCTTTGGTTTTTTTTTGGGGGGGGGTGGGTTGTTGCTGTTGCTCCTGTCAATTTTTTGTATCTTACGATTTATGTGGAAATAGATGATTTTGGTTGTATACTTTCGGGTGCCTGGTTTATTGTTTCTGGCTACTTTTGTTGCATTGGTTGTTATGTAATTTTTATATGATGTAAGCCACCTTGGGCATGAAAAGATGGCATACAAATAAAAACATTGATTGATTGATTTCAGTTTGCAAGCGCTGTGTTTGCCAAGGAAACAGGAAGGCTGGAGGGGCAGGGAAGAGAATAAGGCTGCAGTCATTATACACCCTTCCCTTGGAGGAAGCTCCACTGAATATGGTGGGAATTGCTTGAGAGTAGCCATGTATCGAATTGCACTGCACATGGGGGTTAAACAACAACAACAATATTTATACCCCACCCATCTGGCTGGGCTTCCCCAGCCACTCTGGGCAGCTTCCAACAAAATATTAAAATACAGTAATGCATCAAACTTTAAAAGCTTCCCTAAACAGGGCTGCCTTCAGATGTCTTCTAAAAGTCTGGTAGTTGTTGTTCTCTTTGACAGCTGGTAGGAGAGTGTTCCACAGGTGTCACTACCGGGAAGGCCCTGTGCCTGGTTCCCTGTAACTTGGCTTCTCGCAGTGAGGGAACCGCCAGAAGGCCCTCGGCACAGGACCTCAGTGTCCGGGCAGGACGATGGGGTGGAGACGCTCCTTCAGATATATTGGACCAAGGCCGTTTAGGGCTTTCAAGGTCAGCACCAACACTTTGAATTGTGCTCGGAAACATACTGGGAGCCAATGTAGGTCTTTCAAGACCAGTGTTATGTGGTCTCAGTGGCCGCTTCCAGTCACCAGTCTGGATTAATTGCAGTTTCCGGGTCACCTTCAAAGGTAGCCCCACATAGAGCGCATTGCAGTAATCCAAGTGAGAGATAACCAGAGCATGCACCACTCTGGCGAGGCATGTGATAATTTTTAGGATTTTCTTTTATCTGTGGACAAGTATATGATAAAACTAATAATGTATAAATACAGGCAATGACTGTTTCGCGCAGGAGTTATGTTCCTGACCTCCGTGTGCATTGGCAGAGTGCACATAAGCGTGCTCCGCCCCCTTTTCAGGCCAGTTCTGGGTTGCAGTGATGCATGCGGTCATGGTCACACTCATATTGGTCAAGCGTAAAATGGTTGTTGCCTGTAATTTTTTTAAAGGGGAGGGTAAGGTGATCAGCTGTGCAAGGAATGAAAACACAGATAACATCATGTCTAATTTTGCCTTAATGAAATTTGATTCTGTTCACATTTTAATTAAAAACTACTTAATTTGCACTTTTTGAACCAAGGCATGCACCAGAAACACAACTCTCCTTTGAAATTGGCACTTCTCCGAATTTTGCATTGCAGCTCACCAACCAGAAAGCTGGTCCAGAGATGCGTCATGGGGGGGGGGGGGACATGCATTAAAATGCAAACAGTGAAAGTGACATACAAAAATGCTGCATATTTGGGCAAGTGGCTTGCAATAATGTGAGTGTTAATCAAAGCTGCATACAGAAATGTGTTTATTAGGAAAAATTTGCACTAAAATGCTGGCTGATTTTAAAAAAAATAACTACAATTTGCAAATGGCTGCAGAAATGTCTAGTAGTAGTAACAATGACAATAACAATAATAATAATTTATTGTTTATACCCCACCCATCTGGCTGGGTTTCCCCAGCCACTCTGGGCGGCTTCCAACAAAATATTAAAATACAATAGTCTGTTAAATATTAAAAGCTTCCCTAAACAGGGCAGCCTTCAGATGTCTTCTAAAAGTCTGGTAGTTGTTTTTCTCTTTGACATCTGGTGGGAGGGTGTTTCACAGGGCCGGTGCCACTACCGAGAAGGCCCTCTGCCTGGTTCCCTGTAACCTCACTTCTCTCAGGGAGGGAACGGCCAGAAGGCCCTCGGCGCTGGATCTCAGTGTAGAACTGAACGAGACTGAGAAAAATCAGAGAACCTGAAACAGACAAATCCATCCATCACTAAAGGCATCCTTCTCCCATACTGGTCCAGTCCATATATATTGAACTTCAACTCACATCCTCCTTGACAATGCTCCCTGGGGCTGATGGGAGTTGCAGTCCAAAACATCTGGAGGGGACTAGGTTGGGGAAAGCTGCTCTATGAAGTGGGTGCCATAGGCCTCAGATTCAGCTCACAGCATATCTGGCTAAAAGATTCTTGGGTCAGAGGGAAATGAGACCCTGCAGAACTGTCGCCAGTCCAAAGTAGGCAATATTCAGCTATGTGGGCCAATAGTCTACCACAATAGAAGCAGTCCAGCAGCAGTCCAGTGACAGAACATCTGCCTGGCATGCAGGTATCAGGTTTTCTGGAGCTGCTGCCAGTCAGAGCAGACAATGTTGAGCTAGATCAGGCTTCCTTAACCTCAGCCCTCCAGATGTTTTTGGCCTACAACTCCCAGGATTCCTAGCTAGCAGAACCAGTGGTCAGGGATGATGGGAATTGTAATCTCAAAACATCTGGAGGGCTGAGGTTGAGGAAGCCTGAGCTAGATGGACCAATTTTCTGGCTTAGGAAGTTCCTGTGTAAGCAGGTGGTGGTCTGTTCCCTTCCCCCTCAACAGAATTTCATATGTAACTTTGGTGCATTTGCAGCAGGGCTGGGCAACCTGTGGCCCTTCGGGTTTCAATGTACGCCAGTTCCCATCAGTTCCATCCAGCAGCCCCAATGGATCGGAATAATAATAATAATAATAATAATAATAATAATAATAATAATAATAATTTTTATTTATATCCCGCCCTCCCCAGCCGAAGCCGGGCTCAGGGCGGCTAACAACAATAAAATAGTACAACATTCTAAAATCATTTCATTATAAAATTAATTCAACTCAAATTGATGGCAACCGTTAGGCTAAAGTTCTGTGAAGATTGCCAAAGGAGGGGGTCAGACTGTGCCCTGACCAAAGGCCTGGTGGAACAGCTCTATCTTGCAGGCCCTGCGGAAAGATGTCAAGTCCTGCAGGGCCCTAGTCTCTTGTGACAGAGCGTTCCACCAGATTGGAGCCACAGCTGAAAAAGCCCTGGCTCTAGTTGAGGCCAGCCTAACCTCTCTGTGGCCTGGGACCTTCAAGCTGTTTTTGTTTGAAGATCGTAAGTTCCTCTGTGGGGCATACCAGAAGAAGTGGTCCCGTAGGTACGAGGGTCCTAGGCCGTATAGGGCTTTAAAGGTTAATACCAGCACCTTAAACCTGACCCTGTACTCCACCGGGAGCCAGTGCAGCTGGTATAGCACCGGATGAATGTGATCTCGCAGCGAGGACCCCGTGAGGAGTCTCACCACGGCATTCTGCACCCACTGGAGTTTCTGGGTCAGTTTCAAGGGCAGCCCCACGTAGAGCAAGTTACAATAATCCAGTCTGGAGGTGACCGTTGCGTGGATCACAGTGGCTAGGTCAGGGCGAGAGAGGTAAGGAGCCACCTGCTTAGCTTGGCGGAGATGGGGGAAAAAACAACAGTGGAACAACAAACTCAGGAGCGCCACTGCTTACCCTCTATCTCTGTTCTACAGCATACATATTTATGTCCCAGAGAGTTCAATGGTGCTTTCCCCCCAAGTAAACATGCAAAGGATTACAGCCTCAGAAACATCTTTTAATTGTCTCATTTAGCAAGAGAGGGCTCCCCCATGGGCCACCAGTACAGGGTACCCCAGGAAATCTTGTCCTTCAGAAAAGTGTCAAATAACCTTCTTGGATGTCAGTCTTAGGCAGAATGCTGCCGCCCACACTGTGCCTTCTGCATTCTTCAGAACTCTGCCCAGGAAGATTATTAACCACCCGTGCAATGTCCCTTCCTTCTCAAAACAGACGGCTGTTATTTGCCTAATTCCAGAAAGGCATTTGAATTCCCGAACATAAAATGCCGACTGGCTCACACGGGTACAGCGTGTGCCACTTGGGAAAGGTTAATTGAAAGAACGAGCAGGCCTTTAAAACACAGAACAAATCCCTTTATTGGATAACATCTCGCCCCCTTCGTTAAGATCAAGACCTACGGTGGAGCTCGAGTGCTGCATGCAGCCCCAGGACAAGATAAGAAAACAAACCACGATGGTAATGGTATACAAGACATGAGCACAAAGGATAAAACATTGACAATACAAACACCTAAAGGTACACACAGCACATCATCAGATCTCTCGGAGTCTAAAAGCAAGGATTTCAATGTGCCTCCTCTGTTCTGTGGAACAGCATCCCTGTTGAGAGATGACAAGAGCACTCACTTCCTGTGCTTCCCAGAAGCAACTGTAGACATTTTTTAAATGTTTAGACAAGCTTTTCCAGCTTGGTGAAAAGGTCTCTGCCTTAAATGTTCATTTTGCATTGTTTTTATCCCTATTTCCAGTTACTTTAGCGCTGTTTTAAAAGCTATTTTTAGCTGCTTTTGTATGTTCGCAAATTGTCTTGACACGCATGCAAAACGTGACCCATAAATAAAACAGTAATAACACACTAGGCGTGTAACAGTTGCTCAAAATACACATCAAGACACTTGTGTCCGTCAAAGGTTCATCAATAGAAAGATGAGACATTTCAGCAATATTTCAAATAAATCTCTTCTGAATAAATCCAAATGGAAGGCAGATCCATTTATTTATTTGAATGATCCCTATTCTTCATCAGAATCATATCGGCAGGAAACAAAAAACCACCTGCTTCCTCCATTTATACCAGTGACAGTGGTCTACATGGTTTGGAACATTACAAGTTACATTCCCTGTGATATTATGCAGATAGCCTCTCTCTGTCACCACTGAGAGTAATCCATTTACTCACAATCCAGAACAACAGCCAGAAATGTAAGGTGTGTGTGTGGGGGGGGAGACAACTGTAATGGCTGAATTCTGTGAATGTTATCCTTAATTAAAGGGGGGGCATAAGAGCCTTGTATGATGAAAGTACAAGAAGTAGCTCACAATGGTAAGATTAACTCATACTGTAGGGGTGGGGGAAGAAAGACAACTGATCATTTATTTATTGAAAAATAGATCAGTTTTGTTGTGTACTGGTGTATTTTTTTAAAAAAATGCAACCAAAGACCGTTAAAAAAAATTTGAAGAACAGCTTAATATATTTATATTTTCTTAATTTGTGGTTGCCATGGATTTGATTGCTTCTTTGTTTTCATCTGTTTTTAATGTATTTTCATGTGCAAAAATTAATAAGGAATACCTGTATGTAACATACAGTAAAAAGGTAAAGGGACCCCTGACCATTAGGTCCAGTCATGGCCGACTCTGGGGTTGCAGCGCTCATCTCGGTTTATTGGTCGAGGGAGCCAGTGTACAACTTCCGGGTCATGTGGCCAGCATGACTAAGCCACTACTGGCAAACCAGAGCAGCACATGGAAACGCCATTTACCTTCCCGCTGGAGCTGTACCTATTTATCTACTTGCACTTTGACATACTTTCGAACTGCTAGGTTGGCAGGAGCTGGGACCGAGCAACAGGAGCTTACCCCGTTGTGGGGATTCGAACCACCGACCTTCTGATCGGCAACTCCTAGGCTCTGTGGTTTAACCCACAGCACCACCCGCATACAGTAATCTAGTAATAAAAATACGATCCATCTTATCAGCAATACCTGTTGATAAGGTCCTGTTTCAAGGGTGGATTTTATATATACACATCTTCTTCTTTTTTGGGCATTGCACTTTAATAATAATAAAAACATTACAGGCATGCTATACCACACCCTCCTAACGCCATGCTACTTGAATGACAGACAGCACAATCCTATACACATTTCATTTCAATGGGGCTTACTCACAGGGAAATGAGTACAGAATAGCATCCTACTTTGGGGTAAAGATGTGGAACTAGTTGCAACTTTGCTTGTTTCAGTCAGACCAGCTACAGTAACAACTCATGTGTAATATTCAGGAATCCCTTGTATTTTATGGGAAGTTACACTGACATTGAGAGTCCCATGGACTGCAAGAAGATCAAACCTATCCATTCTTAAGGAAATCAGCCCTGAGTGCTCACTGGAAGGACAGATCTTGAAGCTGAGGCTCCAATACTTTGGCCACCTCATAAGAGAAGACTCCCTGGAAAAGACCCTGATGTTGGGGAAGATGGAGGGCACAAGGAGAAGGGGACGACAGAGGATGAGATGGTTGGATAGTGTTCTCGAAGCTACCAGCATGAGTTTGACCAAACTGCGGGAGGAAGACAGGAGTCCCTGGTCCATGGGGTCACGAAGAGTCGGACACGACTAAACAACAACAGCAACAAACACTGACATTTGCTTCTTTCGCCAAAGCTTGCTTATTACAGTATAACATAGCACTGAACTGCAGTCATTCCTCCTGAGCCTTAGTCATTTCCCCAGGCAAGCACCTCACTGAAGGCTGGTCAGCTTCTGAATGCGGAACATGGATGTGTGGCGTTTTGTCTTGCAGAGGTATTGGTTTGGTTTGTTCTTGTTTTTACTATGACTTTTGTGGGGTTGTTGGTTTTTTTTTGTATTTTTGTGCTGTGAACTGCCTTTAGATCTTCAGATAAAGGGTGGTATACAAATGTAAACAACAACAATGCCTCAAGCTGCATAATTTGTTGGACCAGCCCTGATTCACTTGTGCTCTGTACCTTAAGCTGTCATCATATGTCTACATAAGGATTTTTTTAAATGTACATAATAGAGCTACAGTGGTACCTCTAGATGCGAACGGGATCTGTTCCAGAGCCCTGTTAGCATCTAGAAGCAAATGTAACCCGTGTCTGCGTGTCTGCATGTGCCCAGGTCACGTTTCGGCACTTCTGCACATGTGCGCAACGTCATTTTGAGTGTCTGCACATGCGCAAGAAGCGAAACCCGGAAGTAACACACTCCATTACTTCCAGGTTGCCACGGAGCACAACTCGAACGCGCTCATCCCGAAGCACATTCAACCCGAGGTATGACTGTATATGTCTTCAAAGGCTTTTCCAAACAAAAAGCATTCAGCAGGTGTTGAAAACAGTGACTACCAACACCAGCACCCTTCATCTAACAACTGCAGGGTGATTTGCAATATATTAACAGTGAAAAACACCCCCTGCGAATAATAATTAAAAAATCCTGGATGCATCTGAAACTAAACTAAAACCATACAAAGTAGACACTTGTGGCAAAAAACCAATTATCCTGCAGTGATTGATTTGGCATATATGGGGTAAGCCTTATGTTATGCAGCAGGATCCAACAGCCATCTCATTAAACAATGTCATGCACAACATTTTGTGACTCTTCTGTCTACTGCCAGTCAATTCTGTGGGTAAGATGCCCACTTCAAATCCAGTAGTTGTAGGGCTGCTGTCCCAGAAAGCAGGGCCTTCAGATAACAAGAAAAAGGTTTTAGAAGAGAAGCAGGAAGAACTTAAACTTCCCAGTGGGTTAAGCTGTTCAACCGTGGCATGATCTGCCTCGGAAGTTGTAGACTCTCCTTTGTTAGGGTTTTTGGGTAGAGGCTGAATGACCATCCTGTCAGGGATGTTTAGCAGGGAATGGGTCTGTATCAGCAAGTGTGAACGAGATGGCCTTTGATTATAAGATTCTAATATTGAAGGAAGTGGGGGAGAGAGAGGGATGGGAATCTGCTGACTTTGTGTGTTTGTGTGTGTGTGTGTGTGTGTGTGTGTGAGAGAGAGAGAGAGAGAGAGAGAGAGAGAGAGAGAGAGAGAGAGAGAGAGAGGCAGTAACACCTTGCCTTATAATCCACTTGAGCTACATTGTGAAAAGCACTGTTCACTTCAACAAAGATGTCAGTATAGAATTTTGACGTGAGTGGTAATTTAATAATTCTTGCCTTAAAAAGAGCGTAATTCCAACTGAGCTTGTTGGAGTTTTGCATGATGCATTATTACCCTCTAAATATAAGTTAGGAGATCAATTATTTAGACGGGTATGTAAAAGGGAGGCTCATCGGCTGAGAGTGGTGGCATGCTGTCCAAGGTATGTTTGAGGATTTTAGAAGCAGGAGATTGAGCCCGCAGGGCTGCAGGCTGAGGCTTTTAAATGCATTCATTAACTATGTCAACCAAAATTGCATCAGGCAACAGCTCTAGATCTGCAGAGGATACAAAACGGCAGGGCGGTGGGGGGAGCAAGTTAGCAGAAGCCGTTTTTAAGGGATGTAGCTGTTTTACAGGAATATCTTGACAGATGATGTAAACGTCAGAGGGCCTGCAGGGAAGGGAGGCTGGCGTATTCTGGGACTCTGGGAGATCTTTATCCAGTTTACATTTGTTGGGGATGTCAGGCAAATTGTACGCACTCTTCAAACAATGGGGCTAGTAATAATGTGGGATGAACAGTCTGGAAGGAGCTGTCACTGGAGTGGGAGAATTACGAGGTAGTGGCATAGAAGCTTCACATTTTCCTAGTTTGCCGCATTATGTACAAAACAGCAAGCCCTGCTGGAACAGGGATGATCTAAAAGTGCAGGCAGATCTCTTAGGGCAACTGGGGCACTTTCCCCACCAGCCCCCAAACTGCTGGCCTTCTTACATTCAGCCATGGCGATGGACCTGCCCCGGGAGCTTCCTCCTCCTTGGTCTCGGGGTTGCCTCTTGTACAGCTCAGCAGAGTCATCTAATTAGTTGGTTACACTCAGGTTGCACCTACCATTTGGGCTTCCTGCCTGCCCTGCCTGTCCTAATGGGCACCAACCACCATTGCTGTCTGGTCCATTATTCTCTTCCTGTGGTTGCGAAGCGAACCAGATGTGACTTGGATGGCAAGTAGAGAAAGTTGTTCGGAAATGGAGGGAATTCCCATTCCTACCCCTGAGAGCCAGTGTGGTGTAGTGGTTAAGAGCGGTGGACTCGTAATCTGGGGAACTGGGTTCGCGTCCCCACTCCTCCATCTGCAGCTGCTGGGTGACCTTGGGCCAGTCACACTTCTCTGAAGTCTCTCAGCCTCACTCACCTCACAGAGTGTTTGTTGTGGTGGAGTAAAGGAAAGGAGATTGTTAGCTGCTTTGAGACTCCTTTGGGTAGTGATAAAGCGGGATATCAAATCCGAACTTCTACTACTACTGCCCTTCTTCTTCTTCTTCTTCTTCTTCTTCTTCTTCTTCTTCTTCTTCTTCTTCTTCTTCATCTTCATCCACTGCCCCGTATTGGAATAATGATTCTTCCTAATGCAGACTGTGCAACAGGCAAATTGTGTACTGCTTTACATTTCAAGAAAACTCTCTAAGTGATTTAACCATCTCAGTTCTGTCACACACACTCTCTCTCTCACACACACACACGTATGCGAGATATTCCACATGCCATTGCTGCCAACAATAATAAATAATGATTTTCGCATTTTAAGGAACATGAGCTATAAATCACAAAACCAAAGCACCTAAGTGCATAAGAAAAAAATAATTGTACATAAAACAAATAGAATAAATAAAAGACACAAACGCAAATCATAAACAAAACATCAGAATATAAGATCAGAATGTAACATAATTACAGTATACATCTATAAACATATCATAAATCAGGAATTCAGGAACACTCTGTATTTATGTGTGGGTGGGTGGGTACATATATATGCCATGCCATAAAATAGAGCCCAAGTCATTCCAAAGAATCTAAATTCCTGAAGAGATGCACAGAATGGAAGGTGCCAAATTTTGTCCTCGCTCAGGGTGCCTTATTACAAAAGTCCACCCCTGCATGTTGCCAGCCTATACAATGAGACCAGGGAGCGGGTGGCCCTGTGGTCTAAACCACTGAGCCTCTTGGGCTTGCCGATCAGAAGGTTGGCAGTTCAAATCTACGTGACAGGGCAAACTCCCGTTGCTCTATCTCAGCTTCTGCCAACCTAGCAATTTGAAAGCATGCTAGTTACAAGTAGATAAATAGGTACAACGGGAAGATAAACAGCGTTTCTGTGTACTCTGGTTTCCATCACGGTGTCCCATTGTGCCAGAAGCGGTTGAGTCCTGCTTGGCCACATGACCCAAAAAGCTGTCTGTGGACAAATGCCGGCTCCCTCGACCTGAAAGCCAGATGAGCGCTGCACCCCATAGTCGCCTTTGACTGGACTTAACCATCCAGGGTTCCTTTAACTTACCTTTAGCCATGAGTGCCAAAACTCTTACCTAGTGTTGCCATGTGGATTCTCTGTCTAAGACAGAGACTATTGGGGCTAAACTATTTCATGCAACTCTATAGAGCTTGCTTTTTGGAGCATGATGCTCTGATTTTGTTCCATCCCATCTGGCTCCTAGTTTGTTTCTGGGCACCAGTGCCGATTCTCCTTTCCAAAGCCCTAAAAGATTTGAGACAGATCTATCTGAAGAGCTACCTGACTACAGATGGTGCTGACCTGCTCCTGAGTGACAGGTCACTGAATCACATCACGCTCAGATGTTGGGTAGCCTGGACCCTTTCTGTTTGGACACCCAGGTGACAGATCTCCCTACTTAGAATGGTAATGTTGTTCCCCTCCTTCTCAGGCTTTAGGCAAATTGTCAAGACCTTGTTTATTTTGCTTTTAGATTGGTTTGACATCTCCTGTTGATTGAGCTGTTGCCATTTTGGTCTGCCCTTGGTTTTATTATCTTCAGGGGCCAAGGGGTGCATGCACAGCCAATGTGGTAGGACAGCACAAGTCAGCTGCTTCCTTCAACTGTGCTGGGAAAAGCTGCAGGCAGCCGTGTTTCCAACACCACTACATGGCTTTTGAGTGGTCAGGGGAAATGGGTTTACTACTAAACCACCACAGAGCAGACTGTGTGATTTAAAAGCATATTTCAAGATGGCAAGGGAGGCTTCTTCACCACAGCCCAGCAAAGAGCCGGCCTCCCAAATGACACCTGCAAAATTGCACCAAGCTGGATCTCTTGGAAGAGATGATCTCCTGAGTCAGGCTGATGAGGTCCACGTTAGTTAAAGAGTGACCAGATGCATTCAAGCCTCTGGCAGCCAAAATAAATTGTAAACTGATGTGGGGGTCCTTATTAAGGTATGTAATCATACAAACAAAATGTGTAGCTGGTTAGAAGGAGATTGCCTTTGGAGGGGTGTAAGAAAGCTGTTAAGATTGTTCTGCTCAAGAGCAGCTTTTCCGGATCAAAGGCAATATCCCATGGTGTATTGTCTAGGGATGCTTAAGGAATTAATACAGTCTATATTTGGAGCGAAGCAACATATTCACACTTTCCAGACTCATACACAGGTTGGAATGTAGTTGTCTTTTGGTTTTCACACATCTTCAAATTATGTGATGCAGTTCTTGGCTTGAAATATGTATCAAAAATCATGTTTTAAGCTTAACTAAATAAATAAGATGCACACACAAATTGTATCTGAGGATAAAGCGAGTGCTTTGCAGGGAAATGTGCCTACAAAAATGTGTCCTTTGATTAAACAGTAGGCTGTATCCAGTGTAGCACTAAGTTGAAGTTACTAGTTAAATGTTTTGTGCCAGCAGAAAGGTGTTGCACAATTGCTGAGCAAATTGCTGGTAACTTTGTGGTGCAATAGATTGCTCAATCTGTTGCACAAAAAATTTCCACTAGTGCAAGTGCTGTGATGGATTCCTCTGGTGTGCAACATTAAAGCACAATCATTTCCTAAAGCAAAAGCCCTTGCACTAGCAGAGAATGCTGGATGCAGCTAATTTTGGGGAATTCATTTAATTAGGATTTTTAAAGAGAAAAACAAAGCTTAAGCTCAAATATCCTTTTTGTGTGTGTCCAAAACTAAAACATTGATCTAAATACAATAAAAACATTGGGGGGGGGGGAAGGATGTACAAATATAATGCACATTTACATGCAAGTTTTTAAAGGTGTTTCTTTTAGGGCTTGTTGCTTGTTTTTTGCTGATCGATGCAGAAACGAGATGGGACAGACTTCTGAATGAACACATCCAAAATGGACACAGACTGATCTGTCCATCCCTATCGGTACTCAACACTGTCCAGCCACACAGGCTTATCTCTGTATGTGGCACATCAGCCACGGGCGAAGATGAAGCACATCAAAACTTTAGGTGCAGACCAGATTATTCTTTGCCCTTATGGGGTCATTTCCCCTTGGATTCACCACAGTTTCCAGCCGGGGGGAGGGGGAAGCAGGGGTTCACCCACCCTCTTCTCTTCTTTATGCAGACACGGGAAATAAGAAAAAGAATGTGTCTGATGCTGTTCAGCTTGCTTTTCCTGATGTGAGAAGAGGCAACAGCAAAGCATCTGCTCTCAGCATGGTAGAGTGCACAAGGCTGATAGAGTTTATTTCTCATTTCTGCTGATGGAGCGAAAGGCTCTGCCAGTTGCAGCCAATTGACCTTGTGACCTATAACTAGGGCTGCTACCTGGCTGATTTTAAAGCCACTTAGCTATTTCTCTACTATATACATCCCCTCCCCTTCTGCGCCTGTGAAAGAAGAAGTGGGGGCTTGTCCTTCGTGCTGAAGAGGAGGCCATTTACAGCTCTGAGGGCAACACCTTGTGTCAAATCAATTAGCATATTGCAAATGTTCAATACAGTCATACCTCGTGTTGCGTTTGCTTCAGGTTGAGTGTTTTCAGGTTGCGCTCTGTGGCGACCCAGAAGTACAGTGGTGCCTCGCAAGACGAAAATAATTCGTTCCGCGAGTCTCTTCGTCTAGCGGTTTTTTCGTCTTGCGAAGCACGGCCATTAGCGGATTAGCGCTATTAGTGGCTTAGCAGCTTAGAAAAAGGGGGGGAGGGAAAAAAGTTGCAAGAACAAGCAAGACGTTTTCGTCTTGCGAAGCAAGACCATAGGGAAATTCGGCTTGCGAAGCACCTCAAAAACGTAAAACTCTTTCGTCTAACGAGTTTTTCGTCTTGCGAGGCATTCGTCTTGCGGGGCACCACTGTACCAGAAAGGGTTGCTTCTGGGTTTTGCAGCTTACGCATGCACGGACGCTCAAAATGATGTCACGTGCATGCGCAGAAGTGGCGTTTCACGACCTGCGCATGCACAGACACAGGTTGTGTTCTGCTCAGGTTGTGAACGGAGCTCCGGAATGGATCCCATTCGCAACCAGAGGTACCACTGTAGTCCACTTTTCCCCACGGTGAAGGATTGCTTTGGAGCAGGATGGTCAGAACTTCTGTGATCATTGGAACACAGGAAATGGCCTCATCCAGAGCCAGAGCCCTTGTCCACCTAGCATTGTCTACACTGACCGGCAGCTCCCTAAGGCGTCAGGCAGGAGATCTCTCCCAAGCCTACTTTGTGATGTTGAAGAAGAAGAAGAGTTTGGATTTGATATCCTGCCTTTCACTCCCCTTCAGGAGTCTCAAAGCGGCTAACAATCTCCTTTCCCTTCCTCCCCCACAACAAACACTCTGTGAGGTGAGTGGGGCTGAGAGACTTCAGAGAAGTGTGACTGGCCCAAGGTCACCCAGCAGCTGCATGTGGAGGAGCGGAGACACGAACCCGGTTCCCCAGATTACGTGACTACCGCTCTTAACCACACCACCACACTGGCTCTCAATGTTAGAACCTGTGACTTTCCACCGCTAAGCCAAAGTCCTTCATTGACAACCACTGTCATCAACTATGGGATGGCCAGCTGCTTCCACCCTTAGGTACCTCTTTGTTGAGGTTTATGTGAGAAGGTACCCGCCACCACAACACGGGCATGCAGAATCACACGCACACGCTTCCATGTAGTGTGTGACATCACACACACTATGTGCAGGTGTGTGTGATGCCGCACTTCCATGTTGTGGCGGCCGGCAGAAGTGACTGCTCTTCTTCCTCCTATCCGCAGGCAGCGAGGCACCCTTTTCCATGGGGAGGGGCTCGGATGCGGAGGAAGAGGAACTCTGCCACCATGTCCAAGCCCCACCCTCCAGAAAAGATGCGTCACTCACTGGCTGCAGAGGACAGAACTGAGTTCAGTGAGGCATCCTTTTCCACAGAGAGGACTCAGACTTGAAGGCAGAGAGACTGCATCTTTGTTCAAGCCCCACCCCCAGAAAAGGGAGCCTCGCTGGTTGGCTGACTGTTGAGGGCAAAACTGAACTGCTTCTCTCTCCCAGCCCCCAAAATTATATTATTGTGGGTGGCCAAGCACCTGTTGAAACACACCTGGGGAGGCCGCTGACTTCCCAAGTCACTGGGGTCTCTCTCCAGTGGTCACTCTCTGGCTATAAATCTCCCTCAGTCCAGAGAGACCGGTGATAAGCGACCCCTCCCTCCTGAGAGGAGCACGCTCATCTTCTGGCATATCACTGTAGAAGAGTCAATCGTAGTTCTAAAACTACTTTATTTACAGTCTTCTATACAGAGAATGGGACATGGGTAGTGCTGTGGGTTAAACCACAGAGCCTAGGACTTGCCGATCAGAAGGTCGGTGGTTCGAATCCCCGCGACGGGGTGAGCTCCCGTTGCTTTGTCCCTGCTCCTGCCAACCTGGCAGTTCAAAAGCATGTCAAAGTGCAAGTAGATAAATAGATACTGCTCTGGCGGGAAGGTAAAGGGCGTTTCTGTGTGCTGCTCTGGTTCGCCAGAAGCGGCTTAGTCATGCTGGCCACATGACCCGGAAGCTGTACTCCCTCGGCCAATAAAGCAAGATGAGCACTGCAACCCCAGAGTCGGCCACGACTGGACCTAATGGTCACGGGTCCCTTTACCTTTACCTTTATACAGAGAATCTATCAGCATGTCTGTGCTCTTTAAGCACCAGTACAGTACAGCATCACAAACAAAAGTGAAACTAACTTCCAGCAGTGCTGAGTCTTCCTGTCTCACGCTCTCTCACACACTGACATGATATACAAAACATAGTGCTCCTACTGGAGCAGCACGAATGGATAAATACCCTAACAGCCCCCACGCCCCCTGGAGTTGGCTCCTATGTGCTGTCCTCAGGCCGACCTTCTTTCTTCCCATAACCCCATATTTTGCCTTTGCTACTACCTTTTGTTTTTTTGTTTTACATCTTTCAACAACTTGGTGGATGTATTTATATGATGTCATCAGTGGGTGGAGTTTTAGAGGGCACAAAAGGACAGGCCTCTGCCCCGAGGTGCCTACAGTCTCAAATTCAGCACAGGAAAAACAAGAGGAGGAGGAAGGGGAAGCCGTATGTGGCTGTTGCTATATTCAACCCTTCTTTCACGGAGCTCCAGGTTGCATACAAGCCTCCTCTATCCCTGTTTTATCCTTGCGGACTGAGAGATAATGACTGGCTCAAATCCACCCAGTGAATTTCATGTCTGTGTGGGGATCTGAACTGGGATTTCCCCACTCCTCTTCTACATGCTACCATACTTGTGGTGTAATTTATTTATAATCAATAAATACACGGCTGTTCCATGTATTCCATGGGTTCCCTGCTTTGGCTGGCTTCTACAATCAAAAAGCAGTGGAACAATAAGAAATGCCACGAAACTCAACCATATGAAAGCAACGAGAGTGACAGCACGGAATTGTCAACACCATCCATTAAAATGTCCCACAAGGATGTGCAGGGCAGCTCGGACAAATTAAAAGGTCTTTTCCTGGTGCCAGAAAGGCATAACATTTTGGGCCAGGCAAGCCTCCCTGTGGAGGACACAGGGCTGGTGCTCAACATCCTTCTTTTACCTTTCTTTTAATGCAATTAATTGCTTCCTGTTCAGTCGCCCTGGCTGTGGGATTCTCAACAAGCCCCTTAATTAGTCAATTCCTGTTTCCTGCAAGCAGGGGGTTCTATGTACTGGCCTCCTCTCTGCAAACAAAAGTATTGCTGCTGTTGTTGCTGTTGCTGCTGATTATATTGCAGTTGTGAAATTTCAAAATTGCAATACAGTGATACCTCAGGTTAAGTACTTAATTCATTCTGGAGGTCCGTACTTAACCTGAAACAGGGCCTCCTGCTGCTGCCATGCCGCCGGAGCACGATTTCTGTTCTCATCCTGAAGCAAAGTTCTTAACCCGAGGTACTATTTCTGGGTTAGCGGAGTCTGTAACCTGAAGCATCTGTAACCTGAAGCGTCTGTAACCTGAGGTACCACTGTAATCAAACAAGAAAAGGGGGAAAGGGTTGGTACTGCGATTATGTACGAAGAAGGCAAAAAACGATGGGTAAAGTCACATCTGTACTCCCCACTAAAACGCATGGAATGTAGGATAGTCACTAAACCTAAGTGAAGGATATCCAGCAAATGGTTAGTATGGAAGTAACCAATGTCTTAAGCCACTCTCTGAAAGCATTTCCTAAAACCTGATCTGCTTGTTTGACATGCCATTCATCTTGATATCTTGTAAGATGTTCCACTACACAGCATGAGAGACTTTGTCAGAAGTTACAAATTAAGCAGCAGGCACAAAGACGTGTGGCGAATGAGAAGTAGCAGGTTTATAGCTAAATCTTAAAACACACACACACATACACAGTGTAAATATCCAGAGGAAATTTAATTAAGTTGAAAAGCCCCCTCTTCCCTCTATTTACACTCCATATGAAGTCTTGCACACAGATTCTTAAGGATTTAGTTTCTGCTCTCTCATTGCCTGCGAGGAGTTCGGGAACAAGAGTGACGTGACAAATTCCAGACTTTAAATAGGCTGCCCTGGGCTTCAGCTGTTCCACACCTCTCTCCCCTCTTCCAGCTGGGCTGCCCAAATTGGGGAAGGGCTCTTGGGGGAGGGAATCCATTTGCCCAAGGCCTTAAGGGTTGCTCTCTAAACTAACTCGTCGCCGTCTTCTTTTAGGTTTATCATCAATGCTAGCAGAATTAACTTGCACATCTTACTAATTTGCTTACTTAATTTGCTTACTTACTTACTTACTTACTTACTTGCTTGCTTAATTTGCTTACTGTTGGTTTTTCTTCCTTTTATTAGGCATACCTCTGCCCTGCCCTTCATCATATTAGGTCTCAGGGTGAGATAAAATACAGAAATTGCAAACTATGTTACATAAGGTAAAGGTAAAGGACCCCTGACCATTAGGTCCAGTCGTGACCGACTCTGGGGTTGCGGCGCTCATCTCGCTTTATTGGCCGAGGGAGCCAGCGTACAGCTTCCGGGTCATGTGAACAGCATGACTAAGCCACTTCTGGTGAACCAGAGCAGCGCACGGAAACGCTGTTTACCTTCCCACTGCAGTGGTACCTATTTATCTACTTGCACTTTGACGTTCTTTCGAGCTGCTAGGTTGGCAGGAGCAGGGACCAAGTAACGGGAGTTCACCCTGTCGCAGGGATTTGAACCGCCGACCTTCTGATCAGCAAGTCCTAGGAACTATGTTACATAGAATCTACTAAAAATGGATTTTAAAACTATAGTTAAAGGCAAAAAAAGAGTTAAAACTACAAAACAAATAAACAGCAGTGTGGGCTAGTCAAGATATGTCTGAGACGAGTCTGTAACAGGCATCAAAAAGATACAAGTGCCAACACCAAGTGTTCATCCACAAATAGGGGACCACCACAGAGAAGGCTCTGTTTGCATCACCACATAATGTAATTTTCCCAGCAGTGGAACACAGAATCACAGAATCACACAGAGAAAAACTTTGAATATCTTAGGACCAGAGCTTGGAGAGTTTATTTTAAAAAAGCTACTAGTTCTGGTTCAAGCTAAACATGTCCAAAAGGAACTAATTCCAGTTCACATTTGTCCATTAACAAGATGAACTACTTTGGTTCACATTCAGCTCACTGTTCAAGTTCATCCAAATTATTCTTGAGAATTTCCCTGCCCCACCCCAGCATTCAGAATATTACAAGCTGTTCTGAGGAAGTATAAAATATACACCATCAGAACATCAAAAGCATCAAACACAGTGGAATGTGAATTGTTTGATTTATTTTTTCCAGCAGTTATTATTTTTAAACTTAAAGGCTCAAAGTGTCTAAAGAAATAACAACAACAACAACAACAACAATATGCTAGAGCAGTGTTTTTCAACCACTGTTCGGCGGCACACTAGTGTGCCGTGAGATGTTGCCTGGTGTGCCGTGGGGAAAATTGAAAAATTCAAAAGATTTAAAAATAAAGTATTTTATAATTTTTCATATTTCTGTTTACTTACTATTTCATAATAAAGAAATTATAAAATACTTTCTTTGTGTTTATTTGATTCCTATTCAAGAGAATTACTTTATATATAGTCAATATAGGCACAGAGTTAATTTTTTTAACATTTTCTAATGGTGGTGTGCCTCGTGATTTTTTTCATGAAACAAGTGTGCCTTTGCCCAAAAAAGGTTGAAAAACACTGTGCTAGAGGAAGAGGAACTAGAAATCATTCAGAATTCCACCCCCAAATGTTCATGTTCAACTTTTCATGTTCAATTCACCCGGTGATTATGGGAATGACTTTCAGGTGCAGCTCAGGGAATTTCGAACGAAGGCATTAAACAGAACTGGTTCATTCCAAGCACTGCTGAGGACACAGGCAGGCTGACCCAGGGAAATATATGGGTCCCAAGCCATTAAAATGAGGATGGGGGATGCCTGGCCCTTCAGATGTTGCTGGACTCCAACTCTCATAATCCCCAGCAAATAGGGTGAAGGGTCAGGGATTATTGGAGTTGGGAGTCCAGCCATTTCTGAAGGGACACGGGTTAAAGGCATTATAGGTTGGTATCAGCCCTTTGCGTTTAGCCTGGAATCTCCCAGCGAATCCACGGAGAATCTCTTGCCTGCTCTCCCTTGCTGAAACTGAGCTCTCCTTATTCTTTTGGCTCGCGTGCAGGTTCTGAAATCTGAGCGGCTGCGTGTTCTTGACTTCCAAAGGGACGAAAACTCAAAGCTGGAAGAGAGGCATGGGGAGATGAGATGGGTAGCCTGGAGAAGAAGAAAGCTGCCCTCTCTTAATGCCCCGTGAGATGGTTTTCCACAACACAGGGGGGCCCTGCTGTGGCATGTTGCTATGGCTGGGCTGGCCTGGCTGTGCCAGCGCAGACTCAGTCAAAAAGCTAATCTGTCAGAACAGAAGGACTTCCCTTTGAGGAGGTGAACATGCTGGGTCAGCTTCTGCTCTGCTGCACTCGGGGAACCCTGCTGACTCCGGTGGCGGCAGCTGGAAGCAGAGATGCAATGCGTTATATCTTCTCTCCACAGCCAGACTGGCAGAGGTTACAACACGCCTGGCTGAGCTGATAGGAGGGTGTTCAGTCCTGCAGGTTTCCAGATTTCTGATTGTGGAGAGACAGGGACACAGAACTTGAAGGATGTAAGTGGATACAAATGTGGACAATGGCTGGTCTGCTTGGCGTGTGGCCAGAGTGGTAACTGGATAGCTAGGCAAAGACTTTGGGACTGTATCTTCCTGTCTTTCGTGACGCTGCTGTTGGCAGGGACCAGATCAGGTCACATGAACCACACAGATCCACAGTTCCCATTCTGACAATGCCATATCACACCATCAGGAAGCAGGGAGGGTCAAAATGTCCTGATTTCGCTTCTCAGAGGCCCTGCTCACATATTACTAGTGGCAAATTGCTAGTGGCAACTTTAATGAAAGTGCCAGCACATTTTTCACCAACTGCAATCATGCTTATGGCTCTTGGAGGTGGTCCGTAGATGCTGCTTTAGGCTGTAACAGATGAATAAATCATCTACAGGTGTTCAGGGAGGTAGCATGGGAACTGCTGTGGCACAACTCCTTTTCTCAGGAGTTCAGTTTTTCACACTTCCACATCAATGCAATACACACACGCACAAATATTTATGTCCTCATGCAAATAGTGTGAATTTTTCCTGATAGACACATTTTTGTATGCAATTTCCCCCTAAAATACGCATTTTTGCAAAACAATTTCCCCCAATTTAATTCATTTATTTTCACTAATACCTGCATTTTTATGCACATTTCACACTGGTCTATGCATTTCAATACATATTATTTGCCTGGAGAACTGAATTGTGAATTTCAGAGAAGCACAGATCTTGAAGGATATGGACAATCTCGAACCTGGTGCCCTCCAGAGGTTTTGGACTCCAACTCCCATCAATCGCAGCCGGCAAGGCTAATTGATAGTGGGAGTGATGGGAGTTGCAACAAGATCTGAAGGGTCACAGGTTCCCCATCACTGCTTTAAGGTGCCACAAGACTGTTCTACCAGTGATTCCAACGCTGAAGGATTCATTGGCCATAGCTCAGTGCTTCGAGCATAAGCTTTGCATCTGTGATTCTTGCCCAATATTATTAACTGGGGATGGCATAGAAGGATTCAGGTTCAATCCCTGCCACCTCCAGTTAACAATATTGGGCAAGAGGCACAAATGCTTTGACTTGGTCTAAGGTAGCTGTTTATCTATGTAGAATATATTCACGTAAGCACTAATTTCATCTCCCCAACGTATCTTCAGTGGGCTTTCCATCTTTTTTAAAAACGCTTTGTATGCATGCTTGTTGGATTTAATGTCCATTTGGTGGCCAGGTCCATTAATTACAACCCTTGGGGGAATACCGATCATGACAACCCAGTTATTAGCCAATCAGTGCTGTACCCAATAGGCTCTGCTGCACAAACAGAATTGGTGTTTCCCCAGGCCAGTCCTGCAGAGGAATAAGCAAGTCTGTTGATAAGATGCCTGGCACATTTCCTGAGCACGGCAGCTACTGTTCTGAGCTTCTGTTTTCTGTAACTATGTACACTGAAGCACACTGTGTGTACGCTGAGGCTCTCATTGAACCTGACCTTTGGCTGAGGATAAGATGGGAGGCTGGAGCGCTCTTTTCCCCCGGAGGCAAATAGAGGGGAAGCAGTGCCTGACACGGCAATTGGAACTCCTACCTACCAAAGGAGGGAGCAGGTTCTGACATCCCCCCAAGGGAAATGCTGCCAAACTGGAAGTCAATAAGAGTGACATGACACAGACTTATTAACTGTCAGAGAGAAGGGGGGGATGGGCGATGGGAAGGAAGGAAGTTCTGCCTTTAACACTCTCAAGGCTCGCTGAACATCTGGCTTCCTTGCTCTGGGAAGGGCCAGATTTCCCCGGCACTATTGCATTTCTCTCTTTTTTTGGTACACTTCTTACACCAGGGCAGCAAAGAGCTTTGGTCCACTTCAACTGTGCAAGCTTCAATTTCCAGTTTGCTCCAGAAGTCCTCTCACAACATTGTGACAGTCTGGAGGCACCCTTACTTCCTGGTCTGAAGGAGACTGTGCTGCCCTGTGAAGTCCACAAAGCCTGAGGATGACCATGGACCAATCCTTGCACAGTACCATTGCAGAGGTATCCCGAGAGATGAGACCGTGCAGCAAAGCAGGAAGATTAGGAGGAAGGAACTTCAATTACCAAGAGAACGCCATTTACTCCTATGAGGAGTAAAAAGCCAGCCACTCACATCAGGAAAAAAGCTTATAGGAATCCTATTGACTTCTCTCTTCCCCTCTCTCCAACCTCCCTTCTCATTAGTATTTTTTATTACTGCAAATAGGGACTTTATGGACTCTTTTTATCACACCCTCTGGAACCGGATCAATATCTGGCAAGGCAACATTCAGCAGAAAGTGCTGACCTTGTTGGGCACTTCAGGACCCAAGGAGGGGGGAAGAGACATTCTCTCTCTCTCTCTCTCTCTCTCTGTGCCTTCCTGCTCTTATTAGCATCTTTTGCTGTGGCACAGAGAAAGATGTGCTTTTCTGCATATTAATTGTGCTATTTCCCTTGACCAAGCTGCAGCCATCTTTGTTGTTGTTGTTGTTGTGCAATGTCGGCCTGTTAGATTGACCCAGCCGCCTTTATGTTTGGTGTCAGTTTCTGATGTGTGGGGCATTGCGAGGTTCTTAGAGGCTTCAAGGCATCAGACCATCAATCACTAAGGGTGGGAAAGGACTTTGAGTCAGTTTGCATTTACAGGCAAACATCCCTAAATTGCACCCTCTGGAACAATATGAGAACCCAAACACAGTCTTGTTTTTAAGATTACAGTGGTGCCTCGGGTTACAGACACTTCAGGTTACAGATTCCGCTAACCCAGAAATAGTACCTCAGGTTAAGAACTTTGCTTCAGGATGAGAACAGAAATTGTGTGGTGGTGGTGCAGTGGCAGTAGGAGGCCCCATTAGCTAAAGTGGTGCTTCAGGTTAAGAACAGTTTCAGGTTAAGAACGAACCTCCAGAACGAATTAAGTTCTTAACCTGAGGTACCACTGTACAGTTTTGCCCTGGCTTTTCAGTAGTGACCTCTATGAAGCAAGGAACTCTGTGAATTGTGGTGTGATGCTGCTTGGGTTGATGTGATTTTAAAAAGAAAGTGCAAACTTCTCATCTGTTTCAGGGAGAGTTTTGCAGGATGGTGTTTTCTTCTCTTGTAATTTTGACAAGTGCCACATGCCCTCCCATCATCCCTAGCTAGCAAGACCAGTGGTCAGGGATGATGGGAATTGTAGTTCAAAAACAGCTGGAGGCCCAAGGTTGGGAAACACTGCCTTAGACGCTGCTTTGGCTGGAAGACGGAGAGGGGTGTGTGAGTGCGAATCCAGTCAACTACTGTGAAATTTGCATCCATTGTTTCACTCGTTTTTGCCTCTGGCCCTGCTCACCACTGCCAAGTGGTCTCTAGAAGGTTGTCCCAAAAGGAATGTGGTTTAAACAAGGAAAGGGAACAGAATAATTGGATTGCAGTAACTGGCTTATAATTCTTGAACCTCCGTGTTATTTGGAGAAGGAACTGCAGCAAGAATCATGAGGGAGTTTCCTGTGGTGATGAAAGACGAGCAAAAAGGATCCCTGTGTATTCCTCTCCCTCCTGCCCAGGGTAGCTGCACACAGAGCTTCCTTTTAAGTAACACATCAATGGAGACTGGAGAATGAGCCCTTGGCTGAGAACAATTTCCCTCTCTTTCTCCCGCTTTTGGGGCTTCCTCATTCAGCATCTTGTCGCTGTTGTGCTAGGATTGTAAAGTGTGATAAAGGGCAGGGTTCAAGATGCGCTGCATTCTCCATCACAGAAACATAGCAAGAGGAGAAATGCTGGTTTTCAACCAAGGAGAGGTTTTGTTTTTGTTTTTTAAGGGGAAATGTTTGTATGATTAGATAGAGATGCAATGCAGGTTGCCATTGCAATATATACCGTATTTTTCGCTCTCTAAGACGCACCAGACCACAAGACGCACCTAGTTTTTGGAGGAGGAAAACAAGAAAAAAAAAATTTCTGAATCTCAGAAGCTAGAACAGAAAGAGGGATCTCTGCACAGTGAAAGCAGCAATCCCTCTTGCTCTTCTGGCTTCTGGGATAGCTGTGCAGCCTGCATTCACTCCATAAGACGCACACACATTTCCCCTTACTTTTTAGGAGGGAAAAACACTTGCTAAAAAGTAAGGGGAAATGTGTGTGCGTCTTATGGAGTGAATGCAGGCTGCACAGCTATCCCAGAAGCCAGAACAGCAAGAGGGATTGCTGCTTTCATGAGAAAGACGGAGGTATCTCGCTTACTTGACTTATTCAGCAGTAGGGATGGTGAAGACTCTACAGTTTATGGGTTGTATCCAACCTAGAGCTAAGTTAATGTCATTAAGCAACACTGTATAGTTTGTTTTGGAAGGGCAGTGCAAGGAAAACACCAGTACGCTTCCCAAAGATGGTTGTGCAACGGACTGCACAAAAATGGCTGTTGTTCATAGGAAAACACAAGAACATTTCAAAGATGGTTGTGGAAAGGATTTCACAACAAGAACCAGCTGTTGCACAACAAGCTTCCACCAGGCATGACTGTTGCACTGGATTGGATGGAAAATGTTGGTTATGACCCTGTGTCTCTGAGAACCGGGGCTGGTGTTTAGAACTGGCATGAGTGGGCATCTGCTGAGGGTCCACATCTTGGCGAGACACCCATTGACAAGACCCCTCTGGGCCTGCCTCTCTTCCCCTTCACCCTGCCAGGCTGCTGGTGCACGTGCCTCTTGCTCCAGTGCAAGGAAAGAGCAATGGTGCTGAGAAGGAAGTGCTGCCATTGCCCATGTGCATTGGCTCTGGCTGGCTGGCAAGCAGGTAGTGATGAGGCAGAGGGGCAGCAGTAGTGACCCATATCATGGGAGGCCACTGAGACTGTCTTACACATGTGTGGGCAACCTAAGTCCTGGGGGCTGGATCTGGCCCAATCACCTTCTCAATCCAGCCCATGGACAGTCCGGGAATCAGCGTGTTTTTACATGAGTAGAATGTGCCCTTTTATTTAAAATGCATCTCTGGGTTATTTGTGGGGCCTGCCTGGTGTTTTTACATGAGTAGAATGTGTGCTTTTATTTAAAATGCATCTCTGGGTTATTTGTGGGGCATAGGAATTCATTCATTTCCCCCAAAAAAATATAGTCCGGCCCCCGACAAGGTCTGAGGGACCGGCCCCCTGCTGAAAAAGTTTGCTGACCCCTGGTCTTGCATAACACCCCCCTAGAAGAAAACCTGGAACTGCTACTGCTGAGAGCAATTAGCAGTGACATGAAGGGAAGCTTGAGGAATTTGATTTCTGTGAATTCCATTGCGCACTGACTTGATCTACAGTTCCCAGGCTAATATGCAGATAATAATAATAATAATAATAATAATAATAATAATAATAATAATAATAATTTATTATTTATACCCCGCCCATCTGGCTGGGTCTCCCCAGCCACTCTGGGCGGCTTCCATAAAAACCAAAAATACAGTAAAATATCACACGTTAAAAACTTCCCTGAACAGGGCTGCCTTAAGATGAGAAAGCCGTTATCCTTCAGATTTCACACTTCCCCGAATTTTTGCAATTCAGTTCACAGATATATTTATTTTTTAAAAGCTGCCAGAATGCATTGTAGTTTAGGATAAAATATGTCTACAAGTGCATTTAACTGAAATGAAATATGTATTTAAAGATGCATGTTGTGATAAAATACATATTTAAATAGGTTTTTAAGCACATTTCAAAAGGAAGTTTCCACCTGCTTTTTAATGAGCAGATTAATGCAGAAACTGGACTGCACAGACTTTTGAATGGGTGAAACGAACACAGCCTGGAAATACATCAATCCCCAATTGTGCCACATTTTACAAGGAAGAAAATCAATCCAGACATATTTGCCCCATTGCTTTCCCTATCATCTGCTTGGCTAGCTCATCCTTCTCTCCTTTATTGACCTATCTATTAATAGTTGGAGAAGCTGTAAGTAGCACCCTTGCCCTAAATCACTGGCAATCTTCAGAACCTCAGCCAACTGTGATTCCAATATCTTTCGCTAATAAAATTGCTTTGTCTCTGGAGGCCTGCTTGTGTACCCAGGGGTACTGAATACTCAATATGTAAATAACTCCCGGAAAGTGGGACTTTGCTGAACCAAGATAATGTGTCTCAGGATGTTCACTAAATATGTTCCTTGCTGCATCTGGTTGAGTAATTCCTGATTTCTGCACTGGGCAATAGCAAAGGGAGGGAATTGAGAAAAAGGAAATTTGAAATTTGGGTAGTACTCCTCCTATAGCTTGATTCAACTTAAATATATTCTGAGAATATAACCTCGGGTGTTGATCCGCACACCACCCAACTGCTTTTCCATTTCCGCTCCTTTTGGGCCTTGATCATGTCTGTTAGCAGCATTGTTGCTGGTAGCAGCCAGAACCTATAAGTGGTACTTGGCTTGTATCATCTCCCACAATAGGTGTCCATGTTGCTATAGTTTACGTCCAGTCATGGCCGACTCTGGGGTTGCGGCGCTCATCTAGCTTTATTGGCCAAGGGAGCTGGCGTACAGCTTCCGGGTCATGTGGCCAGCATGACTAAGCCGCTTCTGGCAAACCAGAGCAGCGCACAGAAACACTGTTTACCTTCCCGCCAGAGCAGTACCTATTTATCTACTTGCACTTTGATGTGCTTTCGAACTGCTAGGTTGGCAGGAGCTGGGACCGAGCAATGGGAGCTCACCCCGTCGTGGGGATTTGAACCGCCGACCTTCGAACCGGCAAGTCCTAGGCTCTGTGGTTTAGACCACAGCGCCACCCGCGTCCCCTGCTATAGTTTAGGCACCAGATAAATGTTGGAAATGCTGGGAAGCTAAGACCCAAGTTTGGGACAAGTACTCTTTGGTGAGGGAACCCCAGCGGAGATTTAAAATAAAAAGCATGCAACAAAGAAAAGCATGGAACTATAGGCTGTAAAACCTTAATGTGCCCTTTCAATGAACCCCAAGTATCCCACGTTTAATGGTGCTTTCCAAAGTATTCCTCTTCCCTAGCATACAGATAGACCAGTAAGTCATAAAATGGTTTATGTACAAAGCTCTTCAAAGGTCAGATTAATGTGGTTTTCCACACAGCAGTCAGAAAACGTTGCACAGAAAATGTTGCTTGCTTACAAAATGGTAAAAGTTCCTAAACTATTGGTATAAGGAAATGTTAGTTTCGGATTCAGGTCTTATCTGAAACAGAAGAGGCTGGTTAAAGCCATGCGGCTGGAGAGAGCAGCTCAGAGCTCCTCACTCACCAAATTCACATGTAGACTTGGAGTACAACCAAAGGCTTGGTTGCCCATTTCCTCCCAAGATGAGGTGATGCGGAAGAGGCTAAGCCTGGCAGGACAGCTTACTCTATGGCATTCACCCCTTCATGCATTAATTAGACTTAAGCATGCTGGTTATATGAAGCTGGTTACCCTACAATAAATAGCCATGTAAGCATTTAGGGGTGTTCAGTGCTTTTCTTCTTGGAAAAAAGGTTGTCGGTACTCCATACCCTTGAGTACCCCATAAAAAAAAGCACTGGCTTTGTCGGATCCAATAGAATGATGCTGCAGGTGTCCTTTTAGGTGATTCCTCCACTATATGCTCGTGTGTGTTTTTGTATTGGGAAGGGCTGTATTTTAGCAGCAGAGTATCTGCTTTCCATATAGGAGACCTCAGGGATAACTGAAGCACATATATTTGGGTTTTCTGTCCTTCTTAGTTTTATCATTGGTGGTGTTTTGATGGCTGAATTATACCTCTTTTTCCTTCACACTTTCTATATGTAAGCCAAGCTGAGCAACTTCCTTTGTGGCGTGGGAAAGCAAGCTATACTTCTTCTTCTTCTAATCAACTAGAATTGCCAGCGAGACAAAGCGGCAGCCTTTTGCGACCGATGTCTGTAGGGATGTCAGCAGCTCTTGTGCATTGCTGCTTCTCCAGATCCTCAGCCCCTTCCCCTCCCTCCCTCTTAGTTCCAGCCCTCATTTTGCAAAGCACCGTCCTGGAATCTTATCACCTTCAACAATGAAATCTGTCACCTTCAAACTGCTTTATTGCAATCTGGGGGCATTAGCCCTGCCTGCTTTCACCCACCTCCAGGCCACCACAGTGTAGCAACACTCCATTCCAGCACATTGTCTGTCTCCCTTGTCTATTGATTAGATTCCTTGCTGACACAAGCACTAGTCACTTGAGGGCCACACTTGACTTATATTCTCAGGGGGCTTAGAGAGATTGCTGTTTTGCATTCCTTTCCCCCCTTTTTGCATGCGTGTGCCCAGTTCCTAAATCCCCCTTTTCTCTCTCCAGTATCCCCCACCCCCTGCATATCCTATCCTTCCTCTTACAAGCAGCCTAGGGGCTGCAAAATCTGCAGATGCTGCAGCAGGGGCTGAATTGTAAAGAAATGCTTTTAAAAACTTCTTTTTAGCCAGTGAAATTTGCAAACGCAAGCCTCAAACCAATTGCCCTCTTGTGAGCAATTCGTTTATGAAGATACCCACAAACTGGAGAAGGCCTGGGTTGTTTTAGGGCGTAAACAACTTAATAATCGGCCCGTGAGTGATTTCTTTTTCAACAGATGTAGCCATTGATCCTGTAGTGCTGAAAATGTAGTGTTCTGTGGGTTTTTCTGTCTAGTTTAGGGATGGATGTGAAGCGCAAGAAGATAAATCGGCCTTGTTTATCTGCTTGCTGTGATCCCTTGTGATTAGAACAATTTCCTTGTTCTTTTTCTGTGGCTTTGACCATCAATCCTGAGATTCTTTTCTCTCTTTTTTTGGTCCTCCACTACTTTGCTTCCTTGCCTGCCTGCTTTTGGCTGTATTTTAGACTACGTGTAATAATACAATTTTTATTATTTTGAATTTGAGATGAAAGTTGCCAGCAGCAGTGCAGAATCTGCCATGGCTGCAGTTCAGGAATTGACGGTCTTATCTAGCATCCAGGACAACCTTTGTTTTGGCTGTATAATGTTCCGGAATAAAACAGTATTAAATCCATACCTGCCAACATTTTGAAATGTGAAAGGAGGAGATTAAGAGTGGCTTCGGGTAGCACAATGAAGCATCCCGGCTAAATGCACATTTGGCCAGTCACTCAACTGACGCATTTTCGGCTGGCAGCCATCCTTTCTGATATCGCGAGGGAATCTCACTAGTGGACAAATTCAGGCTGCACGTGAATCCGTGGCTTGTGCATGTCTCTTTTATGCACCAATAACCCATTTCACCAGGGACAGTCCTTATCTTTTGTTACCTGCTCCTTAGCAAATCACTCTTCCTATTTAGCTCCTATTTTTGCCTCTAAGCAATAACTATTCAATGCTTTGGTAGTTCAAGTTGCTAATGCCATCCTTCAAGGTTTAGGTGAGAGGTGGGAAACCTTGGGGACCAGAGGCAAACGATGCTCTTCAAGCCTCCTTTTTTGGCCCCTGAGACTCTCCCTAGGACATTCTTCTCCCCATGCCACACTTTCCTGGAGTGCTCTTGCCTAGCTGAAATGCGTCCTTGAACTGTGATGGCGTCTCTCGCTTGCCTGGACAGAGGGCATGGAAATGCTGGGGGGTGGGGCCGAGAGCAGCATGACCGTCTGTTCTGTTACGATATGGATGCAATGCTGCTGCAAAGTCCTAGCTTGAAAAGTAAACATGATGTGAATGTTGGGACTGCCCATGGGAAACAGAGGGACAGTCAATTCACAGTGTGAAGCACTGGAATTAGCTCAGAGTGTAATATGAGCTCTTCCGTTTGTTCCTGTCCAGGAAGTACAGGAAGTGTGTGTCTCTACACTGCTGGAGTTTGAAGAGAGCAGTCATGCTTTTTGTAATGCTGCAAAGACAGAAATAAAGGCATGTAAATACGTTTCCGTCTATCTCTTTCCCCTGCCGGGGGGGGGCAGGAAAGAGGGGGGGTGTTCTTCTCATCGAGACCTAGCCTGCGCTTGCTGGGGAATGCAGCCAGGGAGGTCAACAGGGAATCAAGCCGGGTGCCTGGGATGGTTGCCAGTTTCTCCTGATATGGGCTTGAATTCCTGACATGTTTCTGGTGCCACCCACCACTGGATGCAGCCCTGGAAGGTCGCCCATGGGAGACTGTGTCAGGAGGCGAAGGCAGGAATAGGTCAGCGATAAAACACCCCTGTGACGTTAACATATGAGAGTACTGGAGGTGAAATAGTTAAACAGGTTACCCAATCAGAACCCAGGGGGTGGAGTCAGAGGGACTATAAAACCAGCTCTGGGAGGGGTGAAGGGAGGAGTCCGTTGGGAGTTAGGTGGTTGGTTGGAGTGGGAGTGAATTGGGATAGAGTCTGTGGGTAGGTTGAGTTAGTGTAGCAAAATAATCTGAGTCAGGAGCAGTTAGGAGCTAGGAAGACAAGTAAATATCTGAGAGGTGGTTTAGTGAGTGAGAGCAGGTAGCGGAAGTTATGGGTCTGGATAGGCACCCCATGATTGTAATTGACTGATACCATTTATGAAACCACACACTTGTTAAACTGCAATAAATAAACAGAAGTTTATGTTCCAATTTGAATCTGACTGGACTCAGTATTGTACCAGGTGGGGCCTGGATGGTGGCAGCGAGAAATCAAGTGGTGGCACAGGGATCAATAGACGGTGAAATGTCCAGGGACCTTGTGTGATTGCCACAACCCCGTGTCCGGGAAGTTAACTCTTAATTCAAAGAAACCAAAACAGTGCAGGCCTAGTGATCACAGCAATTCTTCCCAGTAGGTTTTCCTGTGACAAGGCAGTTGTGAGGACTGAAGGTCCCTGCCTTCCCACTACTAAGTCTCCTCCTCCATTTCCTCCCCCAGCATCCTAAGGCTCCATCGTCTTCCGTTGCTTATCCCTCTTCATTTCTCTGTGGGTTCTGGCAGACCAGAGGGGAGGGGAGTGGGTCGCAGCAGGAGGGGGAGACTCCCTGGATTCTTCAGCAGCCTGCCTCATTGTTGCTTCTTGGCCCCACTCTTCTCCAGCCTCCACTTCTGCCTCTGATTCTGGACTGCTCTCTGCCACAGCCTCTTCCTGCCCACTAAACCCTGTTGCCTCTTCAGCTGCCAGCACCTCCCCCCTCCCAGTCTCCTCCCACTGACCACTCATTGTCATCCCACCACCAATCCCCTGGCTCTGAGCCTTCTTCCCCTGGGGGTTCCCTTGGGGACTCCCCAGCTGGTCCCTCCCCCACTCCTCTGCATCCCGCCAGTCCGACACAGACTGTGGGCTTTGGGCTGAAAATGTTTTCCCCACAATGGTTCATCTCCTTCGCTAAAGTGTCTAGAAATTCAGCCTCCAAGTGTGTACCTGGGAAGGTGTAGACCAGGATCTGCTTTGTGTGCAGGATTATTATCCTTATTTATTTAAACCCCACATTTTCCGTTGACGGTACTCAAGACAGCCTACAGATAAAAACAATAACTGCTAGAAACATAGGTGGTTGGGTGAGAATCAATCATTAAGAGACGATTAAACTTTAATAGAATTAAAACTACATACATATGCAAAATCTGTTGCAAGCATACCAGTGATGACAATAAAAACAGCACAGCACCAGCCCTTTCATTAAAAGCACTCAGTTCCCCAAAGGCCTGCTGGAACAAGAAGATCTTTGCCTGCCAGTGGAAGCACAACAAGGAGGGAGCCTGTCTAGCATCTCCGGGGAGGGAGTTCCAGAGTCTGGCAGCAGCCACTAAAAAGGCCCTATCCTGAGTCCCCATCAAGCAGGCCTGTGAGGGTGGCGGGACCAAGAGAACCTGGGCAGGATGATATGAGGGAATATGGTCTTGGACCTAAGCCATCTTGGGCTTTATAGGTCATAACCAGTACTTGAATTGTGCCCAGAAACAGACTGGTAGGCAGTGGAGCTCTTGTGGCAAGGGAGTCAAATACTCCCTATTACCAGCTGTGGTCAACAATCTGCAGAAAGCCCCATGTTCAATCTTGGACAACTTCAGTGCAGGTTGGAAAAGACTCCTGTCTGAAGAGCTGCTCCCAGCTAAATGGATCTATGGATCCATGCAGTATTATAAGGCAGCTGCCTAGATACATTTTGAGATTAATACGCACCATGCAGGCTACAGCCAACTATTTCACACACTGCAGATGCAGAGATATATCTGGAACTGCGATAGTATACGATGAGGCAGTTATTCTTTTTATCCTTATTTTCATCGGTTTATCACCTTGTAGCAGAAACGTCTCAGAGTGACTTGCAACAAAAGTCACAATGCAAACAGACAGATTGCTGATAATTCCCAGGTAACAACTAACCAGCGAGCCAGAGAAAAGGATTAAGGAAAGTCTTCACCAGGTACAGAACAGATGCAAATGTTGGCGCTAGGTGAGGCTCCTCGGGGCAGTATTCCATAATCTGGGAGGGAACCACTAGCGAAAAAGTCTTCTCTCTAGTCACCACTCTCTGCACTTTTGCTGGATCATAACCTCAGGGTCTGGGTAAATTCATATGGGATTCCCATGACATATTGAGATACTGACACATGCAAGACTTTACAGGTTGAAACCAGCACTTTAAATATGGCCCGGATACGTCCTGGAAGCCATACATGCAAGCAGGCCAGAATAAATATATTAATTAGTATGCCTGTATGTATATGTGTATATATGTGCAAATTTATATCCCATCTTTCCTTCAAGGAGCTGAAGGCAGTGCACACACTTCTCCCCACTGCCCATTTAATCCCCACAACAACCCTGACAGGTAGGATAGGCTGAGAGGCGGCACCTGGCCCAAAAAGGTAAAAAAAGGTAAAGGACCCCTGGACGGTGAAGTCCAGTCAAAGGCGACTCTGGGGTTGCGGCGCTCATCTCGCTTTCAGGCCAAGGGAGCCGGTGTTTGTCCACAAACAGCTTTCCGGGTCATGTCCCAACTGGGACAGAGCAACAGGTGCTCACTCTGTTGCAGGGATTCGAACCACTGATCAGCAAGCCCAAGAGGCTCAGGTCTGATCTGGCCCAAGGTTACCCAGTGACTGTGTGGGGATTTGAACTCTTGTCTCCGGGGAAGGAGTTTCAGAGTCTGGGAGCAGCCACCAAGAAGGCCCTTTCTTGCGTCCGCACCAAGCAAGCCTCTGAGGGTGGCAGGACTGAGAGAAGAGTCTTCCCTGGAGATCTCAAAACCCAGGCAGGTTGATATAAGGGATAGCTTGAGCCTAAGTCATGGAGGACTTATAGGTGATAACCAGGACTTTGAATTGTGCCCACAAACAGATTGGTAGCCAGTGAACCTGTCACAACAAGGGAGTCATATGCTCCCTATAACCTGTGCTAGGAAGCAATCTGGCTGCAGCTCCTTGAGCTAGTTGACATTTCTGAGCATTTTTCAAAGGCAGCCCAACAAAGAGCATGTTACAGTAATCTAAACGGAGTGTAACTAAGGCAAATGCCACTGTGGCCAAAGCAGACATCTCACAAATGGGCGCAGCTGGCACACAAGCATTAATGGTGCAAATGCACTCCTGGCCACTGCTGAGTGCAGAGACCTCGGCATCCATGTCCAGGAGCACACGCAAATTGCGAACCTATGTGTTCCATCCTCTGTTCTGCCTTCTGAGCACCTCTGTTTTGTTTCAATTAAGTTTCAATTTGTTTAGCCTCATCCAATCCGTTACTGAAGACAGACACCAGTTTAGCACAGGGGCAGCTTCCTCAGATTTAGGCTGAAAGGAGAAACAGAGCTGGGTATACTGGTATCGCCAAATTTTGAAACTACAAAAATTCTTATTCTGTTCCCACAATGGCCAGATACCCATAGAAGCCCATGAGCACAATAGCACTTCACTCTGAAACATCTATAGCAGGCTTCCTCAAACTCGACTCTCCAGATGTTTTTTGGCCTACAACTCCCATGATCCCTAGCTAGCAGGACCAGGGGTCAGGGATGATGGGAATTGTAGTCTCAGAACATCTGGCGGGCCAAGGTTGAGGAAGCCTGATCTATAGTTTCGCTTCGTATAGAATTCCATGGAGGGGTAATTTCATGTTTCTCCCCTCTTCCTTTTCGCTGACCTAAGCAAGCTGCAACATTTGTGCAAATTCCTTGCAGAACAATCCCGTACCCTCCAACATTTCTCCGATGAAAATAGGGACGTCCCATTCCATAATGATAATTTTACTATTTATACCCCACACATCAGACACTCTGGACAGCTTCCAACATATAGTCATACTCATGTTACGTTTGCTTCGTGTTTCGTTTTTTCAGGTTGCGTCCTGCAGCGACCCAGAAATACCGGCAAGGGTTAATTCTGAGTTTCGCCGCTCGTGCATGCGCGGAAGTGCTAAATCGTGCTTCATGCATGCACACAAGTGCCAAATCGTGCCGCACACCTGCACAGATACAGCGCTTCAGGTTGCAGGCTTTTCATGTTGCGAACGGGCCTCCGGAATGGATCCTGTTCGCAACCAGAGGTACCACTGTATATAATAAAACATTAAGCATTTTTTAAAAAACTACTCCATACAGGATTGCCTTCAGACGGCTCAGGGGCTAGATAACTCCATACCCTCCAACATATCTCCAATAAAAATAGGGGCATCCTAAGGAAAAGCGGGACATTCTGGGATTAAATCAGGAACTGGGGTGGCTTCTCTAAATCAGGGATGTCCCTGGAAAATAGGAGCACTTGGAGGGTCTTCAATTCATTCATGTTGCTGCAGAGTATTCTGCTGACTTTAGTTTGGCTTCCACACTGCACTGGGCAAGCTCCTTTTCTTTGCAAGGGACATGTCCAGAGCCAGAAGCAAGCAAGCGGAAGATAACAGCATCCCTCAGGCTCACTGAAAACAGGCCCATTGTGAAAAGCATGTTCCAGCCATGCTGCCTGTTGCTGGCTGGCCCCTGTTCCAGGCTTGGGGCTCTGCCAACATCCAGAGCACCTCATCGCCGCTTGTGATTCCTGTTTATCCCTGACACCATGATATGTCTATAATTATATATAATCTCTCTCTTGTTTACTCTCCTCCATCCAGGTTGAATGCGGCTAAGGGACAGCTCAGATTCGCTCCACTACACTTCCAGAATCTAAGATCAAAGAACAAACTGGAGTCCTATTTGAAAATTAACAAAGAAATCTGATCTCTCCCTCCCAACCTCTTTATTTGGATTATTATAAAAGATGCAGTAGGAAATGACGAATGAAAGGACCCACAAAGGGGAGAAGTCCAGGAGTTTCTTTGGAATCTTGTTTTTATGTTGTATGTTGGATATCTCATTGTAAAACTGTAATTTGAAAAACCAATCAAACAAACAAATAAATAAATAAAACAGGTGTAAAAGAAGAATTCCCTGGATGCCAATATCCACGTATGGGGCAATTACTCTTGAGAGAACCCCAGCCGAGATTTAAAATCACAAAACAAAATTGTAAAGCTGCAATACAGCAGAGCGAAGCATGGAAATATAGCCTGTTTGCGTGCAGGGACCCCTTTCTAAATGAAGGTTAAACACTTTTCAGTTTAGTTTAGGTGCTAAGTACTTATTCAACTGCAATGCTTTTGTGTCCACACCTTTTTTTGGGGGGGGGAGGTTGCAAAGTAAACCTGAACAACTTGACCCTGCCCATGCGACTGCCATGGTCCCGCCCATGTGACCTCATTGGCCCCACCTACCCGACCTCCTTGGCCACAAGCCACCCCACAAGGTCCAGGGGTTACCAGTTGCTACTGATTTAAACTTCTTTTCCCAGTCTTCTGTGTTGTAATGCCAGGCAATGGAAGCTTGTGGAATTGCATGGAATTATTTATACAGTGTCATCCATTTACATTTTTTGCAGCATCTAGAAATTATAACTAAATCCAATAACTGTATTTTAAAAATTGATTTCAGGTTTCCTGTTTTATGCAATACTGCAGTCCTAATCATATCTTACTTGGACATAATCAAGCATCAATGGAACTTATAATAATAATAATAATAATTTATTATTTGTACCCCGCCCATCTGGCTTGGTTTCCCCAGCCACCCTGGGCGGCTTCCATAGAAACCACTAAACACTAAAATATCATACATTAAAAACTTCCCTGAACAGGGCTGCCTTAAGATGTCTTCTGAATGTCAGGTAGTTGTTTATCGTTTTGACATCTGATGGGAGGGCGTTCCACAGGGCGGGCGCCACTACCGAAAAGGCCCTCTGCCTGGTTCCCTGTAGCTTTGCTTCTCGCAATGAGGGAACCGCCAGAAGGCCCTCAGCGCTGGACCTCAGCGTCCGGGCAGAACGATGGGGGTGGAGACGCTCCTTCAGGTATACTGGGCCGAGGCCGTTTAGGGCTTTAAAGGTCAACACCAACACTTTGAATTGTGCTCGGAAACGTACTGGGAGCCAATTTAGGTCTTTCAAGAACTTGCTTCCAAATTAATATATTTTAGGGTCAGGCTACTGATATGAAATACGGAGAAGTTTCTACATAAGAAAATTGACTCACTGTAATTTATGGTGTCTTTGCTTCTGCTTTTGGCTGCTGCACACACGAGGTATGGACCTGTATTCCCACACCGATGAGATAACTATATAGGAGGTGGGAGAATTGTTATGTAGAAAGTACTCTCCTAAGAGTGTTTTGCAAGAGGCCTCCTGTTTTGAAAAATTTGCAGAAGGCACAAATAGGGGTGAAAATGCAAATATGTTGAAAAGGTAACATTAGAATTCCAGTCCTGCAGATTTTTTTTCTCTATAGGCCAGATTCTAGAGAAAATGCAAATATGTTGAAAAAGTAACATTAGAATTCCAGTCCTGCAGAATTTTTTTCCTCTCTAGGCCAGATTCTGGAGAAATCAGCACCCTATGGTTTTCTCCTTTGCTGCTGATGGTGAAACTAGATGTTTTTCAGTAATACATGCCCCTAATCCCATGTTTGCTTTCATAACCAGAAATGCAGGGGGGCGGTGGTCTACCAGAAGCCCCTTCTGTGAATCAGCACAGTTCTGTCTTCATTTTAATATGCAAAACTCCTCTCTAGTTCTGAAACACACTTCCTCTCCTTCCACCGCTCCATTCTTTTCCATAGCTGAAGATATTTCTTTTGCCTGTTCCTAGGGTTCCCTATTGCAGTATTTTCCAAACTTGGGTCTCCAGCTGTTTGTGGACTACAACTCCCATCATCCCTAGCTGGCAGAACCAATGGTCAGAGATGGTGGGAACTGTAGTCCCAAAACAGCTGGAAACCCACGTTTGGGAAACACTGACCTATTGGATTATTGCTGGAAGGGGGCAGCCCAAAAAGAACAGGAAAAAGGCGAAAATGGCGCGAAAAGAGCAAGAAAATGGCAAGCAATCCCAGGAGCCTTTGCACCGAAGCTTGGGGCCCTTCTCGTTGTTTGCACATCCTCGTCCAGAGATGAGGACGTCTGAGAGCCACCATTGCCACCATTCATGAAGAAGAAGAAGAGTTTGGATTTGATATCCCGCTTAATTACTACCCTAAGGATTCTCAAAGCGGCTAACATTCTCCTTTCCCTTCCTCCCCCACAACAAACACTCTGTGAGGTGACAGATAGGTAGCTGTGTTGGTCTGCCATAGTCAAAACAAAAAAATTCCTTCCAGTAGCACCTTAAAGACCAACTAAGTTAGTTCTTGGTATGAGCTTTCGTGTGCATGCACACGTGTGTATCTGAAGAAGTGTACATGCACACGAAAGCTCATACAAGAACTAACTTAGTTGGTCTTTAAGGTGCTACTGGAAGGAATTTTTTTGTTTTGTCTGTGAGGTGAGTGAGGCTGAGAGACTTCAGAGAAGTGTGACTGGCCCAAGGTCACCCAGCAGCTGCATGTGGAGGAGCAGGGAAGCGAACCTGGTTCACCAGATTATGAGTCCACCGCTCTTAACCACTACACCACACTGGCCAGTCTGTTAAGTGCTACTGGGTTTTTTAAAGTGTTTTCCAGATGTTTAGCCTGTGTTTAAAGGTAAAGGGACCCCTGACCATTAGGTCCAGTTGTGACCGACTCTGGGGTTGAGGCACTCATCTCGCTTTCTTGGCCGAGGGAGCCGGCGTACAGATTCTGGGTCATGTGGCCAGCATGACTAAGCCACTTCTGGCGAACCAGAGCAGCGCACAGAAACGCCGTTTACCTTCCCGCTGGAGTGGTACCTATTTATCTACTTGCACTTTGACGTGCTTTCGAACTGCTAGGTTGGCAGGAGCTGGGACTGAGCAATGGGAGCTCACCCCGTTGCGGGGATTCGAACCTCCGATCTTCTGATCGGCAAGTCCTAGGCTCTGTGGTTTACCCCACAGCGCCACCCGCGTCCCTAGCCTGTGTTTACAGGCTGTTTATATGGTGTCCCCCAGTTATGCAATTTGCTTATACCCAGTGGCAGAGGGACCCTCTCCAGCACCCAGGGCGGGACGCCAATGGGCAGGGTGAAGTGCCCGGTGGCGCCCGCGCAGCATCCCATACAGACTGCGCATGTGCGGATCCCGTACAGAGTGCGCATATGCAGCAGCCTGCCACTTGTGTGGCAACTGTATGGGCTGTCGCGCATGCGCACTCTGTAGGGGATGGTGCACATATGCAGTCTGTATGGGATACCACTTGCGCCGTCCATACAGGCATCCGTATGGAGTGTGCATGTGCGGCATCTCATAAGGAGTGTGCACATGTGGCAGCCCATATGGACACCGCGCGCCCTCAGCCGCTCTATAGCTGGGGGGAGGCAGGGGCCATCTTGTCACACACACACCCCTCCCAGAGTGGTACCCGGGGCAGCCCGCCCCCTCCGCCCCCCACTTTGTATGCCCCTGCTTATAACCTCAGTTCCTGGGGATGCAACCCCTGTGTTAAGTGGGGAGCCGCCTCGATTACAGTTTATCCAACAGCTTTAGATTGGAAATAAAATAGTTTAAGAAGATAAAAAATAAAACCAGCTATTTATAAATGTTAGTAGTATGGGGTGAAAAAAAACATCCTGAGCAATGCTGGGTACTGTCTGCTGGTGAATAAATACAGGACAACATTTTATGAGACTGTGATGGAGAGTTGGGGCGTTGGAGGGTCTCTGATGTCGTGACTTATGCTGTCTGACCTCGGACATCTGCGACAAAGACTTTAGGGGTCTTTGCTTTTAGCAGGCTTAGAATGGGTATAAATATTGGCATGCAGCAATTGTGTGCATGCATATAATCACCTTTCAGGTATGCTCTCATCTGTGCATAAAACGAGGAGGGGGGGAGACTTCTCATTCTTGCTGCTTTCACAACAGCCTATAAAGAGGAGGAAATTCCCTTGCAGCAATAGCCAATGCCATTTTATGCCTTTGTTCCAAGCGTCCCATTCCATAAATTCCACATTGTTGGCCCAGGCAGTCACTTAACTCTGGCCATTGTCCTTGGGTGTCTGCTGCTTCTTGGCTGCCAAATACCAACTGCTATATATCAAAACCACAAATAAAGCTTCCTCCTCCTGCCCCCGCTCCAGAATTAATTTCCATCTGATTTGTGCGTGCTTTTTTAAAAATGAGAAATGCTTGTTTTCAAAGATCCTGTGCCAATCTGAGTGGAAATCCGTATTTGGTGGAGTTTGCTCCCAAGTCTATGTGAATATAATTGCTACTAAAAGTGCATCCAGACTATTTTGCAAGAGTGATTCCAGTGCATACTGGAACTTTAGGTGTGTGCGATTGGAATTGTTTAATTCACTTTATCACCCCAAGCTTCTCAGAAGATGATTACAAAGCACTGGTTTCCCATAACATCATGGAAGGGCAGCAGTTACTCAAAGGCTCCACTTGATCATGGATTCATCAAACTAAGAAGGGATCCAAAGACCATCGGTTCCAACCCTCGCTGCCCCCTCTGCTGCAGAACAGACTCATTTGGGCATTAACCAGCATTGAGATGTTCTGTCGCTACTTGTATTGTTCTCAAATAATATGGAAATAATATTGGAGGCACATATTATAGTGGGGAAAGATATATCCACCTAGTATGTATCAGAGGATTGCCAAAGCATGTGCCATCAGGACGCAACATCATCAAAGCTAGAAATCAAGTCATTCCTTATTCAGATCTAGAAATCCCCCACATTGCTTTCTCAGGCATGCGCTGTTGGGTTGGGGCAACGGGCTAAAATGTTTTAAAATGTTTTAAACAGTTCTACTTTTGGTTCCTCTGTTTTGTTTTTGTCAGGTTGATGTTAATTAAATGTTTATTTGGGGGTGGTGATTATTTTAATTTGGGTACAACTGTAAACTGTTTATTATTGTTGTTATTATTGGTTTCTATTGATTTATTGGTTTGTTTGTTGCTCGTATAGGATATTTTGTTTTTTAATGTTTGATGCTTTGTTGTGTTTTCATTTATGTCCTAAGCCATCCAGAGTGGCTGGGGAAACCCAGCAAGATGGGTGACATCATCATCATCATCATCATCATCATCATTATTATTATTATTATTATTATTATTATTATTATTATAACAAAAACCAACCCTGTGTTTTCTTCTGTTTGGAAAGTGATGGGAAAATGCCCTGAAGAGTTCCCAATGAAGGGTGCTGAAAATTATAGCTCTGTGGTGGGAAAACAACAGCTCTCATGATTCTTTGGGGGAGCTATGTACTTCTGGATCCTTTGCTGTTGCTTAAGAGATCTCAGTGGCACAGCCTTCCATCAGCTTCATGTGGTCAACTTCTGGTGCAACGGAACACCGTGACGGAAGTCAGAGCGTGCGGAAACACTGTTTACCTTCCCGCCACAGCAGTACCTATTTATCTACTTGCACTGGTGTGCTTTCGAACTGCTCGGCTGGGGCAGAGCAATGGGAGCTCATCCCATCGCAGGGATTCGAACTGCCGACCTTCTGATCGGCAAGCTCAAGAGGCTCAGTGGTTTAGACCACAGTGCCAACTGTGTCCCACTAATTCTGGAACAACTTCATTGGCTACCACTTAGTTTCTGGGCTCAATTCAAAGTGCTGGTTTTGGCCAAAAAGGTCTTATGTGGCTTAGGACCCCAGCAACTCAAGATATGTCGGTCCTCACATGAACCCACCTAGACCCTGAAATCACCATGGGAGGTTTGGAAGGTTTGAGAACATGAAAACGCACCTTTTCAGTAGTGCCCACCCCCACTGTTGATACGTTCTCCGCAGGCATGCCTGGCACCATATTTATCCAGCTCTTGGCACTAGCCAAAGACTTTTTTATTTTCCCTCTTATAGTGGGGCAGGACCTGTAGTTCCTCCCTTTTTGTCCAGCTGTGTTTTTAGCCTTTTATTTGTACTGCTGTGTTTTAAAGGTTTTATGGTTGTTTATAATTAGTTTTGATGTAAGTCGATTTGAATTAATTTGTAAGAAAAGATCCTAACCAATCTAATAATAATAACTATAGCAATATAATCTAAATGTATGGTGTGGATATAACTCCAAGCAGTTAACCCAATGAATTCGCTGCAGCTGCAGCAAAGAAATGAACACATCCTATACCTGGCAAGGAAGGCCGAGTCATCATTCTTGGTTCCCTGTTGAATGAGGCTGATGCCATGATGTTCTTGTGGCTCCTTAAAAGTGGCAGCAATGCCAACTTTTGAAAATATATTCTTTGTTGCTGCTATTCATAGATGAGATAATTTTTCCCCTTTCTCTGTCACCCAGCAGAGCTATTGGCAGATGGACAAAAGGAGGTAAAACTTCACAGAGCACATTTTCTTTGTGGATTTCACCACCAGCAGATATGCTGAAGATTAAGCAGTTTTAAAAGGCAATTCAGTTGCTTCCACCGTGGCATGGACATCATTTGTCCTCTCCATTTTAAAGGAGAATTGGAAATACATTATTGTTAATATGTTAAGGTCATCAATATTTTCTGTGTGGCCCTCTCATCTTTTTCTGGTTGGATTTGTGGTGTGGGTTTTTATTATTATTATTATTTGATTCCGTGATAGCTTTTTTTTGTTCTTTTTTTGTCTTAAAACACAGTGGGAGGGACTAGCGAGGTACTACTGAAGATTTTTGGATCTCATGTTCCTGTAATCAGCAGTTTCTCACTTGCCCGTTCCTTTAAAAAAAACAAAAGCTGGTTTTTCCTGTTCAATCGTTTGGCGATGGCATTCCTGATATGCTTTAATAACTACTTCAATTACAAGGCTTGTTCTTTGCAGCCAGAGCAATTGTGCCTTCCTTTTTATTTTTTACTTTTTTATGAGTGCAGTTTCACCTCTGGAATCACCAGGCATTCATACAGAGCTCTCACATAGCAGGGCCTATGAAGTCTTGGGTACATATGCCCAGATCAAATGGTCAGTACCAACATTTTCAATTGACTGTTTCACATATTCCTATGCTGTATTCACCACAGTCTAGTTTACTTGATCTATGCACCTTATATACCAAATACAGTACAGGGTTATCAAGGCAACCAGAGAAGGGGATAAACACATAACATATTTGCACACATGTTGTGCCTTTTAAAATAATGCCATATTTGAATGTTGCACCATAGGGTGTGTCAGGGGATGTCTTGTGGGGCAAACACGGCTGGCTTGAGGGATTTTTGGGGGGGGGCGGGGAGAGATATGATACGATATTCTTTATTGTCATTGTTCCATACAGTACAATGAAATTGAAAAAATCTACATAAGACATTCAAAAACCAACAAGCCTGCTATCCCAGGGATCCCAACCTGGTTAGCCCCCTAAAAACTCGGATACCTAATTTTTAAATACAATATACTCCCATAGAGACTCCTTAAACTGCATTTAAAACCAAAATCGCATTTGGAGAGAAACTGTTTCTCAGGCGGCTAGTCCTAGTCTTTAGAGCAGGAAGAGTTCCGCAAAATGCCTTCCATTGGGCCCCTATGACTGTCTCTCATGAAATAATTACTGTAGTACCTCTCCTTTCTTCCCAAGGCAATGGCCCATGTTGTGATTTGAAGCAATATAAGTGCTACCCACATTTGAATAAAATTATGATGCGAGAGGAGGGTGTACACGTGTCTTCATGGGAGAACAGGTCAGATGAGGATGACAGATTTTGCTGCCACTTGCCAGCAGATAAACTATTCCCACCCTGTTATTTTAGTCATGGGAAGTGATTTCGGGGAGGGGTCATGGGAGCACACCAGTAGCTTTTAATGTCATAATGTGAGGGACGACACCTGTTTATTCTTTGTGCATTCTGTTTCACCTTTCCTGCTCCTCAGGGAGTGTGATATGAGACCAGTTTGCACAGTGTCCTCTGCTGGGTCTACATTCATGAGCTGTTTAGCTATTGAGCCAACACCCCTTACCGCTAGGACTCTGCTGATCTCTCAAGCTCCAATATATCCAAACCATGGGCGCTGCCAGTTCACGCTGCAGGGCAAAAACACCATTCCTGTGAGGGATGGAAGTCACCCAAAGTCAGCTCAGAAGTCCTTCGTAGCAGCCTGCCCATCATATTAGCTAAAACAGCTGTTATAAAAAGGGATGTTACTTGGGTTCCTTACAAAGCAGAAATAAGAGGCAAGCGAAGTTGCCTTACACCAGGTCATCGAGCAGAGTATTGTCAACTCAGTCTGGCAGCAGCCCCTCAGGGGCTCAAAGGTCTTCCCTATCAGGGTTGAATGTGAGACCTTCTACTGTACATGCAGAGCACACTGCGCAAACAAGTCAATTCTTTTTTCATTCAGGTTTCTCATTTTTCTATTCTTAAGGAGGGTGGAAGCTTTGGGGAACAGAGGCAAGAAATTGCTGCTGCTTCATCCTTCTGTAGCATCTCAAAACCTGGCAAAACAACTCAATTTTATGAATACACTGTTGGGTTCTGAATTAGGGGTGATTAAGCAGGAAGTGAGAGCTGGAAGTGAGAGTCACTGAGATACAGCACCAAGGGCCTTCTGGCGGTTCCCTCATTGCGAGAAGTGAGGTTACAGGGAACCAGACAGAGGGCCTTCTCGGTAGTGGCGCCCACCCTGTGGAACACCCTCCCATCAGATGTCAAGGAAATAAGCAGCTATCTTATTTTTAAAAGACATCTGAAGGCAGCCCTGTTTAGGGAAGTTTTTAATATTTAATGCTGTATTGTTTTTAACACTCAATTGGGAGCTGCCCAGAGTAGCTGGGGAAACTCAGCCAGATGGGCGGGGTATAAATAATAAATTATTATTATTATTATTATTATTATTATTATTATTATTATTATGAAGGCTGATCTTCGAAGAATTGATTCTTTTGAATTATGGTGCTGGAGGAGACTCTTGAGAGTCCCGTGGACTGCAAGAAGATCAAACCTATCCATTCTGAAGGAAATCAGCCCTGAGTGCTCACTGGAAGGACAGATCGTGAAGCTGAGGCTCCAATACTTTGGCCACTTCATGAGAAGAGAAGACTCCCTGGAAAAGAACCTGGTGTTGGGAAAGATTGAGGGCAGAAGGAGAAGGGGACGACAGAGGGCGAGATGGTTGGACAGTGTTCTCAAAGCTACAAACATGAGTTTGATCAAACTGCAGGAGGCAGTGGAAGACAGGAGTGCCTGGTGTGCTCTGGTCCGTGGGGTCACGAAGAGTCAGACACGACTAAGCGACTAAACAACAACAACAAGCAGGAGAAATGTTGTGCGGGTCATAGTGGATAGTTCAATGGAAACTGAGCTTAGTGCATGATGGCACTGAAAAGTGGAGATTCCAGGAGAGGATTTAATAGGTAAGGGATTGAAAATAAGACAACATTGGCCATTGGGTAGGAGAAATATTTCACCCTGAGGGCCATTTCCCTGTGTGGGCAGCCTTCTAGGGGCCAGGACCAGCTCAAGAGGTAAAGGTAAAGGAACCCCTGACCATTAGGTCCAGTCGTGACCGACTCTGGGGTGCAGCGCTCATCTCGCTTTACTGGCCAAGGGAGCCGGCGTACAGCTTCCGGGTCATGTGGCCAGCATGACGAAGCCGCTTCTGGTGACCCAGAGCAGCTCACGTATTATGTACTGAGTTGAATAGGATCCAAACTGCAGCAGTCTGATTGGTCCTAGAACAATAGGATCCAAATTGCAGCAGTCTGATTGGTCCTAGAACAATAGGATTCAGAACGCAGCAGTCTGATTGGTCCTAGAACAATGCAGCAGTATGATTGGTTGGCAGGAACCACCCAATCATGCTCCAGATATAAGTGAATCCACAACCTGATTGGCTTACAGTAGAATTCCAGAATTATGTGCAGCCCATTGTGTAAATAATGTATATAAAGCAGATACTTTGAGGGGACTTTCATTCATTCCTCCTCACCACTATGAGCTGAATAAAGAGAATAAAATCACTTTGCGACTCTGAGTATATTTCAGCACGGAAACACCATTTACCTGCCCGCTGGAGCGGTACCTATTTATCTACTTGCACTTTGACGTGCTTTCGAAGTGCTAGATTGGCAGGAGCAGGGACCAAGCAACGAGAGCTCACCTCATCGTGAGGATTCGAACTGCCAACCTTCTGATCAGCAAGTCCTAGGCTCTGTGGTTTAACCAACAGCGCCACCCACATCCCAGCTCAAGAGATAGGGGAGACAAATATCAACATCTGCTGCTCCTGGGGATCCTGCTGCCTGGGGCGGTTGGCTCACCTTACCTCTGGGGTGGGCTGGCCCTGCTGGGGGTTATTTGCTAATGGTGCACCTCAACTATTTCCTTTCTTGCTTTCTAAAACCAGTATATCCAGCAGCAGTCTGAAATGGGGGGGAGGGTTAGGAGAATATCAATTTGAACTGTCAGAAGAAAGCCTTTTAGGGAATAATATTTTGCTCTTTTTTAAAAATATTGTCCCAAATAGGTTTTCAGTCATATAAAGCCTGGTGAGTTTCCAAGCTCTAGGTAAAAAGAATCTGACACATTCATAATTCTGCATCTTTGAAGTTTAAAAAAGCCACCTAGGGTCTCTCTCTGTGTGTGTGTTCTACAAAACAGAAAATTCTGGGATCTCTTTATGGAGCCTTACATGCATTTGAGAGAGCTGCTTTTCCCCCTTTGCATCGTTTTTCTGGTTAAAATGACATGCTCATTCCTTCCTGTCTTCCTTCGCAGCTACACTGCTATTTGAACTATGTTATTCAAATAGCTAGAAGGGGGATTTAGATGGGGGGGGGATACTGTCAAGGAATAGCTCTCCAGGGGAAGAGCATTAGCGATGAAATTTGGAAGAGGGATTGGCGTGTGGATAAGTGCAAACTGAGTCAATATTCCTGAGTCAAGTGTCTTTGTGATCTTGTCTGCTGCTGCTGTCACCCTTGTCTTTTGCATAACAGCCCACTAATCAGCAATTTGGTGGTAAAAAAGAGGGATGAGGAGAGGAATTAGATTCAGTTTGCATTAGTCTTCCCTGCCCCAATCCATGGGCCTGCTTCTTGGGAGAAAAGCAATGACAAACCTAGACAGCATCTTAAAAAGCAGAGACATCACCTTGCCAACAAACGTCCGTATAGCTAAAGCTATGGTTTTCCCAGTAGTGATGTATGGAAGTGAGAGCGGGACCATAAAGAAGGCTGATTGCCAAAGAATGGATGCTTTTGAATTATGGTGCTGGAGGAGACTCTTGAGAGTCCCATGGACTGCAAGAAGATCAAACCTCTCCATTCTTAAGGAAATCAGCCCTGAGTGCTCACTAGAAAGATAGATCATGAAGCTGAGGCTCCAATACTTTGGCCACTTCATGAGAAGAGAAGACTCCCTGCAAAAGACCCTGAGTTGGGAAAGATGGAGGGCACAAGGAGAAGGGGATGACAGAGGACAAGATGGTGGGACAGTGTTCTCGAAGCTACCAGCATGAGTTTGACCAAACTGCGGGAGGCAGTGGAAGACAGAGGTGCCTGGTGTGCTCTGGTCCATGGGGTCACGAAGAGCCAGACACGACTAAACAACAACAACAACACAAACTAAAACACAACCATCCTTCAAAAACATGTCTGTTAGGCAAAACTGTCCACAAAAATTTCTATCTTAGGAGGAATCAGCACCAAAATGCTGATGAACTTCCATGTAGCTGAAATGTGGAGAACTGAACTGAAAAGTGGAAAAATGAGAAACGGGGAGAAACCGCTCAGCAAAGTGCCTTTTTTCCTTTTCACCTTCTCCCTTCAGCCCAACTGAAATTAAAACTCTAGTTCAGGTATAGGCAAACTCGGCCCTCCAGAGGTTTTGGGACTACAACTCCCATCATCCTTAGCTAACAGGACCAGTGGTCAGGGATGATGGGAGTTGTATTCCCAAAACATCTGGAGGGCTGAGTTTGCCTATGCCTGCTCTAGTTCCTCAACTCTGCACTTCAAAGCTGCTGTCCACAGCTGGCTGTCCCCTTTTCACACACCGTATATTTTTATAACTCTCAGAGGCAGCTGTAATCTAGGAATGAAAAAGTCATTCCTGCAGCTACCCTGTCATAACACAGCAGAGGTGATCTGGGTGTACATTTCCAAGGCCCTTTAACTGCAATAGCTGCTTTTTTTAAAAAACGACTTCTCTCTCCTTTCTATCTTTCTCTTTTTTTGCTTTCCCATTTCATTCGGTAAACACACTACCCTGTGATTTATAGTGGGAGCTGCACTATTAATATCAAGGGCAGAATCGCAACAGACATGCCAGCTGCAAGGCAGAATAATAAAAAAAAGTTTGGTCGGCCGCAGCATGGATCATGCACTGAGAGCTGCAAGATAATGTGCCTTCTCTTGCCATGTTCGAAACTGGATCGGTCCTGGTTCAGAGGAGCTTCCAACATGGAGGTCTACGGCAGAACGGCCACATTTGGCTAATTTGCTTTCTGCATGTTGCTGTTTATTGCAGGATCACCTCACTCCATATGTGCCCACTTGACCACTTCGATCTGCACAAATTGCACTGCTACAGGCACTTTTAGTGTGACAGCTCCTATACTTGGGAACTCCCTGCCACTTGACAACAAGCAGGCACCTTTCCTGTGCTATTTTCTGCACCTGCTTGAAATATTTTTGTTTCAGCAGACCTTTCCAGACACACACAAGTCACATGTGTTTTATTTCTTCCTTATGTTAATCATCTTTTCAACAGCTGTCTTTATATGCTTCTATCAATAATGTTAATGTGCTACTTTACATTTTTGAAATATTTTCTTACAGTCAAGCGGTATACAAATTTTGTTAAGTAAATCACCCAACTGTCGCTGTCCCATATTTTCCCTGCGCATCTTTTTTTCAGACTGAACATAATCGAATAGAACATTAATGATGTAGCAGGTTAAATAGGTGAGCTTATCACCACACATCTATCTCTTTAAAAAAATATATATTTGTGTACTTTTCAAGTTTATACATTGAACCAACTTCACAATCATTTTAACATTTCAAAACTTGGCTTCCTTCCCCCTCTTCCTGCAGTTCCTTAAATTTATTTTTTAATATCTTCTGCATATCCAAATTAACTTAATTTGCTCATTTATTCATCTACTTTAAATATATACTCTTATAAAACTGCAGGTTATTACAATAATCCTACCAGTGTTCTTATCTGTTTACAATTTGTCTGTAAATATTCAACAAACCATTTCCATTCGTTTATAAAAAGTTGGTTTCTTGGTTTCTTATTCTTCTGGGAAGTTTCGCCATTTCTGCACATTCCACAAGTTTTTGTATCCATTCTTCTTTCACTGGGACTTTTTCTTTCCATGTTTGGGCATGTAACATTCTTGCCGCTGTAGTCACATACATGAATAATTTTCTATACAGTTTGGGTAGTTTTGTCCCTATAATTCCCCAAAGAAAGGCTTCTGGTTTTTTTTTTACAAATGTTTTTTAAGCATCCTTTTCCATTCATTATATATCATTTCCCAGTAAGCCTTACTACAAGGCCACCACATCTGATAAAAAGAACCTTCTTTCTCTTTACATTTCCACTGCACGTCTATCTCTTGGCATGCAGCTTCACTGTTATCTTGCCTGTTATGTTGCCATTTAAAAAGGGCAATCCTGTAAACCATTTCCTGGAAGCCCTATTGAACTCAGTGGGGCGAACTTCTGAATAAGCATATACAAAGTTACACTGCATATCAAAAAACTTTTTTTTTTACAGTGGTCTTTTAATTGACAACTTTTTATCAAATTTAAACAAATTTAACAAACGTGTTCACATAATAATACTTAACTTGCTGCTAAACTGCCTTTTCATTTTTAAAATTGGTCATTTAAAAAATATGTGCTGCCATTCTAGTCTCTGCAGGTAGCACCATTTTCTTATTGTGCTTATTTTCCTCTCCAGTTTTTTTTTTTAAATGATTTTTTTCATTCTACTCTTTAATGTTAAAGTAAAAGTCCTGGTAGTGACTTACATTGAAATAAGTGCTGTGGTGCAAATTTTTTTGTTGTTTAAAAATAAAAAATAAAACACAGGGTTTGTTTTAAAGACATGCTCAGGGGAATTATCGCTTTCCCAGCCATACAGCCATGCTATTCCCACTAGTGTAGATGGAGCACCAGTACACAGACAGAGAGTGCTATTAATCCCTCCCCCCTGCAAAAAAATAATTGTGGAAAAATCCATTGCAAATCTGCATGTGGCTTGCAGCAGAAAAGTAGGTTTTGGTTAGTGCTAGATGGTGTTTTATCTGTTCAGAGATGGGGAAAGGATCTCATCAGAAAACATTTGATCCCAAAGACTCTTCCTCATCAGTGGTCCAGATTGGAATTTAAAGAAGTTCAGATGCTTTACTCTTTACATTTCAATAGGAAGCTACCTGATTTGCACTTCTTGAAGCACTCAAACCAAAACACAGTTCTCCTTTGAAATTCACACTGCTCTGAAATTTTGCAGCCCAGTTTTCTAACTGATGGGACGCGGGTGGTGCTGTGGGCTAAACCACTGAGCCTTGGGCTTGCCGATCTGAAGGTCGGCAGTTCGAATCCTCATGACGGGGTGAGCTCCCGTTGCTCGGTCCCAGCTCCTGCCAACCTAGCAGTTTGAAAGCACGTCAAAGTGCAAGTAGATAAATAGGTACCGCTCCGGCGGGAAGGTAAACTGTGTTTCCATGCGCTGCTCTGGTTTCACCAGAAGCGGCTTAGTCATGCTGGCCACATGACCCAGAAAAACTGTCTGCAGACAAACGCCAGCTCCCTCGGCCAGTAAAGCGAGATGAGTGCTGCAACCCCAGAGTCGTTTGTGACTGGACTTAACTGTCAGGGATCCTTTACCTTTACTTTCTCCAACTGAGCAATGTGTGCAGAAATGTGTATGTTTGTGCTAAACAAAATGCATTTTTTAATTATGTTACAGTGCATTACATATGGGGAAATAGGTTACAAAAATGTGTATATCTATTGACACTGCAGGCAAAACCCATGCATATTAGGAGAAGCTGGCAATGAAATGCTGGTGAATTTTCATTTAAAAAAAAATACTGTGGAAACTAGAAGAACCGAATTTAGGACTGGAAAAGTGAGAAACTGGAAGAAGCTGAAATGAATAGATTTTCCATTCCTGCCTGCACATCATGTTATGAATTTAGACACAGATTCAAGCAGGTAACCAGAGAGGGGAGTTCTTGCTCTTCAAGCAATTTTGTGTTTGTCTGTGGTGGGTCCTCTTTACTGTGTCTGAGTGCCGAAGGCTTCCCAGCAGTGTCTGCAAGCTCTTTACCTGAAGGAAACAAATCTGCCGTATTAAGACAGTCCATTCAGTAGCACACTTGGGCCATGAAAGCCTTCCTGGAAAAGGAAGCTCACAATCACAACAACTAGAGGGAGGGAGGGAGCCTGATGAAGGCAGGGCTGGCCCTCCCATGGAGCCAGGTGAGGTGACTGCCTCAGGTGGCCGAGCCACAGGGGCAGCAGAGCCCAATGTATTTCTCTCTTTCCCCCTTTGTTCCCAATGTTCACTCACTCCTTCTTCTCTGGCGGGGGGTGGGCACCATTTGGTGGTTTGCCTCAGGGGCCAAAATACCTCTGGCCAGCCCTAGCAAACACACACACACACCTGTGTTTAGTGGAAGAAGAAGGAGGAGGAGGAGGAGGAGAAGAAGGAGAAGGAGAAAGAGAAGGAGGAGAAGAGGAGTAGTAGTAGGAGGAGGAGTTTGGATTTGATATCCCGCTTTATCACTACCCAAAGGAGTCTCAAAGCGACTAACATTCTCCTTTCCCTTCCTTCCCCACAACAAACACTCTGTGAGGTGAATGGGGCTGAGAGACTTCAGAGAAGTGTGACTAGCCCCAAATCACCCAGCAGCTGCATGTGGAGGAGCGGAGACGCAAACCCAGTTCACCAGATTACAAGTCTATCGCTCTTAACCACTACACCACACTGGCTAGTTTAATAGAAATAAATCCCAAATTCTACCAGTTTGGTTAAAACAATGAACTCATGATGCCACAAAGTCTTTGCAAATGTAGTTTATTCTCAATTCTGCCCTCTCTGAACCAGCTTGACCATCTCCCCACGAGTGCCCCAGATCCCAGAGTGAGCCACACAGGGCTGTTGCAACAGAAAAGCCTCGACAAGTGGGGTGTGTATCTTCAGAGGCTAAAAATAGGTGCAGCCATTTCTGAGCCAGAGCACTCCCAGGCCACAGCCCTCGCTGCTTGGCACACTCAGTGCATAATTGTAGGGTTAACTATTTTGACATACGTATATCCACTCCGAAAGACATCTGAATGCATATTAGCTGCTGTGCTGGCAGCAGGAATGTTGACATTGCCTATCCAGGGAGCTAATTCTGCCTGCAAGTGAGTGCCCCGAATGGGAGAAATGCTGGACTTCTTGGGAAATAATAAGTATGCATATGCTACAACAGTGTGGTGTAGTGGTTGGAGTGTCAGACTAGGACTTGGGAGACTCGGGTCCCATGAAACTCACTGGATGACCTTGGGCTAGTCACAGACTCTCAGGCTGACCTACCTCACAGGGTTGTTGTGAACATAAAACAGGGAGAAAGGGGGGCACGGATGCTGCCTTGAGCTCCTTGGAGGAATTGTGGGATAGAAATGTGATGCACTATAAGAAAATAAATTTTATCTGTTCACCAACCCCAAGTAGCAGCGTTTGTGGCCCTCATTCTCTAGAAATTTAGGGGCCCATCAAGACTGATGTCCCCTGCATCCCAGGTGCATGTTCACTGTTGACCCTTCCCTTTTCGCCATTGGAAGCAAGATCCAACCAGAAGCCGCAGCTGCACAAACCCAGCAGTGCCCGCAGGAGTGTCACCCCACAAAATTCCGCCACCCGAAGCAGCCGCTTCAGTCTACCTCATGGGCAGGCCGGCCCTGTGTATTCTGTACTATGTCGTTGTTGCAATAACTGTGGGTTAGTGGTGGGTTTGTACTGGATCATCCACACATTGTTCTGCTTTACTGGTTTCATGACGCTTTCCCAGTATTATTACAATTGCCATCTGTGGGGGACACATTACAGCACAATAAAAGCTGAAGAAAGCAAAGCAACTCTGGAATGTTTATGGTACGAAAAGTGACAGGGTTTCAACTACAGGACCTGCACTGATTGGAAATGAAGGTTCGGGTCTGCGCCAACACATTTGCAGTTACAAACAGTTCTGAAAGTGAGATAGCGTATAACTGCCCCATGAGCACAAATCATGAATGTGCAATTTTTTAAAAAAGGATGTCTGGAGAGGCCCTAATTCTGCGCAAGGCAGATGGGTGAAAATTATATCCTCCATATTTGAATTAAACCCAGTCAATTTAATATGTATTTCATTTTTCCAAAGTTAATATAGGATTTCAGTAAGATGGAAAATGCACATGCATTTTACATTCTCCGCCTCTCTCATCCCTCCATGTCTGAGTTAAGGATACCTTTCTGAGAACCCTTTACAGGAGCAGAGACTTATATAATGATTTGACTTTGCCTCTGTTTACCTTCAAAGGTGTTGGTGTCACAGGTATTATAGAGGTGTGTCACGACTAGCCTCATTCTGATTTATTAGTCTCAAAATACCTCTGTACAGGACCAAAACCTGAAAGCAGACTGCTATGTTCAGCTGTCTTCCCAAATGCATTCTGTACCCTGCACCCTCATTCTAGCCAGACCTGTTCCATACATCTACAGCTGGGTGTAACCTTCATTCCAGGTTTTTGGAATAGCTGACTGTCCAGCACTGTGCCATTATTTCTCATTAACAACCAAGTCATACAAGCTGAAAGCAGCATTGGGCGGGGCAGCTGTGGCCTAATTTCACGCAGGTGGCAAGGATGGAGAAGGGAGGGAGGGAGGGGGCATTGCACACTGTTGACTACTTCCCTGCCCACTTTTGACTACTGCCCCAACCACCACTGCTACCCCCCTCCTCTGAATACCCCTGAGGAAGTGTCCAGAAAAAGTTGCCCAACAATGACTCAAAGTGAGCATCACTTTGCATCACAGGTAGGGATGGGATTCTGTTCACATTTAAAGCTCAATCTATCAAATATACATTTTCCAAATGAAACACAACCATCCTTCAAAATCCACATGTATCCGAGTTTTGCAATGCAGCTTCCCAACCAAAGGATGTTGACAAAAATGCATATATTGGGGAAAGTTTGCCTAAAAATGAACATAACAGCACAAGTAGCCTACTTGGGAGACGCATCCTATTGGAAACATGTTTATTTCAGACATGTGTGCATTAGTCAAAACTGCACACAATTTTTTAGTGTTAGGAGAAATTAGCATATGCACCTTTGCTGCAGATCTGTGTCATCTTCATGGCTGATTAATTTCTTCTTATTAGAGATGTGCAAGTGGTCAACCCTACTCAAGACACATTGTCACCCAAGGCACAGTAACAAATTGTGACCCACCCATCAAGTCAAGGTGCACAGTACCCAAGGCCAGTAGAGTTTTTTGCTCCACAAGGAAGAAAATTCCATGAGCACCAACTCCCTCACCTTGATGTTAGTAAAAAGACTATAGTAATAAATTATATAAACAGTAACTTCCTGCCATTTCCTGGCATCCAAAACCAGCCATTTGGGAGGGTTGCCTCACTATGCCCAATGGGAGGGCTAGACCTGCCCCACTTTGCATACTGGTCACATCACTGTGAGTTTTTCAGCATGAATTCTTCCCCTTCCCAGTCTTTCTTGGAGAGGAGTTGTAATTGCCAGTTTGTCTACAGTATCTGCATAAAAATAATTCTCATCAATTTTCAGTGCCATTAAAGAATCTTGTTGCAATGATGACTTAAAGAAACCAATGATCTTGGCTGGGAAAACTGGCACTGCTTTCCTGATGGGGTTGTTTTAATAAAACACTATTCCATTTGCAGTTTTATAAATTGCTGTGTCTCAGTGGCTGGCAAAATCATAGTGTGACCCCTTTGAAGTTCATTATATAATTCTCAAAATCAATAGGCATCAAAAGCAGTGGCAGAAATGCAGGCAAGTCAATATGTCCAGTCCAGTGAAGTCATTCACATTCTCTTTCTCATTCATATATATATATGAGAGAGAGAAACAACACTATCTAGGAATATTTGTTGTTTCAATTAACCTGATTTAACGGCTCTCAAGGCATGGGGGTCAGAGCCTGTAGTGCTGGGTAATTTGATTTTGAGCACCTGTCGATCAGATTTCAAGGGTGGTCAACCCACACCAGAGGTACAAATATTGATGTGTTTAGTGTATAGCGTACCTGTCAGGAAGATGCAATAGTTCACAGTGAAATCCCCTACATTTCAAATCCTCACAGTTTCAACCTTCAGCTTTCTGGCTTTGATCACTGGCCTCAGGGGACAGGTGTGTGTGTGTGTGTGTGTGTCTAAGAAAGGGAGCTAGCCTGGCAATGTGGTCCCTGGAAGGTTTTTGGGTATGGGTGTCACCGAACACCTACACACGCCCCAAATTTAATTATCGTGAAAGGACTGATTTGACATTTTGGGAAAGCTATGTGTGTGGAGAGAATTCTGGTCAAGCATTTTCACCTTTATTGGAAAACCCAGTCGCAGTTTTCTGTTAAAGTCTCGCTTTTCAAACAACTTATTTTCTGAACGCCAAGAATCTGCAGGATGAGAATCTGTTGTGACAGCAGCATTCTGCATTTGGAGAGGGAGAAAATTCTACAAGGAGTTCCCCAGCTTTTCAATGTCAGTAATTCAGTCTGTGTATGTATGGAAGTGAGAGCTGGTCCATAAAGAAGGCTGATCACCGAAGAACTGATGCTTTTGAATTCTGGTGCTGGAGGAGACTCTTGAGAGTCCCATGGACTGCAAGAAGATCAAACCTCTCCATTCTTAAGGAAATCAGCCCTGAGTGCTCACTGGAAGGACAGATCCTGAAGCTGAGGCGCCAATACTTTGGCCACCTCATGAGAAGAGAAGACTCCCTGGAAAAGACCCTGAGTTGGGAAAGATGGAGGGCACAAGGAGAAGGGGACGACAGAGGACGAGATGGTTGGACAGTGTTCTCAAAGCTACCAGCATGAGTTTGACCAAACTGTGGGAGGCAGTGGAAGACAGAAGTCCCTGGCGTGCTCTGGTCCATGGGGTCACAAAGAGCCAGACACGACTAAACAACAACAACAACAATTCAGTCTGTGGCAGTTTCCAGAAATTTACAAACAAAGGTTCTTTGAAAGACTCAAGGTGAGTGTCAAATATGCACTAAGCACAACTTTGGGAAGGGACTTGTGGTTAAGAGGACTACATGCGGAATGTGGAGGTCTTGAGGACCTGTTTATCCAAATATCTCTCACTCTGTAAGCCCACTGCTGTAGCCTTACATGCAACTCTGATAGTTTGTCCCCAAGGCAAGGCTGGGTGACCTGTGGCTCCCCCACAAGATGATGTTGTACCCCAGCTCCCATCACCTTCATGGTCAGTTGTCAGGGAAGATGGGAGCTAGAGTCTAGTGCAGATGGTTTGGGGTTCAAACTCTGGCATCTCTGGCTGAGAAAGATCCCTGTTTTGAAACCCTGAATAACCTCTGCCAGTCATTGTAGAGCATGGTGCCCTCTGGGTGCTCATTGACTACAGTTCCCAAAATCCTTGACCACTGACAATGCTGGTTGGAGCTGGTGGCACCAATCCACCAAAATCTGGAGGACACCATGTTGATTAGCCCTAATATAGAAAATAGATGATTCAATGATGAATAGATGATTATCCATTCTTTATATATTTAGACAAAGCAATCGCCTTTAGATCCATTTTCCACCCCTAACTCTGATTTTTGAGAGTCAGACCCTTAAAAGTGACATTCCTTTCAAGAACAGGAACTCTTATGAGGGGCCTGCATCATCAGCTGCAAAATTGGTTTAAGGGTGGAGGCCCCCTCCCAAATAACTTTAGCTTCAAGCCTCTTTCAAAATTGCATTGTCTGATAGCACAATAGTTGCATAACCCAGGACGGGTTTAGGGAAGGAGGCATGACTCTCTGACAGGGCCCTAGTGTCCTCTCACCTCCTTCCCAAAGTCTAGTTACCGCTTTCCCAGTTTGGGGAAGGGAGAGTGGGCTCTAGGACCCTGTTGGAGCCTTGCATCTCCTTCCCAAAGCCAGGCGCCTCCTTATTTGCCTTTGGGAATGCGGAGCAAGGGCTTGGGGACACACACACACACACACACACACACACGAAATTTTGGCCCTGCACAGAGTGCCATAGTACCCAAGTCTGCCACTTGGGTATAACCTGGTGAATGCTGAGACAGAATTAAAATGATAATGTGTGCTTAAAGGCACAATTCCACATTTCAGATTTGAAGACTAGTTCAACTACTGCATCCATTCTCAAGGGGCTGAGAAAACGTGCAAAACACACTTTAGCACAGAAGTAGTCAACATGGCACCCTGCAGATATTGGTGGAGCCCCACCTCCCAGCAGTCCCAACCTCCATGGCCAATGGTCAGATATGATGGGAGTTGAAGTCCAACAGCATCAGGAGGACACCACATTGACTCCCCCTGCTGTGTTGCAAAGCCCTGATTGCTGCATTATCATAATGAATTAAATGTGCATTCTTACACTGTAATCCTCTGTTTGAAGCCTGAACACAAGGGACTCAGCAATACAGCTGCCAATGCAGTTGTACCTTGGAAGTTGAACGGAATCCGTTCTGGAAGCCCGTTCGACTTCCAAAACATTCCAGAACCAAAGCGCGGCTTCTGCTTGGCGACAGGAAGTTCCTGCCGCCAATCAGAAGCTGCGGAAGCCCTGTTGGGCGTTTGGCTTCCAAAAATAGTTCATAGACCGGGTTTGCGATGTTTGGGAGCCAAAATGTTTGAGAACTAAGCTGTTTGACTTCCACACACAACTGTACAACATTTTAAGTGTGTTTTAAGTGCACTCTACAAATGTGATACAAGGTGGTGATGGTGAGCTTATGGCAAATTCAATATATTTTTCAAACCACTTTAAAAAACAAGCATTTTCACAGCGGTTTTTTTTATATGTGTCTGGATTCCACCTTAATGAACCACCGCACAGAAATTCAAGGGAGATTTAATGATGTCAAAATCCAAAGGGAAGCCAGTCTAGGATATCCTTCCCCCCCTCTTCTTTTGTTTGTTTCAGAATACAAGAAGAGCATGCTGGATCAGGCCAGTGTGGCACATCTAGTCCAGCATCTTGTTCTCACAATGAATGGCCAGATGCCCATGGGAAGCCACAAAGCAGGACATGAATGCAACAGTACAGTACTTGCACCCCCAGAAGTTTCCAGAAATTGGTGTTCAGCATACTGCCTCCAACTATGTATCAGTTTGCAGTTCTTAGTGCAGAAAGTATTGATCTGATGTGTCTTTCCTATTCTACTTAATTCAAGGCGGTTCTGGAAACTTCTCTGTGTGAAAGAAACAAGCAGAAGGTTTACGATGTTTGGGTTATTCCTTCCGAGAAGCTGAGTACAGCTGGCTTCAATGGCTTCTCTTATCTCTTTCTGTCAAGGTCATGCTGACCATAATAAGAGGCCAGGAGGGGCCTGGATTTCACTTTCTATCTCTTTCTCTCTCTTTTTCTTCTGTTGTGGTGGTCTGTACATAGTATGCTTAGACTTATTATAAGTTATTGTCTGCTGCAACTGGATTTCTTATGGACATTCTGAATGCATGGATTTGTGATCATTATGCTCATTTGCCTTCAGTAGCAGTAAAGCTCTGCTGGATGAAATACAGTTGCCTCTGGTCTATTTTTGGGAATCCTGCAACGTGTTTAAGTTGTTACTCTGCTAACTATACATTGGAATCACCTCTGGATCAATATTGAGTAGAATTCAATGACACTATGGAGGTAGAAAATAGTCACTAGCTGGTAGCCATTGATTCCCTTCTCTCCCATAAATTTGTCCAAAACACTTTCAAGGCAATCCAAGCCAGGAGCCATCACTCCATCTTGCAGGGGCCAAGTTCCATAGTTTTAACTAGTCACTGTGTGAAGAGGTCCTTTCTTTTATGTGTCTTGAATCCTCCAAGCGTTAAGAGAGAGGGAGAGAAACATTTTTCTACTCACTCTCTCCATACCGTGCATTGTGTTTTGGTTTTTTTACACATCTATCATGTTGCCTGTTACTTCCCTTTTCTCTAAACTTAAAAGCCCCACATGTTGCAATCTTTCCTCATAGGGGAGTTGCTCCATCCCCTTAATCACTCTCATTGTTTGCAGAAGCCGTCAGACAAAATCCTCAAATAAGAGAGTATCAAGGTGGCTTGATAATGTATCGCAGGATAAGCCTCTTAGGTGATGACATGCTCCTCTACCTGACTTTGCCGAAGGCTTCTCAAACTTGCTGCTCAGGATGAAATTGCTACCCATGGCTCTGTTTCAAGATTCTAAATTAATTATAAGGAATCCAAATTAATATCAGTTAGTGTTCAGTTCAGCCCTCGTTGCTTAATTATATTTAAAGCAAACTCCCTTATCAGTGGTGCGTGTCTAAGTAGAGATATGTATGGGCACATTAAAATCAACAGCAATCAACATGTTTTCTAGACTCAGGCTACATCTACACCATACATTTAAAGCACATTTAGCACACATTGCTTCCCCCATGTTCAGTCATGACCTTTTTGGCTGAATGGGGACATTCTCTTGTGTATAATTGCAGGAAACACCAAGAGTAGAACAAAGTCCCTTTGGCTGCGGGTGCAACTGTCCTGTGCATTCAGTCACTAGAACAGCAGTTTGGAGCATCTTCCTGGTTAGTGAAGTAGTCTCAGATTCTGGAGTGGTTCCACCCACCTAGCCTGGTCATTGGACCCTCCTAAGCAGAAAGAGCTATGAAGGGCTTTCTGTCTAGGCTCAGATTCAGGCTGAGAACAATGGTCTTCCTGACTGGGTGTGTTTCAGAGTGTCACTTCGCTCTCCCTCCTGGTTTGATTCCTTGGCTCTGATTCCATGGTACAACTCTCCTGCCTGCCTGCCTGTCACTCAGCTCTGATGACAGTAAATATATGCCCCAGTTCAGGTGGCCAAACAGGGCTGCAAGCACACACAGAAGGTCATGCAAGGCCCCTCATTCTTGGAATTCCTTTCTCTGGAGATCCCCCCAAGCCTGAGCCTGTGCATCTTCTGAAAGGGATGTCAGATGCATTTATTGAAACTGGGCTAGGATTGAATAATTAACTAGCCATGATGGCTGTGCTTGTCTCTAAAGCTGGAGTCCATAATACTTCTGAATGCCAGTTTCTGGAAACCACAGGAGGAAACAGCATCCTTCTGCTCTGATCCTAATTGTGGGTTTCCCATAAGCATCTGGTTAGCCACTGTGAGAACAGGAAGCTGGGCTGGAAGGGCCATTGGCTAGTAGCCTTTGTTATCCCTCTCATCCATTGGCCTGTTGCAGCAGGATCTCATCTTAAGCCTTCCATCAGCGTCCATGTGTCTTCCAGTTTCAGAGCACTTCATCTTGCCTCTTGTCTATCATCTTCTCTTAGTCTCTTTCATCTTCTCTTAGCCTTTCAGTCCGGACTTTATTCCCTTCACGCACCAAATAGACCATTTGGTGCAAACAGTTAAATATTCCATGAAGGCAATGGATGAGCTGAGTCTCTTCCAGGCTCCTAAAAACCTGCTCAATCCCACTATCAAATAATGCTGGGCTGGCTTGGAAAGATCATTTCATATTTTGTTATACAGACACCAATCTCGGTGAAGTAATTTTTAAAAATCAGTTTTGAAAAGCAAAAATAATCCATTCATATTTTTGATGAGATTTATGCTACAAAAATACAATAATAATAAGGTAAAACAGAAGAGCACAGAAGCTTCTCCTGATATGCGTGCACAGGATATGATGTAATGTAGAGGTGGCCAATCTGATGCCATCCAGTTGTCATGGGACTACAACTCCCAGCCACCCCAGCTGGCATTGGTCAATAGATGATGAGAGCTGAGGTCCAACAGCATTTGGAGGGCTTGCACTGGCACCCTCACCTCTGGAGCAGACAAGACTGGGATAGATGGACTGTCTGGCCTGGCATCTGATGGAGCTTCCTAAGTTCTGGGGTGATCAGATGGTCCTCCTCTGAACTGCTGCCAAAGCTCAAGTTGTGATAGAATGAAAATACAGTGGTACCTTGGGTTACATACGCTTCAGGTTACAAACTCCGCTAACCCAGAAATAGTACCTCAGGTTAAGAACTTTGCTTCAGGATGAGAACAGAAATCGTGCTCCGGCGGCATGACGGCAGCAGGAGGCCCCATTAGCTAAAGTGGTGCTTCAGGTTAAGAACAGTTTCAGGTTAAGCAGGACATCCGGAATGAATTAAGTACTTAACCCAAGGTACCACTGTAGAGTGGAAGGTGAGCTGGCTTGTGAGATCCCAGGACCTCAAGACATTGAACAAAGTGACTGCTCACCCCGCAAAGGACTATGGGCATTTTTTCTTCCGGGGTTTATCTCAAGGGCTGCTTCCCATTTCAGAACTCTTCACTGGTACCATGTGAGACCAATAAAACACCCCTTCCTGTGGTGCCTGCAGGACTGCTTTAAAATGTGACCCCTTTTGTGCGTGTGATCAATCTGCTTGCCATTATGAATGGAAATTTTATGGAGCTGATCAGGGACACTCAGGATTGTTCCCCCATTGGAATCCAGGTCCCATCAGTCCCAGGCAGCATGGCCAATTCAACAACATTTTGACGGCACCATGTTGGCTAACCTGATGTACATCGTAATAGTGTGAAATGGATTCTTGTCTCCTGTCCTTGTCTAATTTTGTGTTCTCTGGTTGGGGGAGGGGTCTTCTTTTTCATTTGTCTTTATTTTGCTGTTCTCTTTAATTGAATGCTTATTGAGAACTGCAGTTGCTCCCCAGTGTGCTACATCTGTGGCTGTCTTTACGGAATACTTATTTCACATATTGTCTTATTCACAACTATAAAACTGTAAAGAGTCAGATTAAAAAAAAGTTGTTTCTCATTGCCTGCAACCGAACTGATCAAACGTGGGCACTTAGGAGTTTGGGTCATGAACTGTCAATAAGTTGGGGTCATGCCCTTGCAAGTAGCTCTCAAACACCCAGTTGGCACTCCAATTCCTGAGAAAGAAACTGGGTGGGTGGTGGCGAAGCACTGGGGATGAAGTTATGGATCAAACCTAGAGGTGGAATGAGAGCATTATGCTGTAAGTCAGCCTCCTAAGGTATGGTTACCAGATTTTTTTCAATGAATCTGGGGACTCCTTTTTTATTTTTTTATTTTTTTGGGAAGCTGAGTAGCAACAGGGAGTCAGTAGTGGGGATGGTGAGGCAAAAGACTCTGGGCCCAAGCACACATACATGTTGTATAAAGGTGCAAAGCCCTTCTTTCGCACCCTGTGAAACATAAATGCGCAGAGTTTTTAAAAAACTGGGAAATGGTGCGCACCCCCCTGTGACTCCTGAGTCTTCCCTGATCTCCTGCCCCCTTTCCCCTTTGTTTTGACAGACTAGGGGAGGCTCGGGAGTCGCAGGTGGGTGGCTGTTGCCCCGGAGGGGTGCAAGGAGCGTGGTTTCTCTGCCAGGCAAGGTGCAAAGCCCTTCTTCTGCACCCTGTGAAAAATAAATGTGCAGAGGTTTTTTTTAAAAAAAAATGGGCAATGCCCACCTGCCCAAGACTCCTGAGCCTCCCCCGGTCTGTCAAAACAAAGGGGGAAGGGGGCAGGAGATATGTACCACTGGACGTCCCCAGTTCCCCTTCAGCAGTGGCGGTGGCAGCGAGCAGCTCCTGAAGCCAGCCAGAGCCATCTGCGCTACCAGGCTGGCTCCAGGCTGCTGAGGCTGCCGCTGCCACGTTTCTTAGGGACAGATTTGCAAATCTGGGGACATTCTGGGGACGGAATTTGTCCGGGGACAGATTTGCAGAACCGGGGACTGTCCCCAGGAACCGGGGATGTCTGGTAACCCTATCCTAAGGTCACATCCGCATTTAAAGCACATGGCTTCCCCCAAAGAATCATAA